>NC_060145.1:80135995-80789745 GCF_021461385.2 Schistocerca piceifrons | reverse complement strand
CGAAATAAGTCGTTGAAGGTACATATGATGGACTCTCATCTGGTTTACTTCACGGAGAGTAGTTGGGACATATCGAATGAACATTGTGATAGATTCCATAAAGACATTTCTACTGTAGAAAGGCGTTATGAAGGGAAGTGGGTACCTTCTATGAGGTGTGACAAAGTAATGAGACTTATTTTCTTTGCAAGTTGTGGCAACCCTGCAGGCTTGCATAGGCACAATATCTTTGACCTTGGTCTATGAGCTGCTTCTAGTCCAAACGGTACATCGATTCAAGAGCTCAGTCGTGAGTTGTGCTGTAATAAATTAAAACGCGTTTGTCTCTCTCGTCACGGAAATGGAACTGCATAATATTGTGCAACGGTATGCCATTTCTTTTTGCGTTAAATTGGGTGAAACTGCGACGACAACTTATGGTAAGCTTCAGAAGGCTTTTGGAGAGGATGTTACGTCAAGAGCTCAAGTTTTTCGTTGGCATAAAATGTTTAGTGAAGGCAGAACGAATGTTGAAGATGAAGGCCGCAGCAGACAACCATCACGGACGGATGTCAACTTGGCCAGGGTGCGTGAACTTGTACGATCTGATCGAAGACTATCCGTGAAAATGAATACAGAATACCTGAACATCAATCGAGAAACGGTTCCTCTAGTAACTGAAGATCTTGGTATGAGAAAGATTTGTGCAAAAATGGTCCCCAAAAATCTCACACAACAGCGAGAAACACTGAAAAATGTGGCAGCCAATTTGTTAGAGCAAACGGAAATCAATCCAGAATTATTGAGCCGTGTTATCACTGGTGATGAAAGTTTGGTTTTTTTCAGTACGATACAGAGACAAAGAGCCACAGTTCGCAATGGTGTTCAAAGGGATCACCCAGATCACAAAAAGCTTGCATGTCGAAGTCAAAAGTGAAATGTATGCTTGTGTGCTTCTTTGATTCCAAGGGAATTGTTCATAAAGAGTGGGTGCCTCCTGGACAAACAGTTAACCAATATTACTACAAAGAAATTTTAGAAAGACTCCGTAAAAAGAATTCTTCTTGTCCATGCCAACATTGCTGATAATTGGATTCTGCATCACGATAACGCACCATCCCACACTGCTCTGTTAGTACAGCAATTTTGAACTTCAAAACAAATTTCAGCACTACCACAGCCACTTTATTCACCAGATATCACTCCGTGCAGCTTTTCTCTATTTCCAAGAGTCAAAACAGCAGTCAAAGGACTCCATTTTCAAACACAAGATGTCCAAAAAGCTGAAACGAGGGTAATTGAGGATATTACAGAAGATGGGCTCCAGAAATGTTACCATCAATGGGAGAAGCGCTGGAAAAAGTGTGTGCAATCAGAAGGGAACTACTTTGAAGGAGACAACACTAAACTTGAGTAAAAGGGTAAGCAACTTTTTTTTTTCACATCAGTCTGATTACTTTATTGTCACACCTCATATGTTAGCAGTTTATTACTGGAATATCATTCGATACAAGAAAGATTCACAACACAAGAGGAAAAAGTGATGTGCATTACAATACAGTGGCTCTTTTTTTTGTCAATTTTCTGTAATTTCTCGGTCAAATAAATGCTACAAAGTGTATACACAAAGATTACTGTGTTATATGTTAGATATCACCCTCGATTAATGTGATGAACTTATATCATCATTAAAACTTGAATTTGTTTATCGAATTTCACCTTGTGTTTGCTGCACTACATCAGAAACAGAAATGAGAAATAAAATTGCGGTTACTCAAACTATCGCTGACAAAATAACTAGAAATAGTTTTGAATTCAGCACTAAGTACAACTAGAATCACCATGTATTTTTTCAGAAATAGAAAAAAGCTTTTTTTGTAGAACAGTGTAATCTGTTCAAATTTAGTGAAAGGTAGACATTCAGAATACATTTCATATGGCGGGCCTGTTTATGGTGGCAATCAACACAGCAATTTGAAGTTTCACTAACTGAAGTACAAGGCAAGCTGCAGTTCCTTTAGATCCTATAAACATTCGTCATACACTTGTTTCAATACGGGAGAAAGTGTAATGAATATGGCAGATGTTAAAAAATGCATCATCAGATAGTCAAAATTACGGTGACAGGTCTTCATGGATACATTAAAAGCAAATGTGACATGTTTAGACAAACTTTTGGAAAGAAGTAAACCTAAAACTGTTTAACACTGAGAATGACAAAAGCTTCAGAGTGCCACCAACCCTTACTGGTCAGAACTCTAGGACACGCCATTCACAAACGCCATAATGTGCAAGGAAACTACAGACATAATCAAGTGGAATGATACATTCGTTATGATGGAGTATGTCTTGCTGCTGTAACAGCCACTGGTTTAACTTCTCTGTACACAGAAGTGCTACTATCATTTGATTCAGTGCAGTCTAGAATATAATCAATTTCTACTCATCTTTCAATTTCATTACCTTCGGACTCTGCTATAAAACTCATTACAGGTGTTCTATGTATTCCATTACTTCCCTGTCGAACAATTTAAGACCGATTTCAGTACCTGTATCATGACCTGCACACAACCAAGCTCTTTAGATATAAGGACACACAATAATCAGCTCAGATTCCTCAGCATACGTTTTGGTATCACATCACTGTCACATGCAACTTGAGTGGGCATTTGTGGTACTCTCAGGCAAAATAGGTGTGAAAAACCAGTGGTCAAATTTACTGCTGACACAGTTCTATGTATACAGCAACAAAATCAACAAACAGAGTTCCAAGCTTAATTTCTACAGTATAATCTCTGTTGAAAAGAAAATCAACTAAATTTCGAAGCTGCATTTCATAGTGGTTTATTTGACAGATTCCACAGTTCTAGTGTTACGGTTTCAGTCAACCATGTAGAACTGAGAGCTGCTCAAGTTTATTCTTTATAACCTTGTAGTTGCAATAATGCCCATGTGTGCGCACACGGGTGTGCCACTGTTATCAGTAAGTTGCAACTGGTATTCACATAACTCTGTTTAAGCAAAAAGGTTACTTACTTTCAGAATGGCTCAAACATATATAACACCACTTCCATCTATCCTTGTAGCTGCCTTAACATTATGGAATTTGTAATCATGAAAAATTAATGTTGCCTTCTAATGATTTGACATTAAGGGTGCTGGCATCTAGAGGCATCCTGATCTGTCATAACTGTTTACAAATTTTTGTATTACCTGTTATGGAGTATGACCACATTCATTACACTAATACTGTAACAAACATGTAATGAATGATGTCGGACCTACAGAAATCTAATCTTTAATGCAACTGAAAAATTTTGCAAGTAAAATGTTTATGCCAGACAAAGATCCAATGCAAAGCGAACCCTCAAAATTCAAAACACTGCTAGCTCTCCATGGCTATTCATAGATAACAATGCTAAGAAACTGCACACATAGAAGCTCTTAGGCAAATTTTTAAGTGTTTGTATATCTATAAGAAATGCATTCACAACAATTTTTATGCCCCTGGCCTATTTTTGAACCTAGGGAACAGAAACTGATAGCTTTCAGACAGAAGTCTTGGGACCATACTTCTAACATATTACAATCTCAAGAGATTTAGAGAAAATGATTTTTTTGCTTTCTGACCATAAGACTCAAAACATAGAAACCTGCTTTGTCAGAAGTCGAAATCATTTCAGTGAAGATTGTTCCCTGCTCTACAATCTGGGACAAAACCTGACAATTATGAACCACTCTTTCCCAATAGCAGCAGGTGTAGATTTACACAGTACAGAACTAGTAAACCACATACATTTGGCAGTTCGAACAAGTGGACACCAAATACATGCTGAACAGATTTCAATACCTGGGAAAGAATGAACATTCAAACCCTTTCCAAGCTTATGGCACCATTCCTTAGAAGCTTAAGGAATTTGAAAACAGCCATTTTTTCACGTCTTGACACCTGGCCAATATACTGAATAGTTAAGGTGTAAGTCTAGTGGGTACAATGAACAATTCAAAAAGAAGAGATAACCACATCAATATGAAATTCAAAACTATCGATATTCAGAACTACCACAATGAAGCATGTAGACATAACCTTGCCCACTTATGAAGCCAAGAAAAATTTCCTGTTTTCAGTACACTACATCTACATGTTCATGTAAGATTGGGAATGACTTGAAATTTCTTCCAGAAACTGAAGAATTTGACGATAAAAATAAATATAGAATTGATATCTGGGTCAGATGGCTTCCAAATTTTCAGAGAAAGCAGCATCTGGGAGGTATAAAACAAGTTTTTTACAACACATTAGAATTTCCAAGGATAAGTGTGTGGGTTCTTTACAGAGCTGTTAAAGTGAAGTTATGAACTGTAAACGGTTTCTGCAGAATCTCAGTTGAGCAATAAGACAAATGGAAAACAGGTGTCAAAACGGAGGTAACGGAGGATTAACTAACACTAACTACATACATTAAGGGAATATCCAGCACCTTATTGAAGCTAAGAGTAACAAATGCTCTTTAACAAAGCTGGTCACATCACTGCCGCATTCAGATACTTCTGTATTTGAGAAGAGTAACTTTAGCATAAAGAACATTTGCCACTCAGGTTGAACAATTTATCACTGGAACAAGTGCTGACTGTGTCTGTCCAAGCATTACACACGCAAGACCCTTTTACTCCAGTATACTGAAGCACAGCTGCAACAGACAACTGCAGTAAGACTTAAAAGGGAGTCATAGTTACTCTGCTTCTTATCCGCTGAAAGTAGCATGTATTTATCTTAGTATGCAATATCCTGTAGCAACCACAATCTTCTCTGTAGACTCATGTCAGCTGCTGAAGATAGCTCTTGGTTGGCTATTTAAAATTGTGTATTGGAGGCAAATTTGGAAAAGTATGATATCTGCTACATCCGTGAGTAGCCGGATACTGGTGCACATGTCAGAAAAACAAGAGAGAAATAATGACGATGAAGGTGGGGAGACGGCCCGTGGACAGGACTCAAAACCCAAGCTAGAGTGTAGCAACAGGTCTGATCCAACACAACAAAAGTAGGTCAATAGCAACCTATGCAACAACGAAGTGCAACAAGCTTTCGACACAACCCTGTCAATAGGTCAAGTACAAGCCATAATACAAATTGAGACCAAAGAGGAAAAGCAACGCCAAAGAGAAGTCTTTGATGAGTAGTCATTAGTATGGTGGAAATAGGAACGAATGCTGTCAGACAAAGTACGAGACTGACACACAAGCTGAGATGCGGCAGTATTTGTGCTGGCCACAAGGAAGACTACTGGCGGGTGTATTCATGTGATGAGACTGGTGTACTCACTAGGTGAGCACAGCACTGTGGCAAGACTGTCCTCTATCATCCATCAAAGTCTATTTGCTTCGATGGGCATTCCACTTTTGCACAGCCCAATACCAAAGCTTTTGCCTGTGGTTCTCTATGAGGGGACTTCAAAAAGTGATTTCCATATTATGGCAGGACAAGTAATTTAATGCTGCACTAAACTGTCTTCTGAACATAGTCACAAAGTCTCCGTAAACGATAGAAAGTTCTAAATCTCACTTCCATTACCACAGAAATAATCTCGTCACAGAGCCAGTCAAGAACTGCTGTGCAAATGACTTACTCATTGGAAAATCTCTTTCCCCAGATGTCCTCTTAGCTTGTTTGAAAGATGGAAATCCATGGTTGCGAGATATCCCTTCCTGATCAGCATCACCTACGTATATGCGGCCTTTATTAAGCTGCTGGCACCATTTCACTACTGCTGGACAAAACTGTATTAGACCAGTGTACTGGCAGGATTTCACAGTGAATCTGTCCATTTTAGACATCTTGCCCCCAACAACCTTACTGTTCTGCATACTTCAACCAAGTTTCCAGTCATTACGCCACTTTGCCTGCACACTTCATGAAACTCTGAACATTGAAATTTTACTATCTTCTGATGATATGACACTTGTGCAATATTCCTCACGTGGGATGATGTGTGTAGCTTTTTTTGAAGGCCCTACATAATTCCTCTGCAAACCAGGGCCTTCTAAGTTTCATTAACTTAAATTTAGATTTCATCTATTTGCAACAAATAGAAAATGAAGGCATTACGGTATGGGATTTGATTGTAACTGCGATTCTCCTTTGCACGTATTTGGTGCACAGTGTTTTTGAACTAAGGGCACTGACATTTCGGTTTAAGTAAGGATGATAAGCTGGGGCTCTAGGGGGCTGTTATGGAACACACATTCTATTATTTTTAGAACAGCAAGTAGAGTGCAACAATAATTCACATAAATTTGTATAACAAAACACACACAATTTTAGAGAATAATTAAACAAAAATTTCTTATCAGTTACCTAGATTTAACAGTGGATTATTTACATTATCCGATGTTTAGCTCTCAACAGGCATCACCTTAAGATTGTTATTTACAATAACTTGTTCATAAGGAAAACAAAATTAATGAATTTTGGTTACGAACCTCAATAAGAAAAATGCATGCTTCATGAAGATAAATTCTTTGCTATTAAACTCTAATAAAAACAATCTTATACATGCCAAGCATACTAATCAACGTTGTAAATAGGAAAATAGAAAAATACCGCAAAGCCATACTACATTACGTACACTACACAAATAACACCAACTACAAAAGTATCAAACATGAACAATCACAGATAATTTGTAATCTAATACATGAACCACAAAGAATCTGAAGTAAAAGGAGATTCTCTTCCTGGATTAACAACCTACTGCATCAGCAAAAGTACTAAACTAGAATTGTGTAAGTATGCAGACTACTTTATATCAGTACACCTACTACTGACCCAAAGCTACTTCCCAAAAATTTAGTAACTCCATTACTTTTTCCCCTTTGCATCTCTCTGACCTTTGCCTCAGTTCAGAGGCGATGCTCTTATTCAAGTCATTATATTAATGCACTTAATGCACATCATTAAATTATGAAAAAAATGGAATGTACCTGGCACAAAAGTTCTTGCCCTGTACAATCAAACATTCTTATGTGTTGACTTCGACAGCCGGCCTGCCACCCTTCCTCTCTCTCAAGCACAGTGCAGCCTGACAACTTATTGTCCAGGATAAAGCATTAGTGCAAGACTTTTCACCTAAAATCTTTGTTCATAGGAGAGTTATAGCATATCTAAGTGAGAATGAACTATTAACTTTTATTTTCCTTATGTTCTATCCCATGTAATCCCATAACTACTATGAGTACTGCAGTTACTGAGACATTACTTCAAAAGCTGCAGGAGATTGTGTACTTGGAAACTATTAGTAAAAAGAAACAAAACAAACAAACGAATTTTGAGGCGCTTACATTTTCTGCGGCAGTGACCTTATCACTAAGTTATTGTAAAAAACCTGCAAGTGTTTAGCTCAGCAAGACAAAGGAAAGCATGGAAAACCAATATAATTCCAAGTGTATAATGAAGAGAGTATAGTCAACAACTCCTCAGATAAATGAGGCACTGAGTCATTGATATGTACATAAACAAGACTGAACTCTCATTTTCTTTGTACGAATTTTTAATAGTATGCTATCAGGTGTTCCGAGGTTTTTTTCCCCATTTTATACACAAAATTTTGAAGACTAACTCAGCTATCATCTTTAAGTGCTGCGAGTTTTGCCTGTTATATATACTTACTGCCTGAACAATTCACAGCATCAGAAGACTGCTAGGTCAGTCTTCTAAATATTGCACATAAAATGGAAACAACAACTCAGCAGTATACCTGGAAGTGCACTCTTAAGACAGAATGTTGCTAGCTTTCAGGAAAGTACTCCTTCAAAGCTACACCCACACCCCTACATTGCTCAATGTCCTTGGCCTCCCAATTACACGTCAGCACTGCAGCTCAACTGGCTGGCAAAGCCAGGCCAATATAGCCAAGCAGGTCACACGTGCCAGCATATGCACGAGTGCTTTAGAGCTCTGAAGAAAGATTCATGCAAAAGGTAGCAAGATTTCCAGTCTCGTCTGTGCATCTATCTATGACTCGGTGCCTCAACTCATTACTTGTTACACTTACTCCTTCCATTATCTACATTCCACCAGATTCTTTTGATTACCATAATTACAAGAAAGTATCTGAAAGTTACTTCTATTTAGAGATTAAAAGCAGAAAGAAGTTAACATTATATGATACAGGAAGCCGACATTAAATGCCTTTTAAAAATGAGAAGGGGAAAAGGCTTGCTGTGAACAAATGGAAGTGACAGTACGAAGAATTATTCCTGCATATGAAATGAGTTTTCAGGAAATCAAGCAAAATGTCAACAGATGTGAAGACAAAAACAATTTTTCTTCTTTATTATTTCCACTTCTCTTATTTTGTTAGATCTGACTGCAACAACAAAATCTAAGCTGCCTACACCACTGTGTTTACCCATGCATTTACTAAGTCTAAATTTTTAATTTGTTTACACTGAGAAAGTTGAGATTTACTACCTAAACATTTCAGAACAATTATTAGCAAGTTGCATCCTGATCTTTTCCTGTAATAATTAAACAATACAATGAACTATTCTATTTAAAAATTATTGCTTTATAATTTGATTTTTCTGGTAATATTTCTGGTTGTTGTGGCATTGCTGCTACAATTACGTCAGGCGATAAATTTTGTGAAGTTCAAATTCTCAAACTTAATTTTCGCTGTTAAACTGAATTCCTATGGCTCAAAAATTTAATTAAATCTCAAAGTTTTATTTACTTCCTTAAAGGATGACAAAAGGTGTATTATGCGACAGAAGTACTCATCCAAGCAGTGGTCAAGCAGAAGTTTATTAACCATTTGAAACAGCAAACACTGAAACCCAGTGATCATGCACACTTTACCTGAGTAAAATGTAACTGTTGTATATTCGAGGGAAGTGGACCATTTGGTGCTGTCGCAGGTATCACCTTCCCATCAGTAATCTGAGCAAGCTGTAATTGAAACGAATGGCACAAAATGTTGCGAAGCAAATCAAAATGCAATTCCGCTACATGCCTATGGAAACTGACTACTTACTACACTTAACACTGCTACTTCGAATATACTTTTCTAAAAGCCATTTATTAAGAGTTCTATGTTAGATCACAAGCAAAATTTATGTTTAATACAAGAAAAACTAGAAGTACTATGTTCAAAGGTAATATGTGCTACCTAGCACTATATTATATGCAGTAATTCACTGTCAGTATTATTAAATTCTTAATTACACTGGTCTTGAAATCCCATTTAACAAAGCAGCAACAAAATACTTTTCTTATACTTTACTGTTCTACTGATCTTTGTATACCCACTATCCAAAGTTAATACTATTCAATTACACTACTACATTGTTTGAGTACTCAGTTATCTCAAGAGAAGTTCTACTATTCCTGCATCATGCCTGGTGAAGGAAAGACTTGTGCTACAAATCTTAGCATACATTTTTAATGCATTTTAATTTTGGATTTTTAGTTCAGTGATTAACATTGCACAAGAACATGGCTTTTAAAAATGTATATTTCTGAACATAACAATTACAGGATACCATATATCTGACTACAGGGCATAGGAACATCAGCACTAAAATTATGTGAATTTTCCCAAAATGAGTTGCTTCTATGATACTATTCTGGGGGAAGCATAGCATAGAAAACTACACATGGTGAAACTGTACTACCACTGTTAACATGTAAAAAGGAATATTTAAGGTATATACTTACCAATTTATTGAATGCCGATAAATCTTCTTCCTTTTTTGTATTTGAATTCACAGTCGCATTCTGGCTTTCCGTTGAATTTATTCCTTGCCTTATTTTTGCTTCTAGTTCTTCAACACTATGAATTTTCCCAGTCACTTCTGAAACAGAATGTTTAGCTTAATAAGTAATTTACATATGCATCAAGGAAAGGGATAAGCATTCTTATTCTCTCTATTATTTCACATCAATGATCAGGCTCTCCAATACCTTCAGTAACATTCATTTACAAAGAACCAAGACAGAATAAGGCTTATCATGTAAATGCTGCCTAATAATAAATAAAATACAGCGAAGGCAACTACTCACCTATGGTGGGTTGATGCGTGGAACACAAACATAATGGAGGTCCAAAAGTAGAAAGTAAATGGCCTTCGCCATATTGCTGCGGTGGATAAAAAGTAAAGCGCGATTGACGGCCCATGCATCTTTCACTAAAATGGCTGATAAATCAGGCAGCAAACCCAAGCTGGAATGTAAATGGTTAAAAAAAGGGCATTCCAGCAGGAAGTGGCAGACAGTTAAAATTTGTGTGCAATGTGGACAAAGTGGATAGCGCCACTGAACAAATGATGGCTAAAATGGCAGTGCCCAATATGCAGGTGAGTTAAAATAATCTCCTCCTGGTGGGAGGGCCAACTGAAGCTTGTCCAAGCCACTGGGAGAGGCTTAATAAACCGAAGCTTGTTCCTGCAAAGGGAGGACCATAGGTGATGCCAAAGGGACACCACTACCTGACAAGACAGAGATCAGAGGGAATATAGGTACTCATGGGCCGAGGTATGAAGACTGCAGCCTTGGCAGCAGGGTCAGCAGCCTCCTTTCCTGGCATACCGACATGACCTGGTAACCACAGAAACATGATACTGGCTCCACCAACAGAGAGCAAGTGACAGGTTTCCTGGACCCACTGCACTAAGGGATAGACAGTGTACAGCACACAGACTTTGAAGGGTACTGAGCAAGTCTGAGAAGAGGGGACAATTGGAAAGGCTGTGTCGCTGGATGTACTCCATGGCGTGCTACAAGGCGAAGAGCTCGGCTGTACTAAGGAGTGTGCCGGAAGCAGATATCGAATGACATGGGTGCCAATGATGAAGGCACACCCAACCCCATGGTCAGTCCGAGAGCCATCAATGTATATAAAGGTATTATCTCAAAGTTCCATGCGAAGGCTGTGAAACTGGAGGCGATAAACCAAGGCTGGAGTAGTGTCCTTAGAAAGTGAGTGAAGATCAAGGTTAACATGGGCCACTTCACAAAGCCAAGGTGGTGAAGGGTTCACACCCACTGGGCAAGTTGCAGGTAGTGTGAAGTTAAGCCTCCACAGTAAGTGGCAAAATTGAACTCCAGGAGGTAACAGAATGGGGACGAGCACCATACTGACGATCAAAGGAATCGTCAAAGAAGGAGGCATAGGATGGATGGCTACGCATGGCAGACAAATGGTATGCGTACCTGCTGACGAGAAAGTCACGGCGGTAGGACAGTGGTAGTTCAACAGCTTCAGCATACAGACTCTCAACTGGGCTGGTGTAAAAGGCACCCATGGCCAAACAGATGCCATGATGGTGAATAGTGTTGAGACGGCGTAAGATGGATGGGCATGCAGACACACAAACCTTTGCAATTGCTAAATTTGTATGGGGATTGCATATACACCATAAATTCCTTGCCCCCCCCTCTGGTCATCTTCTCACCCACCCTCTCTCTCTCCATGCATATCCTCCTCCCCCCTATGTGCATAGCCCCCTCTCCCCTCTCTGCTGATCTCCTCCTTCCCCGCTCTATTTGTCCATTTCTCTCTGAATACTCAGCAGAGTATTTTATAAAATTTGAAGTAACAAAAGCACCCATAGTCTAGTTTCAAACAGACAAGGGACTAGTACAAACGGAGGATGGTTTGATCAGCACCCAAGGAAGTATCAGCGAGGACATGAAGGAGACTGAGGAACCATGTACAAAGGACTGCCAGGTAAGATACGTGGGAGGACCAAGAGTTTCCTACTCGGCACGAGACCCATAAACGCCTTAGTTTCAACGAATGGAAGCACAACAGGCCCAAGATGTAGAAGTGGTGGGAGAAACCATTTGTGCCGCCAGAAATTCGTACAGCCAGTTTTGTCAGTGGAAGAGCGAAAGCCATTGTCAATGTTCCAGGAGTAAAGAAGATCAAGACAGCGCTGAAGATGCTGCTCAGTGAGACAGGTCCATGGAGAACTGCAACAGATGGCAAAATCGTCAACAAAAAGAGAGCCGGAGATGCTCAGTGGGAGACAGGCCATTACAGGGTTAATGGCGATAAAGCGGACGAATCCCAGCATGGAACCCTGAAGCACACCATTTTCTTGGATAAAGGTGTCCGACAAGACAAAGCCCACACACACCCTGAGAACTCAGGTCTTGTAAAAATGATTGAAGAAAACAGGGCAGGCGCCCACAGAAGCCCCACATGTAAGAAGTATGGAGGATACCAGTTCTCCAGCAGGTGTCATAGGCCTTCTCCAAATTGACCACCACTGCCACAGTCTGGGATTTCGCAGAAAACCATTCACGACATGGGTGGAAAAAGTAACGAGACGATCAACTGCAGAATGCCGTGCACAAAAATCACACTGTGCATTCATCAATAAATGGTGAGACACTAGCCAGCACACCAGCCGGGCATGAACCATACATTCCATCACCTCGGAAACACAGCTGGTCAGAGATGGGGCAGTAGCTAGAAGGATGGTTTTTGTCCTAACCAGACTTAGGTATGGGTATGCTGGTGGCTTCACGTCAGTGTCCGGGAAATGTGCCCTCTGCCTAAATGTGGTTGTATGTGTTAAGCAGAAAGTGCTTGCCTGCAAGAGAAAGATGCTGCAACATCTCAATGTAGATGGCATCTTGCCCTGGGGCAGAGGATCAGGATTAACTGAGAGCACTATTAGCTACCTCACAGTAAAGGCAGCATTGTAGCACTCACGATGTGAAGAAGAGAAGGGTATCGCCCGAGCCGCCTCTGCCGTTTCCAATAGAGGAAGGCAGGGTGATAGTAGCAACAGCTCGAAACTTCGGCAAAATGGTGGCCCAAGGCATTGGAGATAGTGTGGTAGGACCGCTGCTATTTTCTACATACATAAATGATCTGGCAGATAGGGTGAGTAGCAGTCTGCAGCTGCTTGAAGATGATGCTGTAGTGTATGGGAAGTAGTCTAAGATAACTGACTGCAGTATCATACAATGTGACGATTTCTAGTTGGTGTGATGTAGGGCAGCATGCTCTGGAAGTAGAAGAATGCAAGTTAACGCTTTTGCTGCTGTGGGGATGTATAAATATGCTAGTACACCATTCCCAGGTGTTGTGGTCATGTATACACATGTCACTTTGATTTTCCTACACTGTTATGGACATCTGGATGCGTCCTGAGCCACCAACCTCTTGTTGCTGCGGATGAGTTACTTCCACATCTCTGTGAATAAAAAAGCTTCCAGCATTTATCACACAACATACGTGCCTCATTGAATGCTATTACCTGCAGAAAACCTTGTTTCGATATCTTCAATTGTTTATAAGATACGGCAATTACTATAACCACAATTTGCGATGCGCAAGGATGTGAACGAGCGTGTATCAAGCTATCGTACTTCAGATGTAAAACCCAGTAACTTGTGAAGAAAATGACAGTTCAGCTCTCAATTTTAAACAAAATTTTGGTATCTGGTCTACAGTTCATTCACTGCAAAGTACACAAGCTAAAAACAACTACATGTGAAAATTCTGAGCGATGTTTTACTTAATTTGATTCAAGGGCAGTATGACAATGAGAAGAAACTCAGTTCTCTCTCAAGTGAAGATTTGATACTGTACGATATACAAAAACAATCATTTTTTAACCTAATATTTTTCAAAAAACCGGGTAATTGTTTATCACTTGGAACACTGTCTCTCAGCACAGGCACCAGCATTTGGTGAGCAGCACAGATTACAAAGAGCTTGTCTGTAGCAGCGGAAAGGTTAAAGCAGATAAGTAGGAAAAACACACCCGTAACATTAGAAAACAGCATTAGAATTGTGCTACTTGACACTGTCACACAGATTAAATATCTACGTGTCACATTGCAAGGGAGTATGAAATGGAAGAAGGATGAAGGACTGTACCAGGTAAGACGGTCAACTTCATTTTACTGGGAGAATTTTAGTGAAGTGTGATGCATTTGTAAAGGAAACCGTATATAGGACATTAGCATGACCCATTCTTAAGTACTGCTCGAGTGTTTGGGATCAACACCAGGTCGGATTATAAGAAGACCTCTAACCTGTTCAGAGATGGGCTGCTAGATCTGTTACTGCTAAGTTCAAACAACATGCAAGTATTACGAGATGCTTCGGCAACTCAAATGAGAATCCCTGGAGCGAAGGTGACAGATCTTTCTGAGGAACACTGTTGAAAAAGGATTTAGAGACTGCAGAATGATTCTATTGCCACCAACACACATTTCACATAACAACAACAAAGGCAAGATGTGAGAAATTAGAGCTAATATGGAGGCATTTCGACAGTAATTTTCCTCTCTCTGTGTGGGTGGAACAGGAAAGGAAATGACTAGTAGTGGTACAGGTTACACACTGCCACACAGCATACAGTGACTTGCCAACTATGAAAGGATATATGTGAGTGGTTCCCTTTCCCTTATTTTATTTACTGTGACACACGCACCTCCTTCCATTATTTAAACAATTAATATTACAAGTTTAGATTAACCAATGTGGAGACAGGAATTCATGGGAACAACTGAAATAGCACATTGCTTCACTGAAATTTGCATTTATTGTAACAATTTATAAGAGATCAAGAAAATGTCACATTACACTTGACAGATAGTAACACTATAATAATAAACATCCGATTCAGTTTTCTGCACTGTAATTAAAGTTCAACAGGGGAACACTAAGTTCTCGCATAAATATGCGCTTGGGCACCTTAAAGAACTGGTTATGAAACAGTCACTTATAACATTAAGGCAGGCATGCTCCACGTAGAGAGAGAATAATTAGCAAGTTTACACATTGACTGTAAATTTTATATATATATATATATATATATATATATATATATATAAAATAGAGGGAAACATTCCACGTAGGAAATATATATCTAAAACAAAGATGATTTGACTTACCAAATGAAAGTGCTGGCAGGTCGACAGACACACAAACAACCACAAACATACACACAAAATTCAAGCTTTCGCAACAAACTGTTGCCTCATCAGGAAAGAGGGAAGGAGAGGGAAAGACGAAAGGAAGTGGGTTTTAAGGGAGAGGGTAAGGAGTCATTCCAATCCCGGGAGCGGAAAGACTTACCTTAGGGGGAAAAAAGGACGGGTATACACACACACACACACACACACACACACACACACACACACACACACATATATCCATCCACACATATACAGACACAAGCAGACATATTTAAAGACAAAGAGTTTGGGCAGAGATGTCAGTCGAGGCAGAGGTGCAGAGGCAAAGATGTTGTTGAATGACAGGTGAGGTATGAGTGGCGGCAACTTGAAATTAGCGGAGATTGAGGCCTGGTGGATAACGGGAAGAGAGGATATATTGAAGAGCAAGTTCCCATCTCCGGAGTTCGGAAAGGTTGGTGTTAGTGGGAAGTATCCAGATAACCCGGACGGTGTAACACTGTGCCAAGATGTGCTGGCCGTGCACCAAGGCATGTTTAGCCACAGGGTGATCCTCATTACCAACTAACACCAACAACCGGAAATTAGAACAGCATGCCACCCTTCACTTCAAAAAACTATCCAATCTCCTGGTTTCCCACCTCCGGAAAGGCAACTCACTTACCCTTCACAACCTTTCCAGCAAACCTCAACCACCTCTCATTGCACACAAACCCAGTCTCTCCCATCTACTCAGTCTCCCACTTCCAGCTCCACTCCCTCCAAAACCTCAAAATTCCAATCAACACAATCTGGCACCACAACACCCTAATTCAGTAGTTAACCTTTCCTCCAAACCTCTCTCCCAATCCGAAACCTCTGTCCTATCCAAAGGCCTCACCTTCAGCCCCACTCCCAGATTCAACCAAACAGCCCTCGTCAAAGATTTACTGTCCTACACTCGTACTCTCTGCTGGAAGTATCACTTTGCCACGAAGAAAAATGATCCTAATCCTACCCCTAATGATCCAACTCCAAGACACTATCCAAATTGAACCCTGCCTGGAACAGTTCCGCCCTCCGTCACAGCGGGACCCACCTCCTCTTCCCCAAAATCACCCTCTCCAAACCTTCCAGGAATTTCTGACTTCCAGCCTTGCCTCTCAATCCTTCTTAAAAAACCTTAATCCTACTCCCAACATCACCACTGCTGAAGCCCAGGTTATCCGTGATCTGAAGGCTGACCGGTCCATCGTCATTCTTCCGGCGGACAAGAGTTCCACGACCGTGGTACTTGATCGTCGGGAATATGTGGCTCAGGGCTGCGTCAGCTTTCAGACAACACCACATACAAAGTTTGCCAAGGTAATCCCATTCTTGATGTCCAGGCGGAGCTTCAAGGAATCCTCAGAACCTTAGGCCCCCTACAAAACCTTTCGCCTGACTCCATCAACCTCCTGACCCCACCGACACCCCGCACCCCTACCTTCTACCTTCTTCCTAAAATTCACAAACCCAATCATCCCGGCCGCCCCATTGTAGCTGGTTACCAAGCCCCCACAGAACGTATCTCTGCCTACGTAGATCAACACCTTCAACCCATTACGTGCAGTCTCCCATCCTTCATCAAAGACACCAACTACTTTCTCGAACGCCTGGAATCCTTACCCAATCCGTTACCCCCAGAAACCATCCTTGTAACCATTGATGCCACTTCCTTATACACAAATATTCCACACGTCCAGGGCCTCGCTGCGATGGAGCACTTCCTTTCACGCTGATCACCTGTCACCCTACCTAAAACCTCTTTCCTCATTACCTTAGCCAGCTTCATCCTGACCCACAACTACTTCACTTTGAAGGCCAGACATACCAACAATTAAGGGAACAGCCATGGGTACCAGGATGGCCCCTTCGTACGCCAACCTATTCATGAGTCGCTTAGAGGAAGCCTTCTTGGTTACCCAGGCCTGCCAACCCAAAGTTTGGTACAGATTTATTGATGACATCTTCATGATCTGGACTCACAGTGAAGAAGAACTCCAGAATTTCCTCTCCAACCTCAACTCCTTTGGTTCCATCAGATTCACGTGGTCCTACTCCAAATCCCATGCCACTTTCCTTGACGTTGACCTGCATCTGTCCAATGGCCAGCTTCACACGTCCGTTCACATCAAACCCACCAACAAGCAACAGTACCTCCATTATGACAGCTGCCACCCATTCCATATCAAACGGTCCCTTCCCTACAGCCTAGGTCTTCGTGGCAAATGAATCTGCTCCAGTACGGAATCCCTGAACCATTACACCAACAACCTGACAACAGCATTCACATCCCGCAACTACCCTCCCGACCTGGTACAGAAGCAAATAACCAGAGCCACTTCCTCATCCTCTCAAACCCAGAACCTCCCACAGAAGAACCACAAAAGTGCCCCACTTGTGACAGGATACTTTCCGGGACTGGATCAGATTCTGAATGTGGCTCTCCAGCAGGGATACGACTTCCTCAAATCCTGCCCTGAAATGAGATCCATCCTTCATGAAATCCTCCCCACTCCACCAAGAGTGTCTTTCCGCCGTCCACCTAACCTTCGTAACCTCTTAGTTCATCCATATGAAATCCCCAAACCACCTTCCCTACCCTCTGGCTCCTACCCTTGTAACTGCCCCCGGTGTAAAACCTGTCCCATGCACCCTCCCACCACCACCTACTCCAGTCCTGTAACCCGGAAGGTGTACACGATCAAAGGCAGAGCCACGTGTGAAAGCACCCACGTGATTTACCAACTGACCTGCCTACACTGTGAAGCTTTCTATGTGGGAATGACCAGCAACAAACTGTCCGTTCGCATGAATGGACACAGGCAGACAGCGTTTGTTGGTAATGAGGATCACCCTGTGGCTAAACATGCCTAGGTGCACGGCAAGCACATCTTGGCACAGTGTTACACCGTCCGGGTTATCTGGATACTTCCCACTAACACCAACCTTTCCAAACTCCGGAGATGGGAACTTGCTCTTCAATATATCCTCTCTTCCTGTTACCCACCAGGCCTCAATCTCCGCTAATTTCAAGTTGCCGCCACTCATACCTCACCTGTCATTCAACAACATCTTTGCCTCTGCTCCTCTGCCTCGACTGACATCTCTGCCCAAACTCTTTGTCTTTAAATATGTCTGCTTGTGTCTGTATATGCGTGGATGGATGTGTGTGTGTGTGCGCGAGTGTATACCCGTCCTTTTTTTCCCCCTAAGGTAAGTCTTTCCGCTCCCGGGATTGGAATGACTCCTTACCCTCTCCCTTAAAACCCACTTCCTTTCGTCTTTCCCTCTCCTTCCCTCTTTCCTGATGAGGCAACAGTTTGTTGCGAAAGCTTGAATTTTGTGTGTATGTATGTGTGTTTGTGTTTCTATCGACCTGCCAGCACTTTCGTATGGTAAGTCACACATCTTTGTTTTTAAATATATATATATGTCTGCTTCTGTCTGTATATGTGTGGATGTGTGCGCGTGTGCGTGTCTATACCCGTCCTTTTTCCCCCCTTTAAGGTAAGTCTTTCTGCTCCCGGGATTGGAATGACTCCTTACCCTCTCCCTTAAATCCCACATCCTTTCGTCTTTCCCTCTCCTTCCCTCTTTCCTGACGAAGCAGCCATTGGTTGCGAAAGCTAGAAGTTTGTGTGTGTGTGTGTGTGTGTGTGTGTGTGTGTGTGTGTGTGTCGACCTGCCAGCGCCTTCTTTTGGTAAGTCTCATCTATATATATATATATATATATATATATATATATATATATATATATATATATATATATATATAATGGAAGGAAACATTCCACGTGGGAAAAATTATATATAAATACAAAGATGAGGTGACTTACCGAACAAAAACGCTGGCAGGTCGATAGACACACAAACAAACACAAACATACACACAAAATTCAAGCTTTCGCAACAAATTGTTGCCTCATCAGGAAAGAGGGAAGGAGAGGGGAAGACGAAAGGAAGTGGGTTTTAAAGGAGAGGGTAAGGAGTCATTCCAATCCCGGGAGCGGAAAGATTTACCTTAGGGGGAAAAAAGGACAGGTATACACTCGCACACACGCACATATCCATTTCCTGATGAGGCAACAATTTGTTGCGAAAGCTTGAATTTTGTGTGTATGTTTGTGTTTGTTTGTGTGTCTATCGACCTGCCAGCGTTTTTGTTCGGTAAGTCACCTCATCTTTGTATTTATATATATATATATATATATATATATATATATACAAAGATGAGGTGACTTACCGAACAAAAACGCAGACATATGTCTGCTTGTGTCTGTATGTGTGGATGGATATGTGCGTGTGTGCGAGTGTATACCTGTCCTTTTTTCCCCCTAAGGTAAGTCTTTCCGCTCCCGGGATTGGAATGACTCCTTACCCTCTCCTTTAAAACCCACTTCCTTTCGTCTTCCCCTCTCCTTCCCTCTTTCCTGATGAGGCAACAATTTGTTGCGAAAGCTTGAATTTTGTGTGTATGTTTGTGTTTGTTTGTGTGTCTATCGACCTGCCAGCGTTTTTGTTCGGTAAGTCACCTCATCTTTGTATTTATATATAATTTTTCCCACTATATATATAATGGAAGGAAACATTCCACGTGGGAAAAATTATATATAAAAACAAAGATGAGGTGACTTACCGAACAAAAGCGCTGGCAGGTCGATAGACACACAAACAAACACAAACACACACACAAAATTCAAGCTTTCGCAACAAACTGTTGCCTCATCAGGAAAGAGGTAAGGAGAGGGGAAGACGAAAGGAAGTGGGTTTTAAAGGAGAGGGTAAGGAGTCATTCCAATCCCGGGAGCGGAAAGACTTACCTTAGGGGGAAAAAAGGACAGGTATACACTCGCACACACGCACATATCCATCCACACATACAGACACAAGCAGACATATTTAAAGACTTGTCTTTAAATATGTCTGCTTGTGTCTGTATGTGTGGATGGATATGTGCGTGTGTGCGAGTGTATACCTGTCCTTTTTTCCCCCTAAGGTAAGTCTTTCCGCTCCCGGGATTGGAATGACTCCTTACCCTCTCCTTTAAAACCCACTTCCTTTCGTCTTCCCCTCTCCTTACCTCTTTCCTGATGAGGCAACAGTTTGTTGCGAAAGCTTGAATTTTGTGTGTGTGTTTGTGTGTCTATCGACCTGCCAGCGCTTTTGTTCGGTAAGTCACCTCATCTTTGTTTATATATATATATATATATATATATATATATATATATATATATATATATATAAAATCCCCCCCCCCCCCCCCCAATGAATTAAGGACCTTGCCGTTGATGGTGTGTGCCTCAGCGATACAGATAGCCGTACCGTAGGCGTGATCACAATGCAGGGGTACCAGTTGAGAGGTCAGACAAACACGTGGTTCCTGAAGAGTGCCCAGCAGCCTTTGCAGTAGTTGCAGGGGCAACAGTCTGGATGATTGGTTTGGCCTTTTAACACTAACCAAAACGGCCTTGCTGTGTTGGTACTGCAAACGGCTGAAAGCAAGGGGAAACTACAACCGTAATTTTTGCCGAGGGCATGCAGCTTTACTGTTTGGTTAAATGATGATGGTGTCCTCTTGGGTAAAATAGTCCCCCCATTCGGATCTCCGGGCGGGGACTACTCATGAGGACGTCGGTATCAGGAGAAGGAAAACTGGCATTCTACAGATCAGAGCGTGCAATGTCAGATACCTTAATCGGGCAGATAGGTTAGAAAATTTAAAAAGGGAAATGGATAGGTTAAAGTTAGATATAGTGGGAATTAGCGAAGTTCGGTGGCAGGAGGAACAAGACTTCTGGTCAGTTGAATACAGGGTTATAAATACAAAATCAAAAAGGGGCAATGCAGGAAAAGGTTTAATAATGAATTTTAAAAAATAGGAGTGCGGGTAAGCTACTACAACCAGCATAGTGAATGTATTATTGAGACCAAGACTGAAACAAAGCCCACACCTACCACAATAGTACAATAGTACAAGTTTATATGCCAACTAGCTCAGCAGATGAAGAGATTGATGAAATGGATGACGAGATAAAAGAAATTATTCAGATAGTGAAGGGAGACGAAAATTTAATAGTCGTGGGTGACGGATTCGATAGTAGAAAAAGAAAGAAAAGGAAACGTAGTAGGCGAATATGGAATGTGGGTAAGAAATGAAAGAGGAAGCCACATAGTAGAATTTTTGCAGAGCATAACTTAATCATAGCTAACACTTGGTTCAAGAATCATGAAAGAAGGTTGTATACATGGAAGAATCCTGGAGATACTACATCTACATGACTACTCTGCAATTCACATTTAAGTGTTTGGCAGAGGGTTCATCGAACCACAATCATACTATCTCTCTACCATTCCACTCCCAAACAGCACGTGGGAAAAACGAATACCTACACCTATCTGTTCGAGCTCTGATTTCTCTTATTTTATTTTGATGATCATTCCTACCTATGTAAGTTGGGCTCAACAAAATATTTTCGCATTCGGAAGAGAAAGTTGGTGACTGAAATTTCGTAAATAGATCTCGCCGCGACGAAAAACGTCTTTGCTGTGATGACTTCCATCCCAATTCGCGTATGCGTATCATATCTGCCACACTCTCTCCCCTATTACGTGATAATACAAAACGAGCTGCCCTTTTTTGCACGCTTTCGATGTCCTCCGTCAATCCCACCTGGTAAGGATCCTACACCGCTCAGCAATATTCTAACAGAGGACGAATGAGTGTAGTGTAAGCTGTCTCTTTAGTGGACTTGTTGCATCTTCTAAGTGTCCTGCCAATGAAACGCAACATTTGGCTCGCCTTCCCCACAATATTATCTATGTGGTCTTTTCAATTGAAGTTGTTCGCAATTTGTACACCCAGGTACTTGGTTGAATTGACAGCCTTGAGAATTTTACTAATTATCGAGTAATCGGATTCCAATAGATTTCTTTTGGAACTCATGTGGATCACCTCACACTTTTCGTTATTTAGCATCAACTGCCACCTGCCACACCATACAGCAATCTTTTCTAAATCGCTTTGCAACTGATACTGGTCTTCGGATGACCTTACTAGACAGTAAATTACAGCATTATCTGCGAACAACCTAAGAGAACTGCTCAGATTGTCACCCAGGTCATTTATATAGATCAGGAACAGCAGAGGTCCCAGGACGCTTCCCTGAGGAACACCTGATATCACTTCAGTTTTACTCAATGACTTGCGGTCTTACTACGAACTGCGACCTTCCCGACAGGAAATCACGAATCCAGTCGCACAACCGAGGCCTGCAGCTTGATTAGAAGTCGCTTGTGAGGAACGGTGTCAAAAGCTTTCAGGAAATATAGAAATACGGAATCAACTTGAGATCCCCTGTCGATAGCGGCGATTACTTCGTACGAATAAAGAGCTAGCTGTGCTGCACAAGAACGATGTTTTCTGAAACCATGCTGATTACGTATCGATAGATCGTTCCCTTCGAGGTGATTCATAATGTTTGAATGCAGTATTTGTTCCAAAACCCTACTGCAAACTGACGTCAATGATATAGGTCTATAGTTCGATGGATTACTCCTACTACCCTTCAAAACACTGGTGCGACCTGCGCAATTTTCCAATCTGTAGGTACAGATCTATCGGTGAGTGAGCCGTTGTATATGACTGCTAAGTGGGGAGATATTGTATCAGCGTAATCTGAAAGGAACCTGATCGGTATACAATCTGGACCTGAAGACTTGCCCGTATCAAGCGATCTGAGTTGCTTCGCAACCCCTAAGGTATCTACTTCTAAGAAACTCATGCTAGCAGCTGTTCGGGTTTCAAATTCTGAAATATTCCATTCGTCTTCCCTGGTGAAGGAATTTCGGAAAACTGCGTTCAATAACTCTGCTTTAGTGGCACAGTCGTCGGTAACAGTACCATTGGCACTGCGCAGCGAAGGTATTGACTGCGTCTTGCCGCTTGTGTACTTTACATACGACCAGAATTTCTTCGGAATTTCTACCAAATTTGAAGACAATGTTTCGTTGTGGAACCTATTAAGGCATCTCACATTGAAGTCCGTGCCAAATTTCCCGGGTCTGTAAATTTTAGCCAATCTTCGGGATTTCGCGTTCTTCTGAACTTCGCATGCTTTTTCCGTTGCCTCTGCAACAGCGTTCGGACCTGTTTTGTGTACCACGGGGGATCAGTTCCATCTCTTACCAATTTATGAGGTATGAATCTCTCAATTGCTGTTGCTACTATATCTTTGAATTTGAGCCACATCTCTTCTACATTTGCATAGTCAGTTCGGAAGCTATCAGATAGATTATATAATGGTAAGACATATTTAGAAACCAGGTTTTAAATTGTAGGACATTTCCAGGTGCAGATGGGGACTCTGACCACAATCTCTTGGTTATGAACTGTAGATTAAAACTGAAGAAACTGCAAAATGGTGGGAATTTAAGGAGATGGGACATTGGTAAACTGACTACACCAGAGGTTGTACAGAGTTTCAGGGAGAACATAAGGGAACAATTGACACGAATGGGGGAAAGAAATACAGTAGAAGAAGAATGGGTAGCTTTGAGGGACGAAATAGTGAAGGCAGCAGAGGATCAAGTAGTAAAAAGATGAGGGCTAGTAGAAATCCTTGGGTAACAGAATTTAATTGATGAAAGGGGAAAATATAAAAATGCAGTAAATGAAGCAGGCAAAAAGGAATACAAACTCCTCAAAACGAGGTCGACAGGAAGTGCAAAATGGCTAAGCAGGGGTGGCTAGAGGACAAATGTAAGGATGTAGAGGCTTATCTCACTAGGGGTAAGATAGATATTGCCTACAGGAAAATTAAAGAGACCTTTGGAGAAAAGAGAACCACTTGTATGAATATCAAGAGCTCAGATGGAAACCCAGTTCTAAGCAAAGATGGGAAAGCAGAAGGGTGGAAGGAGTATATAGAGGGACTACACAAGGGCGATGTTCTTAAGGGCAATGTTATAGAAAGGGAAGAGGATGAAGATGAAATGGGAGATACGATACTGCGTGAAGAATTTGATACAGCACTGATAGACCTAAGTTGAAGAAACAAGGCCCCGGGAGTAGACAACATTCCATTAGAACTACTGACAGCCTTGGGAGAGCCAGTCCTGACAAAACTCTACCATCTGGTGAGGAAGGTGTATGAGACAGGTGAAGTACCCTCAGACTTCAAGAAGAATATAATAATTCCAATCCCAAAGAAAGCAGGTGTTGACAGATGTGAAAATTACCAAACTATCAGTTTAATAAGTCACAGACACATAATACTATCGCGAATTCTTTACAGACGAATCTAAAAACTGGTAGAAGCCGACCTCAGGGGAGATAAGTTTTGATTCCGTATAAATATTGGAACACAAGAGGATACTGACCCTACGACTTATCGTAAAAGCTAGATTAAGGAAAGGCAAACCTACATTTCTAGCATTTGTGGACTTAGAGAAAGCTTTGGACAATGTTGACTGGAATATTCTTTCAAATTCTAAAGGTGGCAGGGGTAAAATACAGGGAGCGAAAGGCTATTTACAATTTGTACCGAAACCAGATGGCAGTTATAAGAGTTGAGGGACATGAAAGGGAAGCAGTGGTTGGGAAGGGAGTGACAAGAGAGTTGTACACTATCCCCGATGTTATTCAATCTGTGTATTGAGCAAGCAAGAAAGGAAAATTCGGAGCAGGAATTAAAATCCATGGAGAATAAATTAAAACTTTGAGGTTCGCCGATGACATTTTAATTGTCAGAGACAGCAAAGGACCTGGAAGAGCAATTGAACGGAATGGACAGTGTCTTGAAAGGAGGGTATAAGATGAACATCAACAAAAGCAAATTGAGGATAATGGAATGTAGTCCAATTAACCCGGGTGATGCTGAGGGAATTTGATTAGGAAATGAGACGAAGTAGTATATGAGTTTTGCTATTTGGGGAGCAAAATAACTGATGATGGACGAAGTAGAGAGGATGTAAAATATAGACTGGCAATGGCAAGGAAAGCGTTTCTGAAGAATAGAAATTTGTTAACATCAAGTATAGATTTAAATGTCAAGAAGTCATTTCTGAAAATATTTGTGTGGAGTGTAGCCATGTATGGAAGTGAAACCATGGACGATAAATAGTTTAGACAAGAAGAAAATAGACACTTTCAAAATCTGGTGCTACAGAAGAATGCTGAAGATTAGATGGGTAGATCACATAATTAATGAGGTGGTACAGAATAGAATTGGGGAGAAGCGGAATTTGTGGCAGAACTTGACTAGAAGAAGAGATCGGCTGGTTGGACATGTTCTGAGGCATCAAGGGATCACAAATTTTAATATTGGAGTGCAGCGCGGAGGGTAAAAATTGCAGAGGGAGATGAAGAGATGATTACACTTAGTAGATTCAGAAGGACGTAAGTTGCAGTAGGTACTGGGAGATGATGAAGCTTGCACAGGATAGAGTAGCATGGAGAGCTGCATCAAACTAGTCTTTGGACTGAACCACAACATATAAATACATATATATGCATAAGCACAATTAAAAAAACAATAAATTGGAATTTAACAAAACTATACTCAAAGGAGCCGTACTCCATATGAACAGCCCAAAAATGGCTACTTAATGGCTACCTAGAGTAACAAATTAAGAATATCATTCTTATAGATTGACTAGAATACAGGAATAAACAGCACATACATGGTTTCTGATGGCCGACAAACTGTGTTGGGCTATTGAGCAGTGATTAATTTAAAATAGCCACAAATATGCTAACCAGGTTAGCGGTGTATTCAAATTCACCCATTAGTATCTTGTGAGTAACCACAGTTAATTAGAACCACTCTCCTTGAAGTCAAGTAACAATATATTTTAGAGATCAAGTCTAGAACAGCAAAAGTTGAAATGATGAAAATAAGTATCTTTTTACAGCATCCACATATTCAGGAGGCCATCTGGAAGTAGCAGTATACTCCTAACAGCAAATTTATGCAACTGAAACCCTTTAGAATCACAATCTGGCTCAGGAAAGAACATTGCTCTTACCAATCTGTTTTGTTGGCAGTATGTAATAATGATGGAAATTTCTGGATGGATCAATACATAAAATAAGTGTAAGACGACGACACACCTATTGTGTATTGGTGCGTAGTGCCTCACCATGTAACACGAAACTGTATCCCCAAGGATAAAAAAACATGCATGCACGTTCTGTTAAGTGTTCCTGTGTTCCACACAGCAGCCTACTGTGAGTGGTTGCCATTGCTTTATTTCACATTTTTTTGGCTTTTGTTTTACATAATTTCTTTATAAGACAAACCCTTTTTCCTACAAGCAAGTAATGGTTTGTGACAATGTGGGCCATTTAATTAAATACAACATTGTGGACCATTTCATTATATACCATCTTCAAACTTTATTTAAGATAGCATTAAAAAGTGAACTACATATCTTAGTGTTCCCTATAGTGGGCGTTACTAGATTTAAAGAAGCAAGAATTTGCAAATGTTTCCCTAGTTGCACGACTAACATCTTCAAAGTTACATCATAACCAAAGGCTGTGAAACTGCACTAAGGAGCAACTAACTGCCCCTGAAAATTCATACTGAAGACTAATCTACTTGAAAATTTCATCAAGTTGTCCATTTCTGTCTACCATCTTCTCTCAATGGAGCTACACATGTCAAACTTATTTGTGACAGCATTAGTATAATAGCATCTCCTCATTTATTTTTAACACAGTGATATACAACTTTGAATAAGAAATTTAACTACCTTAAAATTATATTAGAGTTTATACAGAGGAAACTTACCCAATTCTCTGATGTTAGAGGTCTTCGCACTTGCTGATGTATCACCTTGTGGCCTTCTCTGCAACATCTCAAGCAGTGATGACTTCTGTGTATTGTCAGAGTCTGTGCTGACATTAAGATTTTGCTGGGTAACTGTGCTTTCAGCTGGTGATATAGGAGTGAAGTACGTGTCTGACTCACTCAAGGGTGGTATAACTATTGCCGGCTCAGTTATATCTGGAACAGGTATTTAATGTTTAGAACACAAAATATCACCTTCGATCATTTCACAGGGAAGAGCATATACAACTACA
This sequence comes from Schistocerca piceifrons, assembly GCF_021461385.2. Classification (NCBI taxonomy): domain Eukaryota; kingdom Metazoa; phylum Arthropoda; class Insecta; order Orthoptera; family Acrididae; genus Schistocerca; species Schistocerca piceifrons. The sequence continues at coordinate 80,762,713 of NC_060145.1, read as the reverse complement.
CTTCAAAACTAGATTTCTGAATTACGGATGAAACTCATTGTTGATGACATTAGCTTAGGTACTTTAACTGATCAAATCAAGGTTGTAGCACAGACATTGATCATAAGCAGTGAATGTCATACTGAGTCATCCCGTCAGGCTTTAATGACTGACACATGGCAGTTAAAGCTTTTATTCCATTCATTCATAAGATGTCCTCAGTGGCTCTCTGGGAAAATCACTCTCCTTCAAAATTGGGTGCAAAACTGAGTACTGATATAGCAATCTTCTAAGATTTCTCAACAAAGATAAAGGAAATACAAGCACAAAAACTCAGCAAGGGGAGGATAAGGAGATGTGTGTGGCTTTGTATCTCACCAATCTTGAGCATGAACAGATTTTTCTGGGCCACTCCAACTCTGGTACTGCAGAAATGTCTGGAAAACAAGGAAGTACTGAATGTCCCAATACTTGGTACTATTTTGGTCTAGAGATCATGAACTGAATTGTTTGCAGATATTGTAACACCAAATAAAAAAGTTTTTGCGTACTCTGCAACATGACAGTCCTGACCGTGTACTTAGGAGATTTGAAAACAGAAATTCTCTACAACACATACTTCGCTTCTACCACCCACTTTATTGTAACTTTTTTGCACTGCTTTTTTTCCCTTTCCCTCTCCATTATTCCTACACTACAATACCCTCTCAGCTTGATATTTTTTACTACACTGTCATTCACGTTTTCTGGGTTTTTATATTCCCACACAATACCAACAATCTATTCTTCCATATCAATAAATTTCCCTTAAACCAGGATTACAAAAGTTTTGTATATGTACTTCTGTTTTAAGAACAGTCCATGAGATGTGTATTTTTACATATTTATGACACTGTCCATTTGAACAATGACCAGCACAATCAGAATTGATATGTCTTAGTCTACAGCCACGTTTTTTTATCTTACCTTCTGGCAACCAATTTCAGTACACAGTACCACACTCAGGCCTTTATGTGGCCAAAAAATTGCAGAACACAATGATAACACTGTAAGAAATTTACAACTTTTTCTGTACATTGGGAATCATATGGTATAGTATACAATCCTGAAATGTTTATGCAGCCATTATGATTGCTTCCCAAATAGGTGTGTTAAATACTAACTTAATGTCAATGCAGAGCCTTAAAAAGATGCAAATTGTGGCCTACAGTGGTAGAAGTGCCCGTAAGTACAGGTTTTACATTCTAAAAAAAAAAAAAAAAAAAACAGCCAAAATAAGAGATACCTAAAACTTATTAAAATAGCACAAATTTTAAACTTAAGAAATAACATAATTAAAAAAAGAATAAAAGAGGCCCACTATTTTAAAGATAGAAAATGTGTGTAGTCATTTACATCTACCATTTGCATACAGTTTGTAACACTAGAATTGTCAATCTGACCACTGATCTTTCAGTCGAGCAAATGGGGTTGGCATAAAAATGGGATAATCTATCACATTACTTGAATTAATCATACAATCCAAGACAGAATAATTTTGAAATATTGGATGAGACCACTAAGGGAACACTGACTAACATCTTGGAGAAGTGGAAGTCTACAGTGGAAGAGGAAAGAGCTAATGCCAGGACTGTTTACTAAATGGTTACAAGTTAACATCAGATTTACTGGATACACAGTTGATCCACAATTTACTGATCTTTTGGTCAATACCCTCCTCCCAGCTTTTAATCTTCGAGTATACTTACATAGTTTCATTTGTTTCTCCTAGCCCTAAGCTTCTCCCTTTGTACAGAAAACCTCACGCTGTAGAATGCGCACAGCTACTGATGCGTAATTCTGTGAATACATCAGTTACGCATATGTGCACACGGTATCAACTGCCACAAGCAAACACCTATATTATTGTGTGTGTAATTTGGACACCCTGTATTTGACATCCACTCAGGAAACAAACGTGACAACTGCATGTCGGGGCCAAGGGTCTACCTATACGTATTACAGTTGTACTATCGCCGAGAAAAATACTTTGTAAATTTCTCTTACATTGTTATTGTAACTAAATACGGGTACTGGTTGTAATGGATCTGGGAGATGTGTTATTTTTTACCAGATTTGTCGATACCAAATTGTAAATGTTTTCTTATATTTTTGTCAGAATTTTTTTTATTGTAACTTGCCTTATTATATGCTAATTTACTTATATTTTTGAGAGTGACAGCATATTGATTATTATTAGTAAATGTGACGAAGAATATCAAAGAGACTGATTACAAGTGGAAGCTTGTGTGTTGTATAAAATGTCTTTGATGCTGGAGTCGTCTTTGACTGTAGTCAGTCGGCATGGAACTCGTGTGTGTTGACGGTAGAACAATTTGCAGGTCGCCGCCATAAATACTTGCTAGTGAACAGGGAAAAAATGAATTATGTTACTATTTTTTTTATATAAACTTTAAGAAGAAACCACATTCGAAGAAATGGTATTTGAAGCACCAAAAATGAGGCAAACTCATTGAACCAGGTCATTTCTGCAGCCGACGAAACTGCATTGTGGAATCATACTTCCACTAGACAACTGAAGCCAAGACAAATATCGCCGTGTAAACATTTTACGGAAAAGGTACTGTCACGAAACATGCCAAATTTAAGTAAATAAAAAATAGTTAGCATATTTCATGGGCACAGAAACCAGCTGCCAATAGGAAAAAACAAAAGTTTTGACTACAGACAACCATTTTTCTGATTTATATTTTGACTGAGTTTTGTCAGCTTCTTGAAAGTTAGGGATTCTGCACTGCAAAGCTTCACCACAAAATGTTGTTGCAAAGAAAAGTTCAGTTCAATACAGAAACGACACACACACACACACACACACACACACACACACACACAAACAAAACAACCTACATATAACTTGGCATCCACTGAATAGCTATTTAAAATCTTTGAGTACACTGGAGAGGATATATTTGTACAAATTGGTGAAGAAGTTAATCAGGTAAGTTACCTATCTAAATAAGATTTACTGAGGAAGCAACTGAAGACTGTCAAAAGCAGCAAACATTTGTAGACATTGGGGGTTCAGACCTGAAAATGGGTTCTTCTGAAATGTTTCCCTCATACTGTATTGGTGTCTCAAACTAGTACTCCAGTACGATAAATTTATCAGTATTCCAAAATACTGACAGTTATTTCTACATGAATCAAACCAACAACAAAAACCAGCAATGCAACAAAGTCATTGCCAGAAAATGACTTCTTTCACTGACAGCCTCACATGCCTAAATCCTACTCACCACTGATTAAATTATTAAGGAGCTCATCTTGAATGGAGGAACACCTACTTTCTGCTTGTCTGTTAACAGGGCTCTCCCGCCGAAACCATTGGCTGAATCTTGATCCACCAGAGCTGTCATTTACAGCACCATTCTGTAAACAGCAAACACCAAGTATCAGGAAACACACACACACACACACACACACACACACACACACACACACACTATCAAACTTACAACAAATTGTCATTTGTTACCTAATTACTCAGCATATCACAAATTATTTTCGCAAGTACAGTAATTCGAGATAAATTAATGGTAAGTTAATATTTAAACTTTGTAGAACTATAAACAGATGACATAAAACTGAAAACTAACTGCATCAGTAGTGGACAACCAACCATTTAACTGCTTACAGAAAATACAAAGCTGAAAGTAGTTAACATTACTACTTACTGCCAGCAAGCCAGGTACAGAATCACTTTTGAGGAACTCATCAAGATTGAAGTCAAGACCTTGATGCTGGTGAGAAAAACTACTGTTGTTCGACTGGGGAAGCTGTTCTGCTGGAAGACCAGAATCCTGGTCTGACGGCAGATCTGGTGAAAGTGGCCCCTTCTCAGGCAATGGCCTCTCAGGTGATCGAGGAGTCTCTTCAGCAATAGGCGAATGAGACTGTGTTGGCTGTGCGACTGCCCCACTGCGGTTTCCAGGTGGTGTTGGAGTCCTGCGTGATAAAGCTGAACTTTGTCCGGCACTTACAGGAGGTGACGGTTCTGAAAGTTTTCTTCCACTTGAACGGTTACCTGCAAGATATGTAAATATTTTAAAATTTTTGTTGATACTGACTTGCAAAGCACTTAGATGCAATGTTTTAGAAATGTTAAATAAGCATTCAAAATTGTCTGTCTGTATAAAACCTTGAGAAAAACTGAATAATGGAAAATTCACAATGGAATGTAACAGTATTCTTAAAAACACATGACACCCAAGCACCCACATCCCCACAAGAGCACGCTCCACCACACACACACACACACACACACACACACACACACACACACACACGCTAGAAACTTGAGTTCCTAGCTCAGTTCCCAATCTGTCGAGTCTGCTGCTACTAATTGGGCAACTCATGGCACAGTTTCTAGCTTTCTGTTTAATGCAGAGTCAAAATTTGCGAAGTAAATCTGTAGTATACATAATCTACATTCATGCCCAAAAGAATCACAGACCACCCCAAAGTTGAAGGGAGATGGGTGGGAGAAGGAGAGAGGGAGGGAGGGAGGGAGGGAGGGAGGGAGACAGTGAGTGTTCTGTGATCTTTATAACTAGGCAAGTCCAGCATGCCATCCCATGTTGTATTGACTGTTTGCCTGACAGTTACATGCAAAATGGACAACACAGTATCAGTGCCTTTTGAGGGAAGGAAACAAAATCTACATGGATGGGCATGGCATTAAACCCTCCTCCTTCCACTATAATGTATTTGGTCATTGTCACATCATAGGTGCCCAATGCATGGGGGACAACGTATAAGTAATTGTTGAGAACTTGTGTCTGTGGAGTAAGTGGTTTATTCATCTTCATCTAAGTGATTACTCTGCTATTCACAATAATGTGCCTGGCACAGGGTTCAATGAACCATCTTTAAGTTGTCTCCCCACTCTAAACGTGCGTGGGAAAAACAAGCAATTTTTCTGTGTGAGCTTTGATTTCATTTAAAATTAAATACAAACAGTCACAACCACAGTAAACCTTTTAAAATATAAGGCTACTTGTTTCTTTCTATTTTAGACCATCTTCAGACCCACACCATGATGGTCGATGGTTGGCATGGAGGGGAAAAAAAGGAGGCGGCACTTCAACAAGACAAGAGCTGTCTGTAAGGCTCCACAACAACAATGTGAGGGTGGCTCTTGATGAAACTACAGGTTAACCTGGTATGATCATGAGACTGTGGATTTCTTCTGAGAGAAGCAAAAGGAAGAGCGCCACACTCCTTGATTCCGAAGAGTTTACGAGATGGGGCAGTAGCTCATCTGATGTCTTTCCATTCCCGAGTGAGCAGATGTCTCGTGCATCTGGAAATTTGCACCTGGTATCGTAAAAGCAAACAAGGAGCAACTAAATGCTCCTCTAGCCAAACGGTCATCCAATTCATTCCCAATGATACCCAAATGATATGACCCAGTGAAAGCCAACTGAGTAGACAGCATGACAAAGGTCATTGAGAAGATCATGAATAGCCATCAGTCAATAACCTGCAGACTGCTCAATGAGTCAGCAGATATTAAAATACAGTCAAGATAGACCCATTTGATAAAACTGAGGGTTCTGCTAACAGCTGTCAGCTCTGCTGCAAACACACTACACTTTCCTGATAATGAATAGCATTCCATACTGGTATGATATGTAAAAGTATATCCCGCCTGATTCACTGTTTTAAAGCCATCTGTATAAGACACAGTTAACACCTGCAAATCTACGAGCTGGACGTAACACGTATTAGGATGGTGTCACCCATCACGTGCAAAGAGAATGGAATATGTGGGATTAGCAGGAAACTGAAACAATGATTGCGTAGAAGACCAAGAGCTGGTACCATCAAACCTGAAGAGGGAAATTCCTGACTAACGCGAAAGGCACCAGTTGCCAGTTTCACTCCACCATGGTGGATGGGATTTAAGTTTCCAAGCTGAAGAAGCCAGCAAACCATAAACTTGGCAACCATAGTCCAGTGGGGACGAAACCAAGGCCTGATAAGTGAGGGTAACAGTAGTAGAGTCTGCACCCCAATGTGTTTGGGCAAAGAAGTAGAGAGAGGTTTCCACACACAGCTAGACTTCAGCAGCCAAGTTGGCTTTTAATGAAAAAGAAGGCCCAAGAAATTGGAGTGTGCTACTAAGTCTGGACGCTGGATGTCCAAGTACAGTTCCAGATCTGGCTTGACCGTGGCACAATGGCACAAATGTATGACCCACAGTTTTGCCTGTGAGAACCAGAAACCAAGGGAAAGGGTCCATGCAGAGGTCCATCAGATGGCACACTGAAGTTGGCATTCAGCAGAAGCTACCAAGCTGAAGTGAGTGACAACATGGAGCCCTGACAGACACTATTCTGTTGGACCAGTGGAGACCTGAGTGAAGTGCCAACTAACGCAACAACTGATGGGATAAAAATTGACAAAAACAGGTAAGAGGACTTTAAAGTCCCGCTCATGCAGCACAAGTAAAATGTAATTATGCCAAGCAGCGTGGTACGCATTATGCAGGTCAAAAGAGAAACTGTGATAAGTTGTTGGCATTTAGAAAAAGCTTGTCAGATAGTTGCTACTAATATACACAGATTGTTGGTTGTGGATCATCCTTCCCGGAAACCACACTGATAGTGGGACAAAGCTCCAGAGATTCAAGAACTGGGCATACTCTGTGGACAACCATCCTTTAAACCAGCTTACACAATACGTTGGTCATTCAATCTGCTTGTAACGTAACTGTCTACAGCTGCTTGGCTTAAGAACTGGGACAACTATGCTACCATGGCATTGCAAGGTGAGCCCACCATTAAGCCAAATACAGTTGAAGGAGGAGAGGTTTCTTTTGGAAAACACTCAGGTGTTTGGACCATCTGATTGTGAATTTAATCGGGATCTGAGGCTGTCTCGTGGCACAAGGCAAGAGCCTGAAGCTGTTCCCAGTCAGTGAATAGTCCACCTACATATATACTTTGCTAGCCACCAAGCAGTTTGTGGCAGAGGGCACAATTTGTGCCAAAGTCACATTCCCCCATCTGTTCCACTCGTGGATCACTCAAGGGAAAAACAATTGAACGCCTCAGTACGAGCTCTAATTTCCCTGATCTTTGAATGGTGATAATTGCACGATCTGAAAGTTTGTGGTAATAATATATGCTCTAAATCCTCGGCGAGGATCGGATCGGATTTCCGAGTTTAGTGAGCAGCCCCTTCAGTTTACCGCGTCGTCTATCTGCAAGTGTGTCCCACTTCAAACTTTCTCTGAGATTTGTAATGCTCTCGTGATGGCTAAGTGTACCAGTCACGAATCTTGCCACTCTTCTTTGGACCTTCTCAATCTCTTGAATCAGACCCAACTGGTAAGGGTCCCATACAGACCAACAATACTCTAAGACTGGACGAACTAAAGTATTGTAAGTAATTTCCTTTGTTGAGGGACTGCAACGCTTCAGGGTTCTACCAATAAACCGCAATTCAGAGTTCAACTTCGCCGTTACTTGTGTAATCTGATCATTCCATTCGAGATCATTTCGAATAGTCACACCCAGATACTTGACGGATGTTACTGCTTCCAAAGACAGGGCATTTATTTTGTACTCTTACATTAATGGGGATTTTCACTTTGTTATATGCAGTAGGTTACACTTACTAATATTGAGAGATAACTGCTAGTCATTAAACCACACATTTATTTTCTGCAACTCCTCATTGATTTGTTCCCAACTTTCGTGTGATACCACTTTCCTGTAGACTACAGCATCATCAGCAAACAGTCTAATGCTGCTGTCAATACCATCAACCAGATCGTTTATGTAAATCATAAAAAGCCGTGGATCTATTATGCTGCCCTGGGGCATACTTGATGTTACGCTTGTTTCTGTTGAAGTCTCCCCATTCAGGACAACATACTGCTCACTGTCTGTCAGAAAACTTTCTATCCAACCGCATATGTCATCGGATAGACCGTAAGCGCGCACTTTTTGGACCAAGCGACAGTGCGGAATGGAGTCTAACGCCTTTTGAAAGTCCAGATATATGGCATCAACCTGGGAGCTGGAATCTGGAGCCTGTTGTATATCATGCACAAGAGAGCCAGCTATGCCTCGCATGACCGTTGGTTCCTAAAACCATGCTAGTTTCTGCAGGTGAGCTTCTCAGAGTCTACGAAGGTCATTATGTCTGAACACAAAATATGAGCCATGATTCTACAAAAATCAATGTCAGTGAAATTGGATGGTAATTGTGCGCATCTGATTTTCTACCCTTTTTATAGGTTGCTATGACCTGGGCCTTCTTCCAGTCCCATGCAACTTTCCGCTGTTCCAATGATCTCTGATGGATAAGAATGGTGCTATATTTGTAGTATAGTCAACACAAAATCTTACGGGGATACCGTCTGGGCCAGATGCCTTCTTGGCATCTATGGATCGTAACTATTTTACAATCCCTGATACAATAAACCCTACGTCAGGCATCCTTGCATTTTTCGATAATTGAATGGGGGAGTGGTGCTGCAGTCTTCAACAGTAAATGAGTTTTTGAAAGCTAGATTTAGAATATCAGCTTTCTGTTTATCATCGTCCATTACATTAACCGTAGTGTCAGCAAGAGAAGGTACTGAATTTGTTGCGTTCATAGATTTTATGTACGACCAAAATTTTTTGGGGTTATTTTTAGAATCTGCAGAAAAAATGATATTCAGCTTGGTGGGGAGTGAAACACAAGGGGATGTCTTCAACTCTTCACTTCTGCAGCAGAAAGTTAGCTGGATAGGAAGAGTATGCCAATGCCATCGCAAAGCAGCTAGCAAGGTATTCTGTAAGAACTGATGAATTGGTACGAAGGCTAACATGTAGGGCAAGACCCGGTAGGGCCGTTTGTTATTGGCAGCCAACAAGACCACGGAGCTTGGCTCACAGCTGAGATGAAGATATATACATCTCCGGGGGAGGAGATACAGCATTCCTAGCCTGCCTGCCTTCCTTCATTTGGTTAGACAGCAAGCCTTAGTACAAGATCGCTTAAAAGTTAAGAGTCTTTTTGGCTCTTATCAGTTGTGTTCTTTAGATCAAATCTCTGGTTTGTTTTCCCTCTGGTTGCTGGGCTGCAGTCTTGCACCATATTTCCTGGTTTAAAATATGTATAAGGCGGCAAGTATGGAAGGGACGGTCACCAGTGACGAGGAAAGAAATTGTTGGAGGAAACGTGTTGTCAAATGCCGGTGGTCAGTGTCCTGACCAACTCACTCTGAAGGAACTGTTGCAACAGAATTGACTGATTATGATTATGATTCATCCACTCATCAAGTGGCGGCACGAGAACACACATGTAACAGGTATTATGTAAGCAAGTTTTTTGGGTCATCGGCTCCTTCTGGCAGAAGGGTTGAAGGGGAAGGAAGAGGGGTGAAGGATGAATGGTGAGGTTTAGGAAAAGCAGTACGGTTCAGGAAATTCACCCAGAACTGCAGGTCAGGGGAGACTTACTGGAAGGGATGAGAACTCCTGACCCAGGGTTCTGGGTGACTTTACCAAACTCTACCCCTTTTCAAAAACCATACCAGTCCTTTTCCTTCATTCTCTTCCTTCCGTCTCTATCTCTCTGCAAGACGGAGCCACTGGGTCCAAACACTTACATACATAATATGTATCTGTTCTCCTGCCACCGGTTGGTGAGTGTTTTTAACTATACAATTACATTGTTTTTCTAAAATTTATTATTTTCTTTGATTATGATTAGCTGATTTCGGTGCACTTACAGGGTGCCTCTTCACTGTTGTTGAATTGTATTGTGTACTCTAATTTGGCAGTGGGCTCTGTTGTTACTGCCCTGCCTTGCCCTGCCCTGCCCTCTGTGATTCTTCCAGAGTTGTGAATGTGTTTTCTGTGAAGTTTGGATCTGTTCTTACAGTGGTCTGTCTTGCTTAGAGAAACTGTTTGACCCTTCCAACTCTGTGTTCACTGAGTTAACTGCACGGTATATGTTACATTGCATTTAGGAACTTTCGGGTGATTGAACTTGTGTATATATATATATATATATATATATATATATATATATATATATATATATATATATAAAAAATAGAGCGGAAACATTCCACGTGGGAAAAATTATATATAAAAACAAAGATGAGGTGACTTACCGAACGAAGGCGCTGGCAGGTCGATAGACACACAAACAAACACAAACATACACACAAAATTCAAGCTTTCGCAACAAACTGTTGCCTCGTCAGGAAAGAGTGAAGGAGAGAGAAAGACGAAAGGATGTGGGTTTTAAGGGAGAGGGTAAGGAGTCATTCCAATCCCGGGTACGGAAAGACTTACCTTAGGGGGAAAAAAGGACGAGTATACACTCGCGCACAACACACACACACACACACACACACACACACACACACACACACACACACACACACACACACATCCATCCACGCATATACAGACACAAGCAGACCTATTTAAAGACAAAGAGTTTGGGCAGATATGTCAGTCGAGGCGGAAGTGCAGAGGCAAAGATGTTGTTGAAAGACAGGTGAGGTAAGAGCGGCGGCAAATTTAGATTAGAAATTAGCGGAGATTGAGGCCTGGCGGATAACGAGAAGAGAGGATATACTGAAGGGGCAAGTTCCCATCTCCGGAGTTCTGACAGGTTGGTGTTAGTGGGAAGTATCCAGATAACCCGGACGGTGTAACACTGTGCCAAGATGTGCTTGCCGTGCACCTAGGCATGTTTAGCCACAGGGTGATCCTCATTACCAACAAACGCTGTCTGCCTGTGTCCATTCATGCGAACGGACAGTTTGTTGCTGGTCATTCCCACATAGAAAGCTTCACAGTGTAGGCAGGTCAGTTGGTAAATCACGTGGGTGCTTTCACACGTGGCTCTGCCTTTGATCGTGTACACCTTCCGGGTTACAGGACTGGAGTAGGTGGTGGTGGGAGGGTGCATGGGACAGGTTTTACACCGGGGGCAGTTACAAGGGTAGGAGCCAGAGGGTAGGGAAGGTGGTTTGGGGATTTCATATGGATGAACTAAGAGGTTACGAAGGTTAGGTGGACGGCGGAAAGACACTCTTGGTGGAGTGGGGAGGATTTCATGAAGGATGGATCTCATTTCAGGGCAGGATTTGAGGAAGTCGTATCCCTGCTGGAGAGCCACATTCAGAATCTGATCCAGTCCCGGAAAGTATCCTGTCACAAGTGGGGCACTTTTGTGGTTCATCTGTGGGAGGTTCTGGGTTTGAGAGGATGAGGAAGTGGCTCTGGTTATTTGCTTCTGTACCAGGTCGGGAGGGTAGTTGCGGGATGCGAAAGCTGTTTTCAGGTTGTTGGTGTAATGGTTCAGGGATTCCGGACTAGAGCAGATTCGTTTGCCACGAAGACCTGGGCTGTAGGGAAGGGACCGTTTGATGTGGAATGGGTGGCAGCTGTCATAATGGAGGTACTGTTGCTTGTTGGTGGCTTTGATGTGGACGGACGTGTGAAGCTGGCCATTGGACAGGTGGAGGTCAACGTCAAGGAAAGTGGCATGGGATTTGGAGTAGGACCAGTTGAATCTGATGGAACCAAAGGACTTGAGGTTGGAGAGGAAATTCTGGAGTTGTTCTTCACTGTGAGTCCAGATCACGAAAATGTCATCAATAAATCTGTACCAAACTTTGGGTTGGCAGGCCTGGGTAGATATTTTAGATATATTTTTCCCACGTGGAATGTTTCCCTCTATTTTTTTTTATATTGCGTTGATGTACTGGTGGATATTGTGTGGTATTATTATTATTATTATTATTATTACTAACAACACTTTGCCGTCCGCATGTCTTGTACAAATTTATTCGCTTGGCGCTGGATTACTTTGCTTGTCACCTTTCCGTTGATGACGAGCTTCAAACACACTGACTTTCCCACTCTCATATTTTCCGAAATCTTCTATTTTTCCGTATCATTTCACAAACTCAAATTTTCTTTTCAAGTAACTTCTCTGCAAGTTCTACACTGTTATAATAATTATCCATGCAGAAGTGATGCCACTTTCCATCAGAAGGTGTTAAATAGTTCCATCACTGTTTTTGCTAAAGGCTGTCCGTGCCGGAATATATCCCTAATGAGGAAATGTATCCCGTACTCTAATCACACAGCATCCAAGTGAGTATGCCGTATTCCGTAATTTTCGACGGATTGTAAACTTTAAAATTTAACCGTCCACGCCACGGTATCATTCCTTCATCAGGGTGTATATGCAGACAAGGAAAAAATTTCCGAATTTTTCCCAGTTAAAAATGCACTTTCTCCCAGGTGAAAAAACACTTTTGGTGTTATGTGACAGTGTATTTTCCCTTGGAACTGCAAAACTTATCAGACCTTTGAATGGTTCTGGTTTTATACACGGGAGTCAAATTTCCCGGCACTTTAGAAAATGAAACTTAGGAAAAAAGACACATGTTAGAAATATCTTTGATGTGCAGCAACATGTACACTGCATATTTTCATATTACAGAAGTATACATTGGAATTCCAAACACTGCCGCATATTACTTTCCGAATAATTGAAATCGAGATTGCGAAGCACTTTTGTAAGCCAGTCATAGCTGGTGTCACGTGATCTCACCAGCAGATGACAGCGGATATTCAGAGCATAAGACACGTGATGTAGTCAGCTAACAGCAACATCACTGTTAAGTAGCATGAACACACAAACATGGAAAGTTCATAGTTTAAATGAGTATACATAGTGTTGTAACAAATTGGTCTCTAAGGTTAATAAGCTAAGCTTTCGCATCTAATGTTTATCTTTTTGGCGCGTGTATAAGATATATTACACAAATGTGCCAGTAAAATATTTAATAATGACATAAATGTCTGATATTCAGGGTTCGAAATTCTTCTAAATGGCTTGCCATCAGAGTTTGTTTTTAAATGAGAGTCAAACGCTCTTTGATTTAAGAAATTAATGGTACATTCTCGCACATAGTTCAACTTATGTAAAAGGATATTTACTTTGAAAGTAACACTTTTCAAACAACCATTTGCAATATTTTACCACAACCTGTTAAAAATAGGTTAATTTCAGCAGTTGCCAGAGAGCGCAAATAACAAGACGACACCGAGCTTGCGCAGCTACCATGACGTAGGAAGCCCGTATGTACGTACATGTAAAACATTAAAATATCATACATTATGTCATAAAAGAAACAAGACATCAGAGGATACTGCAAGAGCATCCGAATTGGTGAACCACACTAAAATATGCACGTTTAAAGCGCATTCTTAAAGTGCACATTCGTATGTCCAGATTCCCAAAGAAGTAGACCTCAATCTGATATTAAGCTTTTCAGTGTGGTTTTCGGGATGTAAATTTTCTTGGAGCACCAGTACTGTATTATATCATGTTTGGTTCTTTATTGTGGCGTAATGCCACACGTGCTAGAAGATGGGAACGCGCACTTTAAATACAGCAAACAGTTGAAACTAGCCAGTACTGTGGAATTAAAAATTTCGTTTCAAATACATTGGCTGCCTCTGCGGAAAAGGTTAATAGAAGTCAAATTTCTTTAGCAAACAGACAAATATAACTTCATTGTTCTGCAAGGCCATTAATGCTTGACTGTCATAAAGGTGGAAATAAAATAAACTCTGAAACATGACATTTTAGCCTTCTGTAATTATGTGAATATATTTTAATTCAGTTGATAGTTCCCGGCCACAGATATCCATTTTCTTTTCATTTGATGTGAGAGTAAACGAACAGGAGACAGCAAGATCACTAAACGTAAACACTGGTCACGTGGAGACTACCCACTATAATTCAGACTACTCTGTGCATCAGCCTCGGATCCACGATATTTGGCGAACCGGGTCAATACTAAAAAATCGAATTTTCAAAAGTATGTTCATCTTGTAGCACACATCTTTCTGAGAAGTCAAACATAAAACATATGTGTTTGAGGGAATGTAAGACATGCTATTTGGTCTTCAGTGTGGCAAAGTGCAGTGCCACGCCTCTTCATACAGCATTCCTCTATAGCACGTCACTGAATTTCGTTCTGTGGAATTGAAACGTGTATATTTTGTAATGGATGCCATCAAACCTACATAGGACAGTGGAAATTGAAATGTCCTGTGGTGCCTCTCCTGCTCCCAGTCGGACCGTTTGACAGCCTGCCCCCTCTTAAAAAAATCTCGCAATAGCGAATGGGATTATTTGTAATCGGGAGAACAAGGACTCTTCAGAAAATTTGCACTCTTTATTGTCTATTAGCTAATAACTTGTTGTTTCGTGTGACCTAAAATTAAATATAGAATACATAAAACCAATGAAGACAAGAGACAAGCAAGAAAGTACACATTTCTTCAAGCCTGAGCTCCTAGCATTTTTCTCTCTCTAATCTTGCTACAGCTTTACATGGTGTGCTTTCATTTCTGTGAAAGAATCTATTACCTCATCAAAGTTTGACAAACGTTTTGCTATATGAAAAACCAAAATGTCATTATCTAATAATGAAAAAGCTGCCAATACAAATAATACCCAAGACTGGTGTGCTTTCTCGATCTGATTATGTCTATTTGGTCACTGTCTGCTGGATAAAATAAAATAGGCCTTTCTAATATTGCAGCAATTTTGTAACACACAACAAATAAACAAGACTGTTTTGGCACAAATGGTCATTTTTATAACACGACAGAACATAATTAATGAAGTACCAATATCAAATGCCTATAAGGCCTACTACAAGCAAAAAACTTTATGTTAGGAAATAGTTTCGCATTTCATTCATACGCACCAGTTTCTCAAGCACGAGATCGAAAAGTAGTATTACGAAATTTTTATATAAATCTGGAATCGTCTTATTCTTCCTTAACTTGTGTGATGTCCCCGTATCTTCTCCTTCCTTGTTTTAGCAAACAATCTTGTCATCAAGAATTCTGTACTGTAGCTATTCCTGCCGTTGTCAAAACTTGTTTTCGTACAACATGTTTTCCGCGTTACTTCCAGAATAGAAATTAAGCAGCTCCTAGCTGGGGACTGTACAACTGGTCCTTACTAATGTAGGGATATGGCCAAAAATTTTCTGTCGAAGTTTCATTTCCTTGAATACGCCGAGAAGATAATACGTAATCTTTCTCACCAGTAATTCCCGTTAGCCGTTTATTTCCACTCTGGTAGTCTCAATCTATGAATTTCACTAGTAATTATAACAACGCTGAACATTTGCAAACCCTATCAACCACATAATCGGACAGCGATTGGCGTTCATCCGTTCGGCTTTACTCTACTCAGCTCGTACCACCCTGTCCCCTTTTGTCTACGGAAAGTTTATTTCTAGATGCGACGAGGATTCTCCTGACAGACACATGAAGTACACTATGCAAGCATTCAAAAATCAACTTATGATTCATTCAGAAATCAATTAAAATGTGTTCAAAAACCTACAGGGATGCATTTCAGAATCATATGAATAATTGATAAGACCAATGCGTGCTGGATGCTAGGTGCTTTGTGAAACAAGTTTTTTCCCCACAAGAATATGAATTTGGTGCCCCATTTTCCCGGTAGCACCTAGCTGCTTGCTGCGACTGCTTGCACAGCCAACAGCCACATTCCTGTAGCCAGAAGTGTGAGAATCTACTACCCAAACGCGACTCAACTGCACATGCACATGCACATGCACATGAGCCCGCTCGTAACTGCTAAAATGCATCTAATGTAAACAGTTGTGACTTCACACTCATCAAAGGCAATTTGTTGTTATGAAGCATTGCATAGTCTTCCTAAAGCCTTTGACACATTTGGCTGTTGGCACATGCTTGCATGAGCACAGTGTCTCATTGTTGTATATGGTATTTTTTCGTTTTTATCTCGTTTATGTTTTATTGTTGAAATATTATTCTGCAGTATGGGGATGCAGTAATATCTTTTGGTAGAGTATGGGTTCTTACCAGTCAAAATTACAAAAATTTAAGTGGAAACTAAACCAATGAAAAATTCCCAGGTTTTTCCTGGTTTTCTCCCGGATGAAAAAAATTCCTGGGTTTTTTCTGGTTCTCCCGGTTGTCCCGGGTCGTATACACCCTATTCATCAATTGAGATGTTTTGACTTAGATTAAACATTTCTTTAAGCTTTTTTGGAAAAATAATCAATTACGAACCGCACTTTGACAAGCCGGTCGGCACTATCCAGTTTATTTTTGCTGTCGGAAATGTAAAAATCATAATATATGTCTGAATCGGTTGTGGGACACAGTTTAGCGAAATATCGGTGTCTATCAATGGATTCGTTGACCAATAATCATTGATCCTTGCTTTTCTTACAATTCCCATGAAGATAGCAAGCCCAAACCATTTTCTAAGTTCGGGTCCCATAATGTCGACAAATTTGGCATTTTTTAAATCCAGTTTCCTTCTATTGCAATTTTGACTGTAGTACTTTTTGGTTTCGTTGCTAATATATTCAAATAGATCGTTCCCAATATATAATTGTATGATATCCTCAATGCTCTGTCTATCTTTGGGAAATGTGTTTGGACCCGGGGATCCTTCAAATTTATTACTGGTCATCGGTAAATCAAAGTCTGACCATTGTGCACTGTCTTCTTCGTCTGATTCAGCAGAACCAGATGGCAATCGCAGCGTTCGCCAAATTCTTGGATGTATTCCACTGTCTTCCTATGATTCTGCTTCACGTTCATTTTTTTGATATCCAACGTCTTCTTCCCAATCAATCAAGTCGTCTAGAACGTCAAAAAGACGTCCGCACATTCATCGTAAATAATCCTCCTTTCTTTTTCGTCTGCCAAGATGAAAGGGCACAAGTACTTGTAAAAACAGAATACTTGTTGATGTGTGTAACTTATTGTTATCTAAACACAACACCAACACAGAATGCAAAAGATACTAACGTGCTGTCACCAGCCACTGCACGATACTATGCAGACGACATCACTGTGGTAATGCCGGCCGTTGAGCACTATTTCGTGCACAACACGAGCGCGGCATCGCCGGATGGCATAGTGTCAATGTGCTCTTTTATGTTTTAGTCCGATCTGGCCATGTCTGTTCGTATACCAGATGTGCTGCTGGAGAGCAGTGAAATTTCCACCACGATTTAAATCCAGAAAGAAAGTTCAAAATAGTTATTTAAAGTCTACTTGAACTATGTTTGTGCCTTGATTATATCTATATACTTATTCTTGGTTCTTTCCAGTGTTTGAATTTTACTATTCTTGAAATTCTTAGTTTTGACTGTTAATCACTATTTGCTGGCTGCGGTTTTACCTTATTCTGGATTGCTTGTTGAGGCAGCTATCTGGTGAAAGTGTGTTATTGTACCAATTGACCTGTTTGTAGGAATCTTCTTGTCAGATGACACTGATTTTACGAGCGACCTGCTGTTGCCCGATGGTTCAGCAACTGTTTCTGCTGTCTGTGTGCAACTGGCTCAGCCTGAGAAGAATGAGCATACCGGCAGTATGGTATTACTGGCCGGCATTTAAGATTTGCTGCTGCTATTACCTCAGGTGAAGCTGCTCTGTGGCACAATGATTTCTGCGTAAGTCTTTTCTTCAATGATTTGTGTGGGCCTAATTCTTTTCACAGTTTGCTTTTTTTTTTTGCCTTCCGACTTCGATCTACATCTAAATATACATCCATACTCCGCAAGCCACCTGACAGTGTGTGGCGGAGGGTACATTGAGTACCTCTATTGGTTCACCCTTCTATTCCAGTCTCGTATTGTTCCTGGAAAGAAGGATTGTCGGTATGCCTCTGTGTGGGCTCTAATCTCTCTGATTTTATCCTCATGGTCTCTTCGCGAGATATAAGTAGGAGGGAGCAATATACCGCTTTACTCCTCGGTGAAGGTATGTTCTCGAAACTTCAACAAAAGCCCGTACCGAGCTACTGAGCGTCTCTCCTGCAGAGTCTTCCACTGGAGTTTATCTATCATCTCCGTAACACTTTCGCGATTACTAAATGATCCTGTAACGAAGCGCGCTGCTCACCATTGGATCTTCTCTATCTTTTCTATCAACCCTATCTGGTACGGATCCCACATTGCTGAGCAGTATTCTAGCAGCGGGTGAACAAGCGTACTGTAACCTACTTACTTTGTTTACGGATTGCATTTCCTTAGGATTCTTCCAATGAATCTCAGTCTGGCATCTGCTTTACCAACAATCAACTTTATATGATCATTCCATTTTAAATCACTCCTAATGCGTACTCCCAAATAATTTATGGAATTAACTGCTTCCACTTGCTGACCTGCTACATTGTAGCTAAATGAAATGGGATTGTTCTTCCTATGTATTCGCAGCACATTACACTTGTCTACATTGAGATTCAATTGCCATTCCCTGCACCATGCGGCAATTTGCTGCGGATCCTCCTGCATTTCAATACAATTTTCCATTGTTATAACCTCTCCATATACCACAGCATCATCTGCGAAAAGCCTCAGTGAACTTCCGATGTCATCCACAAGATCATTTATGTATATTGTGAATAGCAACGGTCCTACGACACTCCCCTGTGGCACACCTGAAATCACGCTTACTTCTGAAGACTTCTCTCCATTGAGAATGACATGCCGCATTCTGTTACCTAGGAACTCTTCAATCCAATCACACAATTGGTCTGATAGTCCATATGCTCTTACTTTGTTCATTAAATGACTGTGGGGAACTGTATCAAACGCCTTGCAGAAGTCAAGAAACATGGCATCTACCTGGGAACCCGTGTCTATTGCCCTCTGAGTCTCGTGCACGAATAGCACGAGCTGGGTTTCACATGATTGTCTTTTTCTAAACCCATGCTGATTCCTACAGAGTAGATTTCTAGTCTCCAGATAAGTCATTATACTCTAACATAATACGTGTTCCAGAATTCTTTTGGTGTCAGCTGGATCTTTTGCTGGCCTGTGTATTTGCTTAAATTTGTCAGCTCTCTAAGGAATCTGTTAAAAAGTTGAAAACCACTGTGTTAGCCTGAGACATTTAAGATATTACATTTGTTTAAACATTTTGCCATCGTTGTTAAATTGGTTAAGCCGTTGTGCTCCCCGGGGCCAAGCCCTTCAATGAAGTCCTGATAAACTGACTTTCTGGAGCTCAAGTGAAAAGAATGGTCTGTGAAGGATGTGGTTTGAACTGTTACAGTGCTTGTTGGCAATCCTGAACAGCTGTTAAAAGGTCTTTGGTTCACTGCACCCAACAGTTGGAGGGGACTTGTAGAAAGGGGAACAGCAGTTCCAATGACGTGGATGATCACATCATATGCTTTGCATAACATCAGTACAATATGACAGAGGTGGCGAATGTAGCAGCAGAGGCATACAGACCAGTTGGTTTTGTGAAGTGCCGAACTTCGTAGTCTGTGTCAGTCAACAGCAAGGGAACACCCAGGGGTCACTGGAAAGTGGTCACTGCCAAAGAGGTTGTCGTGTAGTGATCTATGTAGCAAAGCCAAAGATTAGGGGACGAGACTGTTAGGTCAACAGCTAAAAAGGTACCAATGGGTGGCACTGAAGTAGGCAGGAGAACCATAATTGAAGTGCACAGATCATGTCTGTGAGAAGTTGGTCATTTACCTGTAGAAGGCTTCTGCCAGACAAAGTGTGGTTCCATGGGAGATGGTGTGTGTTGAAGTCTCCAAAAAGGAGAAAAGGAGAGGGAGTGGGGAAGTTGTCCAATTAATGTGGTCAATTCAACATAATTGGTCTGCCTGGAGGTAGATAAATTTTGCAAATGGGAATTGATGCCTTTTGCTCCTGCACCACTATTGCCTTCAATGAGGTACAAAGGGAAATCCATTCCCTGACAACATCACTATGAACCGAAGTACATAGCTCTCCAGATACTCTCTTGAGAACAGTATGGTTCTGGCAGAACACACAATTACCATAGAGCATTAGAGAATGGTCATCAGTTAAATGCTTTTCTTTGAAAGCAATGCAAACCACAGAATACAAAGCAAGGTGGTTTAGTACTGTCAGGTGACATCAGTATCCTTTAGAGTAACACTGATTGCGTGACTGGTGGTCAGGTTAGGTGTGAAGGCACCACGAGGATCAGTTATGTCACAAGATCACTGCCTGCCACCAGTGGGGATGGAACCATCTCCACAAACATTGGCTCAGAATTCAACTGAGGGGAGATCTGATGACTGGGAGCACTTAAGGAGCCTTGTACCAATCCTCCTCCTCCGCTGCTGATTTGATGGGAAAGGTTTGTTAAAGGGGCTATCTGCACTGAGCACAGGGACAGACGAACAGACAGCCTGCAACCCACAGGCCAAAGCTCCTTCAGTCATCATTTGCTGTAATGCCTCCAGTCCGAGGGATTGCCTCCCAAGAGGGATCCTGAGAGAGTCTTGTCCCTGGTAGATACTGAAGGAGAATGCTTCTCCGTTTGGATGTGAGAAGTAGTTCCTGAAGATACTGTGGGAACATCCAATGAGGAGCAACTTTTCCAAAACCCCTATTGTGCATACAACACCTTCAGTCCAATGTTTGCTATGTGCACATTGCTGCTCACCACTTAAAGGCTGTAGGTGTGGCAGTGATCATTTGACACTCAAAGGACAGAAAATGGTCATTTCTGATGAGTCATGGTACAGTGACGTCAGGGTATGAGTACATCAGCAACCAGCAGGCAATGCATTCCACTTTTCAATGGGGTACCATACAGGCAGGTAGTAGTATTCTATTGCAGATAATATAAACATGGGATGAAATTGTTCTCCCCGATAACTCTGCCATTGTCTCAGAGCGCCACTGACGATGCAGAAACATACTATACAATAATTTGTAAATCTAGTGCACCCTGCAGATTTTTGCAAATAGATCAATGCACCATTCCATTGTTCTATGTCAGAATAGATATTTCCTGCACATAATCCTAACTGGGATCCCTAAAGATGTGCTTTCCTTGACTCACACTATCCTACTCCAAGCTGTTGGCAGTAGTTGAGTGGTCTGATCGGGGTAGTTTCTGTATGTTTCTGCTGCGTAATTTAGTGCCACAATACATCACTATTGTCATTGCAGTATTTAGATGCTGCACATGTAAGTATGTGCAATTCAACTGCTACTGAGTGTGTGTTATATTTACCCAGTATTCAGTGCAACAACATGATACACTAATTCAGTTCAATGATGCCTGTAGCTATGAAGTTGAGTGTGAAATTGGCATGCAAGTCATACACTGAGTTGCACCAGATATTTTCTTACAAGGAACAGTTTTCATTTCTTACTCTTTCCAGATTTTTGTGAAGCACTCTTTCTTGTTGGTCTTCCGAGACTGCCATCATCACAAAAATCTCCAAATCCTCCAAGGTCTATTTTATCATTCTGTGAAGTTGGTCCACCTGAAATGAAATGGGCACTGATTATTCTTTTATCATTTCAGGGTACATGAAGTAAATCAGGGCCTCACATACCATTTAATTCTTTAATACACACTACTAAATTGTCACAGAAGAGTACCTGAGAACCACTCTGGTTCTTCTTCTTTGCTGTCACTGTAAGCTCTTCTCTTGTCATTGTAACGGTTCCTTTCCCCCCTGGACTTGTCTTTATCACGATCAAAATCTCTTCCAAATGATCGACGGTCAAACCTGAAATTAAACTTATATGAAACAAACTTTAGAATGAACACCAATACAATACCAAATTTTGTAATAAAAACTCCAAAGGAGTGTAAAGCCCCTTTCACACTGGAAACAGTGTGCACTAGCATCTAGTTACCTAGTGTTCACTATGATTCACTTTGTGTGTGTGTGTGTGTGTGTGTGTGTGTGTGTGTGTGTGTGTACAGAAGCACTTACACTACAGGGAACTGAAGACAACTCGAGAAACATTACCTATGAGCTCTGTATTACTATTTTGCACTAACAATGAACACACAGGATATGACACTGAAATTAGAAGAATGGTGCAAAACATTTAGGAGGATTATTTTGCATGGTGAGTGCACTATTTTAGATGAAGTAAGCAAACTGGTATGGGAAAGGAAGAATCTACTTTTCTCAGTTTGCAGTACATAAACATGAAATGCGTGGATCTTGTGTACTTAACACTAAAATGCTACTCCAGCATTCCTTTGCATTAGTCTGAACTTTATACACATGTCTCTTGACACTTTTCACTGGTTTCTCATTACAACTGAGGATAAAATTTAAAAGGACACTAATTATCAAAATTAACGTAACTGGAAGAGGGGCTAGCATTTGTACTCTCAATACTATCAACTGGAAAGCTTTAGGTGATCATTTTCCATTTCAGTACCTGCTAAATAAAATAGTTTGCGATACCTTGTATGACGTGTGAAGCACTTACATGATTTTATTTAAGTATGTGTAAGGAATAGGTAAATAAAATAATATTAATGAAATTAGAAATATGACCTGTCAGATAAAATCTGCTGCACAGCTTGTTAGAGAGCAGATGGTGTGGTTGAGGGTAAATTATTTTTATTTTAGTTTCTTTCATTACATCAATATTTAACATAATGATTTACCCCACCATGTAACTACCCTTACAATGAAAATAAGCAACAAGAATGATTAGGTCTTTTGTATGCTTTTACTTTTAATCAGTATAATAGCTACATACTGAGACTCCTTTACTTTCAAGGGAACTTATTGCACTTCATTTAACAAAAGAATTATAGCAAATCTTGTGCTTATTCACTCTGTTCCCACCTCATACAAGCATCTAATAAATTTTTCTTTTATCTCCCATCACCAGTGGTACATCCGAGTGCTCCAGCAGTTTTCTATGAATCATTTCCTTTCCTTTGGCATTTGTTCAGTCAATCTGAATCACATATGGTATCCATATTACACTCTCTTCGGACAACTCCCTCTCTCAGAACTGATAAAAACAAGACAAGATAGCAGAGAGGAGCTTTCTGTGCTGCTAACACAGCAGCATAGAAGACACGAACCTCCTTTGATGGTTCATTAGATGACCACCAACCAGTGGAACATGAGTTAACAGAAGTGAATGGGAATGTAACGCGGCAATGCTGCTTGCTCACACGTGCCTAGCTTTTACACCATGGGATTCTTGTTCACTGGCGCATGTTTGCTTCAATTTCAATGAGGATTAAGAGTAGCAACTAATCTGTAATGACAGGAAGAAATGACACGGTATGTCACAGTTATAATGCGACAGACAATTTATCATGAGTTAGTTTTAATAATTTAATGCTGAACAATTTTATGCAACTTGCAGGACAAACAAAATTTTGAGACAAGCTATCAATTATCCACAAGCTGTAATACTGCAATATAGAATACAGAATGAAAAGGAAGCTAATTCCAATATCTTCAGAATTTAAAATACAAGACTTAAAAAAATGTTCACCATAAACTAACTACCACTGGCTAAATTTCACAGCATACCTCTCATCTCTTGAAGATGTACTATTTCGCTGAAAGCCAAACTCACTGGAACTCTGGTCTTGCTCTTTATCTAAACGGAAGTCCCAGACATCTCTAGTGACAATACGACCACTGCCAATACGTCTTGACTGCACTTCACGGTGGCTTGGATCCCTACAAATGATTTTACATTTTAAACAATTTTTCATTAAGGAAACATGAACCATCTTTTTTTCCTTTTCAGCAAAATATTTTCACAAGACTTGCAAACAACAAATGTATTGCCAGTGATATGTATATCATACCTAAAAGATTTTTTATCTTGCAACAAACACTAAGGTACAATCATCAGCATCAGTTTACACTTCGCAGGAGAAATTAGTGAAAATTAGTTGCAATATAAACCGCAGCATCAGAATGCCACAAATATTCAGACATTTCCTTATATGGGAAACTGTTGGAGGTAGCAAGGAAAATGTGGCAAAATTTCACTGTCTCACCAGTTCACTCACTACTTCCCTGTTTGTTGGAGTAAATCTCAACTTCCCTACTTGTCCTGTTGATTCCTGTGATTAATGTTCTCACCTTTACATCAGTTTTTTAGTTTCACAGTTTAATGGGAGTTAGAATAGAAATCTGACATTTTCACATTTTTATTCCATTATAAGATATGCAATTTTCTTTCTTAAATACTATGTACATTGCAAACTGTATGAAGTATTTTATTCCTTTTTTTAAATGTCTGCACCTGTTAAAATGTTAAAAATATTATGTCCATTACTTAACATCAAATGAATTCACTAACTTTTTATATGGAAAGCTGTGGATTGCAGTATTACAAAGGCAACATTACGCTGCTCTTATTGATAGGACTGTCGAAAACAGCTTTCCATAATATAAGCTCAAGCTGTACGTAGAAGTTCTAAGAATTCTGTTGGTACACTGACCAGTGTGTATACCCAAAAGATAATCTACTTTCAGATTGTACAAAACATTGTTATGAATGTTAAAGAACTAAGCAGAACATCTTTGAGAGGAACTATGAAGGAATGATTGGTGGAATGGGGGCTTCTGCACCTACTGAAATTTTTGGTTGACCCACAAATGAAAATAGTGTTACTTGAAGTTCCTAGGTGATGTGGGGGACTCTAAAGCATACAACAGTGTAGTAGCAGCAGTTTTCTGGTGAAATGATTATCACAAAACTGAAATAAGTTCATCACATCCACAAGATAATGGGCACTACGCTGAGGAAGTTGAAACTAAGTCAGAGAAACAAGAAACTTTACAATGATGAAACCGTATGGGCTGTACTGTCAGACAGAATTTATCAATTACAAAAATACTAAGGGACATCTATTAGGAATAACCATAATTTGTTCACAATGAGGAAGGCAATATGGGCTACCTTCTTCCATAAACTTAACACAAACTAATATACCAACTTTGCCTTCCCCAATTAGATTCATGGTGCAAGTATATCAATGTCCAATACTCAAATACTTCATATGGCCATGAACATTTGGTCTCAGAAACAGTCAAAGAAGTCAAAGCCCATTTACAGAGACCTGGCACATCCTGAAAGTGTCTACACAGGCAGACTAAATCCAAATGAGTCCATCTCATATGGAATCACATGTCGGAAAAATGTTTTTGTGGTTAGGAAGACACTTGATGCTTTTAATGATAGCAATATTGGTAGGGTGAAAGTGCTACCACATATGGGAATTATGCGTGGAGTAAACTGCATCAGAACTTGAAGGTTCACATTGATAAAGCACAGTATGCAGCAGAAATGGCCACCAAGGAGTCGAGAACAGAGAACAGAATTTAATTACAATGCAATGTCTGAAAGACCAGATACCATCTTAGTGTGTGTGTGTGTGTGTGTGTGTGTGTGTGTGTGTGTGTGTGTGTGTGTGTGTGTGTGTGTGTGTGTGTGTGTATATATATATATATACTGGCAGGTCGATAGACACACAAACAAACACAAACATACACACAAAATTCAAGCTTTCGCAACAAATTGTTGCCTCATCAGGAAAGAGGGAAGGAGAGGGGAAGACGAAAGGAAGTGGGTTTTAAAGGAGAGGGTAAGGAGTCATTCCAATCCCGGGAGCGGAAAGACTTACCTTAGGGGGAAAAAAGGACAGGTATACACTCGCACACACGCACATATCCATCCACACATACAGACACAAGCAGACATATTTGGTCTTTAAATATGTATGTGTGGATGGATATGTGCGTGTGTGCGAGTGTATACCTGTCCTTTTTTCCCCCTAAGGTAAGTCTTTCCGCTCCCGGGATTGGAATGACTTCTTACCCTCTCCTTTAAAACCCACTTCCTTTCGTCTTCCCCTCTCCTTCCCTCTTTCCTGATGAGGCAACAGTTTGTTGCGAAAGCTTGAATTTTGTGTGTATGTTTGTGTTTGTTTGTGTGTCTATCGACCTGCCAGCGCTTTTGTTCGGTAAGTCACCTCATATATATAGTTAAGGCTCACTGGCCACTTGACCATCTTCTTCTTCTGTGCGAATGCACCAACAGTGCCCGAACTCGTATAGGATCGGCAACGCGCCGTGAGTAATTAGTATAATAGGCGGGGGCACTACGAATGTAGTGAGGGACAATGCGTTGAGAATGTGGGTTTCGCAGGAGGTGTGCCAGAGATAAATCCCTGCAGTCGCGATTTCCTCTGTGTCCTCGGTGGCTCAGATGAACAGAGCATCTGCCACGTATGAACAGTAACACTACCAACAATGTGAATCCTGCAGCACACAGTCTGGAGATTATTCCTATGAAGCTGGGTACCCAAATGGTAAATAGTCTCCTGTCTACACTGCCTCAAGTAGTGTAAATTTAGTAACAACCACCATGTATATTAAGGAAGCTTCAGTCATTTGAAACTAAGTCAGATTTTCAGGGAGTTGCAACATACGTATACTGAGTCTACTGAACTAAAATAGAAATAAATACAACTGAAATTATTTTGAAAAGGCACAAAAAATTATACAAAATTTTGATTAAAAAATTGTATTTCCCACACCAATGGCTGAAATGCAATTATTTCTGTTCAATGCACTAAGAACATAACTTCTAATGTTCTGCGGAAGATTCATATCCATTGCTAACAGTGGTTTCTGAAATACAGGGAAGTCATGCAATGAAATTTTAATCTTGTTAATATAGTGCATTTCATCTATCCTTAATCAACAGTATGGTAACAGGCAGTATTAATGAAGTTCAGGTGTATCTCGTGTCGTGGCTCACCAAACTACATGTACATAAATGTGCATACATATGCTCTGTTTGGTGAGCCACAACTTATGTTTGAAATAAATAACTTCCCCAGCAGACTTAGCCACATCTTCAGAAATCAGAGACATGGCTCGATCCATTGCTCTTACCTACAGCTCAGGTATGGCAAAATAGTAAATAGTCTAGCATTTCACTCTACAAATGATTTCATATATGCTGTTAGTTTTGCCCACAATGATGGAAGAAACTGTACTTTCAAATGAGTTTTTAGAACTTAAAATGCCTTGGCAACTTTTTAAACAAAACAACTGCCAGAATCAATAAGTAAGAAACACTGTACGCCAAGTTTGGCTATCATTAATAGAAAAACAGGTTTTTTGACAGAATTAAAAATATGAGCAGCAGAGTGAAGTAGAAAGACATGCACACAAAGTAGTAGTAGTTGTGGTCTTCAGTCCTGAGACTGGTTTGATATAGCTCTCCATGCTACTATATCCTGTGCAAGCTTCATCTCCCAGTACCTACTGCAGCCTACATCCTTCTGAATCTGCTTGGTGTATTCATCTCTTTGTCTCCCTCTACGATGTTTACCCTCCATGCTGCCCTCCAATACTAAATTGGTGATCCCTTGATGCCTCAGAATATGTCCTACCAACCGATCCCTTCTTCTACTCAAGTTGCGCCAGAAACTCCTCTTCTCCCCAATCCTATTCAATAACTTCTCATTAGTTATGTGATCTACCCATCTAATCTTCAGCATTCTTCTGTAGCACCACATTTCGAAAGCTTCTATTCTCTTTTTGTCCAAACTATTTATCGTCCATGTTTCACTTCCATACATGGCTACACGCCATACAAATACTTTCAGAAACGACTTCCTGACAAATCTATACTCGATGTTAACAAATTTCTCTTCTTCAGAAATGCTTTCCTTGCCATTGCCAGTCTACATTTTATATCCTCTCTATTTTGACCATCATCAGTTATTTTGCTCCCCAAATAGCTAAACTCATTTACTACTTTAAGTGTCTCATTTCCTAATCTAATTTACTCAACATCACCCGATTTAATTCGACTACACTCCATTATCTTTGTTTTGCTTTTGTTGATGTTCATCATCTATCCTTCCTTCAAGACACTGTCCATTCTGTTCAATTGCTCTTCCAGGTCCTTTGCTGTCTCTGACAGAATTACAATGTCATCGGCGAACCACAAAGTTTTTATTTCTTCTCCATTGCTAGAAATGTAGGTTTGCCTTTTCTTAATCTAGCTTCTAAGATAAGTCGTAGGGTCAGTATTGCCTCACGTGTTTCTACGGAATACAAACTGATTTTTCCCGAGGTTGGCTTCTACCAGTTTTTCCATTTGTCTGTAAAGAATTCGCGTTAGTATTTTGCAGCCGTGACTTATTAAACTGATAGCTCGGTAATTTTCACATCTGTCAACACCTGCTCTCTTTGGGATTGGAATTATTACATTCTTCTTGAAGTCTGAGGGTATTTCACCTGTCTCATACATTTTGCTCACCAGATGGTAAAGTTTTGTCAGGACTGGCTCTCCCAAGGCTGTCGGTAGTTCTAATGGAATGTTGTCTACTCCCGGGGCCTTGTTTCGACTCAGGCCTTTCAGTGCTCTGTCAAACTCTTCACGCAGTATCTTATCTCCCATTTCATCTTTATCTACATCCTCCCCCCTTTCTATAACATTGCCCTTAAGTACATCACCCTTGTGTAGTCCCTCTATATACTCCTTCCACCTTTCTGCTTTCCCATCTTTGCTTAGAACTGGGTTTCCATCTGAGCTCTTGATATTCAAACAAGTGGTTCTCTTTTCTCCAAAGGTCTCTTTGATTTTATTGTAGGCAGTATCTATCTTACTCCTAGTGAGACAAGCCTCTACATCCTTACATTTGTCCTCTAGCCATCCCTGCTTAGCCATTTTGCACTTCCTGTCGACCTCGTTTTTGAGGAGCTTGTATTCCTTTTTGCCTGCTTCATTTACTGCATTTTTATATTTTCTCCTTTCATCAATTAAATTCAATACTACTTCTGTCACCCAAGGATTTCTACTACCCCTCGTCTTTTTACCTACTTGATCCTCTGCTGCCTTCACTACTTCATCCCTTAAAGCTACCCATTCTTCTTCTACCATATTTCTTTCCCCCATTTTTCTCAATTGTTTCCTTATGCTCTCCCTGAAACTCTGGACAACCTCCGGTTTAGTCAGTTTATCCAGGTCCCATCTCCTTAAATTCCCTCCTTTTTGCAGTTTCTTCAGTTTTAATCTACAGTTCAGTTCATAACCAATAGATTGTGGTTGGAGTCCACATCTGCCCCTGGAAATGTCTTACAATTTATAACCTGGTTCCTGAATCTCTGTCTTACTATTATATAATCTATCTGAAACCTGTCAGTATCTCCAGGCTTCTTCCATGTATATAACTGTCTTTTATAATTCTTGAACCAAGTGTTTGCTATTATTAAGTTGTGCTCTGTACAAAATTCTACCAGGCGGCTTCCTCTTTCATTTCTCACCTCCAATCCATATTCACCTACTACGTTTCCTTCTCTTCCTTTTCCTACTATCGAGTTCCAGGCACCCATGACTATTAAATTTTCGTCTCCCTTCACTATCTGAATAATTTCTTTTATCTCATCATACATTTCTTCAGTTTCTTCGTCTTCTGCAGAGCTAGTTGGCATATAAACTTTTACTAATGTAGTAGGCGTGGGCTTCGTGTCTATCTTGGCTACAATAATGTGTTCACTATGTTGTTTGTAGTAGCTTACCCGAACTATTTTTTTATTCATTATTAAATCTACTCCTGCATTGCCCCTATTTGATTTTGTATTTATAACCCTGTATTCACCTGACCAAAAGTCTTGTTCCTCTTGCCACCGAACTTCGCTAATTCCCACTATAACTTTAACCTATCCATTTCCCTTTTTAAATTCTCTAACCTACCTGCCACACCAAGTAACAAACCGAAACATCTAAAGCAATGGGGAACGTAATCCTGGCACAATTTGAAGTAATGTATGAACCATCTCTGGCAAGGGTATCAGGAAAGAGTGTGGAATGAATTATTTTTCATTCCCCAGGATGGCTGTGAAGTTGTTATTGAGGACGATCTGATGATTTAAGTATTAATGAAGTGGAACCATGTTTGACTTCCACCTGAACTTTAATTTCCTTTCAAAGTTTATTGTTTGTTTCCTGTACCGAGTGTTCAATGTACATATTGAATAAAATGGGGATAGGTTATAACCCTTTCTTCATTCACTTCTCAATTAATGCTCCCCTTTCATGTGCTTCAACTCACAACCATGGACCAATGAAGTGTGATAGATACAGACTTTGAAGTACAATACTGAGGCGACTGGAGCTGCCTGTTGGAAGTATAGGGGTTGCTCGTGTTTTTTTTTTTTTTTTTTTTTTTTTTTTTTTTTTTTTTTTTTTTTTTTTTTAAAAAAAAAAAAAAGAAGTCATGGCAGTGCAGTAGTAACAGAAAACCACAATCAGAAGTGTTTTTTGTCAGAATACTAAAATCTCATGCATAGGAAAGAACAGAAGTGAAGGCAGACTGAAGATAAATGCAGTATAAACCTTTTTTTTAAATTTTGGCATAAAAAGTAACCAAGAAAGTTACTAATCTTTCTTCACAACATAGCTTCCTCAGAATTCTAGCAATACTATCAGGTATTGGGAAGTACATACATTACAGCTCAATGAATGTAGGCCTGTGATGATGAAACTTCGTGATGGTGCAACATTTTCCCAACAATGGCAGGTACTTTGGTTGATGACATCTGCATTCTGGCAGTTGAAAAATGTTCCACCTCATGATCAGTCTGCAAATGCATGCTGCACAGTTTCTTCACCCAAGGAAAGAGAAAGATGGCACTAGGTACCTTATCATGAAAAAACAAGGATGGCGCAAAATCTGATAGCCTGAACAAGCAGCCTATGCCTAACACAGAATTAGCTGGGATATTATCACCCCCCCCCCCCCCCCCTCCCCGTAATAGCTCCCTGGAATACTTCGTTGCAACAATCTCCCTTAATATCTTCAAAATATTTCGGTAGTATGCTCTTATTGTGTCTGCCCATGTATGTTTGAATATATACCATCCCAAAAACTTGTATGCATCACCTTGCTCAATGACAGGTAGCACTTAAAACAATGGAAAATCCAGGATGGAATGTAACAATACAAGAGAAGGAAAGTTGCTAATCAACATATAGTGAAGATGCTGAGCCGCGATAGGCACAATAAAAAGATTCACACAAACATAGCTTTCAGCCATTAAGGCCTTTGTCAGCAGTACACACACACACACACACACACACACACACACACACACACACACACACACACACCCCTGCAATCTCAGAGCTGAAACTACAGTGCGAGCAGCAGCACCAGTGCATGATGGGAGTGGCGACTGGGTGGGGGTAAGGAGGCGGCTGGGGAAGGGGGGGTACTAGGAGAGAAGGTGCGGAGGGGAGGGGGGGGGGGCGGCAAGTGGCGGAAAGGAGAGAAATAAAAATAAAAGAAATTAAGAGACTGGGTGTGGCGGTGAAACGACGGCTGTGTAGTGCTGGAATGGGAACAGGGAGGGGGCTGGATGGGTGAGGACAGTGACTAACGAAGGCTGAGGCCAGGACGGTTACGGGAGCGTAGGATGTATTGCAGGGAAAGTTCCCACCTGCACAATTCAGAAAAGCTGGTGTTGGTGGGAAGGATCCATTTGGCACAGGCTGTGAAGCAGTCATTGAGATGAGGGGTATCATGTTTGGCAGCGTGTTCAGCTACAGGGTGATCCACTTGTTTTTTGGTCACAGTTTGTCGGTGGCCGTTCATGCGGACAGACAGCTTGTTGGGTGTCATGCCTACATAGAATGCAGCACAGTGGTTGCAGCTTAGCTTGTAGATCACATGACTAGTTTCACAGGTAACCCTGCCTTTGATGTGATAGGTAATGTTAGAGACCGGACTGGAGTAGGTGGTGGTAGGAGGATGCATGGGACAGGTCTTGCATCTAGGTCTATTACAGGGGTATGAGCCATGAGGTAAGGAATTGGGAGCAGGGGTTGTGTAAGGATGGTCGAGTATATTATGTAGGTTCGGTGGACGGTGGAATACCACGGTAGGATGGGGTGGGAAGGATAGTGGGTAGGACATTTCATTCCAGGGCACGATGTGAGGTAATCGAAACCCTGGTGGAGAATGTAATTCAGTTGCTCCAGTCCCAGATGGTACTGAGTTACGAAGTGAATGCTCCTCTGTGGCCGGACTGTGGGACTTTGGGAGGTGGTGGGAGACTGGAAAGATAAGGCACGGGAGATTTGTTTTTGTATAAGGATGGGAGCCTAATTACTGTCAGTGGAGGCTTCAGTGAGACCCTCGGCATATTTAGAGAGGGACTGCTCGTCACTGCAGATGCGATGACCACGGGTGGCTAGGCTGTACAGAAGGGACTTCTTGGTATGAAACTGGTGGCAGCTAGCGAAGTGGAGGTATTGCTGGAGGTTAGTAGGTTTGATATGGACGGAGGTACTGATGTAGCCATCTCTGAGGCGGAGGTCAACATCTAGGAAGATTGCTTGAGGGCTGAGTAGGACCAGGTGAAGCATATAGGGGACTAGTAGTTGAAGTTTGGAGGAATGTGAATAAGCTGTCCTAACCTTCAATCCAGCACTAGACAGCCGTCATTTCACTGCCACACTGTCTTAATTTCTTTTATCATCATTTTTATTTTTCTCCTTTCTGCTACTTACTCCCTCCCCCTCCGCACCTTCTCTCCTACCCTCCGTCTAAACTGCAACACTTCACTGTAGGCCACTCCCACCATACTATCACCCCTCCTCCCCGCCCCAGCCGCCTCCTTACCCCCACCCAGCCACCACTCCCATCATGCACTGGTGCTGCTGCTCGCAGTGTAGTTTCAGCTCTAAGACTGCAGATGTGTGTGCTAGTTGTGATTGAGTAATATATATGGGAAACATTCCACATGGGAAAAATATATCTAAAAACAAAGATGATGTGACTTACCAAACGAAAGCGCTGGCAGGTCGATATACCCACAAACAAACACAAACATACACACAAAATTCAAGCTTTCGCAACAAACTGTTGCCTCATCAAGAAAGAGCGAAGGAGGGAAAGACGAAAGGATGTGGGTTTTAAGGGAGAGGGTAAGGAGTCATTCAAATCCCGGGAGCGGAAAGGCTTACCTTAGGGGGAAAAAAGGACGGGTATACACTCGCGCGCGCACGCACGCACGCGCACGCACGCACGCGCACGCACGCGCACGCACGCGCACGCACGCGCACACACGCACACACACACGCACACACACACGCACACACACACGCACACACACACACACGCACACAAGCAGACATATTTAAAGACAAAGAGTTTGGGCAGAGATGTCAGTCGAGGCGGAAGTGCAGAGGCAAAGATGTTGTTGAATGACAGGTGAGGTATGAGTGGCGGCAACTTGAAATTAGCGGAGATTGAGGCCTGGTGGGTAACAGGAAGAGAGGATATATTGAAGAGCAAGTTCCCATCTCCGGAGTTCGGAAAGGTTGGTGTTAGTGGGAAGTATCCAGATAACCCGGACGGTGTAACACTGTGCCAAGATGTGCTTGCCGTGCACCTAGGCATGTTTAGCCACAGGGTGATCCTCATTACCAACAAACACTGTCTGCCTGTGTCCATTCATGCGAACGGACAGTTTGTTGCTGGTCATTCCCACATAGAATGCATCACAGTGTACGCAGGTCAGTTGGTAAATCACGGGGGTGCTTTCACACGTGGCTCTGCCTTTGATCGTGTACACCTACCGGGTTACAGGACTGGAGTAGGTGGTGGTGGGAGGGTGCATGGGACAGGTTTTACACCGGGGGCGGTTACAAGGATAGGAGCCAGAGGGTAGGGAAGGTGGTTTGGGGATTTCATAGGGATGAGGGGGGGGGGGGGTTGTTTGGGGAAGGAGACCAGACAGCGAGGTCATCGGTCTCATCGGATTAGGGAAGGAAGTCGGCCGTGCCCTTTGGAAGGAACCATCCCGGCATTTGCCTGAAGCGATTTAGGGAAATCGCGGAAAACCTAAATCAGGATGGCCGGACGCGTTACATAGGGATGAACTAACAGGTTACGAAGGTTAGGTGGACGGCGGAAAAACACTCTTGGTGGAGTGGGGAGGATTTCATGAAGGATGGATCTCATTTCAGGGCAGGATTTGAGGAAGTCGTATCCCTGCTGGAGAGCCACATTCAGAGTCTGGTCCAGTCCCGGAAAGTATCCTGTCACAAGTGGGGCACTTTTGTGGTTCTTCTGTGGGAGGTTCTGGGTTTGAGGGGATGAGGAAGTGGCTCTGGTTATTTGCTTCTGTACCAGGTCGGGAGGGTAGTTACGGGATGCGAAAGCTGTTGTCAGGTTGTTGGTATAATGGTTCAGGGATTCCGGACTGGAGCAGATTCGTTTGCCACGGAGACCTAGGCTGTAGGGAAGGGACCGTTTGCAAAACCCCTGCAAAACCTTTCACCTGACTCCATCAACCTCCTGACCCCACAGACACCCCGCACCCCTACCTTCTACCTTCTTCCTAAAATTCACAAACCCAATCATCCCGGCCGCCCAATTGTAGCTGGTTACCAAGCCCCCACAGAACGTATCTCTGCCTACGTAGATCAACACCTTCAACCCATTAAATGCAGTCTCCCATCCTTCATCAAAGACACCAACCACTTTCTCGAACGCCTGGAATCCTTACCCAATCTACCCCCCGGAAACCATCCTTGTAACCATTGATGCCACTTCCTTATACACAAATATTCCACACGTCCAGGGCCTCGCTACGATGGAGCATTACCTTTCACGCCGATCACCTGCCACCCTACCTAAAACCTCTTTCCTCATTACCTTAGCCAGCTTCATCCTGACCCACAACTTCTTCACTTTTGAAGGCCAGACATACCAACAATTAAAGGGAACAGCCATGAGTACCAGGATGGCCCCCTCGTGCGCCAACCTACTCATGGGTCGCCTAGAGGAAGCCTTCTTGGTTACCCAGGCCTGCCAACCCAAAGTTTGGTACAGATTTATTGATGACATCTTCATGATCTGGACTCACAGTGAAGAACGACTCCAGAATTTCCTCTCCAACCTCAACTCCTTTGGTTCCATCAGATTCACCTGGTCCTACTCCAAATCCCATGCCACTTTCCTTGACGTTGACCTCCATCTGTCCAATGGCCAGCTTCACACGTCCGTCCACATCAAACCCACCAACAAACAACAGTACCTCCATTATGACAGCTACCACCCATTCCACATCAAACGGTCCCTTCCCTACAGCCTAGGTCTTCGTGGCAAACGAATCTGCTCCAGTCCGGAAATCCCTGAACCATTACACCAACAACCTGACAACAGCTTTTGCATCCCGTAACTACCCTCCCAACCTGGTACAGAAGCAAATAACCAGAGCCACTTCCTCATCCCCTCAAACCCAGAACCTCCCACAGAAGAACCACAAAAGTGCCTACTTGTGACAGGATACTTTCCGGGACTGGACCAGACTCTGAATGTGGCTCTCCAGCAGGGATACGACTTCCTCAAATCCTGCCCTGAAATGAGATCCATCCTTCATGAAATCCTCCCCACTCCACCAAGAGTGTCTTTCCGCCATCCACCTAACCTTCGTAACCTGTTAGTTCATCCCTATGAAATCCCCAAACCACCTTCCCTACCCTCTGGCTCCTATCCTTGTAACTGCCCCTGGTGTAAAACCTGTCCCATGCACCCTCCCACCACCACCTACTCCAGTCCTGTAACCCGGTAGGTGTACACGATCAGAGGCAGCGCCACGTGTGAAAGCACCCACGTGATTTACCAACTGACCTGCCTACACTGTGATGCATTCTATGTGGGAATGACCAGCAACAAACTGTCCATTCGCATGAATGGACACAGGCAGACAGTGTTTGTTGGTAATGAGGATCACCCTGTGGCTAAACATGCCTTGGTGCACGGCCAGCACATCTTGGCACAGTGTTACACCGTCCGGGTTATCTGGATACTTCCCACCAACACCAACCTATCCGAACTCCGGAGATGGGAACTTGCTCTTCAATATATCCTCTCTTCCTGTTACCCACCAGGCCTCAATCTGCGCTAATTTCAAGTTGCCGCCACTCATACCTCACCTGTCATTCAACAACATCTTTGCCTCTGCACTTCCGCCTCTACTGACATATCTGCCCAAACTCTTTGTCTTTAAATATGTCTGCTTGTGTCTGTATATGTGTGGATGGATATGTGTGTGCGATAACTCAGATGGCAAACACAAACGGGAATTTAAGTGGTTAAGAAAGGGCATTCCACCAGGAAATGCCGGATAGTCAAAAGTTGAGCGCAATTTGCACGAAGTTGTGGGGAGTACCACTTAATAAACTGTGATGGCTAAGATGACAGTGCCCAATAAGCAACCTAATTAAAATGATGATCTCGCAGCAAGAGGTCATCCAAGCTGCTAGGAGAGGCTTAATAACCCAGAGCTTGTTCCCATGAAGGGAGAACCAGTGATGATGCCATAGTGGCACCACCTGCTGCCGGACGGCAACACAGATCACTGGAGAGAATGTAAAAACTAACGGCTGAGATACAGGGACTGCAGCCTTGGCAGCAGTGTCAGCAGCCTCGTTCCCTGTCAGACCAATGTGACCACGAACCCACTCAAACATAACTGACTCCATCAAAGGTGAGGAATTGACAGCTTTTCTGGACCCATTGTACTAAGGGATGGACACTGTACAGCACACACAGGCTTTCAAGGGCACTGACATGTCTTAGTGATATAGCATTTGTCCATGGTTATTAGGTGGCTTAAAGATTCATTTGGAGTGGTCCAATACAGCTGCAACATTTCCACTGTTGCCTCAATTCAGCATGCCTTCTGAATAGGAGTAATCAGTCCCCTGCAGGCTGCAACCTTAGTCATTTGATCTTGGCTGTTTTGAGAGCTATCTTAACTGCTGTAAATTTAATGAATCAAACTTATTTTTAGTTTCAGTCACAGCTTCAGAAAATGTGTTTGAGGAGAGTGTTCCGAGGAATGGCAATGTCATTTGCTACACCACATAGGAAACTAGTGTCTCCTTTTTAGTAAGATCACTTGTTCCACACTGAGATCTTCACCTCTTATTTCTGTTTCAATGAATAAGTGATCACTATGCCATTTTACATGTTTTTTGTGAATTTACAGTTCCTCTTAGTTCGAAGTTGAACAGCACCTACATACTTCGTAATACTTTGCTTTGTGAAGGGAAACACCATTACTTAGATCTTTACATAGCTTCTGATGCTCCTGTGCTGAGACACATTTGAGTTGGAATTTTAATAACGAACATGTCGCATCTATGTCCGTGGAGGAGACTTTAAAAATGTCTGCTGCTATGGAACTGAGCTGCAGCTCAGAAAAAATTGAGTTTTAAGGTTTTATTTATGCTACTCAGTGTTGCCAATGACTTATTGCTTGCCTCCATAGTTACGTTTATATTTCTTTACACAATATCAAAAATTGCTCCAAATAGATACTTACCCATTAGAACGGCCACATGTTAAGCATCACAATTTAGCTATTATTAAGATGAGCCATATCAAATGGCGCTCACTAGGCACTAATACTAGTGTTGCAGATGGTACCTATAGAAGGCCTGACTATACAAATCAATATACAACATAGCTTCATGTCCAATACTGCAACAAGAGCATGATGTGTGAACACTGTAGTTGTTAGGGTTTTATGCCTCTTTGACTAACATTAAGTTTTGATTCTCAACAGCCTGTACCATTACAATTAAACAACACTATCACACAGCCCAGTTTACATAAATGTCAATTACATCAGAAGCTATCACACTACCAAGATTTTCTTTTATATTTTGTGAATTACTTTCTGTATTGAAATCTTAATTTCCACAATACTACCCCCTGTTCATTTTTGCATATCTAGCCATGAATTTTAAGTATTTCTATATCTTAAAGTGTCACAACATCTTTATTATGATTAGAGTAGGGGATCGGGGACAGTGAAGTGTTGCTTGTGGGAGGGTACGGGGGGTGAGGTGGAGAGAAGGTAGAGCAGATAGGTGCAATCTGAAGGTTAGGGGGGGAGGGGGTGTAGCGAAAAAGGAGGAAAGTAGAAAGACTGAGGGTGTCTAGGTTGAATAGAGGGATGTGTAATGCCAGAATGGGAACAGGGAAGGGGTTACATGGGTAAGAAAAATTACTGATGAAGGTCGAGGCCAGATGGGTTAAGGGAACAGTGGTTATACTGCAGGGAGAGTTACCACATGCACAATTTTCAGAGAAGCTGGCATTGGTCAGAAGGATCCAGATGGTACAGGCTGTGAAGCAATCACTGAAATGAATATCATGTTGGGCAGCATGCTGAACAACGGGGTGTTTCAGCTGTTTCTTGGCCACAGTTTGTTGGTGACCATTACGCAGGCAGACAGCTTGTTTAAAGTGTCTTCAGATATGCTGCTGGATACTAAAATCAACTCTATTCAATATTTCAGCAATCCATCTGCTCACCATCTTCAGAAGAATGCTGCTTCTGCTGCTGAGACCCGTTGAGAACTGATGCCAATGCTGCAAATTGACATCCTATATAGGCCTCTGTACTGTACACAGTGGATGCACTGCCCATCACAGTTGCTGCCCTCCAACCCTGGGCAGGTGGTGCCACCCTTGGAAGAACACTGGCAGCAACAATATATGGCACTCTGAAATGATTTTCAAACACACTGACTGGTTGCACCGAAGAACATTCTGTTTTGATGTGGGATAGTACAGGGTTCCACATCTTGCTGAGAGGAAACATACTGTCTATTAATCAAATTATTCACCAACGTAATTTCGAGTGGAATTTTTAAGGAAAATGGGTACTTGGAGAAGCAGATTTGTCGGGCTATGGTGTATGGACCATCACTGGAGGTGCATGAAGGGAAGCATAGATCGATGGCCTTTATTCCTTATGCTGGGGGCATACTGTTTATGACAGGAAGAATTTTAAGGAGTTTTAACATTAAGAGTGTGTTCCATCCACCTTCAAGATGAGGGCACAACTCAGCTCTGTGAAAGATTATCTGTGCTCAACAAGCCTGGTGTATACAATGTTCTGTGTCCATGTGAGAACGCTTGAATTGGCTGTTCGATGACTTTCACAGTTCATGATAGGTGCATGGAACATTGCTATCATATGAGGCTACAACAGCCAGAATAATCAGCAGCAGCAGAATACTGCTTAAGCAAGGGACAAAATATGAGATTTGAGAAAACTTTGATGGTTGCCAACACTTCCAAAAACTGGGACAGTGTTGTTAAAGGGCAATTGCAATTAGGTTGGCAGATAATTTGATTAATAGACACAATGGGTTTCTTTTTAGCAAGACGTGGAACACTGTACTGTGCCACATCAAAACTTAATGTTCTTCAGTGCAGTCAGTCTGAGTGTTGGAAAATTGTCTATATACTGTTGCCGCCCGTGTTCTACATAGGGTGGCACCACATGCCCAGTCTTTCAGAGCAGCAACAGTGATGGGCAGTGTATGTGCCATGTACAATACGGAGGCCTATCTAGGATGTCAACTTGCAGCTTTGGCACTCAGTACTCAGAGGGACTTGGCAGCAGAAGCAGTTTCTCCTGAAAACTGCTAACTTCAGGGCACAACTTGGGGCAGTCTTAACGCTGGTGGACAATCTAATTCAGTTCCTCCAGTCCTGGATGGTACAGAGTATCGAGGAGAAAGCTGCTCTGTGGCTAGACAGTGGGACTTTGGGAGGTGGTGGGTGACTGGAAAGATAAGGCACAGGAGATCTGTTTGTGTACAAGGTTGGGAGGGTAATTATGGTCTGTGCAGGCCTCACTAAGACCCTCTGTAGATTTCGAGAGGGACTGCTCGTTGCTTCAGATTTGACAGCCACGGGTGCTAGTCTGTATCGAAGGGACTTCCTGGTGTCGAATGGGTGCAGCTGTCAAAGTGGAGGTATTGCTGGTGACTGATATGGTTTATATGGACAGAGGTACTGATGTAGCCCTCTTTGAAGTGGAGGTCAACATTGACAAAGGTGTCTTGTTGGTTTGGGTAGGACTAGGTGAAGAGAATGGAGGCGAAGATGTTGAGGTTCTGGAGGAATGTGGATATAGTGTCCTCACCCTCGAACCAGGTCACAAAGATGTCATCAGTGAATCTGAACCAGGTGAGAGGGTTTGGGAAGGATTCCTCTAAATGTCCCATTAATAGGTTGGCATAGGAAGGTGCCATGTGGACAGCCACTGCTGAACCCCGGATTTGTTTGTATGTAATACCTTCAAAGGAGAACTAATTGTGTGTGAAGATATAGTTGATCATGGTGACTAGTAAAGAGGTCGTTGGTCTGAAATCTATGGGGCAATGGGAAAGGCAGTGTTCATGGGCATTAGGAATGTTAGCGTAAAGGGAGGTGGCATGAATAGTGACAGCAGGGTACCACGTGGGAAAGGAACAGGAACTGCAGAGAGTTGGTGGAGGAAATGGTATCTTTTATATAGGAGGGTAGGTTGTGGGTAATAGGCTAAAGATGTTGGTCTAAGAGAGCAGAGTGTCTCTCATGGGGCACAGTCAGCCACAATGGTGCATCCTGGGTAGTTGGATTTATGGAATTTAAGACGCATGTAGAAGGAAGGAGCATGGGGAGTGGCAGGGTTTGTAGGTGGATGAACTTGACAGCTGGCAGAATTCTTCTGCCAGGTAATCCTTGTGGTTCAAAATAGTGGTTGAGCCTTTGTAAGCAGCTAGGATTTTAAGTTTAGGTTCAGTTTTTAGATGGTTTATTGTGGTTCTTTCTGAGGATATAAAGTTAGTACGCATATTGATGAATTTGGGAAATGATAGTGAGGCGAGGTTGGAGTTAAGACATTCTGGAAAGTTAACAAGTGGTGATGTGGGGGCAGTGGGGTTGGATCACAGTGGCTCGAGGAGTCAACTGAGCCAGGCAGCATTTTTTCCTTTCACTATCAACGTACTCCCTCAGATTCCATTTTGTTTTCCCTCACTTCATCCTTCATAATTTTTACAATGCGTTTTGGTGACTTTTGCCATTTTTAAACATATTCTATGTTATTTAAATATTTTGTGTTTTTAACCACCACCATGGATACTTGCTTCATCTGTGTCAATACAGAAAATTTTCCTTATCCCTCGCTGGAACCCAGTCCCATATACTGTACCTGCATTATTGTTGGTTCATGGAATCCCCAAAATGTCCTTACCATCAAATTACCCGTCTCTGGTTGCCACCTTTCCTTCCACAGTGACCAATCTGTTCAGGTTATGCCAATCTTTAACCCTGACCAACAGTCCCACAAAACCATAGCAATCAGGCCCAAACCACCTTGCAACACCTTCTCTCCTTCCACAAATTCTCCTGTTATGCAATCCAAAATTCCTGGATCCCATAACACACACCCACTTTTGCCCTCCATGAACTACAGCAGCATGTACAATGCCACCTCAAAACCTCTCCATCCTGTTCACTTCCTACTCCCACCTTGGACTACCACCACTATCCTCCACCTTTACAATTGATGATTCTGCCCCATGGTCACTCATAGCTGACAAACCCTGTCTCGCAGACTTGCTACATTACCCCACCCTCAAAAACTCACTCCCACCATCTCACAGAATCCAAAACCTAAACAGACCCAACACACAGTCATGATTGCTCCAAAAGCCTTACCCATGTAGAAGTATCATTCCTTTCAAAGGCCTCACATTTTGCCCCACTCCCAAAATCCACCATGGAGGACTTAATAAAAATCTTTTCTGCTTCTCCTGCTCCTACAGTGAAAAACTTCACCACCA
This sequence comes from Schistocerca piceifrons, assembly GCF_021461385.2. Classification (NCBI taxonomy): domain Eukaryota; kingdom Metazoa; phylum Arthropoda; class Insecta; order Orthoptera; family Acrididae; genus Schistocerca; species Schistocerca piceifrons. The sequence continues at coordinate 80,721,138 of NC_060145.1, read as the reverse complement.
ACCCTACTACTCACACCGTACTCAAAGCCAATGCTGAACCCTGCCTCACTCTTCATTCCTCCAGTCAACAGTGATCTGCCCCACTACCGCCAAGTTACTCCCCATGAACTTTACAGAATTTCTTAACCCCAGCCTCAACATCATTCCCCAAATCCCAAACACACATTCTAAGAGAACCATAATCCACCATCTAAAAATTGATCCCAAACTTATAACCCTACCTGCTGACACAGGCTCCACCACTGTTCTGAACCACAAGGATAACCTGTCAGAAGGCCTCTGCCAGCTGTCAAATTCATCCACCTACAAACACTGCCAGTGAGCCCATTACAGAAATCCAGTCTCTCCTCAAATCCTTAAGCCTATCTCAAAACCTCTCCCTGGAGTCCACCCTCTCATCACCCCTACTACTGCCCACACTCCTACCTTCTACATGCTTCCTAAACTCCATAAACCCAAACATCCAGAAAGCACCTTTGTGGCTGGTTACTGTGCCCCCTTAGAGACACTCTGCTCTCTTAGACCAACATCTTTAGCCTATTACTCACCACCTACCCTCCTATATAAAACATACCAACCATTTCCTCCACTGACTCCACAGTTCCTGTTCCTTTACCATATGGTGCCCTACTTGTCACTACTGGTGCCACTGCCCTTTACACTAACATCCCTAATGCCCATGGCATTATCGCTATTTAACACTACCTTTCCCTACACCCCACAAATCCCAAACTGACAACCTCCTTCCTAGTCACCATGACCAACTATATCTTCACCCACAATTACTTCTCCTTTGAAGTTATTACCTACCTACAAACAAATCTGGGATACAGCTATGGGCACCCACATGGTACCATCCTATGCCAACCTATTCATGGGCCATCTAGAGGAATCCTTCCTAAACATCCAGAATCCCAAACCCTATCACCTAGTCCAGATTCACTAATGTGACATCTCTGTGACCTGGATCGAGGGTGATGACACCGTATACACATTCCTCCAGAACCTCAGTACCTTCCCCCCCATTCAGTTCACCTAGTCCTCCTCAAACCAACAAGACACCACTTCATAGAGGGCAACATCCTTACCTCTATCCGTATCAAACCTACCAACCACCAGCAATACCTCCACTTCGACAGCTGCACCCATTCCTTACCAAGTACCACCTTCCATACAGCCTAGCCACCTGTGGCTGTCAAATCTGTAGCGACGAGCAGTCCCTCTCAAAATATACAGAGGATATCGCTGAGGCCTGCACAGACAGTAATTACCCTCCCAATCTTTTACAAAAGCATATCTGTGCTGTATCATTCCAGTCACCCACTACCTCCCTAAGTCTCACCATCTAGCCACAGCGAAGCATTCCCCTGGTTACTCCAAAAAACCCAGGACTGGAGCAACTGAACCACATGCTCAGCCTAAGTCTCTACTGCATCTCGCCATGCCCAGAAATGAGGAATGTCCTACCCACTACCATTTCCACCCCTCCCACAGTGGTATTCTTCTGCCCACTGAACCTACACAATATCATTGTCCATACCTACACAACTTTGCTCCCAACCCGTTGCCTGATGGCTCATATCCCTGTAATAGACCTAGACACAAGACCTGTCCTATACAACCTCCCAGCACCATCTACTCCATTCCTGTCACAAACATCACCTATTCCTCAAAGGCAGAGCTATCTATGAAACCAGTCATGTGATCTACCAGCTAGGCTGCAACCACTGATGCATTATACATGACAACCAACAAGCTGGGTGTCTGCGTGAATGGCTACCAACAAATTGTTGCTGAGAAACAGCTGGACCAGGACTACCGTATTGCCGAGTATGCTACCCAACACGACATTCTCGATTTCAGTGACTGCTTCACAGCCTCTGCCCTCTGGTTCGTTCCCCCCAACACCAGCTTTTCTGAATTACACAGGTGGGAATTATCCCTGCAATAAATCCTACATTCCTGTAACTCTCCTGGCCTCAACCTTTGTCAGTCATTTTCCTTACCAATCTCACTACTTCCCTGTTCCCATTCCAGGACTACACAGCCCTCTATTTCACCAATGCACCCTCTGTCTTTACTTCTCTCCTTTTCCACTACCCCCCCCCCCCCCCCCCCCCGATCCAACTACACCTAGCTGCCCTACATCTCTCCACCTCATTCCTGTATGATCCCACAGCAGCACTTTACCATCTCCTACCCTACCTGCTGTTCCTCCCCACCGCACCAGCCTTCTCCTTACCCTCACCACCCAGCTGCCTCTCCCACCACATGCTGCTGCTCGCAGTCTGGCTTCAGCTACCAGAGACTGATCAGTGCGTGCTATCTCTGACAAAGTCCTGGTTGGCCGGAAGCTCACTTTCTGACAGTCTTTTGTTGTGAGCGTATGCAACTCTCCTCGTAATATTGTTACATTCTATCATGGATTTTCCATTGTTTAAACACTTACATAGGTAGCTTTTTATACGAAACCTAGTAGAGAAAGTTAATTCGTCCCCACAAAAATCTGGAATTTACAAGAGGAGTTTTGGTTAGCTTAATGGCACACAGTTCAAACTAGTAGACAGACACTTTACGGTATGTTGTTATCTCCAAATAGCAGCAAGAACATAAGAGCAACTATTGTTTTGCTACTTGAGCTTTCAACTGATTTATGTTTTGATGTACCACAATTAACAGAAGTCTTGTCTGGAAACAATTAATAGAATTTTCACAAACCTTTCACGCTCTGACTTATTTGTAGGGCTTTCAGATCGACGGCCTAGGGTTTGTTGAGCTGGTGCAACATAGCAACCCGAGTTAAAACTTCGGCGCTGAGGACTTAGAATAATACCGTCTTGCTCTTTCCGAATTCGTTCCCTTGGATCACCAGATCTACGCTGTAAGGGAGAAACAGAAACATGAGAAATATGTATACTTCACAGAATATTTACATTATTTACTCGAGAAATCTTAGTATATTAAGATTTGGAGAGATAAAAATAGACAGTAACCTGTAGGAATTATGGGAGCCATTCACACTAATAATTATTCTTCTGCTGAACTGACTGCTTTCTTCAACCGAATTTAAGAAATATATTCCTTGTCACATCACAAGAAGAAACATTGAAAACCACATTTGTGTATGGCACACTACTTGATATGGTTTCAATTACTGACCTGTTCATAGTACTTAAGAACATTTCTATTCATAAAAATAATTGAAGTTTGTATGAAGTATATACAATTTAGTTCAGGTACGCAGTCAATTCATAATTAAGAAGTTAAATGAATAAAGATTTACTATGTGTTAACTATTCCAAAGCCATGAATCCATTTCTTTGGAAGGTAACTGCTCTCTACCTTAAGGAATCCTTGGGTAACGCCCAAGATAATTTACGAAAGGAGAAAATATAACGAAGCCTTAAATGAAGCAAGCTAATGGGAATATAGACCCCTAAAGAAGCTGAGTTTGAATGAAAGAGAAAAACTGCAAAGCAGGAATTACTAGATGAGACATTGGAAGCTGTTAAGCATGACCAAGGGGAACATGCACTGCCTATAGAAAAATGAAAGCAGTCTTTGGAGGGAAGTAAATATGAGCAGTGGAAAAATATAAATGAAAGAAAACTGAAATGAGAGGAAGATCTTCATAAGAGAAATGAAGAGTGGTGTGCAAAAAATGTATTAGAAATTTCCCATCTGTGGAAAAAGTAGATAGTATTATATTAATTGACAAGTTGTACAACACTGTAAAGATTCATTATGTTCCTACAGGTTACTAGTGAACAGAATCCCAAAAACCTGAACTACTGTTACAATCATCAGCTATAAACTTAGCACTTCCTTACACAGTTCAGCTAAAACAAATCTAATGAAACTAAATTCAAATTATCACACAGTTTGTTCCCTTATATGAATTAGTTTTTACTCATCTCTTTTCCTCATTAAGAAAATATGAAAATGTCAAGTAATGTCACACACAATCTTATCCTATCTCAAAACTTTCAGAATAGTGACAAGTTGTGGTCACATTGCACATTTGTTTCCCCCTGCTTTCTCTAAGTTTTTACATTCCTCTTTTAGGTTTCACTTCTAGATATACTGACACCACACACAAATCTATTTAAATTGCTTTTCAGAAGCGCTTTGTTTTTCAAACCAGACATCTCACTGTCTTACTATTTGCACTGAGAAAAACTTACAAGCCACTTGGTAGAGCTTACATATTTTTTTTGTTTTACATCAAAGCTATCTGCCGTAATCTTTTGCATAATTCGTAAAAAAAATTATTTTTCAATGTTATATATATAAGTGCAAAACATTCATGCTGCTCTTTCCATGGCAGTTGCAAATGTTTTATTTTTATGGATCTTTATTTTCATCATATGTTAAATTCCATTATTTGTCATTTAAAAGGCAGTATTGTTACTAATCAACGTTACATTAATGTAGCAATGTGCTTTAGTATGTATGGGTAACATTTCCTGCTGTAGGTATTTCTGCACAATGTTGCATCATTATGCTTCTAATATTTTACACTTTTTGAAATTCCATTTATGGCTATTTGAATGGGAAGATATCATCGATTTGTTCTTGTATTACTGTATGAAACTACTGCATACACTAGGGAACAAAATATGATTTTTAACTTGCAACAAAACCTCTATTCTCACAGTGCAGCTGGCTATTTGACAGCCATGCAATGTCATATTTAAGGCTGTAGTTTGTTTAGAGTATGCTATGATTATAGCCTGTCCCCAATGTTATTGATGACACATTAAGCAGACAATGGAAACCAAGAAGGAACTTTGAAACTAGATTAAAGCTCGGGGAGAAGAGAGAGTTTTGTGGTTTGCTGATGGCACTGTATTTCTGTCAGACTTTCAAGAGCAGCTGAAGATGCTACAATATCTTCAGAAGAGGTTACAAGAACGATAAAGGTAAAATGAGGGTAACTGAACGCAGTCTGTTTCAGGTGAAGCTGCGGGAATGAAATCAGGAAATGAGGCTAAGTGTAGCAGACGAGTATTGCTATACAGGAACAACAAAATGAAGGATGGCCGAAGTTGAGAAGATAAAAACTGAAGACTCAATAGTGCAAGGAAAGCATTTCTGACATGAATTTGTTAACATCAAATATAAACTTAGGTTTTTGTCTTTTCTGACAGTGTCTATTTGGAGTAGCTCTGTATCAAAGTGGAATGTGGACAATGAATAGTTCAGAGAAGAAAGGGCTTAGAAGTTTGGGAAATACAGTGCTATAGAAGGAAGATCAAGATAATATGTTTCATATGATGAATTACTATTAGGGAGGAATGTTATTTATGGCTAAACCTGACAGACAATTGGCTGCCAGGAGATCCTAGACAGCATAAGAATCATCTACAGGGTTATTACAAATGATTGAAGCGATTTCACAGCTCTACAATAACTTTATTATTTGAGATATTTTCACAATGCTTTGCACACACATACAAAAACTCAAAAAGTTTTTTTAGGCATTCACAAATGTTCGATATGTGCCCCTTTAGTGATTCGGCAGACATCAAGCCGATAATCAAGTTCCTCCCACATTCGGCGCAGCATGTCCCCACCAATGAGTTCGAAAGCATCGTTGATGCGAGCTCGCAGTTCTGGCACGTTTCTTGGTAGAGGAGGTTTAAACACTGAATCTTTCACATAACCCCACAGAAAGAACATGGGGTTAAGTCGGGAGAGCGTGGAGGCCATGACATGAATTGCTGATCATGATCTCCACCGCGCCGAAAATTCAAAGCGTTTGACTTTGTCATCGGGTGTCAGGGCTTGTAGCAATTGTAAACCGTAAGGCTTCTGCTTTAGCCTTTTCTGTAAGATTTTCCAAACCGTCGGCTGTGGTACGTTTAGCTCCCTGCTTGCTTTATTCGTCGACTTCCGCGGGCTACGCGTGAAACTTGCCCGCACGCGTTCAACCGTTTCTTCGCTCACTGCAGGCCGACCCGTTGATTTCCCCTTACAGAGGCATCCAGAAGCTTTAAACTGCGCATACCATTGCCGAATGGAGTTAGCAGTTGGTGGATCTTTGTTGAACTTCGTCCTGAAGTGTCGTTGCACTGTTATGACTGACTGATGTGAGTGCATTTCAAGCACGACATACGCTTTCTCGGCTCCTGTTTCCATTTTGTCTCACTGCGCTCTCGAGCGCTCTGGCAGCAGAAACCTGATGTGCGGCTTCAGCCGAACAAAACTTTATGAGTTTTTCTACGTATCTGTAGTGTGCTGTGACCATATGTCAATGAATGGAGCTACAGTGAATTTATGAAATCGCTTCAATCATTTGTAATAGCCCTGTATTTGTTATGCAAGTATACTACAAAGTAAAACGTTCTACATATAATAATTTAAACAGGTGAAGTGACAAATTTATTTACATATGAAGTTTTAACATGTTCCAAATATTATTATTACTATTACTATTATTATTATTTCTTTCTTTTCTCAGACGTTATGTCAGGTCAAAAATGGAAAGTGACGTGGACCATGATAAAGCGTGACTTCCTTTTAACTGTACGGTATATGTTATATTGCATTTAGGAACTTTCGGGTGATTGAACATCTATCAATAATTACGGATTTCTGTAGTTTGGATGTAGCTGTATTGCTTTGATGTACTGGTGGATATTGCGTGGTATGACTCCTGTAGCTGATAGTGTAATTGGTATAATGTCAACTTTATCCTGATGCCACATGTCCTTGACTTCCTCAGCCAGTTGGATGTATTTTTCAATTTTTTCTCTTGTTTTCTTTTGTATATTTGTTGTATTGGGTATGGATATTTCGATTAGTTGTGTTAATTTCTTCTTTTTATTGGTGAGTATGATGTCAGGTTTGTTATGTGGTGTTGTTTTATGTGTTATAATGGTTCTGTTCCAGTATAATTTGTATTCATCATTCTCCAGTACATTTTGTGGTGCGTACTTGTATGTGGGAACGTGTTGTTTTATTAGTTTATGTTGTATGGCAAGTTGTTGAGGTATTATTTTTGCTACATTGTCATGTCTTCTGGGGTATTCTGTATTTGCTAGTATTGTACATCTGCTTGTAATGTGATCTACTGTTTCTATTTGCTGTTTGCAAAGTCTGCATTTATCTGTTGTGGTATTGGGATCTTTAATAATATGCTTGCTGTAATACCTGGTGTTTATTGTTTGATCCTGTATTGCAATCATGAATCCTTCCGTCTCACTGTATATATTGCCTTTTCTTAGCCACGTGTAGGATGCGTCTTGATCGATGTGTGGCTGTGTTAGATGATACGGGTGCTTGCCATGAAGTGTTTTCTTTTTCCAATTTACTTTTTTCATATCTGTTGATGTTATGTGATCTGAAGGGTTGTAGAACTGGTTATGAAATTGCAGTGGTGTAGCCGATGTATTTATATGAGTGATTGCTTTGTGTATTTTGCTAGTTTCTACTCGTTCTATAAAGAATTTTCTTAAATTGTCTACCTGTCCATAATGTAGGTGTTTTATGTTGATAAATCCCCTTCCTCCTTCCTTTCTGCTTAATGTGAATCTTTCTGTTGCTGAATGTATGTGATGTATTCTATATTTGTGGCATTGTGATCGTGTAAGTGTATTGAGTGCTTCTAGGTCTGTGTTACTCCATTTCACTACTCCAAATGAGTAGGTCAATATTGGTATAGTATAAGTATTTATAGCTTTTGTCTTGTTTCTTGCTGTCAATTCTGTTTTCAGTATTTTTGTTAGTCTTTGTCTATATTTTTCTTTTAGTTCTTCTTTAATATTTGTATTATCTATTCCTATTTTTGTCTGTATCCTAGATATTTATAGGCATCTGTTTTTTCCATCGCTTCTATGCAGTCGCTGTGGTTATCCAATATGTAATCTTCTTGTTTGGTGTGTTTTCCCTTGACTATGCTATTTTTCTTACATTTGTCTGTTCCAAAAGCCATATTTATATCATTGCTGAATACTTCTGTTATCTTTAGTAATTGGTTGAGTTGGTGATTTGTTGCTGCCAGTAGTTTCAGATCATCCATGTATAGCAAATGTGTGATGACGTGTTGGTAATATTATATCCATAATTTGAATTACTTAGCATGTTGGATATTGGGTTCAAAGCAAGGCAGAACCAGGAAGGACTTAATGAGACTCCTTGGTATATTCCACGCTTAATCTGTATTGGCTGCGATGTGATATTATTTGAATTTGTTTGGGTATTAAGTGTGGTTTTCCAATTTTTCATTACTATGTTTAGGAACTGTATCAATTTAGGATCTACTTTGTGTATTTCCAATATTTGTAGTAACCATGAGTGGGGTACACTATCAAAAGCTTTTTGGTAATCAATGTATGCATAGTGTAGCGACCTTCGTTTAGTTTTAGCTTGATATGTCACCTCTGCATCTATTATTAGTTGCTCTTTACATCCTCGTGCTCCTTTGCAGCAGCCTTTTTGTTCTTCATTTATAATTTTGTTCTGTGTTGTATGTGTCATTAATTTCTGTGTAATAACTGAAGTTAATATTTTGTATATTGTTGGTAGGCATGTTATGGGACGATATTTAGCTGGGTTTCATGTGTGTGCTTGATCTTTAGGTTTCAGATAAGTTATTCCATGTATAAGTGCATCAGGGAATGTGTATGGGTCTGCAATGTAACTTAATTTAGTTAGATGTGAATGTGTTGAGGTGAACTACCTTAGCCAGAAATTTGCAATTTTATCTTTTCCAGGGGCTTTCCAATTGTGAGTAGAATTAATTGCTTGGGTGACTTCATGTTGCAAAATTATCACTTCAGGCATCCACGGTATCATCTTGTATGTCTGTTTCTGCTTGTATCCACCGTGCATGCCTGTGATGATGTACCGTGTTTGACCATATGTTGCTCCAGAAGTGTTCCATGTCTGTTATGCTTGGTGGATTGTCTATTTTAATGTGTGTGTTATCTATTGTCTGGTAAAATTTCTTTTGGTTTGTGTTGAATGTTTGGTTTTGTTTCCTCCTATTTCCACTTTTTTTGTATCTTCTAAGTCGTTTGGCCAATGCTTGTAATCTCTGCTTCTTTTCATCTAACTGCTCTATCGCTTCTTGTTGTGAGATTTTACCTAACCTTTTTCATTTTTTGTCTGATATTTCATTTCTTATAAATTGTGTGAGCTGTCCAATGTCTTTTCTCAGTTTTTCTATTCTGATCTGTAGCCTGTGATGCCATGCTGGTTTTGTGGGTTTCTTCTGTGTCTTGGTTGGTTCTGATCTCTGCCTAGTGTGTATATTTAGTGTAGTGAGTGCTCCTATATAAACCAGTAGTTGTAACTCTTCCATAGTTTTGTTTTCGTTTATTTTGTTGTGTATGATTGTGTTGATAATTTTTATTGTTGTTTCGACTTGTGGTTTATTTGGCGGTCTATGCAAGAATGGTCTAATGTCTGTATTTGTGTCTTTGTATTCTACACATGTCAGCTGAAATTTTTCTTCTATATCTAACATGTGTGTCACTTCGTGTTCTATTTGTGCTTGTTCTGGTGGCTGTCTTAAGATTTCGTTTTCCTCTGACTGTTTAATTGATGCGTGTTGTTCTTTGTTTGTTTGCTCTGGGATGTTTGAGTCCATTATTGTATTTTCTTCTTCTTCTTCTTCTTCTGATTGCACATTATTTTGTTCCAGTATTTGTTGTACTTGTTGTTTGATGTTTTGTAATTCTGACTGGGGTATCCTGTTATTTTTGAATATTACACGGATCTGATCAGCTAGTCGTCGTTCTGTTAAAAATTTTAATTCTGGGTATCTGGTAATAAATGTTGTGTATACTTGTGATCTGTACCCAGTTGTGTTGGTTCCTAGGTTTGTTGCTTGGTAATAACAGAACATGAGGTGTCTATTAACTTCATCTGACCATCTCATCCTCTGTCTTTGTTTTCCTTCTAGGGTGGTTGCAGGAAGCATATCCTGCAGAACACCTCTATTTGGATTTGAATCATTTTCCAGTTGGCTAGCAGTGTCGTTACCATTGTGGACGGGCATGGGGTTCAAGCGTCATCCCCGACCATGACGGCGCTTGTCCCAGGCTTCTTTAGTTCTGTCCTGAACCAACTAATCACAGTAAAAGGGGGGGTTAGCCCTATTAGTGGTTTGTTCTTTTCGTCACCTTTTACGACTGGCAGAACATACCGGAGGCCTATTCTTTTCCCGGGCCTCCACGGGAATTATTATTATTATTATTATTATTATTATTATTATTATTATTATTATTATTATTATTATTATTATTATGGCAAATTTATCCACTGAAATAATTTTTCACATGAGTGACGAAAATTATCAACTGTTTCCTCTTATTCGCAATTATGCAATTTGTTTTTATGTCATCATCAACATAGTGGTATGGTATTATTAAATTAAGAATTGCTTAATAAAACAATCATTAAAATGTTGGTTGAGCAAAGTGTTTCACAATGCAGTCAAAATGGAGTCTGAATGCCCTTGCTTTCATTTTCTCTCATCGTTCACCCAGCCAGTTAGTGGTGAGGCATGGCAGACTGCGGACCTATTTCTTTAAATTTCCAATCTGATACCTGTGGGACTATCAATTACTGAGCATGTTTTGACACAATTTGTAGTTGCACTGATGTACACATTCACTTGTTATCCTAGTGTCAACATATATGGATATTAAAATACATATTTTTAGAGAGATAATGGAAAACTAACTCTTTTCTAAAAGATGAAGTACCTTGTGAGTATCTGCAGGATCTCCTCTTATACCTCTGTCATCTGGAGGTGTTTCAGATCGCTTCCTCTCTAGGTGCCAAAGCTCTGGGTCCCACACACCACGAGCACTACAAAATTTTGATACAGAAATGAAACCAACAGACATGCAAAGATAACACCATGAAATATTTTTCTATATTTTATCTGCCACTTACTTGTTAAACGCAGGGTCTAAGCATTCAGGTCTTACTTTTGCTAAAGGACTCCGGCCAAATTCAATAAGTTGTTCCTGAAAAGTGAAAAACAAATTTAGTCATTATTTTCAACCAATTATTTACAAGAAATAACTCAAGAATCTCACTCACCCTGCTGTACTGAAACTGTGGTAAAGATTCTTTTCTAGAACTTGTTACTACCTCCACTGTAGTATCAGATTCGCTGTAGGACATCGTCATTATGTCATCACCTGGTGAAGGAAAGACTAATTATAATTTGTGGAAAATATGTGGGAAAAAAAACAGCGGTATAAAAGGTAGGGTGGGAGGGGGAGGAGGGGGAGGAGGAGGAGGAGGAGGAGGACAGTCAGGGCACACATGCTGCTGAAACTAAGGCACTGACCAGAAAAAATATGTATATTACAAGGATAATTTCCTTAAAACTTTAGTTACCTGTCTCAAGACACAAAGGGTGATTGGTTGGTTAGTTGGATGGTTTAAAGGGGGGGGGGGGGGGGGGGGGCAAACCACAAGGTCATCGGTCCCTTGCTCCTAATGAAACAATGCCACAAGTGGGAGAATAAACTAGATGAGACATAACAAAACGGAAAGGAAGGAAAAAACCACAAGAACGAAGGAAAGGCAACGAACACTAAAAGGAACAAAAGAGGACAACAAAACAACCGAGAGACACTAGAAACAGAAGAGAGTAAAACAAAGATTACAGTGGCTGGCCGACCACGAGAATAGAAAGGAAAAGTCATCCACTCTGCAACACATTAAATCCTCCACCCTAAAAGCACTAGGGTGGAGGACACGGAGGGACAGAGGACATGCACTAAAACTTAGATCAAATGATAAAACCCACCCTCACGAATATAACTTGAAACTAAATCAGCCGATGAGGCACTGTCAGATAAAATTAGCGGCAAAGAGTCTGGTAACCTAAGCTTTCTTCACTGGGCAGTCAAAGTGGGACAGTGCACCTGAATATGGGCCACTGTCAACTGGGTGATGCACTGACACTGAGGCAGGTCTTCATGGTGCAAGAGGTAACCGTGGGTCGCCCAAGCGGGACCAATGTGGGGTCGGCAGAGGACAACTGATTCGCTGCGACTAGCCCACATGGAAGACTTCCACACATTCGTAGTCTCCTTAATGACACGCAGTTTGTTGTGCGTACTGTTATGCCATTCCGTCTCCCAAAACCGACAAACACTGTGGCGTAATCAGAACCTAGGTGAGGTTTAGAGATTCCCATCTCCAGAAGTAGTTTCCGTGTAGCCTGTCGGCAAGTTCCTTGCCTGGGATGCTGACATGTCCTGGGGTCCACGCAAACACCACCAAACGATGGGATTGGTCCAGGGCATAGATGGACGCCACCAGAGGATAGAGGGTAGCACTGGTCAATAGCTTGTAGGTTGCTCAAGGAGTCAGTACACAGAAGAAACTGACTCCTCGGGGCATGAACGGGCATAATAAAGTGCAGAAGATATGGCCACCAGCTCTGCAGTGAATACACTGTAGCTATCGGGCAAGGAATGCTGTTTAATATGGCCTCTGTGGACAAAGCCAAAGCCAACATTACCATCAATCATCGAGCCATCGGTGTAAACTACTTCCGAGCCCTGGAATACATCAAGAACCGAAAGGAAGTGACAGCGGAGAGCCACAGGGTTACCGGAGTCCTTAGGGCCACGTGGAAGGTCCAGGAGAAACATCAGCCTACAGATACACCATGGAGGTGTATGTGAATGGACCTCAAGGAGAGGTGGTGAAGAAAATGACTCCAGTTCAGACAGAAGCGATCGCACGTGAGCCGCAAGCATCAGCCCTGACTCAAGGCAGTCTATGCAGGAGGTGAACCACTGTGATTGTGAAAAGGAGACAGTAATTAGGATGTTCAGGAGAGCTATGAATTTGTGCAATGTAACTGGCGAGTAGTTGTGCAAGTATGATTTTCAATGGAGGGACTCCAGCCTCCACTAGTATGCTGGTCACCGGACTCATCCTAAAAGCTCCTGTCGCTAGTCAAACTCCGTAATGATGCAATGGGTTTAGCAAATGTAATGCTGAGAGTGCCACCAAACCCTAAATCACACTCCCATAGTCAAGGCGGGATTGAACAAGGGCTCTGTAGAGCTGCGACAGTGTGGAGCGATCTGCACCCCAGTTGGTGTTGCTCAGGCAGCGGAGGGCACTGAGGTGCTGCCAACACTTCCGTTTAAGATGACAAAGGTGAGGAATCCATGTCAAACAAGCACCGAAAACCAGACTTAAGAATCGATATGTATCCACTACAGCGAGTGGATCGTCACTGAGGTAAAGTGCTGGTTCCGGATTCAATACGGAGTCCTGCGGGACCCGACTCTCCTGGATATGGATGGAACTATGGGAAACACCAACTGACACGGAAAATGCGGAGCGACAGAAAGTACTGGATAAATATCTGGAGAAGGCCCCAGAGACCCCACTCATACAATGTGGCAAGGATATGATGCCGCCAGGTCGTGTCGTACACTTTTCGTAAATCAAAGAAGATGGAAACCAGGTGTTGGTGTCTGGAAAAGGCTGTTTTGATGGCAGGCTCTAACAACACAAGATGATCAGTGGTAGAGCAACCCTGGCTGAAGCCGCCCTGACATGGAGACAGTAGGCCTCGTGACTCCTGGACCCAACCCAACTTCCCACACACCATACATTCCAGCAGCTTACAAAGAATGTTGGTGAGGCTGATAGGCTGATAATTATCCACGTCAAGTGGGTTTTTAAGGCGTCTGAGCACCGGAATGATGGTGCTCTCCCGCCACTGTGATCTCCGGTTGAAGATGACGAGGATATGTCGCTTGTAGTCAGATACGAGATGTTTAATCATCTGGCTGTGGATCCCATCAGGCCCAGGAGCTGTGTTGGAGCAATGTGCAAAGGCACCGAGGAGCTCCCACTCTGCAAATGGGGTGTTATAGGATTCACTGTGACGTGTAGTGAATAAGAGGACTTTCCCTTCCAGCCGCCATTTGAGAGTGCGAAAGGCTGGGGAGTAATTCTCTGTCGCAGTGGCTGAAGCAAAAACTTCAGTGAAGTGCTCCGCACTCGCGTATGCATTGGTAGATAACACACCACCATTTATGATAACACCAGGAACACCTGTTGGGGTCTGGTAGCCGAAAAGACGTTTGATCTTTGCCCAGACTTGGGAAGGTGACGTATGGAACCCAATGGTCGAGATGTATCTCGACCAAAACTCCTGCTTCCGTCATTTGGTAAGTTGGCGAACGCGGGGCACGGAGCCATTTAAAGGCTATGAGGTGCTCCAGGGAAGGGTGCTGCTTATGCCACTGTAGAGCTTGCCGAAGCTCCTTAATTGCTTCAGCAGCTTCCAGCAACTACCAACGGACTGCCTTACACCAGGGGCACCCTAAAGAGAGAAAGTTACCCAGTCGGCCTTGTTTAAAGCCCATCTGGGCAGCCGTCCATGGGCCTGAGGCCGGAGGAGTGACAGGAAGATGGGGAAGTGGTCACTACCACACAGGTTGTCATGTGCTCTCCAGTGGATAGATGGGAGAAGTCCTGGACTGCAAATTGATAAAACAATGGCCGGGGTAACTACCATGAGCCACACTGAAATGTGTGGTGGCCCAGTATTTCAGAGGCACAGGTTGAACTGAGACAGAAAGTTTCAATATCTCTGCCTTGGCCAGTAAACACGGTGCCACCTCCACAAGGGGTTATGGGCGATAATGTCTCCCAGAAGTAGGAAAGGTTTAGGAAGTTATCAATCATGGCAGATAATACATTCAGGGGTACTACACCATCTGGAGGAAGATATACATTGCAGACAGTTATTACCTGTGTTGTCCTTATTCTGACAGCCACAGCTTCAAGAGGGGTTTGAAGGGACACAGTGTCACTACAGATTGAGTTTAGGACAAACGACACCAACTCCATCTGACACTATAATAGTCACCACGGTTCATGTAATATCCCCTATAGCCACGGAGGGCACAGGTCCGCATTGCCGGGAACCAGGTCTCCTGGAGGGCAATGCAAGTAGCAGGTGTAAAGATCAACTGTTGCCATAGCTCAGCCAGTTGGTGGCAAAACTGCCACAATTCCACTGGAGGATGACATTGTCAGACTGGGAAGGCATGGAACTTTCAATGAGGCTGTTTATGCCTCAGAGTCATCTGCTGCCATTGACTTATTGCCCGAGGAGTCTGTATCCATTGTGTCTGAGGGTCTGGCGAGATCTAGGTCCTCAGTGGATGCCAATCATTAGAAGCAGAGCTTGTAGCTAGTGGTGGCATGGGTACCACCGCAATTTCCTTGGTCTTAGGGGTCTTCTTTTGGATTTCTCTCACTGCTCCTTGGGTTTCCCTGGTTGGGAAGACTTTACAGGCTTAGTCTCAGGGACTGAGGATGATTGTGAAGTTCTACATCCAGCTGCTTTTGGCCACTTCAGCCACTGGCGGGTATAGTCTTTCCCACTAGCAGAAATCTTGGAAGGGAGTGACCCAAGGGACCCCTTCCTAGCAAGAGAAGTCGAAGACTTACGCTTCTCCGACTTAGAAGTGGGGCGGACATCCTCCAATGGTTGGAAGGGGGGGGGGTTGCTCCCAAAGTAGGTGGTGCGGCAGAAACACGGAGGGAAATACCCCCCCACCATCAAGAGGGCAGGTGTAGTCTTCTGGCTCCGAGAGGTGACTTGGGTTGGCGGAGCTGATGGTGGCAGAACTGTTGTAGCGGCCGCGTAAGACAATCTCATGCGTACAGGATGTAGGCGTTCAAATTCTCTCTTAGCCACAGCGTAGGTCAGTCAGTCAAGGGTCTTTTACTCCAGGATTTTCCATTCTTTCTGGAGAATCCTGCAGTCTGGTGAGCAAGGCGAACAGTGCTCTACACAGTTGACACAGATGGGAGGCGGGGCACATGGAGCATTGGGATGTGATGGGCGTCTGCAATCCTGACATGTGATGCTGGAAGTATAGCCAGACGACATATGGCCGAACTTCCAGCACTTAAAGCACTGGATCGGGGGAGGGATACAGGGCTTTACATCACAGCAGTAGATCACCTTGACCTTATCAGGCAGTGTGTCACCCCTGAAGGCCAAGATGAAGGCACCAGTGGTAACTGGATTATCCCTCAGACCCCGATGGACACACCGAACTAAATGTACACCTCGCTGCTCTGAATTGGTGCACAGCTCATCGTCTGACTGCAAAAGAAGGTCCCTGTGAAATATGATACCCTGGACCATATTTAAGCTCTTATGGGGCGTGATGGTTACAGAACATCCCCCAGCTTGTCACAAATGAGTAAAGCCCGTGACTGGGCAGAGGATGCTGTTTCGATCAAGACTGACTCAGATCGCATTTTGGGCAAGCCCTCCATCTCCCCAAACTTGTCCTCTAAATGCTCAACAAAAAACATACAAGGTATCAGGGCGAATAAGGTCCGCTTCTATCCTTAGCCCGACATTCCTCCCATGGTGTGGCCAGGGAGGGGAACGATTTCAGGTCGTAGTTCTGTGTGTTGAATTGAGCTCGTGTATGCTTAGAGACTACTGGTGTTTCACAACCAGCAAGAGATGATTGACTACGCTTCATCGCATGTCATCTGCCCTGATGCCACCCACTCCGACCAGGGGCCCTCTGCACCAGCACCACCCAGCTGCAGCAAAGGCCACCTGGCACGATGGCCATTGCCGGGAGTCCTGATGCCCCAGGGGGATGGGCATCTACCACTTGGCATATGTGGGCGCAGGCATCAGTAGAGTGATCCCTGTGTGGTCAAGGGGCTACAACCAACAGGGTACATGTCAGCCCCACCTCAACGGACTGGCTACCATGCTCGATATCAGGTGCAAAGAACTGCATGGTCATCGTCGACGCAGAGAGTGACGCTACTTAGTGCATTGGGGAAACAGCACTCAGTAAGGTGTCCTCACCCAAGAGATGGAGAATGAGCGGGACTTAAATGCGACAACGAGAAAGTGGACTACAGATCTGAATGCATGGTGGACACGATACACCATGTAAGGTGCCCTTCCCCAATTGGCTCACTCTCCAGGAAAATTTTGAAGAATGGAGCTCAAATCCTACAGGAGACCATCACATAAAGGCCAAAACATGTGAAACTCCTTTTAGTCACCTCTTACGACAGGCAGGAATACCTCGGGCCTATTCTTACCCCCAGACCCCCAGGGGGCCCACAGAGGGTGAACACAATACAAAATCCAGAACGAAATTTTCACTCTGTAGCAGAGTGTGCGCCGACACGAACTTCCTGGGAGATTACAACTGTGTGCCAGAATGAGACGAACTCTGGGCCTTTGCCTTCTGCGTGCAAGTGCTCTACCATCTGAGGTAGAAGGTTCGCAGGAGAGCTTCTGTGAAGTTTGGAAGGTAGGAGACAAGATAATGGTGGAAGTAAAGCTGTGAGGATGGGGCTACGAGTCTTGCTTGGATAGCTCAGTAGAGCACTTGCCTGCGAAAGGCAAAGGTCCAGAGTTCGATCTCTGTCCGGCACACAGTTTTAATCTGCCAGGTAGTTTCGCAAGGTAAAATATTTACTGGTTACTGTAAACCGTAAATGAACTTAAAAATGCTTGTTACTTGATTACATTTACTGTTCAACACTGATAGCAAGAATGTTACTTGAAGTTAGTCATTAAATACAAGTAGTTATTTTATTCATTAGGCACTGAATTAATAATAAATGAATTAATAATAAATTTATAAATAACACTGTCTCTTACCATGCATGTATGAAATTAGGACAGAAAGACTGAATTATTATTCTAATATGAGATACATTATATTTATGACATACAAAATAATAATTTGAAACAAGAGTAACCATAAACACTGCAAATAACCTAGTTCAACACTAATATTACAATTTAAAATCCTCACTTGAAAATTAATTTTGCGATAAGTCTAACGTCGAGTATAAATTTCAACAACGTAAAATATTGTACATGTACAAATGCTAGAACTATAACACCAAATGAAGAGCATGTTTCTTCAAAATACTATTCCGCTACGAATGGCAACTTTCAAGAATTTTATTTGCACTGCAAGTTAGTATGAAACAGAGCCTATTACTATTGTGTACATTTAATTATGGACGGTGTGTGGATGCAATTCGCTGTTGCGATTCTTGGTAAGAGATACCACGTGCTGCTTCCATTTTTCATATGCAATTTAAGATACACACACATATAATAATCTCAAAAATATACATGGAAAATACTCTATTATGTGACAGTTTTTCTGAATTTATGGTATCCGAGTTTTAGTTATTTATAATGAAAAGTGAATTTAGGGAGGCACTAAAACTGTTCTTAACTAATGGCTTAACAATCATCAGTACAGCTGACACACTGATTCCAGATATGGTCTGAAAACTGGGCAGTTCATCATTCCAACTTCCTGCTAAACTAAACTATACAGGACTACAGATGCTAGTGTTCTTTTGTTGACAGTTATCGAACCATGGCATATAGGCACAGCTGCAACAATGACACCACTTCTCTAGCTCTCCCAAATCTCGAGAAGCATGCTGGTACACCTAGCTGAATTAGCACTCCAAGAGATTAATTTTTATAGCAATGCACACTTCGTGATAGTGTGAAGACTGTGTGGGTAAACCCATTCTGCCTAAGGTTGTTTCCTTCAGCAGCATCACACAGCAGTAGGTGCAGGAGAGCTTCAGTAGAATTTGGCATTTAGGGAAGAGGTACAAATAGAACTCATGTTGTGAATTTATATCAAGTTTTGTCTGGCTGGCTGCCTCTGCCTCATAAGCCGCTTTGCTTCAAATGGAAAGTAGTCAACTACAAGGCTGACAGTATTTTCTATGGGTACAAAGTTTTATCAGCTGTGATCTCCCCTTCCCCACTATACATACACAACAAGCATGCTCCCAAAAGTTTTAAAATTAAACCATTACAATCACAGTTCAGTGAAGTTAATTTCTGAATGTGTGGGAGTTTATTTACTCACTAAATGTAACCCTTCGCAGCCGCTGTGGGCGGGTGCGTGCTCGACGGCGGTACCCTTTTTGATTTGTGGGCAAGCCCGCAGCACCCATTGTTCCATTTGGGGACTGGGGAGAAGATGTGCGTGCTCTCCGTCGTCTCCTCCTCCTCCTCCGTGGCTGTTGCTGTTGCAACTGCTCGTCCTTTTCTGGAATGCCCGTAGGTCCAGTATCTGAGAAAGCAGCAGCGATAGTGCCACACTGTTGGCGAGGTCGAGGACGCGATCTGGGTCTCGCTCTGCGAATTGACCCCGCACCACTGCCACCCCCTGTGGCTCCTATCCCTGTGCCTAGTGGCATTGTCATCACTACCACGCTAGCCATTGCCCTGCACAGCTAACACTGTATCACACCTGTGTGTTGCACCATCAGAATTAGATACCAAAAATGTGTTTCATATGCCTTACGTGCTTCTGAGATGTCAATGCCAATATTATCGAATAGTATGCAACGAAGTCAATAAAATACACTATGGAAAAAATGATTAAGGTATGGGAAGCATTAAATTACTACAAAGTAAAATTGGAAAAACCACACAAACAAAAATGCGAATTTAGTACACGAAAACTTCATGTATGACAGAGTGGATGTTTATCAGTTTTTCTGCTAGGCAATTACAGGGTCTGTCATGAAAGATGGCCAGGAGGGGTCCATGGATCGTGCAGCGTGTTTGCCGATTATCACTATGCTTAGTTCTCCGACACAAATACTTTGTACATGCCCTACGTTGTGCGAATGTGTGTACAGGTGCTTTCTTTTGAGTTTCTTTGTCAAGTTTAATTTGCTTCAAATATTGTCGCTAGACATCATTAGTGTAACTGCGTTGAGTCTGGGGCTCTCCCTGCCTGCAAGCTTGTGCGTCCAGTCCTCGGACAGCAACACCATGAACTTTTCTTCTTTACTGTGAGACAGTGTTCAGGTGTTTTGTTTTGAGTTTGCTGTGGAGACATCATTCAGTATGGTACACACGAAGGGTCAACGAGTGTTTCTTGCGTTTGACTACGCAAAAACAGGATCTCATGTGGAACGTCTGCTTGAATTTATATGAAAATTTCCTGATGTGCATATTCCCTATGATTCAACAATATGCAGATTAGTCAAGAAATTTCAAGAGTCTGGATCTGTGCTACACGAACAAAGGCCTGGAGAACCTACTGGTTTTACCGAAAATAAATTAAGCAAGATAGGGGAGGCCTTGGAAATAAGTCCAAGAAAATCTCTGTGCCGTTTGAAACTTAAGACTGGTGTGTCAAGAGCATCTGCTCTCACAGCTGTGCACAAACTGAAATTGAAACCATACAAAATAGCTATTGTAAATCAACTGAGGAACTCCGATACTGTTGCTCGAAATCGTTATTGCAACTAGCTGTTACAATCTGTGCATGATGGGAAAGGTGACCTCGAGATACTTTTATTTCCACATCAGCATGGCCGCATTTGTCAGGGTATGTAAATTCTCAGATCAATCAATGTTGCAGCTCCAAAAATGAATTACATCAACAACCTCTGCATGATGTGAATACAGGAGTGTGGTGTGCAATTATTGGGCCAATCCTTTTCCACAAAACAATACTTTCTGACAGGTATGTGAACAATATACTGCATCCCTTTTTTCACCCACTACCACCTAACGGAAAGGTGTACAATTATCTGATTCAGGACAATGCGAGACCACACACCTGCCTATCATTCTATGAGAGCAATATGAAGTGTTTTTGAAGACTGACCTCTGTTCTCTAGATCTAAACCCATGTCATTTTTACCTTTGAGGAATGTTAAAAACAAGGTATATGCCACCAATCCCCACATGCTTAAAGAGTTGGAAGACGGGGTTTGGCTAGTCATTTCCCAGAATTCGGCAGCTGAAATTCGTCTAGTGTTTGCTAGAATGTTTAGGAGATGTCAGGCTGCTCTCATCACAGAGGGAATCATTTCGAGCACCTACTGTAAATAAAGGTAAGCTGAACTTAATAAGATGACAACATATTATTTACGCGTAACTCGCTGGAAGTGAGCACGCATGTGACGACTGGCAGATTAGATCTGAGAGATGGGTGCAGCAGCAGCCAGCAGAGGCTGTCTTGCGAAACCCATGGACTACTCCTGGGCGTCTTTAGTGAGACATTCTGTACATATCAATTTCCTCCAAGAAGGTACCACATCTTCATTATTTCATCAGTTAACCAGGAAAAATGAGAACTGGAATTTTAATGTACTTTTGAAATACCCTTACAATGATAACACCACTAAATTATGAAATTATGTTAAGTGAGGTCCATGGCTTACAGTCAGCAGGAAGTTTTTTTAAATCTTCAATATCTTCAGCTACACTACAAACTTATTTTCTACAATGAATATTACACCCATTTTCAACAGCTATAATAAACAGAAAATAGATCTCATTTTCATTTTCTAGGCAGTAGAAAGTTTATTTAATAGTGAAACATATCTGGCACAGAATAAAACAAGAGTAATAGCATGTAGTAAAGTTAAATCTGGTGATGCTGAAAGCATTAAGTTGGGGAACAAAACATTATTTGGATAGCAAAAATAACTGACAATGGTAGAGGTATAGAGGATAGGAAATGCAGACTGGCAACAGCAAAGAAATCTTTCCTGAGAAACAGAAATATTATAACATGAAAATTTGAATACTAGGATGTCTCTTAACTGCTTGTCTGTATAGTAGCCTTATTCCGAAGTCAAACACCAACGGACAGCACAGACAAGAAAAAATTCAAAATTTTTGAAATGTGGTGTTACAGAAAAGCACTGCAGATCATATGAGTGGATCACATAATCAATGAAGAAGTACTGAATCATATTGGGGAGGAAAGATTTTTTACTATGCACCTTGACTAAAAGAAGGAATCTGTTGATAGCACACGTTGGGACACCAAAGAATCATCACTTTTGTACTGGAGGAAATTGGTGATTATTTTGTATGTGGGGCACTCTACAGCATAATCATCAGCATTCTGACAAAGAGTCAGCAGGTTATTCTCATGGGGGACGGGGTAGGAAGGGGGAATAGGGAGTGAGGTCTGTCCACACAGGCAGAGTTGTTTATAATTCATTAAAGTCCACCTCTTATCATAAGCGCTTTACAGATGGGACCCGACAGTTCACAAAATTTCAAAACTAGGCTGAAGCTGGTGTCAGTGTGCGAGGATGGTGGGCAGATTTCCTACCAAACCAAGGGCTGCCCTGGTGTTAGTACATAAAACACACATTGCCAAAATAGGCTGAACCAAAAGTGACACACTACGAACCTCCCAATGAGGGATCCTCCTACCAGAGGAAGACACCATGTATTAATGGGCTGTGCCCAATGCACAGCCTGGTGAGAAGCACCTCCTGCCATAAATTCTGCAGTGTTAACTGAGTCCTTAGGACCATGCGAATGGTCCACGTGAAGCTTCAGCCTAGATGTACACCACGGAGGTGTAAATGAATGGACTTAAAGTATAGGTGGTAAAGGCAAGGACTCCACTTCAGACAGAGGAGATCGGATGCAAACCGCAATCAGAAGCCCTAACCTGGGCCTCAGATACAGGAGATGAACCGCCGTGGATGGAAAGAGGAGACGGTAATTCGGATGCTCAGGAGAACTCAAAATGTGTGCAACGTAACTGGCAAGCAGTTGTGCACGCCTAAACTTCAATGGAGGGACTCCAGCCTCCACCAGGACGCTGGTCATCAGACTCGTCCTAAAAGCTCCCGTTGCCAGTCGACTGCCACTTTGGTGTACTCGGTTGAGCAAATGCAATGCTGAGGGTGCCGCCGAACCATAACCAGACTCCCATAGTTAAGGCGGGATTGAACAAGGGTTCTGTAGAGCTGCTGCAGCATAGAGCGATCTGCACCGCAGTTGGTGTTGCTCAGGCAACAGAGGGCATTGAGGTGCTGCCAGCGCTTCCACTTCAGCTTACGAAGATGAGGAAGCCATGTCAATCGGGCACCAAAAACCAGTCCTAAGAATCGATGAGTCTCCACTGCAGTGAGTTGATCAACATTAATGTAAAGTTCTGGTTCCAGATGAATGGTACGACACCAACAGAAGTGCACAACATGACTTTGGGGCTGAAAACAAAGCTGTGGGATAGAGCCCATGACTGCGCGTTGTGGATGCTCCCTATAGGTGCCGCTCGGCAACACCAGTACTGGAGGAGCAGTACGAAATGCAGAAGTTGTCTGCATAAAGAGAAGGTGAGATAGCCCGACAGTTGCTGCTAGACAATCAATGTCCACTACTAATGGAGACACACTCAATACAGAGATCTGCGGAACCCCATTCTCCTGGATATGGGGGAACTGTGGGAGGCACCAACTTAAACACAGAAAGCAGATAGCAATAGGAAATCTTGGATAAAAATCGGGAGCGGACCCTGGAAACTCCATTCATATAATGCGGCAAGGATATGATGTCGCCAGGTAGTGTCTTAAGCTTTTAGTAAATCAAAAAGACGGCAACCGGGTTTTGGTGTCTGGAAAAGGCTGTTTGTATGGCGCACTTGAGGGAAACTAGGTTATCAGTGGTACAGTGACCCTATCAGAAACAGCCCTGGCATAGAGCCAGTAGGCCATGTGACTCCAGGACCCAACACCGCTGACTTACCATACGTTCTAACAGCTTACAGAGAACATTGGTGAGGCTGATGGGCCGATAGCTATCCACATCCAGTGGGTTTTTAAGCGGTTTGAGCACTGAAATGACGGTGCTCTCCCGGCATTGCGACGGGAAGACGCCATCTCACCAGATTCGGTTGTAGATGACTAGGAGATGTTGCTTGTAGTCGAATGAGATAGGTTTGAACATCTAACTGTGGATCCTCTCTGGCCCAGGAGCTGAGGAGCTCCCACTCTGTAAATGGAGCATTATAGGGTCCACTGTGAAGTTCAGCGAACGAGAGGGCTTTCCTTTTCATTCGCTGTTTGAGCGTGTGAAATGCTGGGGGACAATTCTCCGATGCAGAGGCACGAGCATAGAGCTCAGTGAAGAGCTCTGCAATTGCGTTTGCGTTGGTAGATAACACGCCATTGATGTTAATGCCTGTCGGGGTCTGGTACCCACAAACAAGTCTGATCTTCATCCAGACTTGGGAAGGTGACGTATGGCACCCAATGGTCGAGACTTAACTCTCCCGACACTCCTGTTTCCATCTTTTTTATAAGCTGGCGAATGCGGGCACGCAGCTGTTTAAAAGCTCTATGGAAGGATGCCACTTATGTTGCTGTAGAGCTCACCGATGCTCTTTAATGGCCTCAGCAATTTTCGGCAACCACCAAGGAACTGACTTTTGCTGGAGGCCCCCTAAAGAACAAGGGTGCATGTTTTTTTGTGGTTTTAGGGCGCACAACTTCAACGGTCATTAGCGCACAGACTACGTTAGGAATGCACTGCGAGGCACAAGTTTAAAACAGCAACTAAAAGGGAAAACACGATAAAAGATCAACAGGCATAGGATTAAAAAAACAGCATAATCAAATGTCCTTAGACAGGTTGGTCAATTTGATAAAACGAAGAACGCGAGCAGCTGCTCCTGGGTCATCCGCTAAAATGGCATCGAGAGTACATGGCAGGCCAAGATCAAGACACAGTGTAGTAAAATCCGGACAGGACGTTAAAATGTGGCGGACCGTCAGCAATTGCCCACATGGGCAGAACGGCGCCGGCGCAGCCGTCAGCAGATGGCGATGGCTGAACTGGCAGTGTCCAATTCGTAACCAGGCCAAAACTACCTCCTACCGCCGAGAGGGGCATGAGGAGGATGTCCAAGCCGCGGGAAGAGGTTTCAAGGCCCGAAGCTGCTTGTCCGTAAGTGCAACCCAATCGGCATGCCACAGCAATAAAATGCGCCGACAAATGACCCTGCTACAATCTGATGAAGGGACACAACAAGAAGCTGTCCAAGGCTGGAGGATCGCAGCCTTGGCCGCAGCATCTGCAGCTTCGTTCCCAGGGATACCGACATGGCCAGGAACCCACATAAAGCTAACCGGAGAACAGTCGTCCACCAGCTGCTGAAGAGAGCGTTGGATCCGGTGCACGAAAGGGTGAACCGGATACGGATCACTGAGGCTCTGGATGGCACTCAGGGAATCGGAGCAGATGACAGAAGCAGAATGTTGGTGGCGGCAGATGTAAAGAACAGCCTGGTAGAGGGCAAAGAGCTCAGCTGTGAAGACCGAACAATGACCATGGAGCCGTATTTGAAACTTTGTGCCCCGACAATAAATGAACAACCGACCCTGTCATTGGTCTTAGAGCCACCTGTATAAATGAAGGTCATATTAATGAACTTCGAACGAAGTTCGACAAAACGGGAGCAGTATACCGAACCGGGGGTACCCTCCTTTGGGAGCGAGCTGAGGTCAAGGTGAACGTGAACCTGAGCCTGGAGCCAAGGTGGCGTGTGGCTCTCGCCCACTCTAAAGGTTGCAGGGAGCGAAAAATCACAGTGTTGAAGGAGGCGACGAAAGCGAACTCCAGGGGGTAGCAGGGCAGAGACATACAACCCGTATTGACGATTGAGAGAGTCGTCAAAAAAGGAACAATAAGACGGGTGGTCGGGCATTGACAGTAGCCGACAGGCATACCGACAAAGCAGTATATCGCGCCGGTAGGGCAGTGGCAATTCACCGGCTTCAGCATGAAGACTCAACGGGACTAGTATAAAATGCTCCGATCGCAAGACTTAAACCCCGATGTTGTATGGAGTTGAGGCGGCATAAAATGGACGGCCGTGCAGAGGAGTATACGAAGCTCCCATAATCCAGCTTTGAGTGGACGATCGACCGATATAGGCGAAGTAGGACGGTTCGATCCGCTCCCCACGACATACCACTGAGAACACGGAGGACATTTAGAGAATGGGTACAACGGGCAGCCAGATAAGACATGTGGAGACCAGCTATGTTTCTTGTCAAATGTAAGACCTAAAAACTTTGTCTCCATGAATGGGAGAGCAACGGGACCGAATAGTAAGGACGGTGGGAGAAACTCTTTGTAGCGCCAGAAGTTAATACAGACCGTCTTCTCGGCAGAAAAACTGAAGCCATTGGCGACACTCCAGGAGTAAAGATGGTCAAGAGAACGCTGAAGACAGCGCTCCAGGAAACACGTACGCTGCGCGCTGCAATAAATGGTAAAATCGTCCACGAAAAGGGAGCCTGATACATCAGTTGGGAGGCAAGCCATTATTGGATTGATCGCTATGGCGAAGAGAGCGATGCTCAAAACTGAGCCCTGTGGCACCCCATTCTCCTGGCGAAAGGTGTCCGACAGGATAGAACCCACACGTACCCTGAACTGTCGATCCATTAAAAAGGAACGAATAAAAAGAGGGAGGCGACCGCGAAGGCCCCATGTATGCATGGCGCGGAGAATGCCCGCCCTCCAACAGGTGTCTTAAGCCTTCTCCAAATCAAAGAACACAGCCGCGGTCGGGCGCTTCCGCAAGAAGTTATTCATAATGAAGGTCGACAAGGTAACCAGATGGTCAACAGCAGAGCGGCGCCTACGAAATCCACGTTGTACATTGGTAAGTAGGTGTCGAGATTCGAGCAGCCAAACCAAACGAGAGTTAACCATTCGCTCCATCACCTTACAGACACAGCTGGTAAGCGAGATGGGTCGATAACTGGAAGACAAGTGCTTGTCCTTCCCCGGCTTAGGAATCGGTACAATAGACTCGCGCCAGCATGCGGGAACATGTCCCTCAATCCAGATGCGATTATAAGTACGAAGAAGGAAACCTTTACCCGCAGGAGAAAAGTTCTTCAGCATCTGAATATGAATAGAATCAGGCCCTGGAGCGGAGGACCGTGACCGGCCAAGTGCATTTTCGAGTTCCCGCATGGTGAAAGGGGCATTATAACTTTCACGATTCGAGGAGCGGAAGTTAGGTGGCCTAGCCTCCTCTGCCTGTTTTCGGGAGAGGAAGGCAGGGTGGTAATGAGAAGAGCTCGAAACCTCTGCGAAAAAGCGGCCGAAGGCATTGGAGATATCCTCAGGGGCCACAAGGACGTCAATCACGACCGTCAAGCCAGAAACTGGTGAGTGGACCTTGGTGCCAGATAGATGGCGCAGGCTACCCCAGACAACAGAAGGAGGAGTAAAACTGTTGAAGGTGCTTGTGAATGCAGCCCAGCTGGCTTTCTTGCTTTTTTTAATAATACGACGGCACTGCGCACTTAATCGTTTATAACTGATACAATTCGCTACTGTAGGGTGGCGTTTAAAGGTGCGTAAAGCACGTCGACGAGCACATAAAGCGTCTCTACATGCTGCGGTCCACCATGGGACCGGTA
Source organism: Schistocerca piceifrons (assembly GCF_021461385.2). Classification (NCBI taxonomy): domain Eukaryota; kingdom Metazoa; phylum Arthropoda; class Insecta; order Orthoptera; family Acrididae; genus Schistocerca; species Schistocerca piceifrons. Next base: position 80,693,874 of record NC_060145.1, on the reverse strand, counting down.
CGCGACGTGGGGAAGAAGTAGTGTGAGGGATGGAATGTGCAGCAGCAGTGAGAATGACTGCCGTGAGGTGTGTGACCTGACTATCGCAGCTTGTGAAGGTTTGATCCTGAAAGGTCGCCCTGGAAGAGAAGAGCCCCCGTCTGCTTTGGAGATGTTTCAACTAGCTGAGCACGGAGAGGGGGTATGATGCAGGAGATGGACGACACACGGGAAGTGGTCGCTCGAATATGTATCAGAAAGCGCATACCACTCAAACCGGCGTGCAAGTTGGGTAGTACATATAGAGAGGTCTAAATGGGAATAGGTGTGAGATGTGTCCGAAAGAAAAGTAGGGGCGCCAGTATTGAGGCAGACAAGATTGAGCTGGTTGAAGAGGTCTGCTAACAGGGAGCCCCTCGGGCAGGATGCTGGAGAGCCCCAAAGGGGATGGTGGGCATTGAAGTCTCCAGTTAACAAAAATGGTGCAGGTAGCTGAGCAATAAGTTGCATCATGTCTGCCCTGGTAACGGCAGACGACGATGGAGTGTAAACGGTACAAATAGGAAATGTAAAAGTAGGGAGAGTAATTCGGACGGCAACTGCCTGCAGGCCGGTGTGCAAGGTGATGGGATCGTAGTAAATATCATCCCAGACCAGCAACATAACCCCTCCATGAGCCGGAATACCTACCACAAGGGGTAGGTCAAAACGCACAGAGGTGTTTTTTTTTTTTTTGTTTGTGGTTTTAGGGCGCAAAAACTTCTATGGTCATTAGCGCCCAGCCCGTGATTAAGGAAACAGGAAAAAACCGAAATTTAAAACCAGCAGCAATGGGAACAAAGTCATAAAATTGGAGAAACTAAAAACAGAAGGAATGCTTAAAAATCTACTACAGAAAGGGGTTGGTTGTCCCCAAAAAAAGCTTCAAATGACTGACGTCATTTCACTGTCACGAATAAACTGGAGAACGCGGTCGGCTGAGCGCGTGTCATCTGCTAAAATCAACGATAGATCAGGCGATAGCTGTAGACGGGAGCGTAATGGATTAAAATAGGGGCATTCAATTAAAAGGTGTCTTACCGTCCACATCTGAGAGCAGTGGGGACAGAGTGGGGGAGGATCGCCGCTTAAAAGATGTCGATGGCTAAAAAGACAGTGCCCTATCCGGAGTCTAGCTAAAATTACCTCCTCCCGACGATGCGTTCGGGAGGAAGAGGTCCAAGCGCAAGGAAGGGCTTTCACTTCCCGCAATTTATTATGGGGAAGTGTTGACCAATGCGCATGCCATAAATGAGCAACTTTGCGACATAAACCGCTCCATCAAAGGAGGCGTCGAAAAAAAGGTCATGGGCTGGATTAGCAGGCATGGAAGACAGATGGGTAGCATAACGACTCAGAAGGACTGCACGCCGATTGGACAGAGGAGGTTCAGCAGTCTCAGCATAAAGGCTTTCCACAGGGCTGGTGTAAAAAGCTCCAGACACTAAACGTAATCCACGGTGGTGGATAGAGTCGAGACGCCTTAGAATAGACGGCCGAGCAGAGGAGTAGACTATGCTTCCATAGTCCAATTTCGAGCGCACTAAGGCGCGATAGAGGCGGAGAAGGACCACTCGGTCCGCTCCCCAGGAGGTACCATTCAGGACACGGAGGGTGTTAAGGGATCGCAGACAGCGAGCCGAAAGATAGGAAACGTGGGAGGACCAGCACAGTTTTCTGTCAAACATAAGACCCAAGAATTTAGCGACGTCTGAAAACGGAAGGGTGACAGGACCTAGACGTAAGGAGGGCCGAAGAAACTCCTTACGTCGCCAAAAATTGACACAAACGGTCTTACTGGGTGAGAAACGGAAGCCGGTTTCGATGCTCCACGAGTGGAGGCGATCGAGGCATCCTTGAAGACGTCTTTCAAGAAGGTGGGTCCGTTGAGAGCTGTAGTAGATCGCAAAATCGTCCACAAAGAGGGAGCCCGAGACATCAGGAAGGAGACAATCCATAATTGGATTTATGGCGATGGCAAACAGTACAACACTCAGCACGGAGCCCTGGGGTACCCCGTTTTCTTGGGAGAAAGCACGGGAGAGAGTAGTGTTCACCCGCACCCTAAATGTGCGCTCTGCCATAAATTCGCGAAGAAAAAGGGGCAGCCGGCCTCGAAAGCCCCAAGAGAACAGTGTGCGGAGGATGCCTGTCCTGCAACAGGTATCGTATGCTCTCTCCAGATCAAAAAATATTGCTACCGTTTGGCGTTTCCAGAGAAAATTGTTCATGATATAAGTGGAGAGAGCAACAAGATGGTCAACGGCAGAACGATGCTTTCGAAATCCGCATTGGGCTGGTGTTAAAAGACTGCGGGATTCCAGCCACCAAGCTAAACGGTAATTCACCATACGCTCAAAAACCTTACAGACACTACTCGTGAGAGAAATGGGGCGATAGCTAGAGGGGAGATGTTTGTCCTTTCCAGGTTTCGGAACGGGAACGACAATAGCTTCCCGCCATCGTCTGGGAAAGGTACTGTCGGTCCAAATTCGATTATAAAGGCGAAGGAGGTAACGCAGACTATGGGTTGATAAATGCAGCAACATTTGGACATGGATACCATCCGGTCCTGGGGCAGAGGATCGAGAAGAAGAGAGGGCATGTTGGAGTTCCCGCATGGAGAAAACAGTATTGTAGCTTTCGTGATTTTGAGAGGAGAAAGCAAGATGTCGCACTTCCGCTGCACGCTTCTTAGGGAGAAACGCTGGCGGGTAATTTGAAGAGCTCGAAATCTCAGCAAAGTGCTGACCCAATGAGTTAGAAATTGCGACGGGGTCCACTAAGGTATCACAGTGACCCCAGAGACCGGGGATAAACTAGGCGCGCCTGAGAACCGTCTAAGCCGACTCCAAACTTCCGAGGAGGGAGTGAAGGTGTTAAATGAGCTAATAAAGAATTTCCAGCTTGCCTTCTTGCTATCGCGGATGACGCGACGGCATCACGCACGGAGCTGCTTATATCGGATACAGTTGGCCAAAGTTGGATGGTGACGAAAAATGCGAAGAGCACGTCGCTGCTCACGTATTGCGTCACGGCATGCCTCGTTCCACCAAGGAACTGGGGGGCGCCGGGGCAATTCGGAGGTGCGTGGTATTGAACGTTCCGCAGCTGTAAGAATAACGTTGGTAAAATGTGTGACCTCATCGTCGACGCTGGAAAAGCGACGGTCATCGAATGTCGCTAGAGACGAAAAAAGTGTCCAATCGGCTTGGGCAAACTTCCAGCGTCGCGAGTGCATATATGGCAGTTGAGGCTGCAGTCTAAGGACACATGGAAAGTGGTCACCCGAGTGTGTGTCATCAAGAGCGAACCATTCGAAGCGCCGAGCTAGCGGAACAGTACCGACCGCAAGGTCCAAATGAGATAAATTGGTCGTGGAGGCAGACAAAAATGTGGGGACCCCAGTGTTGAGGCAAACTAGATCCGCTTGGTGGAAGACGTCTAGCAATAGTGAGCCACGTGGACAAGGATGTGGAGATCCCCAAAGCGGGTGGTGGGCATTGAAGTCCCCAACCAGCAAATAGGGGGGGTGGAAGCTGACCAAGAAGATGAAGGAGATCAGCTCGTGCCATTGGTGTGGACGATGGAATGTATACCGTACAAAGAGAGAACGTGTATCCAGAAAGGGAAAGACGGACGGCGACAGCTTGGAAGGAAGTGTTTAAATGGATTGGGTGATAATGGAGAGTTTCATGGAGAAGAATCATGAGTCCTCCATGTGCTGGAGTGCCTTCAACAGAGGGGAGATCATATCGAACAGACTGAAAATGAGGGAGAACAAAGCGGTCATGGGGACGCAGCTTTGTTTCCTGAAGACAGAAGAGGACCGGCGAGTAGGATCGTAAGAGGATCAACAATTCATCCCGATTGGCTCGAATGCCGCGGATATTCCAGTGGATAATGGACATAGGGTGAACAGAAAATGGAGGAATGTGACCATGGTCGCTGTCAACTCAACGACTGCTCAGAGCTTGCGACCGACAGCATGGAATGGCATTCAGTCGAAGGCAGAAGATCCTGATCCATAGGTTGGTCAGGAGCAGCTCCTGCCACCAGCGATCGGCCGGTTGACCGGCCACCAGCAGTGCGCCTCGGCGACACAGAAGACGGCCGAGGGCGATTTCCGCCAGGTGGTGCTGTAGATGGGACACGCCTTGGCGGAGAAGGAGATGAACTGGGTTTCTTATTAGCCTTCTTGGAAATATGATGTTTAGATGACGGAGGAACCGATGGTTGTGAAGTTGCGGTACGTAAAAACTCTTCACGAGTATGCTCTTTTTTCGAAGACTTGGCGTCTGACTTTTGGGCTCAAGATTTAGCAGAACCCGACGAAGGGTGAGCCATAGAGTGGGCAGGCGAAAGTGGTGAGGTTGAACGGGCGATCTTTGCGCTGGCCGATCGGACGACCGTGGCACTAAAGGTGAGGTCGCAAGTCTGCGTGGCCGCCTCCTTCGTTGGCCGAGGAGAAGCAAGGACAGTGCTGTATGTTCCTTTCTGAGGCACGGTGGGCTGTCGACTGGCGAATAATTTTCGAGCAGCAAAGGTCGACACCTTTTCCTTGACTAATTTCCTGGATGAGCTTTTCGTCCTTAAAAACGGGACAATCTCGAGAGGAAGCAGCGTTGTCACCCATACAGTTGATGCAGCGAGGGGATGGAGGTCGACAAGCACCCTCATGGGCATCCTTGCCACACGTAACACATTTGGCCGGATTGGAACAGGACTGGCTGGTGTGATTGAACCGCTGACATCGATAGCACCGCGTAGGGTTTGGGACGTAAGGGCGAACGGAAATTCTCATAGCCTGCTTCGATTTTCGATGGGAGTTGAACTTTGTCAAATGTCAAGAAGACAGTACGGGTTGGAATGATGTTCGTGTCAACTCTTTTCGTAACCCTACGAACAGCCGTTACGCCCTGGTCAGACAGGTAGTGCTGAATTTCTTCGTCAGACAATCCATCGAGGGAACGTGTATAAACGACTCCACGCGAGGAATTTAAGGTACGGTGCAGTTCCACCCGGACAGGGAAGGTGTGGAGCAGAGAAGTACGCAGCAATTTTTGTGCCTGGAGGGCACTGTGTGTTTCTAACAACAGGGTGCCATTTCGTAATCTGGAACAAGACTTTACAGGACCTGCAATTGCGTCGACACCTTTCTGAATAGTGAAAGGGTTGACCGTGGAGAAGTCGTGACCTTCGTCAGACCGAGAAACAACAAGGAACTGTGGCAACGATGGAAGAACTGACTGTGGCTGAGACTCAGTGAACTTACGTTTGTGAGCAGACATAGTGGAAGGTGAGGAAACCATTGCGGAAGAATCCCCCATGATTACCGGCGTCTCCGATGGCGCGCTCCTCCCTTGTGGGGGCCCTCACTGAGGGCACACCCGCCTTAGGTGATTGTTCACACCTCAGGTCACACCTCCCGACAAACGGACGGAGGGACCAATCGGCCCTTTCGGAAGGTATCAGCTCGGGTAATCACCCCTCCCTGGGCCTGGCCGTTACCAGGGGGTACGTACGTGTCCTACCTGTCTACCCGGGGCGGGGAATTACGCGTTACCCCGTCACCGGCTACGCATGGAAGTGCGTGGGTCGGCCTTCAGACACGCACAGGGAGGAAAAAAGAGAAAGGGAAAGGAAAGAAGAGGGGGGTCTCAAACGCCGCAGCGGAGAAAAGGTAAAGAGAAGAGGGAAGGAAAAGAAGGACAGAGGAAGGACGAGGACTTGCAAGTGTAGAAAGCAAGGAATTTGGAACAGTTTCGAGCGTCCGTCTCCGGACGTAGGCACAAACCATACTCCCAGAGGGGGAGAAAGGGAAGGAAAGAGCCAGAGGTGAGGGGGGGGGGCGAAGATGGGGGACGGGGAAGGATGCGGAAAGGGAAGGGAAGGTATGCAGCCCGGAAAGGAAGGAGGGCCACATTAGCTCGGGGTCCCGTGCTCGCTACGCACGTGTCCACAAAAGAGTTGTGGACCCCCTGGGGGGACGCACAGAGGTGTAGTGTGCCAAGGCAATGTGATTGCATGGGCATAGCTTCGTTTCCTGGAGGGCTACGACGAGCGGACGGTGCAAGCGGAGCAGCAACTTCAAGTCCTCTCGGTTGGAGCGAATGCTGCGAATATTCCAGTGAATAAGTGCCATCGTGAGAAGGAAAGGAAGATGAAAGAAGGGGTCACCTCGAAGGCCGCTGAGGGCCTGGCTTCGAGCGAGTACTGCCGCCGCTATCAGTAGGCGGACAGTCATCGTCCATTGGTTCTATAGTTCATCGGCCATCTCGTTAAGACGGCCGGGAGGAGCAGCTTCCTCCGCCGGTGGACGGACAGATGTTCAGCTACCAGCGGTGCGGCCAGGCGAAACGGATGACGGCCTGGGGCAGCAACCGCTGGGTGGCGCAGGAGAAGAAATGCGCCGTGGCGGAGAAGGAGAACTGTGCTTCCTATGAGCCTTCTTGGAAGGTCTTTAAGTGGAAGTACTGGTCGACGGCTGGGAGTTCAAGGTACGTAGGAAGTCTGCACGGGACGTTTCCTTCTTGAAGGTCCGTGCATCTGACTTCTGGGTCTTCGTCTTGGCAGGAGCTGATGAAGGTGACAGGAGGAAGAGGAGACGTCGACCGCGCGATCTTAGCACTGGCCGAACGGACGACCGTGGTGCCGAAGGTCAGATCGCATGTCTGCGTCGCCACCTCCCTGGTAGTCCAAGGAGAGGCGAGGACAGTGCTGTATTTTCCTGCTGGCAGCAGCGTGGGCTTCCTACTAGCAAATAGCTTGCGAGCAGCCGAGGTGGACACTTTCTCTTTGACCCGAATTTCTTGGATACAGCGTTCTTCCTTGTAGATGGGACAGTCGCGGGACGACGCTGCATGGTCACCCTGACAGTTCACACAACGAGGAGACTGAGGTGGACAGTCACCCTCATGGGCATGCCTGCCACAAGTGACACATTTAGCCGCATTGGAACAAGACTGGCGGGTGTGATTAAAACGCTGACACTGGTAGCAGTGCGTAGGTGTCGGGACATAGGGGCGAACAGAAATAACCTCGTAGCCCGCTTTGATACGCGACGGCAGCTGAACACTATCAAAGGCCAAGAAAAGTGTCCGGGTCGGCACAAGGTCATTGTTAACCTTTTTCATGACCCTATGGACAGCCGTCACGCCCTGCTCAGTGAGGAAAGACTGAATCTCCTCGTCAGTCAATCCGTCTAATGATCGAGTATATACAACACCACGAGACGAATTCAAAGTGCGGTGAGCCTCCACCCGGACAGGGAACGTGTACAGGAGTGTGGCCCGAAGCAGTTTTTGTGCCTGAAAGGCGCTCTCAGTTTCTAGTAACAAGGTACCATTACGCAACCTGGTACACGACTTGACAGATCCGGCTATGGCATCTATGCCCTTCTGGATAACGAAAGGGTTGACAGAGGAAAAATCCTTGCCGTCCTCAGATCGAGAAACTACGAGGAACTGTGGGGCAGGCAGTAGTACTTTTGTCACTGGTGGCTGGTGAAGTTTCCGTTTATGGGCAGAAGTCGAGAGAGAAGAAGAGAAATCCATTGAGGAGGAATCCCCCATGATTGCCAGCGTCTCCGATGGCGCGCTCCTTCCTTGTGGGGACCCTCTCAGAGGGCACTCCCGCCTTAGGTGAATGCTTACACCTCAGGTCACACCTCCCAAGAAACAAACGGAGGGACCAATCGGCATGGTCAGAAGGTATCAGCTCAGGCAATCACCCCTCCCTGGGCCTGGCCTTTACCAGGGGGTACGTGCATGCCTTACTTGTCTACCCAGGGCGGGGAATTACACGTTACCCCGTCACCGGCTACGCGTGCGAACGCATGGGTCGGCCTTCAGGCGCGCACAGGGAGGAAGGAAGAAGAGGAAAAAGAAGAGAGAGAGGGAGAGAGAGGACAGACTGTCTCAAACACCGAGGTGGAGACCAGAGAAGGCAAGGAGAAGAAGGCAAGGAGAAGAAGGCAAGGAGAAGAAGACAAGGAGAAGAAGACAAGGAGAAGAAGACAAGGAGAAGAAGACAAGGGAAAGAGTAAGGAAGACAGTGAGATGGAGAAGAGCAAAGAAAGGAACCAACCAAAGGAAGGAAGAAACGAGAAGAAGTGAAAAACCAAAATGACTGCAAATATGGGTCGTGGAACCGTCTGTCTCCGGACGCAGGAGCTAACTACCCCCTTGAGGGGGAGGGACTCCTTTTAGTCGCCTCGTACGACAGGCAGGAATACCTCGGGCCTATTCTAATCCCCGGACCCGCAGGGAGGGGGGGGGGGGGGGGGGGGGGGGGAGATCGTTCTAGTGACCTGATGAACTACCTCATCAATGATACCTTGTGGGGGAGATTCTACGGTGACAGCAGAGGTGAAAGCTTCCCAGTCTCCCTTGGTTAAAGCCCACTCTGGTAGACGTCCAGGGGAATGGCACTGGGGGAATGACAGGAAGCTGGGAAAGTGGTCACTACCACATAAGTCATTGTGGGCTCTCCAGTGGACAGATGGAAGAAGTCCTGGGCTGCAGAGGGATAAATCAATGGCCAAGTAGGTGCCATGAGCCACACTGAAATCTGTGGAGGCCCCAGTATTCAAGAGACAGTGGTAGAGTTGATACAGGAAAGTTTCAACATCTCTACCTCGGCGAGTAAGCACAATGCCACCCCACAAGGGGTTATGGGCGTTAAAATCTCCCCCGCAGCCAATATGTTCAGGGGTACTGCATAATCTGGAGGAAGACAAACATTGCAGACAGTTATTTCCTGCGCTGTCCTTATCCTGACAGCCACAGCTTCATGAGGGGTTTGAAGGGACACAGGTTCACTCCATACTGAGTTCAGGACAGCCACAAACTCCACCTGATGCACTACTATAGTCTCTATGGTTCTTGTAATATTCCCATAGCCGCCGAGGGCAGGGGTCCGCATTGCCGGGAACCAGGTTTCCTGAAGGGCAATGCAGAAAGCAGGTGCAAAGCTTAAAAGCTGCCATAGCTCGGCCAGGTGGTGGAAAAAACCACAGCAATTCCACTGGAGGATGACGTTATCGTGAGGTTGGGAAGGCATGAAGCATGCAAGGAGGCAGGTTACACCTCAGGGTCACCTGCTGCCACCGAATGAGTACTTGTACCCATTCCTATAGTAGATGAGGCATCAGTGACATCCAGGTCCGCAGGGGATGCTAAGATCTCTGCCTCATGCACAGGTGCAGAATTCATTGGGAGTGGTGGTGCTGGGGCCACCAGAGAGTCTTTTTTCTCAGTAGGCTTCTTTGTTTGCTTGCTCTCTTGATTCTCTTTAGGGGCTTACTGGGAGGACTTCTCTGAAGTAGCTTCAAGCACGGAGGAAGACCATGAAGCTCTTCGTCCGCCAACTTTCAGCTCCTTTAGCCACAGGCAAGTGTGCACTGTGGCATTAGCAGAGACATTGGGGGAGAGGGTCCCAAGGGACCCCTTCCGCACAAGAGGAGCCGGAGGAGGCTCTTGCTTCTCCAGCTGGGGAGAGGGGACCGATGTCCCCTGTGTTTGGGGGGCCTTGCTCCCGAAGTAGGTACTTTGGGAACAATGGAGGGAGATTTTCCCCCCAACCAAGGAGGAGGCGGATGTATTCTGGAGACTTCGAGGACCCACTGTTCGTGGCACAGAGTGCGGTACGACTGGTACTTGTGATGGCTGCAGCGTATGTGGACGTCAACCGAACGAGGTGTAATCTTTCAAGTTTACGTTTAGCCTCTTGGTCTGTCAACCGGTCCAGGCTCTTTTACTCCACGATTTTCCACTCCTTTTGGAGTACGGTGCAGTCTGGCGAACAGGGGGAGTTCTGCTCTCTGCAGTTTATATATAAGTGGGAGGAGGCGCACAGGGAGTAACTGGATGCAGTGGACATTCACTCTCTCGACATGTGGCGCTGGAAGTGCAGCGGGAAGACATGTACCCGAATTTCCAGCACTTAAAGCACCACATATGGGAAGGGACATAGCAGTAAACCATCAGTTTGACCTTTTCAGGCAATGAATCACCCTCAAAGGCCAAGATGAAGGCACTGGTAGCAACCCTGTTGTCTGAGTCCCCTGTGACGCACCGGATGAAATGAACATCCCACCATTCTAGAATGGCGCGGAGCTGATCATCAGACTGCAAGAGGAGGTCGCGATGGAAAATAATCCCCTGGACCATGTTGAGGCTTTTATAGGGAGTGACAGAAACAGGAATATCACCCAGCCAGTCACAAGCGAGTAATGCCCGGGATTGGGCTGGGGGTGCTGTCTGAATCAGGACTTAACCGCTTCTCATCTTGGACAGCGCTGTCACTTCCCCGAACTTATCCTCAGGATGCTCAACAAAAAATTGAAGCTTCATAGGTTGGAAGAGTCCCTATCCCTTCTGCTACAGACTAAATACCGAGGCAAATATGGAGCTCTTCTTTCTGTAGCCCAAAGTTCCTCCCATGGTGCAGCGAGGGAGAGAAATTATTTAGGGTCATATCTGTCAGCAATGTACTTGATCTTGCCCTTCTTAGAGACTGCTGATGCTGTACCGTCACCAGCAAGAAATGACTTAGTCCGCTTCACTGTGGGTCATCTGCCCTGATGCCACCAACTCCGATCATGGGCTCTCACCACAGGCACCACCCAGCCACAGCAAAGGCCACCTGGCATGATGGCTGTTGCCAGGAGTCCTGATTCCCCAGGAAGACAGGCATCTACTCCTTGGCATACATGGGGAGTTCACAGCACGGGCATCAGCAGTGCGGTCCCTGTGTTGTCAGGGTGCTACCACCAAGGTACGTGACAGCCCCACCACAATGGACTGGCTACGGTGCTGGATACTGGGCGCAGAGAAATCCAATATTCTCATGGGGGCAAAAGAGGACAGGAGACAACGGAAGAAGATGACATACCCCAGAAACTGTCCTTATGCAAATAGTTGAATGGCATGTGGAGATATAAACCCATGACAAGAAGTCCAGGAGATTGAATCTAAGGGCACTATGGGTAACTCTAGCACCACGTAAGGCGTCCTTCCCCATATGGCCCAAACTTGGGTAGAATTTGGAAACTGGCAGGTCAAACCATAAAATGTGACATGAACTTACAGGTCCAAAAAGTGAAAGACTTATTTTAGTCATCTTATGACAGGCAGGAATAGCTCAGGCCTATTCTAACCCCTGGACCCACAGGGGGTGTGAAGCTTTTGAATCCACTCAATGGTCACCATAGCGCCATAACTCCACAGCATAACTTGTTAACTGCTCTGGAAGGCACTTCCTGAAAACCCTATCAGGGAAAACTAAGGGTATTGCATTGCTGAAATCTATCCATATAAACAACAGAACTGTTGTATATACTTATAACTGAAGGCAACTGTTGTAAAAAGAATCAGGAGTACAAGTTTTCTTGTACTGCATCAAGCTTAAAATCCCTTTGGGCCTCTGAAGACACCAAGGCAGCAATCTGTTCCATCACTGGTTGTTTATTTGTAGGCTTGACATACCCAGATCTGCGAGACCATAGGCATCATATTTACCAATGGCTCATTCAAAAGGGGGCACTTCCTGAACAGCCACTAAGAGTTGGGTTGTTTGCTCCACAAAATGCCAACAACTGAGGCAGCAGTGACTCACTGGTATTATGGTCATAGAAGTCTATGTTTTTCCTTTGGTGATGTGCACAATTTTACATTTCTGTATATTTAAAGCAAGTTGCCAGTCTTTGCACCTATCTGAAATCTTATCAGATATGAATATTTATGCAGCTTCTTTCAGACAGTACTTCATTATAGATGACTCCATCTGCAAAAAGTCTGATGTTACTATCAATACTGATGATGGCTGGTCAGGAAGACTAGTCAATATCCAAATACCATCATGGTGTACAGAAGAGCATTTTATCTTGGGCTAGGAAATATGGGCTGATCTGTAAATAACACTACTATAATCCTGACATGACAAATGCCCTATAAAACTGCAAGAGGTAGAGACCTGGCAGATCCATAAGCCTCTTGAAACATTCTATGATTTTAAGCCCTTTGTTTGCACATCTTTCAGGTGTGGGAACAAGGTTAATTTAGAATAACAATGTACACGCAAAAGGTGTGCATTGTGGACTCCAGTGGCTGAAAACTGTGACAAGCACAGTTGAAATTAACAAAAATTGTCTTCTCAAGTGAGAACCTAAAACCAGGTTTATTGGTCCAAGTTTCAGCTTCCTCATGGTCAACTGTGGTTGCCTTATTGTGCAATTGGAGGAAAAGTAGGAGATCCACAAATGAACTTTTAACTGAGATTCTGACTGCAGAGGAGATAATTTGTAGTGCTTGTGAACAGCATGACAGTGCACTGCCTTGGATAACACCATTCCCCTGAACAAAACTATCAAGACGAGAAATTGAACTTAATGGTGAGATACCTCCACACAGTCCAAATTCATGAAATTGGTGAAAGATGTTTTATCTGCAAGTGGTGATGTATGCTGTTTCAAGATCTAAAAACACATTAAGAAGACTCCTGTATAGCCAGTTCAAGTAGAATTAACTTGTCAAGGGCAGAATGGTAACACCTGAAATTTCACTGGGAATGGTACAGATAACCTCTGGATTCAAGGAGCCAGGCGAGGTAGCAGTCGAACATGTGCTCGAGAGTCCTACACTACAGCTGGTAAGGGCTACACTCCATTAACTATAAGGGCTGGCACTATGCTTGCTTGGTTTTCATAAGTTAATATTTATTGCTTGTTTTCTTCCTTCCTTCCTTCCTTCCTTCCTAGAGACAGAGTATTGCCCATCAAACCCAATCTGAGTGAAACAAGATACAATGTCGTCTTTGGCTCTAGAGCACAGATGGAGCGTAGCATAATGAATCTGATCTGGTCCTGTAGCAGTGATTCTGGTTGCAGACAGACAATTGCAGTTTTCATATAGAGACTGGAGAAGCAGCAGAGGCACCTTGTCTCCAGAGTCTTACAGAACAAATGAAACTTGAGATGTCCACCCAGATGATGCAGTGGTGGTAAGAAAGTGTTCAGCCTGGGACAGAGGCATGTATACCTAGACTCCAGTTCTCAACTAGGCCTTAAGGGGATGTGTTGCCCTTTCCTCTGCCTTACCCCCCCAAACTTGGGCAACGTAATTGGTCAGATTTATAGTTTTGTTTGGTTTCGTTTTGCTTTAGGTCACAAAAACGACTAGGGTCATACATGACCAAATCAAAACTACAGAACACCAAGGCAGACAGGAGTTAAAAACGACTATATGTCAGACCCAACTGACATAATAGACAGCTAAAAACAGGCACGTAGAAAAAGGGCTAAAAAGACACCACACAGAAACGGAGTTTATTAAATGGCCTTTGCCATATTGCTTTGGCAGATAAAGTAAGATGCGGTCAACAACCCACGCGTCATTTGCTAAAACAGCCAATAACTGACGGCAAACACAAACAGGAACGTAAAAGGTTAAAAAATGGACATTCCATCAGGAAGTGGCAGATAGTTAAAACTTGAGTGCAATGTATATGAAGTGATGGGGTAGAGTCACTTAGCAAATGGCGACGGCCAGAAAGGTAGTGCCCAATACGCAGCCGAGTTAAAATAACCTCCTCCTGGCAGGAGGACCGAGAGGAGGTTGTACAAGCCACTGGGAGAGGCTTAATAAGCCGGAGCTTATTCCCATGAAGGGAGGGCCATTGGCGATGCCAAAGGGACACTACCTCCTGACAGATGACAGCACAGATCGGAGGGAATATAGGTACTTGCAGGCTGAGGTACGAGGACTGCAGCTTTAGGAGCAGCATCAGCAGCCTCATTTCCTGGCAGACCAATATGACCAGGAACCCACAGAAACATCACACTGGCTCCACCAAGAGTGAGCAGCTGACAGTTTTCCTGGGCCCACTGCACTACGGGGCGGGCAGTGTATAGTGCACATAGACTTTGAAGGGAACTGAGAGTCTGAGCAGAGGATACAATTGAAAAGGCTGTCGCCAGATGTACTCTGTGGCCTGATACAAGGCGAAGAGCTCTACTGTAAATACTGAGGAGTGTGCCGGAAGCCGATATTGAAAGACACAGGTGCCAATGACAAAGGCACACCCAACCAAACAGTCAGTCCAAGAGCCATCAGTGGATACATAGGTACTATCGAGAAGTTCCATGTGAAGATTGGATAGGTGTGTGGGCTTGGCAGACAAAAGGCGTGAGTGTCTGCTGAGTAGAACATCACACTGGTATGACAGCAATAGTTCAACAACTTCTGCATGGTGACACTCAACTGGGCTAGGTAAATGGCACCAGTGACCAAATGGATTCCGCGATGGTGGACTGTATTTAGATGGCACAAGATGGACAGGCAAGCATATGCATAAACTTAACATCCATAGTCTAGTTTCGAACATACAAGGGATTAGTACAAACGGAGGAGGGCGGTACAATCCACTTCCCAGGAAGCACCACTAAGAACACACATGACATACCAGGTGCAGTGGGTGGCCAGGTAAGACATGTGGGAGGACCAAGAAAGTATTCTATCAAGCGAGAGCCTGAACAATTTCCTAGTTTCAACAAACAGAAGACCAACAGGCCTAAGATGTGAAGATGGTGGAAGAAACCCATGGCACTGCCAGAAATTCGTAAAAATGGTTTTGTCAGTGGAAAAGAGAAAGCTATTGTCGATGCAACACAAGTAAAGGTGATCGAGACATTGCTGAAGATACCACTCAAGGAAACAAGTCCATAGCGAACTGCAACAGATCAATAAATCGACAAAACTAGAACCAGAGACGCCCATTGGGAGACAAGCCATAACAATGCTCAGGACGTAGCCTGGAGGCACCCAGTTTTCCTGGATAAAGGTGTCAAACAAGGCAGAACCCACACGGACCTGTCTTAAAAATTCCTGAAGGAAATGTGGCAGGTGGCCTTTGAAGTCTACATCTACGTCTACACTCCGCAAGCCACCTGACTGTGTGGTGGAGAGTACCTCCATCTGTTCTCCCTTCTATTCCAGTCTCATATTGTTCATGGAAAGAAAGATTGTCAGTATGCCTCTGTGTGGGCTCTAATCTCTCTGATTTTATCCTCATGGTCTCTTCGCGAGATATAAGTAGGAGGGAGCAATATACCGCTTTACTCCTCGGTGAAGGTATGTTCTTGAAACTTCAACAAAAGCCCGTACCGAGCTACTGAGCGTCTCTCCTGCAGAGTCTTCCACTGGAGTTTATCTAATGCTTTCGCGATTACGAAATGATCCTATAACGAAGCGCGCTGGTCTCCGTTGGATCTTCTCTATCTCTTCTATCAACCCTATCTGGTACGGATCCCACACTGGTGAGCAATATTCAAGCAGTGGGCGAACAAGTGTACTGTAACCTACTTCCTTTGTTTTCGGATTGCATTTCCTTAGGATTCTTCCAATGAATCTCAGTCTGGCATCTGCTTTACCGACAATCAACTTTATATGATCATTCCATTTTAAATCACTCCTAATGCGTACTCCCAGATAATTTATGGAATTAACTGCTTCCACTTGCTGACCTGCTAAATTGTAGCTAAATGAAATGGGATCGTTCTTCCTATGTATTCGCAGCACATTACACTTGTCTTCATTGAAATTCAATTGCCATTCCCTGCAACATGCGTCAATTCGTTGCAGATCCTCCTGCATTTCAATACAATTTTCCACTGTTACAACCTCTCGACATACCACAGCATCATCCGCAAAAAGCCTCAGTGAACTTCCGATGTTTTCCACAAGGTCATTTATGTATATTGTGAATAGCAACGGTCCTATGACACTCCCCTGCAGCGAACCTGAAATCGCTCTTACTTCGTAAGACTTCTCTCCATTAACAATGACATGCTGCATTCTGTTATACAGGAACTCTTCAATCCAATCACACAATTGGTCTGATAGTCCATATGCTCTTTGTTCATTAAATTACTGTGGGGAACTGTGTATACAGCAGAGAAGATTTTAGTCCTCCATCAGGTGTTTATGGCTTTCTCCAAATTAAAGAACACAGCTACAGTCTGGTATTTCCACAAAACTATTCATGACATGGGTTGACAAAGAGAGAGGACGGTCAACTGCAGAATGGCACTCTCACATCAAGATTGTGCAGTGATTAGTAAATTTGCAAGACTAGAGCTGCCATAGCAACAGGGCATGAATCATACATTCCATCACCTTGCAAACAGAGCTAGTGAGAGAAATGGGGCAGTAGCTAGAAGGAATGTGTTTGTCCTTTCTGGGCTTAGGTGTGGGTATGGCCATGACTGTGGCTTCACACCAGCGACTGAGAAACGTGCCATCTGCCCAGATGCGACTGTAGGTATGAATGAGAAGGTACTTCCCTGCAAGAGAAAGGTGATGCAACATCTGATTGTTAACATCATCCAGTATTGGAGCTGAAGATTGGAATGAAATGAGAGCATGATCTATCCCCCTCACAGGAAAGGTGGTATGGTAGTATTCACGATTTTGAGAGGCAAAGGTTATTACCAGAGCATCCTCCATTCTTTAACGAAGGAAGAATGCGTGGTGGCTGAGTGGAGCCCAAAATCTCCATAAAATAGTGGCGTAATGTAATGGAGATGGCAATGGGTTCCACAATGACACCATCCACTACTGTCAGGCCAGAAACTGGTGACCGGACCTTGTTCCCAGAGAGCTGCTGGAGGTCGGCCCATATGGTGGAAGAGGAAGTGGAACTGTAAAGAGAACTAGTAAATGAAATTCAGCTAGTTTTTTTTGCTGTCCCAAAGAACAACAACACTGCACACACAACTGTTTATGTCAAATACAGTCCACCACTGTAGGATGACTATTAAAAGTGCAGTAAGCATGTCTCCACATGCAAACCGCATCACAGCATGCAAGTCCACCAAGTAACTGGGACATGGTGCCATAAAGGTGAAGTATGAGGAATTGATTGTTCTGTGCCAGTAAGAATAATGTTTGTAAGGTATTCTACCTGGTCATCACAAATGGGAAAATGTTGTACATCGAAGTTCATCAGGTAGGAGTAAAGCCACCAGTTGGCCTTAGAAAGCTGCCAATTGTGTTTACAAGTAGGTGGGATAGAAGTCAGCAAAGAGATAGTACATGGGAAATTGCCGCTCGAATATGTCAGAAAGGACCACTTGAGACAATGGGCATGCTGGGCAGGGCAGAATGAGGGATCCAAACAGAAATAGTTGCGCATAGAGTCTGAAAGGAACATGGGTGCTCCAGTGTCAAGGCAGATGAGGTTGAGTTGATAGAGGAAGTCCGCAAAGGGGGCACTTCTCCGACAGGTTCTGAAATGGCTCCAGAGGGTATTGTTTGCATTAAAGCCACTGATCAGTAGAAAAAGATGAGGGAGTTTACCGATAACCTGGGGAGGGGGGGGGGAGTCTTCCCTGGTGAAGCGAAAAAGGTAAATGTAGACTGCAACAGCTTGTGGCTGGGTCTTCAGCGAGATGGTCTGAATATGGACATCATCCCAGATGAGCAGCACGACTCCCCCACGAGATGGAATGCTGTCATCTGAGGGGGTGGGGGGGTGGGGGCGGCATCAAAGTGGGCTGAAATGAAATGCGAGAGGTCAAAGTAGTCGCAAGGATGCAATTCTGTTTCCTGGAGGCAGGAGACAAATGGAAACTGCGACCCCAGGAGAAGCCACAATTCCTCCTCACTGGATCTCATGCTGTGAACATTCCGCCCGAGAGGAGAGTCATGATGGGGAAAGGGGAAGACAGAAGAAATTAAGTTTCGTTACTTCAGCAGCTGCCTTTGAAGACTCACTGCTACAGGGTGCAGAACTGGAGGATCCTGTTCCACAACATCTACAGAGACATCTCACTGGGTCGACCTGCAGATTCCACAGCAGAGAAACGGTTCACCGTGTGCACTGGCAAAACATAGGTCAGTCGGGTAAGGGTATCATTCAGCGACAACAATGAAGAGGATCGCTGAGTGTGTAAACAAGAAGACAGTTTGCTTTTCTTTGATTTCTTGAAGCCTTTCCAATTGGCAGAGAGATTGAGATGTCTGTTGGCTGCAGGGATGTTAAAAGTCTTTACACGAGTATTCCTTCTGTATCTTCTGGTCTGCCACTTGTGTAGCAGGTGAATTAGTCACCGGAAGCAAAGACACAGTGGCTACTGGAGGAGGAGGAGGAGGAGACGGGGGATGCTACCATGACACTGCGCAATTTTACAACCATGGCGCTAAATTTGAGGTCGTAAGTCTGCGTGGCTGTGTCCTTCATGGAATGAGGTGTAGGAAGAACATTACTGTAAGTGTCAGATGTTAAAGCTTTTGACTGGCCAACAATTTGCAAGAAACATGGTAAGGTGCTTTTTCCTTCACCGGAGCCGCTGAACAGTCCACTCATCGAGATTTAAGGGATTTTCTCGGAATGACACTGCATGGTCACCATTGCAATTGATGCAGCGGGAAGAAGCATGTGGGCAATCACCCTCCTGACTGCCCCTACCCCAAGTAACACACGTAGCCATGTTTCAACAATATTTGACTGCTACAATGTTGACACTGTGTGTATTTTTTTTACAGTGCAAAACCAAGTAGAGTCATACATCCCCATGCCAGAACTGTTGAACACGAAAGACAAAGAAGAGTTAAAAACGACTACACGTTAATCCCAATCGATGGAAGAGAAGAGTGCTAAAAACAGGGACATGGAGAAAGGTCTATAAAATATGTCAGAGAAAAGGAAGTCCAGGACTAAAAATTAAATGTCCTCCTCCATACTGTTACAACAGATAAAAATTAAAACGCTGTCAACGGTTCACACATCGTTCGTTACAACGGCCAATAACTCAGACGACAAACACAAACAGGAACGTAAAAAAAAAAAAAAAAAAAAAAAAAAAAAAAAAAAAAAAAAAAAAAAAAAAAAAAAAGGGGGGGGGGGGGCGGGGGTTGACAGGAAATTGTGGACAATCAAAAGTTGAGAGCATTATGCACAAAGTGTCAGGAAGCACCATTATCAAATGCAATGGCTAAGAAGTCAGTGCCCAATATGCAACCTAGTTAAAATAATGATCTCAGGTGAGAATGCCAAGCGGAGTTCGTTCAAGCCGCTGGGAGAGGCTTAGTAACCCAGAGCTTGTTCCCAAGGGAGAAGCAGTGGTGACAACAGATGTCCACAAATAGAAACAAGATATTAAAATCCATGACCAATTTGCAGGACAGCTTCAACAAAAGGTAAAATGTTTCCAAGTTTAAAAATTAGTAAAATCTTGTAAATGCAATTTTAAAAATTCAGAGCTGCACACTTTACTTTCTAACCACCTGAAAATGCCCTTACAACAGTCAATTCCATATTCACATTATAGCTATAAGTTCAAAGCCATACTGAAGACAATAGGGTTACTGAATGAACAGTCATGTTAACTTTAAAAAAATGTATTACATATACAAAATTATTTAAAGCTCATAAGATTTTGCTTCAAAAACCTGTTTTTTTTTTACTCAACTTCCCAAAGGAAATTAAAAATTTGGTGACATCTCAGATGCACGTTCTTTTGCAACAACATCAAAAAGATTGCTAACAGTTCTGCAATCCCAAGTAATTTGCTTGTTGTATCAAGTATTTATATAATAAGAACATGATGAAAGACATTAACTGGCACAATTTTTGAAGCCAAGGAGAGGTGACACAGAGTAATTAGCCTGCATTCTGTTCTCTGAAGTTTCATTTAGTTGTCCACTGAAAAGCTTTGAGTGGGAACATTACTTATTACTAATCCAATCTGAGACGCAGATTACACAACTGACTTTAAAAACCGAAACATCGGGACTTTTTAAACATTATCAAAATCAGTTTGGTGATAGTGACAAACTTGTGATGCTTGTCGTTATCTTTCTGAACTTCAATGACACATACCGCAGATGCGTTTTTAAATAACAACCTAAATCATGCAGCTAAGGGCTGAATACTATTTATATAGACTGGGTAAACATCTGACAACTCAGTTTATAGTCTGGTCCTCTTCTATTTCTTTTATACGTCAACACATTTAAAGGTCAGGGCCCAAACAGCAATTTAATAAAGCAAGCAGTACAACAATTTCAGAAAAAGCCAAAAAGAAGTCTCCTTCGTAGATATATTTACGAGTGCTTTTCAAGCACAAAATATTACCTAACAGTCAAACGATTTCGGCGGCAGCTGAATGAGCAGCGCGAATGTACTGTAATCGTGAAGTCTGGTTAGATTCTCGCTAGAATTAATGTTTTCCTTGTATTTAAATCCTATATTTACTATGGACGCTATGCACTCCGCTACCGACGACTTTAATCGCATTTAAACTTATCAGCGCTGCGAGTGCTATTTTTTCCCCCGAGCATTATTGAGTGACGTACTGCTTCACGGAACAACTCCGGGTACTGACCAAATTGTTTAAGAATGAAGAGGATCAAACAGGGCCAGACCGTAAAGTCTCCTCCTGAGACTTATGACAAGTATTAACCATAGAATATTAATGCAGAATTACGAGACCATTGACAGTTGCTAGTGCTACTGCAATACCGGTACAACATGGCTTGGTAACTCGATAAATGTTACAAAAGCTCATGCAGTAAATTGAATCATTCCTATCAAGAAATTTAACAACTGATTACTGCAGTGCGAACAAAGATTTGGAAATAGGAATTTCTAGCTAAATTTACATTCGCGTTTAAAGAGTGGGAAAACCAAGCACAATTGTTATTTGTTACGCGAATCTGTATCGTATTCTGGTCTTTGACAGCAATACATGCTAAAAGTATGTAGAGAGTCAGCCATTTTCGAACAACATGTATTGTAAATATTTCTAAACTGAGGGGAGAGTGCACAGCATAAGGAAGAAGGGTGGCCCCACAAAGTATGTACTACGAACGAAATTCCCTGATGGTTTTTATCATTTTCACAAAAAAGTTATCACTGAACCGTTTTCGAGAGTAATTCTAGTGGTTCTAAGGAACCTGGTGAACTGAAGGGGCGGAAAATATGGATATCGCGAGCAATCCGTCTTCATATATCAGTTTACTAAACTGATAAATGCATCGAGATAATTAAGATGGAGAGAAGGAAGAAATATATATAAGCCATTAAGAATTATGAATGCGGTTTTTTCCTGTCACACGGAAGACATTACAATTTAAATACTGCAGTCACTCAGCAAATGCTGTTTCGCGTATGTTTCAAGACGCTAAAATTTTATATTGTTTACATATAGCTTCCACCGAAAACCGTGAACATTACCCCTATGGGACTTACCTTGCAGGACTACCCTTCCCTCTCTCTATCGTCAGTAGACAAACAGCTCAACGATGAACGTTGAAAACTAGACTAAATGTATATAAATTTGAATTTTGGCAAATCGTTACGGGCGTACTTACACATCTCCACAGCAAAAGCTGCATAACTGTATTTCTTTTAGTCTCAAGTACGCTATTTCATGTTTACAATACCCTTCAGTGCGTTAACATCAACCAAATGAATGCGCCAGTAAGCGAGTCCAAGGCGCGCTCATGTCGTGGGAGAGTTCACCGCACACACACACTTTGCGACGGTGAATAGTGATCTGCTTGGTATGTACGAATTATCGCTACAGCCGTTTCATTTCCACTGTTTTAACATACCCGTGCTGCCAAATGTAATGGCAAAGTGTTACAGTGGGCTCCAATTAGGAGCCAGGACGTACGAGAAAATATGCGTGTGCAAATTTCTATGGGACGGAAGGTATTCTCTGTTACTTTCCGCAGGCACTGAGGAATATGACGACGGACACTGTGCATTCTAAATCACACAAAAGAGTCGCCGCATTCACTGAGAGTCCGCATTACTAACGAATTCTACCAACACCGTTCCTACCGACAAGCTAATATAAAATCCAGAATGCAGGCTATTTCGGTTCGTTCAAATGTCGTTGCAAAAGGTCCTAATGAAAGAAGTCTTCAAAATATTTAGTAGTTAACCTACTTTATATAATCCGAGTACCGGGTCAAAAACAAACTCTAAACTTAAACAAGTAGTAAAATTTATAACAGAAAACGCAAAAAAAAAAAAAAAAACGAAAAGTCACTCCTTGTGACGTTCTTGAAAAATAGTACACTCGAAAAAAAAAATCACGTCTACACACTGGACGACAACACCGCGTTACGCGTTCAAGCACTTGCACATATAATATTCACGCACAATCAACGCTCGCTACGAGATACTAAGCACACGAGTCGAGCAACTAGTTGTGCGCTATTCCCCGTGCCGATTTAAAGGGACCGTTCCACGTCATAGTAAACAAGCCATTCCCCTGCCCTTGCGCGCCCCCGTGGCAAAGACATTACTCTTCGAGACCTCACACCGGAGGCGCTATAATAAATGAACCGCGGTTTAAGAATATGGCAAACTAAACATTTATATCTGTGAAAAGGCGATGGTGTGGAGACCCGAGACGGTTTCTGCTACCTTCTTCCTACAACAAAGCAGTCATTGGAACACACTGTGTGTGTGTGTGTGTGTGTGTGTGTGTGTGTGTGTGTGTGAGAGAGAGAGAGACTACAAACTCCAATTACTGTTGGCATTTAAACATTCGGATTAGCATCTCTTGTAATGGATCTACAAGTAGAAACAGACACAAAATATGGCCACTGCTACTGTGGTTCTTAGGCATGCTGCTGAGCGTTGTACAACACACAATATGTAAACAAACGTAAGTGAAAAGCATGACGACCAACACAGACGAAACACGGAATGAGTAATAATTCAGAAACATACAACATAACACGAGCAGCACAGGACAACAAATTTCGAAACTGCCTTGCAAATATAAACTCTTGCAGGGAATAAAATCTGACACGTTTTTACAACTTGTTGGGGATCTTTGACTGAAGGGAAAAACGTCTTGGGTCCAGGGTTCGAACCCAGGTGCTACTAAAATTTTCAATAAAAATCATCAGTACTGGGAACCGAAGACTTCCGGCACATAAGGAGTCACCTTGTTCTGCTTAAGACCTTGTCAAAAATGGTGGAAGAGCGGACAAAGTTTCGTGGTACCCTCTTGCCCTTGGGATGGGAAATTGGGCTCTTTAGGCGGAAGAAGCAACAATGATCAACGGCATAAAGATGTAGAGACAACGGGAACTACAGCATTAAAGACACAATGTGCATCCACAGGACATATTGCCTGTAACTAAAAAAAACTCTCATTGACGAAAAGCTTCCAGATTACTCCCCATTCGGATCAACGGGAGAGCATACAAGAGGACAGTGACCATTAGGAAATTATTGAATTATCAATAAATGAGTAACATTCTATTAGTCGTAGCAGACGTTGCAGCGTAGCCAAAAAAACTGAAAAGGGAAATGCAGATGCTTAAACTGGATACAGTGGGTGTCAGTGAAGTGAAATGGAAAGAAGATTTCTGGTCATATATAGGGTAACTAGTATGACGGGAGTAGGATTCGTCATGGAAAGGGGTCGCAAGCAGAAATGACGAGCTACAGAAAGTATATGAGAATATTGACCAGATAATTTAATATGTAAAGTGAGATGATACTCTAATAGAATCTAAGACAGAAATAGACGTACCACGAAGGAAGAATTATCCGAATGGGACGGAAATCGGTAGATGTGATATACAGGTACATACAAACGAATGATAATCTCAGAAAATGGATGATTTATTCAAGAGAAAGGGCTTCACAAATGAGCAAGTCAACAACGCGATGGTCCACCTCTGGCCCTTATCCGAACAGGAACAGTTATTCGGCTAGTCACTGATTGACAGAATTGGTAGATGTCCTCTTGATAGATATCGTGCCAAATTCTGTCCAATTCGCGCATCGGGTGATCAAAATCATTGGAGGGCCCTGCCGACGACGCTTCTAACGTTCTCAATTGGGGAGAGATCCGGCGACCTTGCTGGTGTAGGCAGGGTTTATCTAGCACGAAGACAAGTAGTAGAAATTTCTTGCTGAAATGTAAGCCCAGGAGAGCTTGCCAGAAGGGCAACAAAACGCGGCGCATAATACTGTTGACGTACCACTGAGCTGCAAGGTTGCCGCGGATGACAACCAAAGGGTTCCTGCTATGAAAAGAAATGGCGCCCCAGACCATCATCACTCCTGGTCGTCGGGGAATATGGCGGGCGAAAGTCGCGTTGGTATCCCACAGCTATCCGTGGAGTCACCATACACATCTACGCTGATCATCGGGGTTCAATTCGAGGCGAAACTCATCGCTGAAAACAATTTTACTCCAGTCAATGAGATTCCAGGCAGCAAACGTGTCTGGAGACGCCCGCCATATGGCCCGACGACAACGTATGATAGTCTTGGATGCCACTTCATTCCATAGCAGTAGCCCTCTGCTTGCCATTCAAAGCACCTTTACAGCACTGCGGTATGTCGAAGATACTCGCGATTTGTTGCCCTTCACGGCAAGCCATCCTGGGCTTACATTTAAGCACGATAATGCCCGCCAGCACACGGCGAGAGTTTCTGCTGTTTGTCTTCGTGCTTGCGAACCCCACCTTGGCCGCTAAGGTACCCAGCTCTCTGCCCAAGTGAGAACGTCTGGAGCGTTATGGGCATGGTCCTCCATCCATCACGGGATTTTGACCATTTAACGAGGAAAAAAAATGAATTTGACACCACGACATCCCTCAGGAAGACATAAAACTCTCAATCAATGACACAACGAATGCCTTCTTGCATAAGAGCCAGAGCTGGAATAACGCATTACTGACTTGCTGAAGTCGTGAAGCTCTTTCTCTTGAATAAATCATCCATTTTTTCTGAAATTGTAATCATGCTTGTCTGTATATTACATCATATCTACCGATTTTCGTCTCACTCGAATTATTTCCTTCGCGGTGCGCCTTTTTTCTCTTTTTGTCTGAAGTGTGTAAGCACGGGGAATGGAACTCAGTAGCACAGGAAGGAACAGATGACAACCACAAGCGTATGTGAGCTTCGTAGTAGGGATGACAGAATTGGTAATGAAGGTCACAGTAGGCAGTTCAGAGAGAGAGAATGGTAATCGCAAAAAAGAGGACCATTCCCTTCCTTTAAAATGCCTACTGTGGTCTTCATTATCACTTCTGTCATTCCTTCTACAGAAGCTAGACGGACAAACATAGATACAAGGAAGGTGACTGCGACTAAACCTCGGCGATCCAGTATTAGAGGCAGTGTTTAACGGAGCTTTGGAAACGCGATCAAATGAGGCAGGCGGGAAAGATAACACTCCTTCGGAATTTCTAAATGTGTTGGAGGAAATGGTATCCAAACGACTATTGAAGCCGGTGTGCTGAATCTACGAGACTTTCGGAAAAATATCATCCAAACAATCACGAAAACAGGAAGGGCAGATGAGTAGGGAACTATCACGTAAACAATCACGAAAACAGGAAGGGCAGATGAGTAGGAAACTATCACGCAAGCAGCTTAACAGCTTATGTGTCCAAGTTGCTGACAAAAATAATATACAGATGAATGGAAAACGAAGCTGCGGATCTTTTAGGCCAGATAGGCAGTTCTGATAATGGAAGCAAGTCTTAAGAAAATGACACGTTCATAGTGTCTGTCGACCTAGACACTGCGTTCGACAGGGTGAAACTGTGCAAGATGTTCAATATTCCTAAAAAAATAGGAGTCAGCTATAGGGGAAGATGGGTAATAACATATACAAGTACCAAGAGGGACCGGAAAAACAAGAACGTTCAGGAGTGGGATTAAAATTACGAGAGAATGAATATGAATAATCTGATTCTCTGATGACATTTATATAAAAAAAAAAAAATGGTTCAAATGGCTCTGAGCACTATGCGACTTAACTTCTGAGGTCATCAGTCGCCTAGAACTTAGAACTAATTAAACCTAACTAACCTAAGGACATCACACACATCCATACCCGAGGCAGGATTCGAACCTGCGACCGTAGCGGTCGCGCGGCTCCAGACTATAGCGCCTAGAACCGCACGGCAACTCCGGCCGGCTGACATTTATATCCCCAGTGGAAGTGAGGAAGAATTACAGTACTTACTGAACGGAGTGAACGGTCTAATGAGCACAGAATATGGACTGTGCGAGTAAAACGAAGATGAACGAAAGTAATGAGGAATAAACGAAATGAAATTAGCGATAAACTTAGCATCAAAACTCATGACCACGAGGTGGACGAATTTAATGAATTCTGTTACCTTGGACGCAATGTAACACACAACGTACGAAAAACGGAGGACGTAAGGTAAAGGATCTTCGCTAAAAGATGTCCGTGAGTGTCAAACATTGGCCTTATCTGAAGAAGAAATTTCGGAGCACGTGCTGTATGGCAGTGAATCATGGGCTGCGGGAAAAACGGAAAAGAAGAGATTCGAAGCATTTGTGGTTGAAAATTAGGTGGACTGATAAGGAATTGGGCGATCCCCCGTAGAATCGGCGAAGGAAAGAACATACGAAAAACATCAACAAGAAAAAGGGACAGAACGACAGGACATGTGTTAAGACATCATGAAATAACTTGTTTGATTCTGATGGGAGCCGTAGAGGGTAAAAACTATAGGGAAAGACAGACTAGGACACAACCAGCAACTGTTGTTGCTGTAGGTTGCAACTGCTACTCTGGATCGCACAAGAGAAGAGTTCGTGGCGAGCCGCATCAAACCAAAGGTTGGCGACTTACAGAGCGGGTGAGAGAGAGGACACACAGACTTTTCCAGTCAAAATCATTCAAAGATTATGGAAATTAAACATACGGCCTACAGGAAACATATGAGATGGAGTGTTACTTCAGAGGGAAAGGAAACTAGCACTGACTTGTTGAAATTAATCATATACTCGTTTTAGGAAAACTTGGCGTAACCGTTTCGTAGAGGGCGTGCTGAGCTTTGAACCTGACTAATTTTGAATACCCCGTCTCGTTGCCGTAGGCAAGGTTACTTTCGTATGCTAGAATTGAAGGAGTTCATTGGTACGAATCCTGCAACAAAGATTCACAACCAGTATTTGGCATCACAAGGTGGGGATGGGAAGAGGACTTGGAGAAATGCGTATGATGTATGTTCTTGACTTTTCACTAGTCTTGTCTATTAAATAGTAAATTTCTGCTGACTTTCTCATGAAGTGAGCGTTTATTACATAGTAGTTGTGTGGTGTGCGTACTGTAAGACCGTCGGTACACACACCATCAGATTATTTGACTTGTCGCTCTAACGAAGTAGGCGAGTTCAGCAATATGTCTCGTGGTCTTATCGTGGCATGTTTATATTCTGCCGTTAGGTCAGACGATAGAAATGCCACTTGCACGCTTAGAGTAGCAGATTGACGGTGACCAACTTTAAACAGAACTTGATTAATTTTCACACACATTTATTAAAATAATAAAAAGCATAGACACTACGTAACTTGATTCTGGATGCTGTTTACAACTGACAATCTGAAGTTCCTTTGGTCTTGGTACGTTAATCTTATTCTCACATATCTCTGATACTTGACAAAGTGTCTATACATATCTCTTCATGGCTATGTACAGGAATATGATAATCTTATTAGGTGCAGACTGAAACTTGACTATAGACTGGTACAGACTAATGCAGACTGGTGCACACAAATGCAGACTCGTACAGACTATTGCAGACTGACTAATCTGAGGTCTGTACACTCATTATAATACCTCGCGCGTTCAGGTATCACAGCGCGAGTGTGATACGTGAGGAGAAAAGGTTCTACGTCAGCAGCAATCTCATTGGCTGTGTTACATATTAATACGTGGATCGGCGGAAGCAGAATTTGGTCCGTCTCTAAGGCAGCTCCATCTCGTAGTGCGGAGACGGACGAGCGCTGCGCCTGCGCTGGCTGTTGTGCTTAGCGGGGCGCGCTCTAGTGGGAAAGTTGTGTACGCGCTGACTACGCGGAACTATGTACACAACATGTCGGTAATGTGTCTATCGTGTAGGGCTGTTTAACTTATCGGATCTCTTATTAAAATTCAAGAGGAATAGTCCATGTGCTGGGCTGATTGATTATCGTATGGTGTGATTGGCTGGGTATCACCCGACGTGTAGTCTCAGCTGCAGAACTGAGCCGGCCGTTGTGGCCGAGCGGTTCTAGGCGCTTCAGTCTGAAACCGCGCGACCTCTACGGTCGCAGGTTCGAATCCTGCCTCGGGCATGGACGTGTGTGATGTCCTTAGGTTAGTTAGGTTTAAGTAGTTCTAAGTTCTAGGGGATGATGACCTCAAATGTTAAGTCTCATAGTGTTCAGAGCCATTTGAACTATTTCCAGAACTGAAAGGTTTTTCTTTCCATCGCTCACTATGGAACCTTTTATTCTTGAATTGTGTGAATTGTATGTTAAAGCATCTGTTGCATATAGATGATTGTAGTGGGTTTGTGAAAAGTGGTATCACGTTTGTGTTGTATATGACAACGGAAGGGAGAGCGTGTAACCCGGTGCCGGTGCATAGCCTACCCCTTTCGAATAGCACCAAGGGGGCTTGATGTCCCCATCCGAAGGGCGGATCACCATCAACATGTCAAATGCCCTACTTCCAAGACATTGCGGAGAGGTTTGTAATTTAATCCGAGATACTGGTGATCAGAACTTTACGCCACCATCTCCTCCCGTTGCCTGCCGAATACTGGCGTTGAAAATTTCTCCCACAACCACGATTCGAAACGACTTCACTTCGAATCGAGCGCCGCTACATAATCGTACATAAGCGAGCTCGGCTGCTGAAAACTGACTCTCATGCCCTCCCTTAATTACTTCACATTTTCCTATACAAATAACAGGGACAGTTCGCAGAAAGATAATGACAAACCACACTCACTAGGATCTTGACAGCGCAGCAGTTCTACACACTGTTCCCAACGGCCAGTAGATTGAGACAATGTCGCTCGTGTATGAGGGGCGTGTTAATATTTGTTTGTGCTAATCTCAATTGCCCGAAACAGGGAAGTTTCTAGGACTCCGCGCCTTTCTGCAGTGATTCTAACACCCAAACCTTTAAAGGTCAGGCACTCAGATCGGTGCCAAACGTCGTATGTACATAACAGTCTCAACCAAACCACCGATTTACTTCGTGATCTGTGCTGTCGTCCAGTAGAACATGCTTAAACGGTAATTAGAAGTAACACCAGTGCTACGGCGCACAGGAAAGGCGTATCTGTGAGTGACTAGTTCCGTAGATCTCGTGTGGGTGAGTTGGTAGAGCGTGACGTAGTCATGACGAAGGTCTCACGTTCAAAACCGACTGATGACAATTTGTTTAAACTGTTTACTCGTGAAACTGTTGTACTGGAGAACATTTTCCTGATATGTAATAGGACTTTGCGGAGTTTGTAGCAATGTTCTTTTGGCAGTATGCTGTCGCTTCGTTAGTTGAAAGCAGCAAACCTCTAGAGTACATTTTTACCGACAAGTGAGGTGTGTTCTGTCGGACAAGTGCGGCAGAACAGACACCATCCGTGACGAAGCAACTAGTGCATTTGCAGTTTCACAGAATAAGCATAAACAACCGGGACAGTAGAATAAAGAAACAGTTGCACAACGCGTGCGGAAGTATTAGTAGTCCCATGTAACACTTTCACGCATACTACAGTAAAAAAAGTCATCGTTGGGATATGAACCCAGGACCGTAGGTACGACGATCTAACGCTCTACCAATTTCCCAACGGAGGCTATACGTACTAGATACTGACAGTTATGCTTTTCCTGTGCTCCGTAGTTCTAGTGTTACTTTCAATTAAGGTTTACGACCGTTCCGTTGGACGACAGTACATAGTGCGTAAATCGGAGTTTTGGTTGATACTCAATCGGCGTACAACGTTTGGTACCGATCTGAATGTCTTACATCTGGAGGTTTTGGTGTAAGTGCTCACACACGGAATGTTGCTTTAGGGTTGGTAAATTCCAACCGTGGTCTGGACTAGAACTACCAGATTTGTTAGAGACAGCCAAGGATTTGAAAGAGCAGTTGAACGAAATGTACAGTTTTGAATAGAGATATGATGAACATAAAAAAAGTAAAACAAAGTTCGTGTAAAGCAGTCAAATTAAATCGGACTACATGAGGGAATTAAACTGGTTTGTTGGGTGGGGCGGTGACGGGGGGGAGGGGGGGGGAGAATTAGTGTTTTAACGTCCCGTCGACAACGAGGTCATTAGAGACGGAGCACAAGCTAGGATTAGGGAAGGATAGGGAAGGAAATCAGCCGTGCCCTTAGCGATTTAGGGAAATCACGGAAAACCTAAATCAGGAATGCGAGTCCAGTGTGCTAACCACTGCGCCACCTCGCTCGATGGTTGGTTGGGGATTGAGGGACTAAACAGCGAGGTAATCATTCCCTCGGTCGAAGTGTAGTTCATCCGCACTAGTGACATCCGCCAGGAACGTGTACTTATGATAAAGGTACGTTGGAAAATCTAGGCATTAACGGAAATAATGATGCCAGAGCTGAGACATACACTGACGGTAGAAAATCCCAACACCAACGAATAAGTAGAGTAATGAAATTTCGGAAATACATTTGTCTAGGTAATATATTAATTAAATGATTAAATGATTAACGTTGGAAGTTCACAGGTTAACGCAAGCACGAGAAAGGCCACTGCAAATGTGAAATGCTGGTACATTAATAAGCAGTGCAACAACCAGAATGTTGAATGCGACCATGCAAATGTGCATGCATTCTGTCGTACGGGTGTCGGATGTCAGTATTGCCTGATGCACATGGTCGGTCAATGTAGCGACGGCTAATGCTGTTTGTGGATGACGCTGGAATTGTCGTCCAGTGATGTTCCATATGTGCTAGATTGGATTCAGATCTGGCGATCGAGCAAGCCAAGGCAACCTGTCAACGCTCCGTATAGCATGTTGGGTTACAAACAGCGGTATGTGAGGGAGCGTTATGTTGCTGAAAAACACCCCATGGAACAGCGTTCATGAATGGCAGTACAACAGGTCGAATCACGAAACTAACGTACAAATTTGCAGTCGAGGTCCGTAGGGTAACAACGAGAGTCGTCTTGATGTCATAGGAAATCCCCCCCCAGACCATAACTCCAGGTGTAGGTCAAGTAGCACGCAGATAGGTTTGTTGCAGGCAGTCAACTGGCCTCCCCCTAACCAACTTACGGTCATCACAGGCACCGCGGAGAAGCGCCTTTCACCAGAAAACACAACGGATCTCCATCCTGCCCTCCAATGAGCTCTCGCTTGATACCACTGAGGTTGATGGCGGTGGTTTCCGGTCAGTGGAACGCACGCTACAGGGCGCGGAGTTGTCCTTGTAGTAATGGATTTATAACAGTTCGTCGTGTTACTGTGGAGCCAACTGCTGCTCGGATTGCTGCTGCAGATGCAGTACAATGCGCCAGAACCATTCGCGAAACACGATTCTAATCAAGCTGCGGGCCTATGGGGTATCGTCTCAGTTGTGCGACTGGATTCGTGATTTCCTGTCAGGAAGGTCGCAAAAGTGATATCAGGTGTTCCCCAGGGAAGCGTCCTGGGACCTCTGCTGTTCCTGATCTATATAAATGACATGGGTGACAATCTGAGCAGTTCTCTTAGGTTGTTCGCAGATGATGCTGTAATTTACCGTCTAGTAAGGTCATCCGAAGACCAGTATCAGCTGCAAAGCGATTTAGAAAAGATTGCTGTATGGTGTGGCAGGTGGCAGTTGACGCTATATAACGAAAAGTGTGAGGTGATCCACATGAGTTCCAAAAGAAATCCGTTGGAATCCGATTACTCGATAATTAGTACAATTCTCAAGGCTCTCAATTCAACTAAGTACCTGGGTGTTAAAATTACGAACAACTTCAGTTGGAAAGACCACATAAATAATATTGTGGGGAAGGCGAGCCAAATGTTGCGTTTCATTGGCAGGACACTTAGAAGATGCAACTAGTCCACTAAAGAGACAGCTTACACTACACTCGTTCGTCTTCTGTTAGAATATTGCTGCGCGGTGTGGGATCCTTACCAGGTGGGATTGACGGAAGACATCGAAAGGGTGCAAAAAAAGGGTAGCTCGTTTTGTATTATCACCTAATAGGGGAGAGAGTGTGGCAGATATGATACGCGAGTTGGGATGGAAGTCATTAAAGCAAAGGCGTTTTTCGTCGCGGCGAGCTGTATTTACGAAATTTCAGTCACCAACTTTCTCTTCCGAAAGCGAAAATATTTTGTTGAGCCCAACCTACATAGGTAGGAATGATCATCGAAATAAAATAAGAGAAATCAGAGCTCGAACAGAAAGGTTTAGGTGTTCGTTTTTCCCGCACGCTGTTCGGGAGTGGAATGGTAGAGAGATAGTATGATTGTGGTTCGGTGAACCCTCTGCCAAGCACTTAAATGTGAATTGCAGAGTAATCATGTAGATGTAGATGTAGACGATGGTCTTCCCTTTCGTGTTGTGCCACGTCGCCGTCCGGAGCCCGATCTTCTTGTGAACGCACATTCTCGTGACCACTGCTACCAGCAATCATGCACGTTGGTTACATTCCTGTCAAGTCTTTATGCAATATCGCAGAAAGAACATCCAGCTTCTCGTAACTGTATTGCAAGACCTCGTTCAAACTCTGTGAGCTGTTGATAATGGTGTCTTCATCATCTTAAAGGCATTCTTGACTAACATCAATTCACCACGTCCCATCTCAAAGACAATTAACGCACCGACCGTTACAGTGCGTAATTAAAGCAAATCTGATCTGCATGCTCATAGCGGCGCTACTAGTGCCACTCTTATGCGACTGGCGAGGAATCTGAATGGATGTCACCTTTCTGATGTAAAAATACGGGTACCAACTTACGTTTACTTCGCATAACACTTCTTGGTTTTGGGATCAGTGCAATTTATATATATGGATTGAGTCGTTACACAGATCAGAGCAGACGAGGGGTCTCCTAGGGCTCATCCATGGCGAGAGAAGCCCCACCAGCATCCGGCTCACGCCATCAAGATGAAGGGTTAATCCAGTAACAAAGTAAATAATGCCTTCTAGCCAGTAGATACAGAACAGTAAAAGACATAAGACTAAAAGCACAATGGACATCTGTTGGACAGGTAATGATACAAAAAGAAGACGAGAGAAGTACAGCAGCATGTGGTTGTGCTTGGGATTCTACAAGTGACGGGAGCGGTCCCATCCACTGTCGTCTTTCCCCTGATCCATTATAATCAAGGCGTTAAAAACACCCACTATTAAACAGAGTGCAAGCCCTAACATGGAAAGTCGGATGCGGCAGACAAAGAGCCAAAACGCACCTAAAGGCATTTAAAACAGTGTACGAGGGTAATCCCAAAATTAAGGTCTCCTATTTTTTTATAAGTACACTGACCTGTTTATTTCTACAATGATTTACATCAGTTTACAGCTTGAACATTTAGCTATTTTTCGACATAATCACCATTTCTGTAGATGCATTTTTGTAGACGCTGCGGCAGTTTTGTATGTCCATATCATACCATCTCGCTGTCATGCTGCTCAGAAAGTTATGAACCTCTTCTTTCACCTCGTCGTCGAAGCGGAATCGCTGGGACCACAATTAACGCTGACAGGTACTGTGAGACTCTTGAAAATAGCTCAAACGGGCAATTGAGAACCGGAGAAGAGGAATGTTGAGCAAGGGCGTACACATTCTCCATGGCAACGCTCGCCCACAGATCGCTCGGCTAACCGTTGCTCTCCTGCAACAGTTTCAGTGGAACATAGTCACCCACCCCATAGTCCTGACTTGGCGCTCAGTGACTATCACCTGTTCCATTTGGCCGGAAAGCGATTCAGCTCCGACGACGAGGTGAATGAAGAGGTTCATAACTTTCTGAACAGCATGGCGGCGAGCTGGTATGACATGGCATACAAAAACTGCCACGGCATCTATAAAAATGCATCGACAGAAATTGTGGGCATACGTCGAAAAATAGCTAAATGTTCAAGCTCTAAACTGATGTAAACCATTGTAGAAATAAACAGGTCTATGTACTTATAAAAAAAATAGGAGACGTTACTTTTGAGATTACCCTCATATAAGAGGGACGAAAGAGGCCGCAGGCAAAGGATGAAGGCTCGTGGGTCCCCCAGATTCAGAATGCAGCGGGAGACGCCCCAATCCCAACTGGCCTGTCCCCGCCCCGAAAGGAATTAAAAACCTTATTTGAGAATAAAAAGCACTTTCATGGAGGAGTTGGAGAACCAGTTCAACTGCCCGTAAATTGGCTGCCTACACTGAAGGCAAATAATTCAGAAAAAAAAAAAATGTTTAGCATGGAGGGCAAGAAGGAGTGGGCATTCCATAAGGATGTTGAGGCTGGTCGTTACATAAAATAAAACTATGGGTTAGTCTGGTATGACCTATGTGGAGGCGACACAGGATGGTGAATTCGTTCCGGGGGGAACGGAATGAGTGATGTCGCACTTGTTACTGCAAAGATTATTAGAAAAGTCAGTAGCCCACCAAATGTTGTTCTATCTCCGAATGAACAGAGGCATTATTTGTACCCACAAATTCGCACCTGCGATCGTCTAAGCGGAAGTGAGGGCGAGTAATCGCTTCTCTAGCTAAACGGTCGGCCAGTTCATCCCCCGTGATACCCACACGACTTTGGACGTCGAGTGAGACAGCTCAGCAGGAAGACAACTGGAACAGGTAGTACACCTAAGGTCAGAAAGAACGTCGTCAATAGCAGATATCACAGGTGACAAGAATAACAGTGACTAATAGGCAAATTAAAAGATGGTCAAGGGAGGGTGGTTCAAAAAAATATAGGGCTCTGTTAACAGCTATCAGCTCCGCCATAAAAACACTAAGTGTTCCCGCCAACCCGCCAACGAATGTTGTTCCTGGCAGGTATCAGTGTAAATGACGGTAGCAGCCTGACACTATTGGAGAACGGGAAGTAATAGACGCCGAAAGGTCAAGGGGAGGACTGAAACTTTAAGGCCGTGGAATAGATCGGTCCTAATTCGCGGCCTGGGTCAGCCAAGGAGAGGATAGGAGAGGGGAGAGGGGGGAGGGGTGGGTTGTACACGGGAAGTACATCCTAAGGTCAGGAGGCTGCGGGGCGCTTTCAAAACCACTAATGTCGCCAGAGGGCGGGTGTCTGAGTGTCGATGACACTAGTATGCAGAAAGAATGTGATAAATTGCATGATGAGGAACCTTTCAGATGGTGATTGCGTAAGTAACAGTTGGTACCGTCGTAGCTGAAGAGAGAAGATTCCCATTTCAGCAAGGGGCTTGTCTACAGTACCAGTGGAATGCCACGATGATGAACTGGGTGTAGCAATTTCAAAGCTGAAGGTGCTGTCCAGTCAGAAACCTGGCAACCATAGTCCACTAGGGACAAGACAAGAGCCCAATACATACGGAGGACAGTACAAACCTGTGCTCCATGGAGGTATGGGCAAGGAATGAGCAAATTACATTAGGAAATGAAAAACAGAAGATGAGGTTTGCTGTTTAAACAGTAAAATAACTAATGATGTCCGAATTACAGAGCCTGTAATGTGCAGACTGGCTGTACCATTGCTGTTTGGACGATAACATAACTGACGATGGCCGAAGTAGAGAGGATGTAAAATACAGATTGGCAACAGGAAGCAAAGCATTTCTGACAAAGAGGAATTTGTAAAAATCGAATGTACATTTAAGTAGTTGTACGGAAGTAAATGAGACGATAAACAGTTCAGACAAGAAGAGAATAGAAGCTTTTTAAATATGGTGCTACAGAAGAAAGCTGAAAATTAAATCTGTAGATCGCACAACAAATAAGAAAGTATAAGAGATCAGTTGATAAGATACATTCCTTAGGCATCAAGAACTCGTTATTTTGGTATCGGAGAGAAGTGTGGGGTAAAAGTTGCAGGGAGAGACCACAGAATAATTATAGTAAGTACGTTCAAATGGTTGCAGTTTGCACTAATTATTTGGAGATAGGAGGCTTGCACTGGATAGAGCGCGGGCAGCTGCATCAAAGCAGTCTTATGACTGAAGGCCCAAATTATTTCCACCGGTAGCGCTCCATTAACTGAATTATTCGAGAAGTCTTGGCGCCTCAAAGCCCATAAATGTTAATCCCCCTCCTCTTCCAAACATTGCAGAGGTTCTCAGTTAATTTGGCAATGCCAGGTCATCCGACGGAGATGAAATATGATTTTCAGGAGTTTAATACGCTGATTCCAGAATAAAATTTCTCAATTCGTAACCGAATAATAATTGAAATAAAACTGAAAGGCTGAATTTTCTCGTTTTGAGAAGACCAAAGGAGCGACCTGTTTCACTTGACAAAAACATTCGACAGCCATGATTGCATGAATACTTCTTTATTTCGGTTTCGCCAGACTTTGCTGTCATCTTCAGTTCTTAAAAAATCTTTTTGTTATGAAACTTGTTCATTTTACGTTGGACCTCACGCCAAGTTGTCTTGCGCTGATTTTTTATCACATGATAACTGGGCGTGAGGTCCAACGTAAAATGAACAAGTTTCATAACAAAAAGATGTTTATAAGAGCTGAAGATGACAGCCAGGTCTGTTGAAACCGGTTGTTTTAAATAAAGAAATAATTATGTGATCTTCACCGTTGAAAGTTTTTAGTAAAACTGCGTGGCGTATATTAATTCACAGAAAGTATATGGGCATCTGCATCTACTGGGGATTATAGCCTTTATAAACAAACTACCGCAGTTTGACAAAATCTCTGTAAACACTCTGTATAACAAAACTGGACACCCCTTCTTCCAGTAAGGATTGATCCATGGTCCTCACTACTTTTAGCCATTTACTCTGCGTATCCCTTAATCGTGTACGAAGG
The DNA here is from genome assembly GCF_021461385.2 of Schistocerca piceifrons. Classification (NCBI taxonomy): domain Eukaryota; kingdom Metazoa; phylum Arthropoda; class Insecta; order Orthoptera; family Acrididae; genus Schistocerca; species Schistocerca piceifrons. The sequence goes on along the minus strand of NC_060145.1, from coordinate 80,657,059 downwards.
TCAGGGAATTTAAAAAGGAAAATGGATGGGTTGAAGGTAGATACAATGGGAATTCGTGAAGTGTGATAGCAGGAGGAACAAGACTTATAGTTAGGTGAGTACAGAGTTATTAACACAAAATCACAAACGGGGAATGCAGGATTATGCCTAATAATGATTTAAGATTAGTACATGTTTATATGCCACTTATCTCCACAGATGCAGAGATTGAAAGAAGGTATGATGATCTACGGGAAATTATTCAGATAGATAAAGGAGACGAAAATTTGATTGTGATGGGCGACTGGAATTCGACAGTAGGAAATAGGCAGAGAAAGAAAAATAGCGGAAGAACATGGACTGGGAGAAAGGAATGAAAGAGAAAGCCGCCTGTAGAATTCTGCATAGAGCACAATTTAATCATCGTTAAAATTAAGTTTAAAAATCTTGACAGAAGACTATACAAGGAACAGAGCTGGAGACACTGGTTTCAAACAGATTACATAACGGTACGCCAGAAGTTTCGAACCCAAACTTTAATTGAACTGCAGAGTAAAACTAGAGAAACTGCAGGAACATACGAAATTAAGAAGATGGAGCGTGGATTAAAAAACTGGTTGCTGAAAGTTTCAAAGAAAGCATTAGGCAAAGTTGCACTGAAACGGGAAATGCATACAACAGTAATGATGAACTCGAGAAGGCAGCAAAGGATTATATAAACGCAAAGGACTAGTAAAATCCTAGGATATACAGAAGATAAGGGATTCAATCGACAAAAGAAGAAACTAGAATAATTCAGAAAATTACGCAGGCGAAAGGGAATAAAGACGATTAAAAATGCGATTGACAAAAAATGCAAAATGGCTAAATAGTATTGGCTAGAGGAAAAAAGCAAAGCTGTTTATAGATCATGGCAGGAAAGCTGAAAGTGGACGGAATATGCAGAGGGTAAACGATAACTGTTTTTACAACAGCGGAGTGAAGCAGGAGAGACTAACAGTTTTATACAGGTCACAAGTGACCTATCAAGTCCAGAAAGTACCTCAAACTGACCTACAAAAGTCACTTAAACTACAGCGCATGCACGTCGTCCGAGATTTTCATCTTTTCTCGCTCTCTACCCGCAAACTAATATTCACAGAGAAAAAATGAATACGGCATTCTCTGGAGGAAATTTGATGTTTAATTTTATGCAGGGATACGTTTCCGCTGGAGGCTACGATTAACGAGTTATTCAAGGAAAACGCACAAAAGTGAGTTTCAAATGCAATTTACAAAAATCACCGATTCCGGATGAACGTAAGCACTGGTTTCTTGACTTTGGCTAGGCGAGCATGATAGAATTTTCGGGTGATGGAGTTTATTCGGCCGGTAATGCAAAATAACGTACAGGGAACTTTTGTAAATGAGCAAGACCTGTTCGCACGTATGGGCGATTTATGGGCTGGTCCGTGCGAAGCATGGATAATGGCCGGCCGCGGTGGCCGAGCTATTCTAGGCGCTATAGTCTGGAACCGCGCGACCGCTACGGTCGCAGGTTCGAATCCTGCCTCGGGCATGGATGTGTGTGATGTCCTTAGGTTAGGTAGGTTTTAGTAGTTCTAAAATCTAGGGGACGGATCACCTCAGAAGTTAAGTCCCATAGTGCTCAGAGCCATTTGAACCATGGATACTGCGGAAGGCAAAGATAAAACGACAACAAGCATTTGAAATGTAGTGTGTTACAGGACATTGGATTGACCAATTAAAGAATGAAGATGTTCTGAACTAGTCAAAGAGCGTATATGTCAAAAGAAGAGAGAGAATGGTTTTGGTGCATACTACGACAAGAGTCGTCGATGGAAACAATAGCTGAAGGTGATGTAGGGGGAAAGAATATGCTTACTAAGGGCAGCTTATCGATGACGTGAGATGCGATATTTTCTGGAAAGAACAGGACTGCTGGCAAACGCAACAATGGAGAGCTGCGTCAAAATCAGTCACTAGTGTGATTACCAAAATACACACAACAGTGCAAAAAAAACGTGAATTTTGAAAAGGTAGCAGGTGTTTGCCATCTTCTTACATAACTGAGACAGAAGAAACGACGAATAAAATATTACATACAAACAGTTATAAAGACTTGTGCAAGTTTAATTCAGTGTGTCTTGTCTAGAATTGAGCTCACCCGCCTTCTTGAAACTACACAAGAATGCCGGTCAACGGCTTTGAAAAGTGACTTGCAATTATTTATCACATTCTGTATCAGAATGTCTTTCGTGACAGTACTTCAAGTACAGACGTGAAATAAAACATATCAGTCTATTTTATGAACTGTCGATTTTACTTATTTGAAAAATGAATCTACAAGGTCAACCATTATTTCCATAAAGTGTAATTTAGTCGCCCGACTATAACCAACACAACCGCGGGCAGACAGGCGAAAATATGAGTGACCCCGTCGACCGATAATTTTGTGCCTTGCTACAGATTTTATTATCGCACGATTTTTTCGATCGTTCATGTGCGTACTTCAGTACAAAATCGTTGCCGTACAAAACGACTCTCCGTTGACTGATACATAGTTCATTGCTACCCTAGCCGTAAAGGTGGCCAGCGCTATGTAACGTGTTCGGAGATGCGAAGTTCATTCAGTTACAGCGCGCTTCAGCTAAAATTGCAAGTGCCGCATTCATTAATAGGTACTATCATCTAAAAATAAAACGAGAGCTGTCGGTTCTGAGTAATAAGAGTGCCAAAATGGGTGGAAATAACCTTGTGCGTACTTCAGTACAAAATCGTCTTCGTAACAAAACTACTCCCCGTTGACTGATACTTAAGTTCATGCTCCCCTAGCCTTAAAGGTGGGTTCACACCCAAAGCCAGCGCTACGCAACGTGTTCAAGGATGCCAAGTTGATTCAGTTACAGCGCGCGCTTCAGCTAAAATTGCAAGTGTCGCCTTGTTAAGAGGTACTACCATCTAAAAATAAAACGAGAACTGTCGGATCTGAACAACAGGAGTGTCAAATAGGGTGGAAATGTAAGTGGAAATAACCTTTTCAGTGCACTATTCACAGGCAATTCGGTAACGAAAATTCGAAAGGTTTTATGGAAAGTCTTTCGTAGGACTTTGAACATAGTTTAAATCTGAATGAACCGGTAGAAATGAATTAAATTTTTTTTCACTGGGGATGTAGTTTCTGTACGTTATGCACTACAAATGGCAAACCACTGAGTTACAGTGTAATACTGACATTAAGGACATATACCAAATCAGAAACACTGTGACTTTTACGAGCATTTATCACAAAACTTCCCCAGAAACGTCATATACATGCACCACACGGATGCTTAGTTTCTTGAGACCAACATACAATCTTGAGCAGTTTGTTTTCCTCCTCAAATGCGTAAGACACGACTGAAATTATCCATGTTAAATCATCATCTGAAATGTTTTTTGAAGTTCCTATATAAGGAATAACAAATAAGTCGCAAATAAATCGAGAATTAAATAACAGAGAACTATCCTGTACTGAAACTTCCTGGCAGATTAAAACTGTGTGCCGTTCCGAGACTCGAACTCGGGATCTTCGCTTTTCTCAGGCAAGTGCTCTGCAAACCGAGCTACCCAAGCACGACTCACGACCTGTCATCACAGCTTTACTTCCGCCAGTAACTCGTCTCCTACCTCCCAAACTTCACAGAAGCTCTCCTGCGGAGGTTCGCAGGAGAGCTTCTGTGAAGTTTCATATCAGCGTACACTCCGCTGCAGAGTGAAATTGTCATTCTGGAAACTATCCTGTACTGCTTGCGTGTGTTTCCACTGAGTTTTGGTTTCTCAGTGTCGCACAGTAGTTACTTGATGGCTCGATATAGTGATCGTTGGTTAGCTTAATCACTTGGTTTGTACATAAGTTTATCGGCAGTTTGTTTGTTGCAATTGTGTTCTTTGCGTTGTATTTCATTTGCAATTAGTCACGTTCCCGGATATGCATTTATTCCTCTTCCATTAGTCCATCCACAAATCCTCCCCCCCCCCCCCCCACCGCTCTCTCTCTCTCTCTCTCTCTCTCTCTCTCTCTCTCTCTCTCTCTCTCTCTCCCCCCTCCCTCCATTTCCTCCTCTTCCCTTTCTCTGTCTACTGCCCCTCCCGCTGTATCTCGCCATCTCCCCCCCCCCCTCGTATCTGTGTCCACGTCCTCCTTCCACCAATCTGTCCATCTCTTCACCCCCCCTTTCTCTCACCACGTTATCACTCCCACCCCAATAGTAGGTTACTGGCTCTTGCCCCCACAGCATTTCTTTCCAGATAGCTAAGAAATGTGTGTATCAAGTCTGACTGTAATCGATACAGGGATTTAGGAGGAGTCTTTCACCCCCGGCTTTGCCCCTGTATGCACGTCGCATATATTTCACACATATTTGTGCAATATTACACTTGTATCTAGCGAATTTCACCCTGCATTTTAGTTTCCACGCAGCTCAATGTTTTAGACGTCTTATCTATTGGAGAAAGTGGTACAACTATCCAATTTTGTAGGTACATTCTTCAACGGTATTTTGATATTGGCCTCTCGATATATATATTCATTACTGTCATTTCTTGTTAACAATGTCAGCTTATCCTCAAGAATAATCAGCTTTCACTCAGGTAATTCTCGGCAAAAATCAAACCTGCATTTGGATCGGACTTCCTTAACTCTTGTGCAGAAAGGTGTCCAGTATACTGCTGCATCCATTTTCAATAACCTACTATTCGAATTCAAAAAAATCTTAGGAGTAATCCACGCACTTTCAAATCCATACTGAAGAGTTTCCTCATGGATCACTCCTTCTATTCTGTCGATGAGTTCCTTGAAAAATTACGCTGATTCTTGCTGTACTGTTGATAGCGTTTACTTAAACTTATGGACTGACTTTTTTCGGGTTCATAAACAGTTTTATCTGTTATTACTTTTACGTCGTAATTTTATGTACTGAAATGACTCCAAGATTTGCTCCTCAATTTGGTTCTACGGAACTTGACGTGTAAATAAAATAAACAAATAAAGAGATATTTACTGTCTGCGAAAAGTGTATCGAATAGATTTAGTACCGAAGAAACAATAAATTCAAGTCATACATGATGCGGCAATTTTTCTTGTACCTCAGAGTTAATGACGTCATATCTCATGAACTGTGTGTCGTACAATGAAGTAATTTCGCATACATTCAGTGGGGTACATAGATACTCCGCAAGCCACCGTACGATGGTGGCGATGGTGGCGGTGGTGGTAGTAGTAGTAGTAGTAGTAGTAGTAATTTCATTTCTTGTTCCACTCGTACATAGAATGACGGAAAAACGGCTATCTATATGCCTCTGTATGAGCTCCAATTTCTCAAATCTTATCTTCGTGGTCATTAAGCGCAACGTACGAGGGTAATCCCAAAAGTATGGTCTCCAATTTTTCTATAAGTACAGAACTCCGTTTGTGTGGCAGTTGGTCACACTGTTATGAAGAGTGCTTCACGCGCTGTATGTATACACGCGCACGCCGCGCTGAGGCGTTCAGTCTTGGCTTGGCAGCCGTTGAGAATGGAGCTCCCGTTGGATGTTAACGCCAAACGCAAAGGGCACTGCGCCGATTGAAATCCATCGCCAATCGACAGAAGTGTATGGTGAGTTGTGCATGGTTGTCAAAAATGTTCGTAAGTGGTGTAGAGAGTTTTCAGCGGATAGGACCGAAATTCACGATGAAGAAAGGAGCGGGAGACCGTCAATTTCTGAGGAGACAATTTTGAAGGTTGAGCAAAGCATGCGTGAAGATCGGCGGATCACCATGGACGATCTCTGCACGTTGGTTCCCGAGGTTTCCCGAAGCACCGCTCACAGAATTTGAACGGAAACATTGAACTGCCGGAAGGTGTACGCAAGATGGGTGCCACGCATGTTGACTGAGGACCATTTGCGGCAACGAGTTGATGCTTCCCGCGCACTTTTTCACCGCCTTGCAGACGAACAGGACAACTTACTGGACTCAATTGTCACGGGTGACGAAACCTGGGCATACCACTTTACACCTGAAACCAAGAAACTATCACGCCAGTGGCGGCATCCTTCTTCGCCAAAGCCGCGGAAATTCAAACAAATACAGTCTGCCGGTAAAGTCATGGCAGCCTTTTTTGGGATCCGAAATGGGTATTGTTGGTCGACTTTACGCCCATTGGGACCACAATTAACGCTGACAGGTACTGTGAGACTCTGAAAAAACTCAAACGGGCAATTCAGAACCGGAGAAGAGGAATGTTGAGCAAGGGAGTACACATTCTCCATGACAACGCTCGCCCACACATCGCTCGGCAAACCACCTGTTCTCTAGGTTAAAAGAACATTTGGTCGGAAAGCGATTCAGCTCCGACGATGAGGAGAAAGAATAGGTTCATAACTTTCTGAACAGCATGGCGGCGAGCTGGTATGACATGGGCATACAAAAACTGCCACAGCGTCTACAAAAATGCATCTACAGAAATGGTGATTATGTCGAGAAATAGCTAAACGCTCGAGCTGCAAACTGATGTAAACCACTGTAGAAATAAACAGGTCTGTGTACTTATAAAAAAAAATTGGAAACCTTACTTTTGGGATTACCCTCGTATATTGGCGGCAGTAGAATTGCTTGGCAGTCAGCTTCAAATGCCGGTTCTAAATTTTCTAGATAGTGTTTCTCTAGAAGAACGTCGCCTTCCCTCGAAGGATTACCATTTGAGTTCCCGAAGCATCTCCGTAACACTTGCGTGTTGTTCTTACCTACCGGCAACAAATCTAGCAGCCCGCCTCTGAGCTGCTTCGAAGTCTTCCTTTAATCCGACCTGGTACGGATCCCAAATACTCGAACAGTACTCAAGAACAGGTCGCACCAGCGTCCTATATGCTATCTCCTTCATAGGGGCACCACTCTATCCTAAAATCCTCCCAATAAACCGAAGTCGATTGTTCGCCTTCCCTACCACAGTCCTCACAAAGCTCGTTCCATTTCAAATCGCTTTGCAACGTTACGCCCAGATATTTAAACGACTTGACTCTGTGAAGCAGGGCAAGTAATACTGTAACCGAACATTACGGGTTTGTTCTTCCTACTCATCCTCATTAACTGCCATTTTTCCACATTGACAGCGAGCTGCCATGTATCGCACCATCCAGAAATTTAAGTCGTCTTTTATCTTCCTACAGTCACTCCATTTCGACGCTTACGCATATCACAGTATCATCAGTTAACAGCGGCAGACTGCTGCCCACCCCATCCGCGCAATCCTTTGTGCATATAGAGAAGAACAGCGATATTATCACCCTGCCTGACGAGACCCTTGTCTCTGATGAACATTCGCCGTCGAGGACAACATACTGGGTTCTCTACTGCTTTAAAAATTCATCGAGCCACTCACATATCTGTGAACTTACTCCATATGTTTGTACATTCGAAAGCATCCTTGGGCACCGTGTCAAATGCTTTCCGGGAATCTAGGAATATGGAATCTGCCTGTTGCCCTTCATCCATAGTTCGATGTATATCATGACAAAAGAGTAAGCCAAGTTTCGCACGAGCGAAGCTATCTAAAACCACACTTATTCGTGGACATAAGCTTCTCAGTCTCAAGAACGTTTATTATACTGGAACCGAGAATATGTTCAAGGACTCACAGCAAACCGAAGTTAGGGATATTAGTCTGTAATTTTGCGGGTCCGTTCCTTTTACTCTTCTTATATACTGGAATCATTAGCGCTTTTTTTCCAGTCGCTTGGGACTTAAAGCAGAGCGCGAGATTCGCGATATGCAATGCCGTAGAGTACTCTTTGTAAAATCGAACCGGGGTTCCATACGGACCTAGGGATTTATTTGTTTTCCAATCTTTCAGGAGTTTGTACGCCAAGGATGATTCTTTGCTTTGTCGTCCATACGGGAATCTGTCCGATGGTCAAATGACGGTGAACGATTTCCTGAATGTGAAATTTAAAACTTCGGCTTTCGTTCTGGTATCCTCTACTGCCACGCCAGACTGGTCAACAAGGGACTGAATGGAAGCCTTAGTTTCGCTTAGCAATTTTACATAGGACCAGAATTTTCTCGGGTTTTCTGCCAGATCTTTTGCTAAGGTGTGACGGTGGTAGCAGTTGCATGCTCCGTGCATAGATCTTTTTCACAGGCGCACGAATCTCTGCTAACCATTGCTTATCGTCATTTGTTGGTTCTCTTTGGAACCTGGAGTGCAACAGCTTGTACTTCCTCACCAACTTCTAAATTTCGTTATTAAACCACGGTGGATCTTTTCCATGCTTTATCCGCTTACTAGGCACATAACTTTTAAGAGCACTATTTACAATCTTCTTGAACTTTGCCCATAATTCCTCTGCGTCGATCTTACTGGAACTAAGTGACGTAAATTCACTAAGTGAGATGCTAACAACTACTTATCTGCTCTATCTACCAGAAACATTCTCCTAGCTTTCTTGACTGATTTATTAACTTTCGTAACTGTAGTTGCTATAGAATGTGTCACGAAAGAAGTAGTAGTCACGATAGTAGTAGTAATGAAGTAATAAAACAAAACGTCATGCCTGTTGCGGCCGTTTTACTGCATGAACTGCGAAAATGGAGTGATAATTTTTTTCCCATTCGTCATTTTGTTGTTAGTGAGAAAAGTATTTCATACAGGATTGAAATTATGTGTAAGGTTTGTTGAAAGTCATTAAATACTCTCATTCTAAAATACTGGATGAATAAAGTTTGAATATTCACGTGTCGTATGCTACACTATTTTTCCTCCCCCACCATCCCTTTGACACGTAGGTAGTTCTTACCCCCGCTGCGATTCCTTCCAGACTGTAAAGGCTGGTTTATACTACGCCATTAATTTATTTAGTGAAGTGGTGAGTGACTTAGTACGTAAAAGTGTCTGAAAATCGTTGTTTAGGAAAGTCGGTAATAAGAAAAACTGTGTAATCGACCCGATCTAGTAAGTTGAGTGTAGCCGGTCATGTAGCTTCCCCCACCTCAGCTCACTGAACCAACGATGCGACGCGCCTAGGGATACGTATGAACACCGTTTGTTCCGCTCTCTCTTCAGTCATCTGTTTCTTGTGCATCGGCAACATGATCCGTTGCAGTGACGATACAATCGTTACATTTGTTTCTCTTTAAACAGAACTTGGAAGGTCCTCTGTACAAAAATAAAGCACCCAAGGCAGCTGCACTCACAGAGCTGGGAAAGACGATAGGAATACTGGGGTTCCAGAAGCAGAAGATTAAGCAGAAAATTATAAGCTTAACCTTCCTTTGTTAACGTGGTATTATTTTACACAAGTGGTAACATGGGGTCCATTGGATCCCCATGATATGGGAATCTATCAAGTCTCTTAACCACATCAGCTGCAGAGGTGGACAACTTTTGTGGGACATTATGTTGATTTCCAACGTAAATCCCCATGGAAATAGTGTACTAAATTTTCGTATGTGTTAAAGAGAAGACTTTTAAGGCCATACTTGGCCGCTTTACTTGGCAAATACTGCCGAAAGCTGCAGCGACCACTGAGTGGAACAAGCTGCTCATCTACTGTCAAATATTCTGGGAGTTGTGACTGACTCTGCAGTTGTGTATGAAATGTTCAAATGTAAACAGAACCTGTGCCAGTTTGTCTTGTTTTATACGTTGTGGTACCTCAGAAGAAACTGCAAACTATACAAAGTGATTGTTGTTGAAAAAAAACTTGATTTCCCATTCTCTGTATATCCCACCAGTCGGGTAAGTTTCGGTGGCCTGAGCGAATAGGTCCTGCTAAAATCAGAAGTCCAAGGATGGCTTTTACTTCAATATCATCGAACACGTAGTCCAGTCGTTTCTATTCTTTTCTTTGTGCTTATCAATTTTTATATTTGTACTGACTGTAACAGCATTAGTGAGTGTGACATCTATTTGCGCAGAGAAACAATCGTAGGGATATTTACAAGCCTTGCCGACCCATTTACTCCACATAGATGAGTTCAGATATTTCTTACTCTAGCTTTGATCCTCTGATGGCAGGAACCTTCCTCCACTTTGTATTCTTGTCTTTACCTACGGAAAAAAGGCAGGTCTGAATCTGCACCATCTGAATCACCAGACTGCTCACTAGTAATATTATGCTCAGACTCGATAAGCCGCTTGGTCTAGGGCGACTTGCCACGGTTCGCGCGGCTCCCCCTGTCGGAGGTTCGAGTCCTCCCTCGTGTGTGTGTGTGTGTGTGTGTGTGTGTGTGTGTGTGTGTGTGTTTAACTTACCACAAATATCCAATTTCCAGACTTGATACAGTAGTCTGACAGAAACAGAAGACAAGCCATCTATAGAGGTAGATGATGAGTACGCGAATTTACACCGACTTCTTCGGCACTATCTTGTAACAAAAGTGTTGACTTGGGGTCTAGGAACTCCCCAGCCACTAAATAACTGTCAGACGCTACCAACAATGACCAACACAAGAACGAAAAACTGATGAAAAGTAAACAGATGTGAGAGAGGATTGGTAGACGGCAGGCAGCGTTGCCAACTTTGTTCATATAAATTTAGCTAAACTAAATGTGCTGGCGATTTGTCGAGCCCCACTTTAATAATTAATGGTTAAAAACTTTTCATCTGTAGTAACCGAGTTTGATGGTTTCGGAAAACATGTTGCACTTCAGCTGAAATCATTGCCATTGCTATTGGCTCTAGAAGCGCAACAGCATGTGCAAATATTGTCCAAACAGGATTCGTCGACAGCATATATTACATAACTCCACAGAGCTAAACACAATAAAGATTGTCACCCGCACTTCACACTTCAATGAGTTCGGCTTAACCTTATACTCCCACTCAAGAAAGCAAGAACACCGAAAGTGCGTTTTTGTGCATGGGGGAGATACTCAGACGTTATCAGAGTACACTAAACTTAGAACAAGACAGGTTAAGATGTAATGAAACACGACTAATTGCTTCTCATTCGTCACTGAACTCGACACTTTCTCCAAAAGACGTTGTCACTTCAGGAATGACAGCTGATAGCCTGGATTTTCAATCGATGTTTTTTTAGTAAAGTTCTGTTTCAAAATATGTTTTATCTTACAATAATTACTTGAAAAATATATCTTATTAAAATAAATACATAAAACTATATAAGACGATTTTCAGGCCTTGCGCTCAGCACTTCATTAATAGCAACACAAACTTCGCAAAGGAATAAAGAAATAAACTACTTCCCTAGTCGAAAGCGGCGTGTTAGGATCTTTGAACTACACCCTGTAGCAAGAAGGTACGACACTGCCCGCAATTTACTTTCTGGAGGTGTGGCCTCTTCTAGATGATTATCAGTACACTGGATTTTACTACATTTTCTTTAATAAAAATTGAAGTAAGTTTCCGACATTCTCAGCGTTGGAAAATATTCTTTTGGGTCTTCAGTTCGGAGTTCCTTCAGAAGCACAGTGGAAGACCCTTGCAAATCCATTTCCGTACCCACTTCCTTTCAGTTTGAATCTCTTCTTCAACCGTTTCCAGTGTAACTGTTGCTGAACTTGGTTAGCCCTCGCTTTCCGAATTATGTTGCACTGCACGGGCGGAATCCCGCTGCTCTCGACAGGCTTAGCATGAACGGTCCTGGTCTAAAATTTTTCCTATATTTGATTAACTTCTCATGGTCAGGGTTTACAGCTACGTAGATTTTTTTAAAGGACATAAAATTCGCCGTTGACTGTAGCAATTATTATTTCACAATTTTGGCCTTTGGACCATAATCACGTGGTACTGCAAAATATTTTGCTTCAGTACATGTCAGACACTAAAATCCTCCGACATGTATACATGTCATCGACAAAAATAGGCACTTCCTCTTGACAGGATGCATGCGCTGATTCGATTGGGAAGCGTGTCATAAATCCGTTCCATCCTCTTCTGAGCCAAGCTGGTCCACAACTACCGTAACTGGTCCTTGATATCCCGGACACCGGCAGTGAGATGGAGTTGACGTCTGACCTGGTCACACGCATGTTCTATCGGGAACGGACCTGGGGGGCCTCGATGGCCGTGAGATAACCTCAAAATCACGCCCGCACATGTGCCATGAGTAAACGACCATTGAGCTGTTGAAAACCGGCACCAAAGTATTGACGCATGAGAGGTAACACATGAAAACGCAGAATGTTAGTGACGTCCCGTTGTGCCAGAGCTCCATCACTAACAGCCGTGACCAGAAGTCACACCTGATGGCTACATACACAATGATGCCTGGAGCAACACCATAATGCCTGTCCAAAAACACTGGAAGAATGAGACCTGTTCTCAGGACGCCGACGTACTCGTCGGCGATGGTCACACACAGTAATGCTGAACCGCGATTCATCGCTGAACACTATGCGATGCCATTCATCAACAATACAAGTTTCCCGCTCACTGCACCATTCCAAATGCGCGCGCGCGCGCGCGTGTGTGCGTGTGCGTGTGAAATAAATTATGGCAACCCTTGTGTGTCTTCCGAGGACAGGTAATGGGCTACCAGTAATGTCATTGGTGCAGTCGGACTACGGAAGTATCGTCCCACGTGTAGAATGCCGCTAAAACACACACACACACACACACACACACACACACACACACACACACACACACAAAATAAATATAAAAATAAAATAACACACTTGCGCGAACACTCTGAGAATTAATACTAATGAGGATAGGTAGCAACACACCGTGAAGTGATTGCTGAGGCGCAGGCAGACACATAGAAACGACAGTCACACTCTCACAACCAAATTTTTTGTCAGAGCCTGCGTCAGAAAACGAGAGCACACGCACATTCATACAACCACTCAGACTCGACTCATGCACACAAGACCGCCGCCTCAGACTGCTGCGTCAAAAGTCTCTGAAAATCAGATTCAAACAAACGACTCTTCACGCCTACCTGCCGCTCGTCGGCAGCTGCTACGCTAGCGGCAAGAAGTGGTCGTGGCACTGACTGCAAGCTGAGGGGAGCGGTAGAAAGGGAAGAAGCAGTAAGAACGAGGGACTAGGGACGCGGCGCATGTACTCAAGCTGCGCCCGGCCAGCGACGATGCGTGACATCTCAGTAAACAAACTATGTCAACTACTGAGTCAAAAACGAGATTTTTCCACTTTTTTCAAATTTCCTTGATTTCCCTGACACGTTTGAAATTTCCTGATTTCCAGAACTTGGGACAACCCTGCAGACGCTGATTTGAAGGGGTCACAACTTGCCTGGAGTGCAATATGACGATCCTTCCTTATTAAGTTGTCAAACAAAGTCGACCAGAACCTTGAAGACGGGTATGCTTACCCTCATGCTTTCACGCGGTCAAACAACGGACCTCTCTCACATGCGTACTGCCCGAAAATCTGCGTATTGCATAATTCGAACAGCCGGCCAAATGTAGACCCACAATAACGCCCCTTTTAAGACCTGTCATGTGATAATACATCTCACAAACAGTACGCCGCATGTCCACTCAACATCGGACACTGTAACGCCCCTAGTATGCCTACCAGCCCGGTTAACGACATTAACGCACTCTGGTGGCCCAGTATACTAAACCCTGCGCCAAGCAACAATGCTGTCCACAGGTACGGTGACAGTTGAAGATAGTCATCCTTACACATGCTGAAGACAGTCGTCCTTACACACGAAAATGTTACCGTTTTAGATGACGATGGTATTTGGACTTCAACCAATGATGATTGCTGTCAAGGTATGAGTCCGTTACCGCCGTACAGCGATGTTTCGCGTTCCACACTCTCACTGGAAGTGAATATGCTTGTCAGAGAAATAATACTGGATTTCAGAAGGTGCGCAGCCCTCTATGTGTTCATCCACCATGGCTAATAAAATGGCGTGGTATGATTAGAGTTTAAACGGTGTGTCGCACGCTCAATATGTATTGAAGAATAATGAGTACAGTACTGTGCAAATAATATTGCCCGTGTGGGGTCAGCAGCGTACTTTTGCAATGCACTAAATAGACTGTAAGGCATTACAAATATTCAGGCTAGCATGAATACTGTGCAAAATATCGCATCGTGCAATGGTGGTATTGCGAAATACACGTCAGTTCCCGTCCAGACCGTGAGAAATTTAATTCGCTCTGAACAAATTTTCGTAAAGCACTGAAATTTTCGTATAAAATCATGATGTGTGCTGCAGGATGTATAAGAAAATACGATGTGGTACTTTGAAGAAATGAAGTTCCTGGCCGATCAGGAAACGCCAAATACCTCGTTGCCAGCAATAGCAGAGGAGGCTGAAAATCATGGTTTCGTGGCATTACGCTGAGTTGTTTATTTTACTTAGAAGAGTTGTCACAGTACGCACTTAAGATCATATAACTTTACAATTAGCACAACTTTTATTTCGTTCGCAACAGTAGATGGGGAACAGAAGTACATAGAAAATAGCACTTGGGCAGCACATATTCTACGGTTCCCTTTTATAAATTTATAATTTCTTGTTTTGTGTGTGGTGAATCTATGCTGCCATGAAAGAGCCCCCGGTACGTTCAAATATTCACAGAAAGCTTCTCTGTCTTATTGCTTAACTTCTTCTGTTTTGCAAGGTGAGCAATTAATCGCAATACATACGAGTTCCAAATGGTCGAGCTCCGACATACTCGCTATGAAAGCTTGAGCTCAAACTAAAGCGCCTCGGACAGGAATATTGCGCAACAATGCGCCGTTCGTTGTTTCGCACTTTCGCGCAATATCTTGACATTATTGTATCGGCGACGGAGAGGTCATTAGAAGAGAAAGACGCGCACAGATTGGACGAAGACTGAGGAGAACATCCGTGGCTTTAGGAGCATCACGGGCAAACCAAGGAAACACTAACGTACGAGGCAAGGACGGGGTTAGAACGACGCTCTCGAATGCGAAGCCGGCCTGTGTGACCGAGCGGTTCTAGGCGCTGCAGTCTGGAACCGAGCGACCGCCACGGTCACAGGTTCGATTCCTGCCTCGGGCATGGATGTGTGTGATGTCCTTAGGTTAGTTAGGTTTAAGTAGTTCTAAGTTCTAGGGGACTGATGACCTCAGATGATAAGTCCCATAGTGCTCAGAGCCATCGAATGTGAGTCCACAGTGTCCTTAATACTGATCTACCTCGTTTGGTGTGTTTTTGATCACACATCTTTTCCAGGCCGACAGGATTAATCACCACTGCGCCGCAGCTCAGTATTCACTTTACAATGAACTCCCGAGTGAGAGATCTTCCTCTAGGCCCACTGTGAGACGCCACCCACACAGTGAACCACCTCTCGCCTCAGAGTTGATATTCGTAAGACTTGGTGGAGTAGACTACTTACCACCAATCTTGTGCGTCACTCTCTATTACTTTTCGCATTCAGTTTCGATACACATTGTCAACTCAGCAGTTCTATCTTCTCTGACCATTCGCTGTGATGCTCAATAACAGTGAGGATCTGCTGTGTATCTATCGACGTAGAAACAGCGGATGTACTCAAGGCTGAAAATTTTCATTGCGGAAGTGCAGAGATAACTGGGATTTTGACACACGGAAGAGCTCTTGCATTGCACTGAAGTGCCAACATATATCAGGTAACTCGCCTTTTCTAAGCTCTTGGCGTATATAATTTCCTTACATACTTAAGGATATAATTGGTATAGAAGTAAAAAAAAAAAAAAAAAAAACTTTCTTGAGGTTGAAGTCTATTGTGTTGATGCAAATCCTCGTTTTCAACAACAACAATATATTACGTTTAACAATAATTTCTATATTTTATACTAAATAAATTTATTTTGTGAATACTTCAGAGTCACAGCCATTTTCTCTTTCACATCATCATGTTGTCTCCTGTTTGAGTCCACTATCCGAAAGAATGCTTTCACTACTGCAGCTCCGATTTGATTAAAGGAAATCTCAATGGCAGACGTTTTCATTATATGTCCGAAGTGTTTTGTGAAGACAATGGAAAACTCTTAAACCCGATCGACAACTAGTTATTAGGAGACATGAACTGTTTCTTCCCTTTATATTGCGATTCTTTGTTTTGAACCACTTCCTCTACGGACAACATTCTGAATTGAGTAGTTCTACAAAACCCCACCACAACTTATTCTTTATAGAATCGAACTCGTATGTATAGAACAGCTTGAAACTTCTGATTACTTTACAGCTGAGTTAATGTGCTGGAGAGGCCTCTTTGTTGTTAAGGATGTACGCGAGAAAAAGTTCCGTAAAGGTCTGAAATTGTGTGTTAAGCTTGTTGGAAATCGCTGAATGCTCTCATTCTCAAATACTAGGCGCATACCAGCCCTACCTGTACGCTGCCTCGAGACCGTTTCTAACTGTAATACATGTCTTACTGTGTTAAACCTTTAACATAAGATTATGCCTCTTATTGAATAGATTATGACAACATTTTAAATTATTAAATGCGGTCGATAATTACTTGAAATATCGATAATGAAATCTGTGTTGCCACTGGAAGCTGTTAGATAGGCAACCTGCAACTTGGTCAGTGCATCGTGAACCGGGTTAGCCGTTGAGTAGGATAGGATATGCCAACGAGAGCAGGTCAGCGAGTAGGAGAGGCTTCTAGACTCGGTGGCGTGAAGACAGCTGCAGCAAACGACACGACGAGCATCTGCCGTGTGAAATTGGGTTGACACACTACGGCCGGTTACTGCTTGCACGACTCGCGATAGAGTTGGAATGCTAGGGCACTGCGCCATATCGACGATGCCACTTGTTCCGGTGCGTGCCCCTGGTGTGTTTCTCATACAGCGAATAAGGAGCAATCGTTTTTGTTCACACATCGCTGCTAAAATTGTGTTCTGAAGGCTGGCTTCTGTGTAGTTTGGTTCCTGAATGGTGAAAGTGACGTTGTGAGTGGCAGTCATCTTAGAAAGTCGGAATATAAGAACAGCGTTAAGGAACTAGCAAATGGCAAAGCGAAATGCAGGGTGTTCTTGGGAAAAGTCGTATGGAAAATTCCGCACATTCTGAGAACTGAAAGAAAACTGTCATCCAAACATTTAAAAACATCAACATTTAATAGGTTAAGAAAATATGTACATTTGAACACATGAAACAAAATTCACAAAGAACTTACAGCGCCTTTTAATTTATTCTTTGTATTTTGTTTTCTTAATCAAATGCTTCATCAATAAAGCAGACTTTCTCGATGTCGAAACATTTTTCAATAAAAATGTTTTTAATCTATTTACATTTTTATTTATGCCTTTTATTTTTTCCTGGAATTCTGAAACGTAAAAATCCTTTTTGTTTCTTTGCGGGAGAACACTCGTAGAAAAAATGAAGTCCTCATGCAATCTTTGCAACGTGTTGCGAAAACAAAGTCGTTAATAATCTGAAGTTTAACCCGGAAGTGGTAACGGGGGAATAACTGTACCCCAGAGGGGGAATAATATTCCATCATTTCCCCCTACGTAGTGCCACTGGTTTGTGGGCGGTTTTCACGCGCAGACTGGGATACATCTGTGCCCCAGGGCAGTTGAATCGCTTATTATTTTCACCATTTTCTATGAATGATAACTACGTTCTACATGAAATTGAACTGTTAAGTTCTCTGATATTTACCACATTCATTTTTTGGTACGTTTCCATTTTGCTTAACATTATCTTTTTGATTTTCACTTTTTTTTTTTTTTTTAATTCTTATTTCAGACGGAAACATTAGTTCCAAACAGATTTTCGATCTGACGAAGAAAGCGCACTCAGCAAATTCATAAGATACTTTTCAGTTCAAATTCTGAAGACGTGGGTGTTGAGTCTTGATGAAGACGATGCAGTTATTCCCGATTTTTAGAGAGGATACTAGAATGGACTCGAACCACCCAATACTTCGCCAACTACATTTCACCTACACAGCCACACTTTTCAAATGAAGATAAACTAGTAGTTGTGAATGCACCTCCAAAACTTTTTGGCAAGGATCGCTTCAAATGGAGTGGCAAGAAACGAAAACCTCATAGAACACCGGAAAAAGAAAAACAGATGATCGTTCATTTTCCAGCCAATAGGAAAGAGGCACAGGACATAAAATAAGTCTTAAAAGCAAGGAAATTACGTTTTACTGAAGAAAATTTAAACTTAATCACACAGTCTACAAACAAAGAAATGGCTGCATAGTGGCTGGAACATAAAAATGATCGACACGTGGAAGATGAGGATGTTGAAAATACAAGCTTTAGGCCGTCGTTTCCCCGAACTACTAATGATACGTTCCGGCAGACAAAATTACTGTGAAAAACAGACCGCTTCCTCCCACGGTACGTGTAGAAATGTGACCACAGATAATCAGTGAAGATAGCAACAAAATTGCTAGGGAAAAAATAACGGTGGTTGGAACCTCGAGAACAAATAAAAAGGAGATTCCGTTAACGTTTCTCGAAGTAAAAACTAGACAGAAGGATTATGCTTCATTTGGGTATCGTCTTACTCTCCGCCAAAGAAGAAGAAAAAAGATAGTACTTATGCTTTCCACTATCACCGGAAAGGAGATGAAGCAAACGAAAATAAGGCATTACCGGATATTATGGAATTTTACAACCAAACCAAAGGGGGTGTTAACACTTTGGACCAGTTATGTCAAACATAGTCTACAGCCAGAAAAACTAGACGTTGGTCATTAGGTTTTTTTCTATAACTTGCTACATATTATTTGTATCAACAATATGACCCTTTTGAGAGGTTCAACTACACAGAAGAAATGAGAAAGAATGAGCGTTCATATTTGAAAAACCTTGCCGTGGCTTTAGTAAGGCAAACGATGAACTGAATGAATATTCTCACTTTGTCCCGCCAGCTCCATGAAGTCATATGCAATATGTCGAAAATAAACAATAAAATTCAAACGCCTGATTGACTACAACCAACGCCTGATTTACCACAACCATCAACAAGAAGTAGTAAACACCTTCTGTGAATCAGTGTAAAACCAAATGCAGCTAAATACTGTGTACATTGTGTACATAGCTTGATAACGTACTTTATAGGAACAGACTTGATACGGATACCACAAAGCAATGCACTCATCAGCACAAAATCTAGCTAATGCCCTTGTGGCACCTCCATCTGATGATGAGCCTGCAGTGACTCTGAATATGTTTATGGTTAAAATAAATCGAATAAAAAACTAACAAAAGAGACTCGTTTCTTATTTATAACAATATAAATCACCAATATAAAATCTAAATATCGATGATCAGAGATTTGAACGTCACTTCTCCTGAATACCGGTGAGATACAGCACTTCACCCCAAAGTACAAGATACATTAACGGGTCCTCTAATCGTTTTGACCAGTAAAGAAGCGAATGTGCACAACTAGTTTAAAATACACCAAGACCGGGTATCAACAGTAATATACATTTAGGATAATTATAAATTGCTAATAATGTAGTAGTAAAATTGATTTCGTCATCTATCTGACAGTGATAGTAACTTGGCAGTATCAATTGTTCCGTAGAACGGAGGGGGAAATAAGCTGCAGCTGAAACAATATCCTAGCAGAAAAACAACGTTCAGTTGCCCCCTGCTGATGGTACCCTGTGTTGGCCCCTGGAACTGGGGGAAACCGGTCAACGGCTTCGGACGCAGCTTACTATGTACGGCTCATCTCAACCCTAATGATGGCACAAGTGCCACTTTGAGCAAGATTGTTTCCTTAACTCAGGGAGGCTTCCCAATTTACATGCGCATACTGACGAGAAAAGAAGTTACCAATAAAAATTACGTAATTCTCAGGACAAAAACTATCTGTTGACTTGGCGAGAGCTTCAATACAACGCTGGTAAATGGTAGGGACACAATGCTGAAGTGACGAAATGTAGAATGGAAATGTCATAAAAATAGTGGAATTATTTTGACGAGTCACCAAGTTTGATGAAATGATTATGAAAGATACAGCACATACAAGGATACAATCGTAAGCGAAAAGGAGGACACTATGTACGACATTTCAAGGCATTAAATAAGCACCGTAACGTCCTCGTACTCAGGCCGATTTAGAGTGCCAATCAATACATTATTTGTAAAATAATGTATAATGATGTCGACATATTTGTCAACATCCTCACTGTCACCATACCGTGAATCTACGCTCGATCCGCTACTGCTACTGGTTTAACTTATATGGCGGATGATGCGGCGTGCATTGTGGAGACTTCTGTTCACAATTCAATGTTATTAACATTTCGGTGAATTGTAGATGGAGCCCCGATTTCTGAAGCACTTGGTAAAGGTCAAAGCACTTGGTAAAGGCCACGCTATGATAATTCATTCAGCTACGCTACTTTGGAAAAAAAAACCACTTCATTTGTATTAAAACGTGGATTCAATGTGTGTGTCATTTTCGGCCACCTTATGGGGTTGGAGTGTCCAGAGACGCTCTACAACCGCTTGAGAGACAATTGCCACAGGAGACATTCCTCTTTAATATGGCTAGAAAAGGAAAAAAAAACAAAGACAATAACAAAGGGCTGTCCGCAGGGATCGGAGCGTGGTAAAGAGTTTTGGGAAATAGCATTGAACCCTATACTGCAGAAGTTACGTAACAGCGGTAACGTAAGAGGAATGTCAGTAAGCGGTGACTCCAGGAGAACTATAGAAGACAATAGTAATGCAAGGATCCATGAACATGAGGGATGGTGTCAAATTTTCACAAGCATCTCGCAAAACTAAGTACCGCATGCTAAAAGGGAACCTTGCGAGAAATCCTAAAATAAAATTAAACGATGTAAACGATTAGAAAAATCATAGTGACGTTGAGTCGTCTAAGTTCATAAGTGACAGTTGCAGTGGGCTGGGCGCGGCCGTCTAACCAGTAACGCAACGCGATTTTGTAAACGTTTCTATGGCAACGCCACAGTGCTGTCAACTCTGTAGACTGCTACTGTTTCCGCATGTAGCCGTTAGCGCTTCGCAGCTGAAGGGTGGAAACAAACACTAAGAGCTGTCAGGAATCTACTTACACCGTCTCGAATACAGGAGTATACTTGAAAAATGTAATTTTGTACTTCATATAGAGGAGACATGAAGGAAAAGTAAAAATGTGAACAACAAAATAATAACTACCGCAAATAAGAAATTTCGACTTTCCTTGAAAACAATCAGAGCAAACAACCAATCTATATTAGCATCGGACTGCCATATGTCCTATTTTCAAGTAAGAGAATCGAAGAGTTATGTTCTAATGGTTCACTACATTAATATGTGAGTCATTCCATGTCAAATCAACACACTTTAAATAAAAATTTTACCTCACCCTCTTAGATTTTGCTGAAAGTTGGTATACTTATAGTGGGTACCGACACTAAGAAAGATACAAAATTTCAATTTTTTACCTCAAACCATTCCTGAAATATGGTCATGTAAACTTTTCAAAAACTGGCCAAAAATGTGTGGACGGACTTTTTTTTAAATTGCCCTAGGACCTGCCCTAACTGAGCTAGAGAACTGGGAAAGGTGTCATTTTGCAGCATTTTTCATGCTCTTTCCAGCGATAGACAAAAAACATAGCTTCTAATTAATAACCCTTTTCTAAATGGTAATTAATATTTTGATTTAATTTTAATTTTGGTTTGAATCTGCCTGGCCTGTATTTGCAGGTAACACAGTGATCTGTTAGCTTTCTTGAGCATGCTCTCATCGATTGTGTAAAATGCTTTTGTTGTAAACACACCAGCATCTATACCAACTCTCTTCAGCACTTTAATTCTGCCATTATTTCCATTATTGTAACACAAAATTGCATCACAGACACCTACTTCAAGTACTTCCAGTATACAGAACATCCTTTTTGAGCTCTAAACCGAACTAAATTATTGAGGCTTTCATTTGCATTTTGTGTCTTTCCGTGAAGACACTTCCTCAATAAATCAGGGTTTGCGAGAAACCTGAATGTGGGCTTAATTGCATTCATAATGGGTTCTGGTAACGAGTTTATGTGAATACGTCTCATTTCTGTAGTTGAACTTACACCAATCGTCTTTCAGACACCGACTGGGCATTGGTGTTTCATCAGTGGATAGTTTGTGGAAAAATATTGCCCACACAGCACGCCTCATTGCCTCTAAATTATGTGTGTTTTTCCTGATGGGTCTCCCATAAAATAACTAAAGGGAATCAGTTTCTTTCAGAGTAAGCCCTCATCTTTCTTCTCTTTCAGCAACCGATGAAGCCTACCACCAAGCCTCTTTCAGATGTGGCCAACACAATCCAACTTTTCTATTGTTGTAATGTGCAGATTTTTATCTGTTACAGCTTTGAACGAAGAGGAGTCCCCATCACCAAGGTATTTAGTATATCTAACACCACACTGATCCTCATATCTGGAGAACACACTCACAACTGCAGCAGCCTCCATGACCCCACTTGAGCCACTATAATTTTAAGAGCATGATATGCATGCTTTTCTTGCCACAGTTTCTCACTGTCTTCGTTGTTGAACATTTCACTTGTTGCACACTGGTGGCAGTATATAGACATAATTTCTACATCTAAAATTTTACCTGAGTCAATACCAATAAAAGATGCAACTCCATAGAGATATCATCCAGGTCCCATCTACAGACACAGGTCAGTAACATTTGTAGGAGATTCACTGTCATGAATATATACCCCAGGATCTATTCCTTTTTGGTTTATTTCTACCAATTCCTCCACTGCTTTCTTCATAAAAACTTTGGCAGTATCACATACAACATCAAACATTTCTTTATTTATTTTTTCAAACCTTGCACAAGGTGGAGGCATGTTCAGAAAACCACACAATAAATTTCCTCCTTCCCTGTCCTGTCCAAGGCATCTCAGAGCATATGCTAACCTAAAATTGCTTTCATAGTTACCAGTGTATGGGTTTTTTTTAAGGAGGAAAATGAAAATTCATAGCCACATGAATTACAAATTAAATTAAAATCACAAGTTATTCCCACTCTTCTTTCTCCTACACCAACAATGCATTCCGTATTTTTACAGCTAACACAAGAACATGAAAACTTGACAGCCTGGCAGAGAAGCTCCAAATCAAGAAGTCTGAATCCAGTGGAAACCGTACCATCATCATTCATGCACCTGTACAATTCTCCTGTCCCAAGTTTTGATGCTGAAGCTGAGAGCTTATATTCTTCATTTCAAGGAGCTTCCTCTTTTTCCTTGGTAAACTGATTTTCATGAAACCTCCATTTCCTAAATGCAGTTCTTCCACCACCCATTATGCATAAATCTTGACTTCCATGCAAAGGTTTGTGGATTCAACCTTCCACCTACTAATATGTGTTGGTATGGTCAAAACATAAATAAACCACATGCAAGAAAGTTTTCGGGCAAAGATATAGATGTCAGCCAGCGATATAGATGTCAGCCAAAGATATCAAAAGAAAACAGACTTCACAATGATATAAATTCTGCTGAAGCAAGCAGTTTCCCAAATGTTGGAAATGGTGGGAGTGGCTGCCAGAGCAGAGTTAGTCAGTTTAACAATCTAAAGGCATTTCTAAAGCTACTATCAAGATAAAATTCACACATAACACAAATTAAACTGTGTAGCTCAAGAAAATAATATCTTTGAAAAAGCAATTTTTTGGAACAAAATCCATTACATCCAGCCTTAATTCAATCACAACCACTAGTGTATTGCTTAAGTTCACACCCATCCACTCCCAAGTGCCCATTCTCTCAGTCACTCATAAAGCCCAACTTATTGTCACTACCTCTTTGCGTCTCTTTATCACTATTCCCCGCCCCCACAGCCTCCTTTATTCCATCATTCTATCTATTCTCATTGTCACTTTCTCCCACTTACTCCCTTTTACTGCTACTATCTCATTCAGTCCTTCCCATTGCTGCTGTCTCTTCTCGCTGACGCTCTCTCTCCCCCATTATCACTGGCTCTCACCAACCTCCACTTTCACCTTCTCTTATTCCTTTCACACAGGTTCTCTCCTTCACTCTTTTCCTTCCACTGTTCTGTCACTACCAACTATGTTACACTGCCACTGTATCCCTATCTCTCACTGCCACATATACAACAACCACTGTCTACTATCTTCCAATATTTATTACTTTTCCGTCTGTTTCCCACTGCCATTGTCTCCTTCCCTCTCACCATTAAAAAAAGCACGAATATGTTCGCATGCCAAAATCTTTGAGGAAATTTTTAGAAGTGTTGAGGAAAGTAATATGAGGCACCTTGTAGCTAATTTTTCATCTTTGAATAAAAATGATCATTTTCGCCTTTTGTGCTGTTTTCCTTCTTTTCCTTATATAGACCAGTAAAATTTGGATGTTTAAGTATGTGAAATTGAAATAATAAACACTAATTTTAAAGTCTCAGACCGAATTTATCGTGCGCAAAAATTTTGCATGTGGTTTAGTACCAGAACTAAATGGAGTTTCCATATTACGGCATATTTCTCCCTGCTACGTCACTTTATAAACTTCGTTTTCGGCTCACATCGGATTTTACGTGTTCAATTAGTGTCACTATGAACCTCTGTATCTCGGAAACGGATAAAGATATCAAGAAAATTTTCACGGTTGTTCGATATCGGGATTTTACGAATATCAGTCGTATGCTGTGCACAGCCGTCTTGGAATTTGCGGCTCGGTTTTGGTACCTAATTTCGCTTTTTCGTGTTTTCCCAGGAACTGACAATGAACTAAATGGTGCCCCCATAAGCCCCATTTGGCGCACCGTAGGCCATGTCAAATGCAAATGGAAGGAACCGATTTGCTCCATTTGCCTAAGCTGTAGGAAGTGCGTAAGATTCAAACTTTGACTTTGTACTTTAGAATAGTGACACTAGGAGAATCCTCCTTTTGGTTATACAAATGATCCCTAATCCAAGAGCTATCCAAAACACTTGACCCTAACTATCACCAACATCGTTGTGCTTGCCGGGGGGGAGGGGGGGGGGGTGGCTTGTCCGGTATGTGGAAGAGGCTCTCCCGGCGGCTATCGAGCGTGCGGGGTGCAGCCAGCTGCAGATTGTTGCACATGTCGGCACCAACACCAACGATGCCAGTCGTCGGAGTTCCGAGAAAATCCTTGGATCCTTTCGACGGCTGACCAAATTGTCGAAGGCGGCCTCCATCTCTCGAAGAGTGGAAGTCACGCTGACGATTTGCACCATCGTACCCAGGGTGGACTGGAGTCCTCTGGCTTGGAGTTGAGTGGAGAATCTAAACCAGAGGCTCTACGTCGACTCTGTGAAGAAAATGGTTGTAGATTCCTCGACCTACGCTATGGGGTGGAAGGTAGTAGGACGCCCCTCGATAGATCAGGGGTTCACTACACACAGGAAGCAGCTACATGGGAAGCACAGTACTTATGGCATTCACATTTTTTTTTTTTTACATTAGGTTCCTCCCCATGGGGAACAAATCGTTGGCCTGAAAAATTACCAGTTCATGACACTGATGTGGGTGTGCCAACTGCAAAAATTGTTCGTTAGCCTAAACAGATCATTCCAAAGGATTTAAATATACTAAATCTCATGTTAGTAAATTGTCGAAGTGTTTGTAGCAAGATTCCCGAAATAAACAGTAGTAATGCCAATACAGTAATAGGTACTGAAAGCTGGTTGAGACCAGACATAAATAGCAGTGAAATTTTGAACTCGCAATGGACAATGTATAGGAAGGATAGGACTGATGCTAATAGACCACCAGCATCCGCAACAAACGCCGCAGAACGTTTCAGGGAAAGTCTTGAGTACACAGGAAATAAATATCCAAATTATCCATTAGTTACAGGTGGTTCAAAAATGGTTCAAATGGCTCTGAGCACTATGGGACTTAACATCTATGGTCACCAGTCCCCTAGAACTTAGAACTACTTAAACCTAACTAACCTAAGGACAGCACACAACACCCGGTCATCAGTTCCAGGTGGAGACTTTAATCTGGCGTCCACTGACTGGGAAAATTACACGTTTATCACACGGGGCAGAAGTAAAGACTCGCGTGTAGTTATTCTAGGAGCGCACTCAACATACAACCTTGAGCAATTGGTTAAAAAACCAACTCGAGATGGGAACGTATTAGATATCTTGGCGACAAACAGGCTTGATCTTTTTGAGGAAGTTAATCTAGAAGAAGGTATTAACGACCATAATGTCGTAGTGGCTTCTATGTCAGTGGAAGTTGCACAAAAAAAGCGTAGAGTTTTCTTGTTTGGAAAAGCAAATAAAAGTGTCATTAATGAATATCTTCGTAGTCAACTCCAAGCATTCACCGCGGAACACAAAAATACTGAGCACCTTTGGTCGGGATTTAAAGGTATTATCCACCACGTGCTAGAGAAATATGTGCCTAGCAATAATATAGGGGAGGGAAAGGATCGATCTTGGTTCAACAAACATATTACGAAGTTGCTGGGAAAGCAGAGAATTTTGCACAGTCGTTTTAAACGTAGTCACTGCCCCGCTGGCAAACAGAAATTATGCGAAATGCAAGCAGCTGTCAAAAGGTCAATATGACATTCTTTTAACGAATTTGAAAGCAATATTTCCATCTGCAGATTCTAAAAATAACCCCAAAAAATTTTGGTCGTACGTAAAATCTATGAACGCTACAATCAATTCAATACCTTCTCTTGCTGACAGTAAGGGCACTGTAACGGATGATGATAAACAAAACACCGAAATTCTAAACCTAGTTTTCAAAAACTCGTTTACGCTAGAGGACTGCAGCACCATTCCCCCTTTCAATTATCGAACAAACACAAGGATGGCTGACATAGTGTTTAGTGTATCTGGGATTGTAAAACAGTTAAGATCCTTAGACGCCAGGAAGGCATCTCGCCCAGACGGTATCCCCGTAAGGTATTATGTTGACTATGCTGCAAATATAGCACCATTCTTATCCATCATCTATCAAAGATCATTGGAACAGCGGAAAGTTCCACGGGACTGGAAGAAGACCCAGGTCATAGCAGATTAGATTAGATTAGATTAATACTAGTTCCATGGATCATGAATACGATATTTCGTAATGATGTGGAACGAGTCAAATTTTCTAATACATGACATAATTAAGTTAATTTAACAACATACTTAAGTTAATATAACAACTTTTTTATTTTTTGTGTTTTTTATTTTTATAATTTTTTTTCTTAATTTATTCTAAAAATTCCTCTATGGAGTAGAAGGAGTTGTCATTCCGAAATTCTTTTAATTTCTTCTTAAATACTTGTTGGTTATCTGTCAGATTTTTGATACTATTTGGTAAGTGACCAAAGACTTTAGTGGCAGTATAATTCACCCCTTTCCGTACCCAAGAATGGCTCTGAGCACTATGGGACTCAAACTGCTGAGGTCATTAGTCCCCTAGAACTTAGAACTAGTTAAACCTAACTAACCTAAGGACATCACAAACATCCATGCCCGAGGCAGGATTCGAACCTGCGACCGTAGCGGTTTCCGTACCCAAGTTAGATTTAATCTTGAATAGTGAACATCATCCTTTCTCCTAGTATTGTAGTTATGCACACTGCTATTACTTTTGAATTGGGTTTGGTTGTTAATAACAAATTTCATAAGAGAGTATATATACTGAGAAGCTACTGTGAATATCCCTAGATCCTTAAATAAATGTCTGCAGGACTGATCTTGGGTAGACTCCAGCTATTATTCTGATTACACGCTTTTGTGCAATAAATACATTATTCCTCAGTGATGAATTACCCCAAAATATGATGCCATATGAAAGCAATGAGTGAAAATAGGCGTAGTAAGCTAATTTACTAAGATGTTTATCACCAAAATTTGCAATGACCCTTATTGCATAAGTAGCTGAACTCGAACGTTTCAGCAGATCATCAATGTGTTTCTTCCAATTTAATCTCTCATCAATGGACATACCTAAAAATTTGGAATACTCTACCTTAGCTATATGCTTCTGATTAAGGTCTATATTTATTAATGGCGTCATACCATTCACTGTACGGAACTGTATGTACTGTGTCTTATCAAAATTCAGTGAGATTCCGTTTACAAGGAACCACTTAGTAATTTTCTGAAAGACGGTATTGACAATTTCATCAGTTAATTCTTGTTTGTCAGGTGTGATTACTATACTTGTATCATCAGCAAAGAGAACTAACTTTGCCTCTTCATGAATATGGAGCCAAGACTGACTCTTGTGGAACCCCATTCTTGATAGTTCCCCAGTTTGAGGAATGTGCTGATCTTTGCATATTATGAGAACTGCTTATTTCAACTTTCTGCACTCTTCCAGTTAGGTACGAATTAAACCATTTGTGCACTGTCCCAGTCATGCCACAATACTTGAGCTTGTCTAGCAGAATTTCATGATTTACACAATCAAAAGCCTTAGAGAGATCACAAAAAATCCCAATGGGTGGTGTTCGGTTATTCAGATCATTCAAAATTTAATTGGTGAAAGCATATATGGCATTTTCTGTTGAAAAACCTTTCTGGAAACCAAACTGACATTTTGTTAGTACTTCATTTTTACAGATATGTGAAGCTACTCTTGAATACATTACTTTCTCAAAAATTTTGGATAAAGCTTTTAGGAGGAGATTAGATGGTAATTGTTGACATCAGATCCATCCCCCTTTTTATGCAAAGGTATAACAATAGAATATTTCAGTCTATCAGGGAAAATGCCCTGTTCGACAGAGCTATTACACAGGTGGCTGAGAATCTTACTTATCTGTTGAGAACAAGCTTTTAGTATTTTGCTGGAAATGCCATCAAGTCCACGTGAGTTTTTGCTTTTAAGCAAGTTTATTATTTTCCTAATTTCAGAGGGAGAAGTGGGTGAGGTTTCAATTGTATCAAATTGCATAGGTATGGCCTCTTCCATTAACAGCCTAGCATTTTCTAATCAACACCTGGATCCTACTATATCCACAACATTTGGAAAATGATTATTAAAAATATTTTCAACTTCTGACTTTTTGTTCGTAAAGTTTTCATTCAATTTGATGGTAATACTGTTTTCCTGTGCTCTTGGTTGACCTGTTTCTCTTTTAATAATATTCCAAATTGTTTTAATTTTATTATCAGAGTTGCTGATTTCAGACATGATACACATACTTCTGGATTTTTTAATAACTTTTCTTAATATAACACAGTAGTTTTTATAATTTTTGATAGTTTCTGGGTCACTACTCTTTCTTGCTGTCAGATACATTTCCCTTTTCCGGTTACAAGATATTTTTATACCCTTAGTAAGCCATGGTTTGTTACAAGGTTAAAAAGGGCAGTCTACAAAAAGGGTAACCAGCCAATGTCACTGACATCGATGTGTTGTAGAATCATGGAACATATTCTGTGTTCAGACATAATGACTTTTCAAGACTCTGAGAAGCTCATCTGCAGAAACGAGCACGGTTTTAGGAAACAGCAGTCATGCGAGACATAGCTGGCCCTCTCTGTGCATGATATACAACAGCCTCTAGATGCCGGCTCCCAGGTTGATGCCATATTCCTAAACTTTCGAAAGGCGTTCGACTCAGTTCCGCACTGTCGCTTACTCCAAAAAGTGCGCTCTTACGCTCTATCCGATGACATATGCGGTTGGATAGAAAGTTTTCTAACAGACAGAGAGCAGTATGTCGTCCTGAATGGGGAGACTTCAACAGTAACAAGCGTATCATCAGGTGTGCTCCAAGGGCAGCGTAATAGATCCGCTACTTTTTAAGATTTACATAATCGATTTGTTGATGGTATTGACAGCGGCATTAGACTGTTTGCCGATGATGCTGTAGTCGACAGGAAAGTAGTATCACACGAAAGTTGTGAACAAATCAATGAGGATTTGCAGAAAATAAATGCGTGGTGTAATGACTGGCAGTTA
This sequence comes from Schistocerca piceifrons, assembly GCF_021461385.2. NCBI lineage: Eukaryota > Metazoa > Arthropoda > Insecta > Orthoptera > Acrididae > Schistocerca > Schistocerca piceifrons. Next base: position 80,627,236 of record NC_060145.1, on the reverse strand, counting down.
TCTCTCAATATTAGTAAGTGTAACCTACTGCATATAACAAAGTGAAAATCCCCATTAAGTCTGCAGCTCGTGGTCGTGCGGTAGCGTTCTCGCTTCCCACGCCCGGGTTCCCGCGTTCAATTCCCGGCGGGGTCAGGGATTTTCTCTGCCTCGTGATGACTGGGTGTTGTGTGATGTCCTTAGGTTAGTTACGTTTAAGTAGTTCTAAGGGACTGATGACCGTAGACGTTAAGTCCCATAGTGCTCAGAGCCATTTGAACCATTTTTTGAATCCCCAAAATGTACGAGTACAAAATAAATCTCATGTCTTTGGAAGCGGTAACATCCGTCAAGTATCTGGGTGTGACTACTCGAAATGATCTCAAATGGAACGATCTGATTACACAAGTAACGGGTAAGGCGAAATCTAGATTGCGGTTTATTTGGTAGAACTCTGAAGCGATGCAGTCCTTCAACAAATGAAATTGCTTACAATACGTTAGTTCGTCCTGTCTTAAGAGTATTGTTGGTCTGTATGGGACCCTTACTAGTTGGGTCTGATTCAAGAGATTGAGAAGGTCCAAAAAGGTGGTTCATTCAGCCATCGGGAGAGCGTTACAAATCTCATAGAAAGTTTGAAGTGGGACACGCTTGCAGATACATGACACGCTAAACGGAAGGGGCTGCTCACTAAATTACAAAATCTGATCTTCGCCGAGGATGTATTACCAACCAACTTTCATATCGCGCAATCATCACCATTCAAAGATAAGGGAAATTAGAGCTCGTACTGAGGCGTTCTGACAGTCGGTTTTTCCCTCGCGTGATGCGCGAGTGGAACAGAAAGGGGGGGGGGGGGTTATTACTGGATCGAAAACAGACCTGTGCGACTTCCGTATCCGCATCCGGTGACGCCTAAGGGCTGAGGATGACCCCGGAAGACGGCCGCTGCCGTTGGGCCTTCAAGGCCTGTTTGGACATTTTTTGCGCTCTACGAAGACGCATCGGGGTAATGGCCGTCATACACTAAGGATCTTAGATCCCAAAATAACATGAAGGTAGGAGTCAACCTGGCCGATCTTGGCCAAACACTGCAGCCGCAGTATCCAGAATGGACAAGGAAAATTCACGAGGCGTTCAACCACACGTCAGCATGCTGCCATCCCGGATAGACAACACGCTCTACAGATGGAGAGATGATAACAGACATCGAGGACCACTGAATGAAATAGTTCTTACGGAGTTTATATTGCGTTACTGCACGTGATCGCGGAAGTGTGGGGCCAGACGTTACAGCGAATTGTGGAGTCGCTCGTTGTAGTGGAAACTGTGCTGACGTATCCTCAAGCAAGCCGGCAGACAATGGCTGTTACTGTGGTAGTGTGTGAGCGGATCCATTTGCTGGAACACCCATCCACAGATAAACGCACCCTAATAAATGAACAAATACAGAACAGATTCTGTAGTACTAACAGTAGTATTAGTAGTTGGGTAATTGGTTAAGGGTTTTATGGTAGTGCTAGGCAGTAGTTGTAGTATTAGCGTTTGCTTTTGAAATAAGTGCCAGGAATAAATATTTATTTATGATTATCCACAAAAGTATGAAATGTATGGCCTGTTTTAGGTTCTCAGATAACAGGCTCTAATTGTGAAAAATAAATAAACATAAAATCACCATCACCATCCTCATGACATGTAGTGAGGGATGTGGCCTCTTCTACACTTTTTCATACATTACGGTCGTTAACTACAGGCATTCATGTTGCTCCTGTTTTACGTAATTTATCTACCTTCCATACGGTTGTATTAACTATCTTTCTCGTCCCTTAGAACGCAGCAAAGAAATTTTTGTGTCAAACTAAAATACATTCGTTTCGCTACACGTCCCGCCCACCTCCACTTTATTTTAATTACAGTCACAAGTAAGTCTAATCCAGCTTTTTCTCTGATTCCTTTGTTTGTTGCCCTGCTTCTCCTAGTTATTTAGAACATATTTCTTTCCATCGCTCGCAGAGCAAAACTCAACTTCCTGAATGGTTTCTGCATTAAAAGTCCATTCATAGATTCCGAAGTAAATCTGATAACACACGCTGATTATAAAAGTTTCGTTTCCAATACTTCGTTCGTACCTGCCGTTTTCAAAACTCTATTTAGTTTACCGAAAGCACTCGTGAACATTTTTACTTTTCTGTTTATTTGTTTTCCTATCCATCGACTAGTCTTTACTGAATACCTGTACTATTTTCTCTTCGGTGTATGACGTGGTCTGACATTATTTCTGTCTTGGAGTGCTCCGTTTTCATGCCTATTTCGAGACTTGTTCTATGGGGTAGACTAATAGCTAAAGGAATGGACCAAAGAAGTCCTTTACTGGAATCTAAGAGATAAGAAGGGGCTGAGAAGACGGTTTAATGGCAGGTGGCCAGATTTTATTAGAAGGTAAGTGAAAGAAACATGGAAACCAATAGGTGAAGACTGCAATGCACGGAAAATTCTACAAAATGCTTTTATCCAGCAAAGAATGCACACATTGAAAAGTACATAAACTGTGTACCTCGTTTCAGGAAGATTTCCAAAATTTCCTTGACTACAGATTAGGACTGTCTAGAGATCGCACACGTATAAATATGATTAGACTGATACGGTAACTGATGGACATCAAAATCGCAATAATATCGTTTACTAGATTCTGCGAAACACGAAGGGTATTCCTTTAACAACTGGGCCGCTCTACAGAACTTGTTCGTAACTGTCACAAGGTCTATCCGGAAGCTCTTCTGATTACTTATTCATACGGGGACTGTTCGGTGAGGCAAACCGAAATCATTTTCTCGATTAACTACTACTTTTCAAATACGCGTGTTATTGAGATTACTGACAAACTGCTGTCACATAGCAGCATACCACAGCGGCAATACGCTCAGTAAGACCGCTAAAAGGATGACAATCCGTTCTTCTAACTTGACATGACAATCTGAAGAAACTCTGTCACTGGGCGTGTACTTCGACGATGATTCCGAACTATGCCTTGGTCGAGGTAAAAACAGTATTATAAAACAGCCTACGAAAGGCAACATTCCAACACCTTCACGTTCGGCCTATATTCTACAAGGTCACCTCACACGGTACACTTTAGGAACTCAGGGAACAATTATTTCTACAACCGCACGAGCTGCTAAGGAGCCAAGCGCTCAGCCTTTCCACTGCACTGTCATCCGATACGGGAGACGAGCCCCTTGTGCTTCGTCTAAAATAACACGCAATGGAAACGTCGTCGCGAAGCATCCGTCGAAACGAGGGCAGGAGTTTTACTGTAGCGCGACTGTGTTCAACAGTTTTTAAATGGAAAAGCTGGAGACAAACCACGAAGGCAACTGTAGCTTATTTTCAATAACAGGAACAAACGAAGAAAGAAATATTTGCTTCGAATGCCATGTCGTCACCAAGAAGAAAGTTTGAAGTACAATGCTATTTTTTTTCGTAATTACTTGTTCGTCACGAATTACGTTTGACAGCCGAACTCTTTCCACTTGCACGGAGTGTGAATGACTACAGACACCTGATCGCTCACAAATAACCATTAATCGATATGAAAACACAACTAAAATTAAGAAAGACGCCAAGACACGAAGGTCTCTTTTGCCACGCTTCTTGAACATGTTCTTTTCTTTGAAATGGGACTAATACATTAGGTGACGGCAAACGGAATGTAAGTCAGTGGAGAAAACAGTATACCACATGCGAATTTTTTTCCTGTTAGACTTTGAAATGTAACTAAGTGTTGTGGGATTAAGGCAGGTGCCCCTGTACTAATTACACCAGGATATGAGACACTAAAAGTAGAATATGAGTTTTGCTATTTGTGAACTAAATAACTGACGAATATAGAAGTAAAGGGGATTTAATAATCCTGAGTGGCAATAGCAATAAATGCTTTTCTGGAAAAAGAGTAGTAGGTTAAATCTTGTTACGAAATCTTTTCTGACAGTATTTGTATGGAGCACTTAATTATGTGTGTGCAGTCAAGAAGGGAATGTAGTTTTGGAACTTTGGTGCTACATAATGATGCTGCATCTTGGATGGGTACACAGAGTCAACTCATTGATGAAGTGTTGAACCAAACTGAGAATAAAAGTGTTCTGTGACACGACAAAAAACGAGAGATGTTGATAGGACATATCCTGAGATAGGAGGAAATAGTTAATTTGGTGATGGAGGGTTTGGGGTAAAAATTGTATATGCAGGCGGACGATTGATTACAGTACGCTGGTTCATACAGATATATGTTGCAGTTGGTTAGTTGGATATGAAAGGACTTGGACAGGGCATTCTAGTATGAAGAGTTAAACCAAACCACTTTTCGGGTTGAGGACCACAAAAGCACTATCAATATTTTTATTGTAATGAGTAACCCTCCAGAACAGGGTGCACACTGGTTGATGCAGATGACATTAACCATCCTTAAAATCTTACGACAACTTTAAATCGAACCAAACTTATCATCTCAAAAATACGAAAAATATTGCGCTTTGTTCACGAAATTATAAAAGAAGTTCACAGTTTTCTTCTGGCGGCACAATACTATCCTGAGTATCATTTTCCTAAGCAACAATTGCACTTCGAAAATTGGAGAGTGAGTTTGTCCCTCCTGAACGCGCAATTCAGGACAAGAGAAATCTGTCAGCGTCCAACTACTTAAGTGTTTCCAGCCGGTTCGTAGCATTAAGGCAACGCGGCGTTCGACGAGTGTTATAATCATCTTCTGGTGAAGTGTAGAGACATTTGCAAATCTAGACACTTCGCCAGAAGACGATGAGTATACACTCGCCGAAACGTAACGTCGCAGTATCTTAGCGCTACCACTCTGCTAGAACCACGAGAGCTTTTCGTCAATTACAGATCTTCCATATGTGGTTTGCACTGTATACATAATGACGCAAAGTCGGTTGATCTTAAATGGCTGTGTTGGTGAAACACATTTCAAACTGAAACAAAAATTCAGCAAAAGTTGCAAATAAAGTAATTGCCATAATATGCTACACAAGCTGAACATTTTTTTGAGAGTCATGTTGTACCTTACTCAAACAAATGCACAATGAGTTTGATTTGTGGTCGTCTGCTGCACAGCCCCGCAAAATATGCGATAGCTGTTTCCAATCTAATTTACTGTTTCTGGTTTCAACAGTCTGCGACTGCTGGACTTCCTTCACACTGGTGATTTGGTGGCGCGGCAGAACGAACGGTCTTCGCAAAAGCACGCACTTCTCGTGAAGCGTTACCCGCTGGCGATTCAGCAGCGCCACCGGCTGCACAACCACCCGTCGGGACGACCGATCGCAGCCATTCGACCGCATATGACCCCCCACTGCGCGTTTCAGTAGAGCGCTAACGTCAGGTGTTCACAACTGCTATACAGGGTCGGGTTGCAGCTGCCGCTTGGCCAGACTGCCCTGTGTTTCTTGTTTTAGTCTGTGATAGCTGAGTTACATGTGTATCCTGCGTCGTTGAGAGTTTCATGTTTTTTTCACTGGGCGAATAAAAACGACACCTTTATGGAACTTTTCATGAAGTGAAAATTTGTCTCAGCGCTATAGGCACTTCATAATATTAAAAGAAAGGAGTTTTCCCTAACTCCTTAGTGTGTTCAAAAATAGTCGGTATTTTTACTAGCCCTTACAAGGTACAGTATGTCTGTACGACGGCTGCCGAATCACCGGTGGCCATTTCCTCTCCTCCTGGTGTCGTTCTCCTCTTCTCTTAGTGTATTTTAATAATAATAATAATAATAATAATAATAATAATTCCCTCCATTACCAGATTTGTTATTCTTTGATACCTTGGGCTGCTTTCTATGAACTGATATCTTCTTTCAGTCAATTTGCACCACAAATTTCTTTTCTCCCCGTTTCCAATCAACATCCCTTCGCTTGTTCCCCAACCTATCTTGATTTCCTCTGTTATGCCCCATCTCAAAAAATCGATTCTCTTCTTGTCCATACTGTTTACTGTCCATGTGTCATATGCACGCAAAGTTAAACTCGGGGTAGATACTTACAGAAAATAATTTCAAATGCTTCAATTTATATTAAATGTTATCTCTTTTTCAGAAACGTTTTTGTCGCTATTACAGAAAAATTTTTATATCCTCTCAACTTGCAGCATCATCAGCTATTTTGTTACCTTAAAAGCAAATCTCATCTACTCCTTTCTGTGTCTCATTTCCTCACCTAACTTATTAAATGATGGCACTATGTTGTTGAAGACATCTCCAAGGTGATATGTATGTTCCAACACTCTGAGTAACACAGTCTAGATCACAATATTATTTATTTTCGATAACTGGTTTTGGCCGGTAGAGGACATCTTAAAAAAAAAACTTGTCACAGTAAATGATGTGTGTCAATGATGACAACCTAATCTAATTGTGCAAGTATCGCCATATTTAACTTGGCTATACTCAGTTACCCATGTTTTACTTCTACTGGTGTTTATGTTTCAACTTTTCTTCATGGCACTATCCACATTCCATTCAAATGATCATCCAAGCACATTGCAGTCACTGACTGAATTACAGTGTAATTAACAAACCTTCAAGTTATCATTTTATGTTCCTGAACTTCAATTCCCTTTCAAAATTTCTCTTTGGTTTTCTTTAGCGCACACTCAATGGGCAGATTAAGTAGTGTCAGAGCCAGACTACAACTCTATCCTACTCCCATCTCCACTACTGCTTCCCTTTCATGTCATCCCACTCTTACTACCATACTACAGTCTGGTTTCTGTCCAGGTTGTAAATAACCTTATGCTCCTTGTATTTTACCCCTGCTACACTCTGAATTTCAAAGATTGTAATCCTGTCAATAGCGTAACAGGCTTTTTCTTAACCTACAGATGTTACTAAACAGACGTATACTTTCCATCAACTTATCCTATAATCTTCCAAGTATGTTGTATGCTCAGTAGTGCCTCATGTGGGCTTACATTTCTCCAGCACCCAAAGTGGTCTCCTTTGAGATAAACTTTCTCTATGAATAATTGATATTCATATTTGCCAACTACAAGTTATTAAACGGATGGTTTAGAAATATTAATGCATCTGTAGCTGCTTTCTTCAGAAACGGGTTCGTGACATTCTTTGTGAAGTCTGAGAGTATTTTGCACGTTACCTACAGTACACACATGATAAAATTGTTGAGTTGCAGACATATACTGCCGTGTTGTTTGTGTGATGTGTTTATCAAAATTCTGTGATTATTAGGTTTTAATGTACAATTGTTAACACTGACTGCGTTCTGCAACTATTCATATAATATATACATATGACCCAGCATTGGTCCATCTTACCAATGAAAAATGTCAGATTCCTTTGTAGAGGAGTGATACACATTTTGCATGTGTTTTTTGTAATTTTTTAGAACGTGTATCACACATTTTACATTTAGAAAATATTAGCTACATATGTTGCATACAACCTATGAATCTATCTCAAAATGTGAATTTATCCTTTTAAATTTTCAGTAGCTTTGTTCCCTCTTCTAAGATTGTTATTAAACACTGGTATAGCAATGGAACAATAAACATTTTATTTCCAGATTCTTTAAATTAAAAATGGCTGTTCTCAAGTTTTGACACCATGACTTCATCACATTTATTATATAATTAGCAATGGGAAAAACACAGGCACCTCTGTCCAGAGCAGTCAGGGAGACTGGTCGTGTGTGTGTGTGTTTTTTTTTGAGGTGTGCTTGCTTGTGCGAATGTTTCCTATCTGAAGAAGGTATTGGCCAAAAGCTCAATGTGTAATTGCCTCTCCCTTATACCTGTCTACAACTCTTGTCATCTTTACAGTGAGTAGCAATCTATCGTTTTCATAATATTACAGATAAAGAAATACATGGTGCCAAAGCCTTTAATGCTCATGGACTGAGAGTTGCAGTTTTCCGCTTTGCACAAATATTTGAGAGTTGGCCTATACCCCGGAAAATGCATTAAAACAAAATAAAAATAAATAAATAAGCAAACTCAACTTCACAATTCAAACATCAGCATGAAGCTGCATAGATCGGCAGGTTTGATGACTGATCACTGATATTTAACTGTTTCATAAATATTTGACAGAACTGATTGTAATGTATGAAATGCTGCAAAAGGAGAGTGAGTAAGCAGCTCAAAATGGCACAATGTTTAATGGTTCTAGTGCTGTACCTTTCCCTTCCTTGGGTCTGAGAACTACGTCACCCAGATGCTGAGGAAATTATATGTTAGGAAATGGGACACTAAAAGTAGTACATGCATTTTATTATCTAGGCAGCAAATCAACTGGCAATTGTTGAAGTAGAAAGCATATCAAGTGCAAGCAGGCAAACACGAGAAAATCTTTTTTAAATAAGAGATATTTGTTAACATTGAATGGAAATTTAAGCACTATTAAGTATTATTTGTGTGGAGTGTAGCCTTGTATGGAAGCGAAATGTGGACAATAAACAGTTCAGACACAAAAAGAACATATGCTTTTGAAATGTGTAGCTATAGAAGAATGCTTCAGACCTGATGGGCAGACTTGATAACTAATGAGAAGGTACATCAAACTGCGGAGAAAAATCTATGGCACACATTGACTAAAAGAGGGGATACAGTCTGGGGCATCAAGAGATGGTCAATTTGGCAATGGAAGGACATGTGGAGCCTAAACATTGAAGAGAGGGGCCAAGGACTGACTATAGTAAGCAGATGGCCAAGGATTGACTATAGTAAGCAGATACAAATGGATGTAGCTTGCAGGAGTTACGTAGAGATGAAGCAGCTTGAACAGGACAGATTAATACGGAGAGATTCAGCAATTTAATCCTCAGACAGGAGATCATAACAATGACTTTTTCACTGGATAACTGAAAGAAAAAATAACATCTACTAGTGGTAATATAAAAACAGATGAAGCAAATCCATACCAATTCCATAACATACGACGAACAAGGCTTCACGTGGAGACTAATACTAAGAGCTTAGTCAACTGTTGTATTCAATTACCCCACTTTGGGTACCCATATACTTAATCTTTCAAAACATGTCAGAAAAATTAAGCCAAGATCTGTAATTAAAGTGTAGAAGTTAATTTCACATAGCACTCTGACAGTAAGTCTACAACATACAGATAATGAGGCATTTCTGCAGAACAGATCTGAAAATGTATTTTGAAGATGAAATGTACCTATGAGGCAGCTAACTTCAATGATTAACAAATCTGAATTAATTATTTTTGATACAGCTATTGTAAAACAGTACTACTCTATTTCACTATTCACAAACACTGTATGTACCATCAAAAGCCAGACAGTCCTACAGCACTCAAATTGTGTCAATTGAAAATCTTTTCATATTTTTCTTAATTCAGTGATCAACTGCCAACACTTTCATTACATACCTTCTACCTGTAGCCTCACCACGACAACCTCGTGCATGTTATTATGCCTTTGTTTTTTTATCAGCACTAGCAGTACTAAGGCTACAGTCTGAATTCTTTAAAGTTGCTAAATGTTCATTAAACTTCACCGCTGGATGGCTTGCCTGCCCACTAAATATAATTTATGGTGTAAATATGTTTTTGTTGACTAAGTTGCATGACAAACTGAGAACACAACCAGTTTTTTTTAACTCAGTTTACAAACTTAAATATCATGTTATGACGACAGTAAGGTCATTATAAATTTAGACTGTAGCATTTGTCATGGCTCACAACTACATTATCACATGAGAAGAGTAGTGAGGATGCCCTTTTCCAGCAAAGAGACATTTAATGCAAATTATGTTTCACTGGATCATGAAGATCAGACCTCTTGTGTCCAGACACAACAACTTGATTACAAGAATAAATCTTAATGCTGTACAGAAAAAGTAAGTCTCTTGGAGAAATACGGCATGTCACTAAGACCAGTGATAGTTATGTAACCTATGGTATACAATATGTCAAATCTGCGTCACATTGTTAGTAGACAAGCCACAAATGTTTCTCATCCCTTCTCTTACTATAAGTTCCTCAGATATACTAACCGATTGAGGCACTTCACTATTGTGTAAGTAATACTGAAGCTTACAAATTCTGGTGTACACATGGAAGGACACTACAAATGGTCACAAGTTTCTTTGACCCACGGGTAAGAGTCACAGAGATGCTGAAAAAGCTGTTGTATCTGCACACTGTTACTCATTATTAAACAGTATAGTAAAGACTTTCTCTGTGTGTGAAGCCTCTAACAGGGATACTGATGCCTTGTTACCAGAGAAAAAGAAAATCACAGTAGAATTCACCCTCAGACATGGGGAATAGCATTTATAAACACTGTATTCCCCTCAGTCCACTTTGGAAATTGAAAACATGTTGGATTATTCATCAATTCTGAAAAACCAATTTCTGCCATGTTGTTAAAGGTGCAATAGGCTACTCTAACAGACATAGAATTTAAAATTTTAATTAAAATATCAGACTGTCTGTAAGGATAGTGTCAATATTGTACACAGGATATTACCAATATGTAATAGACAGTGGCGGGGGCTCCAAAATCTGCTTGACATATTTGTTGAAACAACTGAACTTAACACATAAGTACTCATTGGCATAAGTAGCCTACTCATTGAATGACACAGATTCTTTCTTTTCCATATTTTTTCTATCCGAATAGTTCTATAACAACACTAAGACAGGCATCACCTCAGCTACAACCAGACATCCATGATACACTGAACAGGACATCAGCGCTGTATCCCAAAACCAGCTGTTGGAAGTGGCTCATTCCAACCCTATGCTCGATCCCTTATGTGAAACAATGTCCACTGCACATGTTATGGCATGCATATTGTACTAACGGTCAAGAATCAAATTTGTGAAGAAGATGCATGTTGTCCCTATACGTTCTAGCTGTTGGCACCAATATCCAATTAACTGGATAAATGTGGATAATGACACTTTCAAATTATCCACAATACATTATATCTTTAATTTTGGTCAAGGTATGCACAATACCGGTACCTAAAACCGACTGTACTTTGGGTTTTACATAAAATCACTTCATGGACTTCACCTTACGTAACCAGTATCTGTAGATATAAGAATACCAGAACCACAAAATCAACTGTGTAGCAGGGTTTGCACACACTTCCTATGCCACTAAGGGCTGTAAAGAAAACGTACAAATAATTACCTCAAAGATAACAAGATGCATCTGTATTTTGCAGGGACTGGGAGGAGGTGGAAGGCAATGTACAGCAAAGACTGCCTGTTGCCACTTATTCCAGGCTTTGTTTCTAGTACTTAAAAGATCAAAATAGGCCTATGTGGAACAACATAAAATTTACTGGGTCAGTACATTTATTGTAGTATGTGTGTCAATGTATACAAGAGCATATTGTCAGTGTTTACATGTCGTTATATAATGACCAGTATGCATATTCTGTCACTAGTGGCAAAACATATTCCGTGTTTATATATTGTAATGGGTCTTTAAGCAAACAGAATAAGATACACTATTCTACAACTAACTTAAATTTCGAGCGTAAAATTACACGAAACAGAAATGACTATTAACTCATGTCATTTTAAGTTCTTTAAAGCTCAAATTGCCAAAATGGAGGCTCAGTATGTTCGGCTACAATTATATTAAACTAAAAAGTAACTTTTTTGTCCTAAACTAGTTATTTGCAGTTGTTATTGCTCATATTTTTAAGCATTTTTTACAGGTTTTGTTGGATATCTTCCAAACGAAACTCCATGTCACAAACAAATTTCAATACACAAGCTGTGTACGATACCCTTTCTGCTTGCTATTTTCTAAATAATTAAATAGTGAAATGTTTGCTTTACGGAATGCCAATTAGTTTTCTTTTGTGAATGTTGCTATTAACTTTATCAGTGTTTTTGGGTAGGTCAAGAAGTAGCAAACTGTCCAATGCGTCAGAGTGGTTATCAACTTCAATAAAAATATAATCTGGAAGATCGATGGTAATTACACTTTCTAGAAAACTTTCAAGTACGTTTGACATAGTAATCACATCCATGTCAGGAATTCTGATAGAAAAGCGAGACGCTCCAACAGAAACAAAAACAGTAAACAAACTGACAGCTGACATACCTGATAGCACCGATTTCCTTTAACAGCTAGGAAGTATGGCAGGGTATATCAACTTACCACCGTTGTTCGTATCACTTTTTTGTTGAGACTTCACGATGGACATCACAGACATGTCTCCACTATCTTAATATAAATTCGGGCTTTGAATTTGAGCTAGGGCAACTGTTTTTATCACAGATTCTACTATTTTTTAAAAAAAGCACTGGTACAACAACATATGACTGAAAACCACGGTCTAAAACACAAACATGCACAGTTCACTTGTGACCAACGAACATCACTAAAAAAACATCATAAAGTACTGTCTACAGTCTAAGAAAATCCTTGCAGAGAATGCAAAAATAGAAAATGTCGGCGTAACACCCAAGAACTAAAAATACGACAATGTTTGACGAAAGATATACCATTGGCTGTTTCTTGTTCAGTAAATACAATGCCAGGCGGCATATTATCTTTGGAACGTTTACAACAGTAAAGAGTACTGCAAAAATCATCAAATTATTGTAATTACCTGTATTAATATTGCTTTTAAATATTCAGAAAAAGTCAAAAAACAACTGAGATTATTTTGGCGTAATTTGTAAGTGCTCTACCTGCCGACTAGAGGATGCAACATTTGAACAAAAGACATTCATTTCCGCGCAATATTTAAATCGTCCGAGTTACAAACCCAGGGCGCAATTCTTTCTACTGTTGGAAGCATCCCGACTTTGGATAATGATTGAAAGTGTATATATTGTTCTTTGGCCTACCGGTCTAGCTTTGCTGATATTATGTGATCTCTTTGTTTTTAAGTTGTTTCTGTGTTGGACATGCCATTCTGAAATTGTCGTTTTCGATTCCTGAAAATAAAATCTTTTTATGCGGTTAAGGAGTTTTAATCAGTTATTAGTGTGTATATGAGGGAGGAGCCCTATAAACTGGTGGTCACTAGAAAACAATGGAAAACAAAAACCCCAGTCAACGAACAAATACTGAAATCGCATCACGACGTCAAAGGGATTCAAATTGAAAAATTGCTTTTACAACTACGAAAAGTTCTGCAGAAGCATATTAGTGACATCCAAACTCAAATTGCAACACGCTGTAACATTAAGTTATTCCCACAAACTGCGAGACTGACCACAAATATGACGAACAATTCGCTCGCCGAAACCAGTGTAGTTCCCAGACTAAGAATGAAAGTACATATTCCAACATTTCTACGGAAGAACCAGAACTATGGTTTGCAGTCTTAGACATAGCGTTCATGCAAAACTATGTTTCTAGCGATCATTATACTAAATCCATCCTCGCGACATAAGGATCCCCATTTGAGGAACACATTACGTGAATGAGTAAATCAGATGGTCTACGAGTGCAACAAATATTTCAGTTGGAGCGTATCGGCAATAGAACATCGTAGGAATTCTGGCTTACCCGTAAATAAGCAATGCCTGATGCAACGCTACGTCACATTTGGCTGAAGCAACTACAATTACTAGTAAAACAGCTGGGACGACATGTGAGAAAAGTGATGATAATACAGCAGCAGAGAAAGTCCATTTATCGATAAAGAAGGCAAAAATTTCGGTAGTTGGACTAAGTAACGACTTCAGCATGGTAGAGAATACAGTTATTGCACATGAGCAACAGCTGAACATTAACGAACAGCTCCGAAGCCTACAATGTCAGTTATTGTCATAACCAATTACTGGTACTGATGATACCCAAGTGGACACACAACAGATTGAAGAAGATAGTCACTGATTCCGTCGACAGAACCAAATACGACACAAGCGAAATAGCATCACTTAGTATGCTGGCACCACATGCGTTTTGATGATCAGGTCACGAGGTGAATGTGTCCATACACGTTCCCAGACGGCCGTTGCGTTCAGTTTAGGAGCAGCAGGCCTGACTGTTCAACAAATGCGCCTTATTGGAAATGAAGGAGCCATTGTTATTCTTGGAAGCACCGAAGATGACATAAAGAAAACTAACCAAGAAACCACACTCAGAATTGGCCAAGCGATCAGCGACGAATCGCCCTTAGCCACACAAACAGCAAACAAACACGTTTGGTTACAACATCACGCCGTTTCTATGTGATGGTTGGTCAGCATACGACGGACATAAGGCACATAAGAGGAGCAGAAAATATAGTTCCTGATTTTCTGTGGGATTGGTGCCATCTCTTCCACGACAAATTACAATCACTTCATTGCGGTGCAAGGCACTGAAAAGCAGCTACGGGAATACTTATACTGGTAAAGCGATTCAGCTGACCTCTACCTCAAACAAATACTGTTAATAAGTACCAAAGACCTTATTTAGTATGATGTGTCTAGACCCTCGCCCAGGCCTTTTGGGCCTGGAACTATACATAAAACAATACTTGAAAGGGTTAATAACCACATCCATCCAAGAGTGTGTGTCGCATTCAACAGTGCAAAGTTGGCAGACACATACCTAAGCAAGTGGGAGAACTTCTAGAAACAACAGGCGTTTTCTCCCATGTACTCATAGATCTTATGATCCTGCTTCCCCTGTTAGAGGGGTATCGATATAAATTTACAGATTTTTATAGATAAACTCGTTGGCCTCCCACTACTCCAATCAGTCACATCTCGGTGGAAACAACAGCAAGAACCTTTATAACGATGTGAATTTTCCGTTTCGACTGTCCAGTTCATGTTATTTCAGATCCAGGGCGGTAATTTCAGCTGTTGCTGTTCTTCAAACTATCCAAACCGTGTGGGTTCCAACTCAACCATACAACCAGCAATCATCCAACAAGCACTGGTATGGTAGTGTGTTGGCATAGGATCTTAAAAGTCATGGTTATGTGCCAAAAGAACAGTTATACTACCACTCCAACCTCTGGTCTTCCTGGGGCTCTGCAGAGCTTTGAAACAAGACTTTGGATCATCAACAACGGAAATGGTTTATGGGGAGACATTACACCTGCTGTTGGTGTTTTTTCTGGCATGACAGCTGTCAGTTGTACCAGAGCTGCAATTTTTACTTCAACATGTGAAGATCCATATCTCTGAGGTATACCCTTCACCAGCATCTCACCATGGAAACCAGAAAAAGTTTTCGTCCACTAGGACCTTAAAACATACTTGCATGTGACAGTTAGGACAGCTGTAGTGTGCACACATTTTAACCACCATACTCAGGACCTTTCCAAGTGCT
Source organism: Schistocerca piceifrons (assembly GCF_021461385.2). NCBI lineage: Eukaryota > Metazoa > Arthropoda > Insecta > Orthoptera > Acrididae > Schistocerca > Schistocerca piceifrons. The sequence goes on along the minus strand of NC_060145.1, from coordinate 80,611,955 downwards.
CGAACATGGTAAACACACAGTGCAAATAATGTGCAACAGCAAACCACTAATGGTATCTCTGATACATGTCAAATCAGCATATTTGCTGACAACAGACATCCTTTCATACCGAAAGAAAACCAGGGACTCCACGTGAACTGCTTCAAACCAATCCAGAAGTTGTCCTGATTACTTAACCCCCAGTCGCCCTCACCTCAGCAAACAAGTGTGCAGGTAGTATCAGAGATACCAGCAGTTTACATTAGAGCCAGCAAATGGATGCATTATAAATACTCGTACATTCTGGTAGATTCTAACGGGGGGGGGGGGGGGGGGGGGGCTGTGTGGGAAACACCAACTCTGGATACGTTGTTATTTTTGCAACTGACCCAACTTTGCTGATGTTATGTTTTCTCTTACATAGTTTCATGTTTTGGCTTATCACTGTGGAATTGTCATTCTCGATTCCTAAAATCAGTTTATTCGGTTATGGAGTATTAGTGAGTAATTATTCTGTAAATATTGGAAGAATTCTATATATTTTATAATAATCTTCTCTATTTGGCATGAAAATGCAAATGACAAAGATACATGTGCATTAATGGAACCATAGTTCTTCACTAATAATAGCATATTCACTAACTTAATAATATTCTGCAGAAAGGCTTGAAAATTACATCAAGAGATTGATCTATTGTCTGAGAGGAAAATGACTTCTTGAGAGTTGTACATATCAATTATCACAGATCAAACAGCAACAACAGGAAACTGGTGATACCATAACGAAATATTGTGGATGCTATAAATAATATTATTAATAAAAAGTCAGAAGTTCTGCAGAAAGTGAATGATGATCTGCAACTATTTTAAAGATATTACTTTTATTTTTCTAGTCTTCTTCCTTAGTTTGTTGCTGAAATCCGCTAATCCAATTCAGTGTTTTGCATTTGTGTGATGAACAATGTATGTACTTTTCTGATATGTTTGTTCCATTATCAATAATGTAGACTATTGTGCTAAGTGGTTTGTACTGGTACTTACATCATAGTCTACATTTAAATGCGTTTAATAAAGGAGATGGACACATACAGAGATAAAATGTTCAAACATTCGTTTGTAAGAGCAAACTGAACTAGAGGCATGACTTCAAATTACTTTTCTGAAATTCATGGATCATAAGCAACTACTTGTAACTGATGATATTGCTGAATATTTTTGTTGATTAATAATTTACAGTTTTTCATATGAAAGTAATCCCAATACTTGTGTGAAAATATTATTAACCTCCAACTAACTACAATGCTTTTATGTGCATAATTTATAAAAGAAGATATTCCAGATTATATCACTTGCAATTGTCAAAGAGTAAAGGAAACATAAAAACAAATGCAATAAGTCGATTTATCAAAGAATATTTATTCCTTCCGTGATTTTCACTAATCACCCAGTCATTAACAACAATCAACAATCACAGTAATGTAGAAATTGTTAAAGGACATCACATTCCCCACTGACTGTAGAAATTATTTATTTCACAACTGCAATTTCGGCCTTAAAACCATTTTCAAGTGATACTGCAAAAGATTTTATTTCAACCCATATCAGGCTTTAAAATGACTTAGAATTGAGCTGGTCATTTTTAATTTCTTGAGTTATTACCGAAAACTTTAGTTTTTGTTCGTATTGTATGCCACTGACTTGGCAGGCAGTAATGAAAGCAACCTTAAATTTCTTACAGATGCAAAGTTGTCCATAATGAAATATCTCTGAAGAAAGCTGCAGAAATATTCAATCAGATCTTTATCAGGTTTCAATGTGGTGCAAACATTAGCAGCCGGCTTTAAATGTAAAGTAATCTAAAATTATGCACTTTATAAAACGAAAAAAAAGTATTGTGTTATTACCACAAATCAATTATTCACAGTTTTTATCATTCAAATCACTCACATGCCTGGGTATAACAATACACACTAACAAATGGAAGGTGTTACTGAAATGGTCCTAGATAGCAAAGGCATGGATATGGAAATGACAAGGGCACATGACACAGAAAGAAACACTTTTATGGAACTGTGACACATTTATTTTCTCTCTTTTTTAAATGAAATTTGGTAGAATAGTAACCCTTGCCAGAAATAATATCTTCATCAACAATAATGAAATCACCAGACCAATGTACTGAGCTTGGTTATTACTGCTTTTATCTTAATTTGAAATAAAAGGTTTCAGCTAAAACAAGAGATAGAATTTAGAAAATCTAGCATGTTTTAGCACAAGTGGGACCTCTCAATGTTCACTATAAATTTACTTAAAACTTATGACCCCAAAAGCATTACTTCCAATTGATTTTTTTTAAATTAGACAAGCTTCTGATATACCTAACAGGACATCCGTTGTTGCACAGTGAGAAAATTTAATTCACACGAACCAAGTTGGTGAATGGACTGATTTCTTTTTGGAGGAGAGAAATGGCGCAATGCTGCTTGTATTTTATGTTTTCGTTCAACTATTAATGGGAGCCAGCTTAATACAAATGAGGAATCACATGACACTCTGCTTATGACAACATAGGAAAAAACGAAGTTACCAGAACAGCAATCACAGCTCACCATAGATTCTGCAGAATTGTAGACAAGAAAAACTTTTACCATTGTTCTGTACAGCTGACATTAAAAGCTAACTGAAGCAGAACATAAACTCCGAATCTGACTTCTGAAGGTATTGCCACAAAACAGCCAAATAAAGGTAACAACTAATTGTTTGCCAACCTTCAAATGCATACACTACTTCAGTGGGTAATCAGCCTAACATGGAGGAAACAAATGTTAGAGCACAGCTGGGAACATTACAAGAACACATAGGTCTGAACACAGTTACATTTTCCCATGGACAGATGCTCAACAGTTTCAATTATGGTGGCTCAAATCCAACACATAATAGCCCAAAGCACCCTCATGACAGCGACCATGGTTGAGCAACCACATAACATACAGTGCACTCAGGAGCGACTTGGGTTGAGATCTCTCATTGAATTGTCCAAGCAATAGTCCATCCCACATCAGGGAAGTGGGCAGCGCGCCCAGCCTTGTTTCTACGCACCAACTGTCGCCCCAGTGTCCTAAAAGGGAAGGAGTCGGCGCTAAGTACATGTCCCCAGTGTTCACACTGCGACTAGGGAAAACACATGTGCAGGAATGATGTACACTATCTCTCATGGGAACCAGAATCAAATCGAGCTGCAACACAGCGCAGCATGAAGACACTGACCAAAGACCACCATACGGTAGTCCACTAGTTACACGTCTGTGGGATATAATTAAATATTCATCTTCACATGAACTTATTTTCAGCACAGAAAATAGGTATCACAATGCATGAAGTAATGTGTGCTTTCACATGGCTCTCGGTGATATCTGTCTTTATTGGATATCTTTGGATGGAGATTACAGCGCAGCATCCCCAGAGCTCTTGCACAAGCAGTTTATTTCCATCTTTCGGATTTAGAGGAGTATGGGAGATCAAGTGTTGGAAACAAAGGAAGACAGATCAGTGTTGTAACATTTCCATTTGCAACAAAGTCATTAGAGATGGAGCACAAGCTTGTATTAGGGAAGGATGGTGAAGAATCTTGACTGTGCCCTTTCAAAGGAATCATTGATCTCATTTCACTCGGTAATGAGTGTTGACGTATGAGAACAATGTGCTAAGAAGAGGAGGCATTGTTCGTTCCAGAAGGATTGCACCATGAGAAGATGGTAGGATTGTTCAACTGGCTTCAAAGAAGAGACAGTTAGCAAGAGCTGAAATCCACAGAGTGCTTATGGGCAGAGTGTCACCATGAATCATAGGGTGCAATTTTTTTGACATCCTTGCTGAGATCTAGTTGCCAGACGTTGTGTATCTCAGACAGCATACCGTAGAAATTATGTAAGGTAAGGGCCCCAATATCGTCCCCGCACCTAATTTCGTCCTCATTCCGGTTCCCAAAATAGGAAACAATGTTTAGCTACTTGTGGATGGGCGACCTCTGTCTGTTTCTTTGTTGAGAGAGAGTAATGTGTGCAGCATGTTTAGATTCCTTGTAATAGGGAATTTAATTTTTTATCCAGAGGTGAGTTAGTGCAGCAGCCAGATTAACAGCCTACAATTCCTTACGTGAGCACTGATTTGCGTTCAAATACTGTGCTGTATTTCAGTAGTGTGTTGTAGTATCTGGAGTGTAATTACTACAGTCACTGGGTTATTTGGTAACCGTGATAGCGTTACGGAGATGTTTAATAAACTCAAGTGGCAGACTCTGCAAGAGAGGCGCTCTGCATCGCGGTGTAGCTTGCTCGCCAGGTTTCGAGAGGGTGCGTATCTGGATGAGGTATCGAATATATTGCTTCCCCCTACTTATACTTCCCGAGGAGATCACGAATGTAAAATTAGAGAGATTAGAGCGCGCACGGAGGCTTTCAGACAGTCGTTCTTCCCGCGAACCATACGCGACTGGAACAGGAAAGGGAGGTAATGACAGTGGCACGTAAAGTGCCCTCCGCCACACACCGTTGGGTGGCTTGCGGAGTATCAATGTAGATGTAGATGTAGATGTAGATTTGGCCTACACAGAGGTGATAAAAGTCTTGGGATAGTGATAGTATCGCATATGCAAGATGTAAAAGGACAGTGCATTGGCAGAGATCCAGAGATGTTATTTGTACTCAGGCAAATGATGTGAAAAGGGTATGGCCGCACGACGGGAATTAACAGAATTTAAACTCTGAATGGTAATTGCTGCTACACGAATGGGACATTTAATTTCGGAAATCGTTAAGTAATTCAATATTTCGAGTTCCACAGTGTCAAGAGAGTGCCGAGAATACCACATTTTAGGCGTTACCTCTCTGCACGGACAACTCAGTGGCCACTGACCGTCACTGACTACCGAGAGCAGCTGCGTTTGCATAGAGCTGTCAGTGATATCAAACAAGCAATACTGCCCGAAGTAAACCCAGAAATAAGCGTATCAGTTAGGACAGGGTGGCGAAATTTGGAGTTAAAGGACTGCAGTAGGAGGCGACCGACGCGATTGTCTTGACTAACAGCACGACATCGCCTGCAGCACTTCTCCTGGGCTCGCTACCATATCGGATGGACCATAGACGACTGGGAAAACGTGGCCTGATCAGATTTCAAGTATGGCGCAGACACCATGAAGCCTTGGACCCAAGTTGTCACCAAGACACTGTGCAAAGTGGTGTGGGTTGTGTTTACATGGAATGGACTACGTAATCTAGTTCAGCTGAAAAGATCATTGACTGAAGATGGTTATGGTCGGGTGCTAGGAGACCATTTGCAGCTATCCACGGACATCACGTTCCCAAACGACGATGGAGGCTTTACGAATGACAATGCGCCAATTTACCGGGTTACAAGTGTTTGCAATTGCTCCGAAGAACATTCTGAACAGTCAGGTGAATCCCATCGAACATTTATGGTACATAATCAAGAGGTTAATTCATACACAAAATCCTACCCTGGCAACATTTTCGCAATTGTGGATGGCTTGAGAGGTAGCGTGACTCAGAATATCCGCAGGAGGCTTCCATCTACTTGTTAAGTCCATGACATATCGAGTTGCTGCACTCTGCTGTGGAAAAGGAGGTCCAACACGATATTAGGAGGTATCTAATAACTGTTGTCACCTCTATGTCAAGTTTAATGAGATTCAGTAGTAACCTAAAATTTTTTGTTGCGTTAGTGGCTACTTTATGCATGAGTCTAGAGGCTTTTTCACAGCCTTTCGAAATACAAAATTCTCCGTTAATTTGTCACATCGAATTCAGATAAAATCCTTTGCATTTGATGATTACTTCCATCATCATCATCATGGTGTGACTGTCATGAAAATGATAGACAGATTGGGATTTCTTTAGGGATTGCCCATCACCCCCTGGCGTTGGTGCTGTACCAGAATGTTACTGCTATTCCTCCAGTATCTGCAATAAAATGAGGATTAAAAACTTCAGATTCTGGTTGTATCAACTCGTGGTCCATCTTGGGGTTTTATCTTCACACGACGGCAGTGCTTACAACTTGTTGGCGGCCAGCAGCTGGCCTGGCATCATTTTTCTGTGCACAGACGTCGTTGGAAGAGTTTAAGGCCAGGCTGCTGGTGCAGCCAACATCTGTGCCTTGTCGAGTGTTTTGCAAGGTGAGACAACTTTTCGTGACACATGTGTTTATGAACTACTGCAGCCTTAATCTCCTCACAGCAGCGATAGCTTTCTTAGTGAGGGCTGCCACAATTTCTGCATTTTGGAGAGCGTTTATGCAGATGGAGGCAGTTTGCATTTGCATGATCGCCAGCAAACTTCGCACATGCCTCTGAAAGGAAACAGCAGCATGCCACACGCTCCATCCTTTGACATATGAGGTACTGTAGCATGCCTTTCGAGTGCTTGAAAGGCTCTACAGTGACTGTGATGTTGGACATCCTATTGAAGGAGCCTCCTATTCTTTGGGTTGTCGACTGTGATGACCAGGAGGGGTGGCGATTCCTTCTGAGTCTTGGGGAAGGGGGGATGGGGGAACTTTATGCATATCATGTTGTGGACTCCAAAGCTGAGGACTTCCACCTCTTCTTTAAGAAAGCTAGTATCTGCCAGTTGTGGGAGAACGTGAACACCACCCTTATGAGTCATTCTGGAAGAGCAGTATGCATGTAGAAGTGCAGTGAGACCACTACTGCTTCGTTCGCCACCTTCTGGAAATCTTTGCTGTCAGCAAATTTCTCTCCCACCAGGATGCCTCCTTCAATTATCATAATGTAATCAGCTGTTGTCCACCAATTGAAGTGCTGCAGGGAACCACAGTGCTCATCCTTCACCTCGAAGCCAATGCGAGGTGACTTTGGCATTGACCACCAAGCTGTAGATGCTGCGTGGGAGCTGGCTACTTCTGCATCAGTTTGCTGTGTGGTTTGCAGCTGGCTAGGGCTGCCTTATTCTTGGACAGCAGGTGTGGTGTTCTGTTGTCTGGACTGAGGAAGGTCTTCCATCTTCACCCACATCAGATCTTGGTACCAGTTCATGGTCACTGTTGTTGGTGCAATGGGTGTCATTTCTGGTTGTGCCGTGTTTTTTAATGTGACATAGATCCAGTTGATGCCCACAGTGCTAGTACCTGCAATGGAGCGCTTTCTGCCGCTAATTGTCTTTCCTTTTTCGGCGATCTCCTGGTGATCTCTGTCTGCACCACAGTCCATTATCGGTTGCACTGTTCACCATCAAGATGCCACAGCACTCTGGTTACATCTTGTCCCTTCAGCTCTTCCTTCGACAGTGTTCTCTGTAGTAGTTTAGAGGCGGCACATCGTCATCATCAGGCTCGTCCACCTTGAAGTCACAGTTAGGAGCTGACTCATCATAAGAGGAGGGTCAAATGGCTCAGAGCACTATGGGACTTAACATCTATGGTCATCAGTCCCAGAGGAGGGTCAGATGGGGCTCTCAGCGAAGTGAAATCTGCCGACCAGCGAGCTGCCATTCCGTTCTCAGCAGCAGTCTACTCTGCGGCGGGCGAGATGAGGCTGTCGACAGAGCAACCTATACCACATAACGATCCGCCACATCCGTCGCTTTATTCAGTGCTACCTTAAACTCAGGGCATGCTCACATCTCTGCACTGCGCCAGAGCGACGACTGTAAAGCGTGTGTGTGTTGTGAATCTCTCTCTCTCCCTGCTCTGCTGATGGCAACCTCCCTAGAGATTGTCTATGTTCTGGAGTTTGTTATCCTTGGACATTTACTCCACTGGTACTGGATTGAAATTGCTTTCTGGGACTATTGGAGGGCATTGGACTAGTCTGAGCAGACAGGATTGAATTATTGGGAGTTACAGTAGATTAGCGAACTTATGAGGAAGGTGTCTTCTTCCTCTGTTTGATTCTCGGAGTTACATCGATGATATGACGCCAGTCGCGTTCTTCAAAAAACCGGTTGCCTGTTTATCGGGCACAGGTCCTTCTTGGGGATGATGGCAGTAAACGTGGCGACTTCCCAGCCGAATACGTACGGCTTATGGTGAAGGTAAGGTTTAGGGATATTACACTCCTGGAAATTGAAATAAGAACACCGCGAATTCATTGTCCCAGGAAGGGGAAACTTTATTGACACGTTCCTGGGGTCAGATACATCACATGATCACACTGACAGAACCAAAGGCACATAGACACAGGCAACAGAGCATGCACAATGTCGGGACTAGTACAGTGTATATCCACCTTTCGCAGCAATGCAGGCTGCTATTCTCCCATGGAGACGATCGTAGAGATGCTGGATGTAGTCCTGTGGAACGGCTTGCCATGCCATTTCCACCTGGCGCCTCAGTTGGACCAGCGTTCGTGCTGGACGTGCAGACCGCGTGAGACGACGCTTCATCCAGTCCCAAACATGCTCAATGGGGGACAGATCCGGAGATCTTGCTGGCCAGGGTAGTTGACTTACACCTTCTAGAGCACGTTGGGTGGCACGGAATACATGCGGACGTGCATCGTCCTGTTGGAACAGCAAGTTCCCTTGCCGGTCTAGGAATGGTAGAACGATGGGTTCGATGACGGTTTGGATGTACCGTGCACTATTCAGTGTCCCCTCGACGATCACCAGTGGTGTACGGCCAGTGTAGGAGATCGCTCCCCACACCATGATGCCGGGTGTTGGCCCTGTGTGCCTCGGTCGTATGCAGTCCTGATTGTGGCGCTCACCTGCACGGCGCCAAACACGCATACGACCATCATTGGCACCAAGGCAGAAGCGACTCTCATCGCTGAAGACGACACGTCTCCATTCGTCCCTCCATTCACGCCTGTCGCGACACCACTGGAGGCGGGCTGCACGATGTTGGGGCGTGAGCGGAAGACGGCCTAACGGTGTGCGGGACCGTAGCCCAGCTTCATGGAGACGGTTGCGAATGGTCCTCGCCGATACCCCAGGAGCAACAGTGTCCCTAATTTGCTGGGAAGTGGCGGTGCGGTCCCCTACGGCACTGCGTAGGATCCTACGGTCCTGGCGTGCATCCGTGCGTCGCAGCGGTCCGGTCCCAGGTCGACGGGCACGTGCACCTTCCGCCGACCACTGGCGACAACATCGATGTACTGTGGAGACCTCACGCTCCACGTGTTGAGCAATTCGGCGGTACGTCCACCCGGCCTCCCGCATGCCCACTATACGCCCTCGCTCAAAGTCCGTCAACTGCACATACGGTTCACGTCCATGCTGTCGCGGCATGGTACCAGTGTTAAAGACTGCGATGGAGCTCCGTATGCCACGGCAAACTGGCTGACACTGACGGCGGCAGTGCACAAATGCTGCGCAGCTAGCGCCATTCGACTGCCAACACCGCGGTTCCTGGTGTGTCCGCTGTGCCGTGCGTGTGATCATTGCTTGTACAGCCCTCTCGCAGTGTCCGGAGCAAGTATGGTGGGTCTGACACACCGGTGTCAATGTGTTCTTTTTTCCATTTCCAGGAGTGTAGATGGGGTATAATAATAGGGATAGGTGTTAAATGCGAATGTTTTATCATGTATTGCTTGTGCAATCACCTGCAGCATTTGCTGCACTGTTTCCTTGTCCGGTAGCGGCCGTGGCTCAGATGGAGGCAGCATGCCTCTGATCCATCCTCTTCGTCAGTGCATACGAGTTGTTGCATCTCTTCCAGTAGAGTGTCGTGCGCCTGCTGGTCATCAAACTCACTTGAATTCGTGGCAGCAGGTGGCCCCATTCCGTGACGTCTTCCGAGAGTTCCAGCAACTCCGCAGGGGCTGGAGGGTCTTCTGTCTGCATCGCTGCATCCACTACCACCGGGGCGGCTGGCGTCGTTTTGGCAGCGCGCATCTCATCGCGTAGTTCAGCGAGTAGGCGATGTACTTCTTCCACCTCAGCTATCAGAGCTGCCCTCTCTTCAGTAAAGGCAGTTTTGAGAGTGGCAGTTGCTACGTCGGTGGCTTTCGGCAACTTTTCGCAGAGGCCACCACAGTCTTCTTCTCTTGGCGACACAGCCCGCTTCCATTACTTGAAAAGGGGGCGGGGCAGCGCCTTATCTTCATGGGCCACCTCTTCTCATGTGGTGGCCCTCTTCTGCTGCATCCAGGTCTTCACGTAGTTGCACTTCGCTAGTTAGCAGCGTGCATGCCGCTGCAGTTTGCGCAAGTAGCAGCCACTCCTCTCGGTCTGTTACAGTGCTTGCGCGCACTTCAGGAACGCAACTGTATTCTTGCAAGTCTTGGCAAGGTGCCCCATCTTTTGGCACTGGTAGCACTCACTGTTCCTTGTGCTTCCTCGTCCTGTTCTTGTTGCAGCGGCCGTCCCCAGCTAACTTGAGCAGGAGGTTGGCAACGGCAGCAATCTTGCTTCTTCCACCCTTTTCGCGTCCTGACATGGCGAGCGAGACAAGCGACAGCAACGGTGCGACCTGCAGCGAGTCGAGCAGCGTGGCTGACGCTTTTATGCCCAGGGGCATCACCCCCTGTAAAAGTGCGTGCTGCCAGAGGTCGACATCTAATTGGCTGGATGATGCCACAGAGCCGACGCATGCTGTGATGGCACATACTGCGCCCTTACATTATGTTTGTGCTTGCCATCCAACATTGCTTGCTGCGCCACCAGTTACATCAGACGGTAAACGGTAAACTAGGAGAAGCTTTACTTGGCTCTGAGCACTATGGGACTTAACTTCTGAGGTCATCAGTTCCCTAGAACTTAGAACTACTTAAACCTAACTAAGCTAAGGACATCACACACATCCATGCCTGAGGCAGGATTCCAACCTGCGAACGTAGCGGTCGCGCTGTTCCAGACTCTAGCGCCTAGAACTGCTCGGCCACTTCGGCCGGCCAAGCCACTATGATTAGGGCAGAAGGCTCTTCCACTGCGGCCGGAAGAAGCTTTACTCTGCGCTGTTTCTTTATCAAGTACACACTCCCACGCATTGATAATTGCATAGCGAAAGCCTCTATTAAACTCATGTACACAGAATCTAATTTCAGCTACTTCCCTGATCATAGTCCCAATAATTCGGTGCAAGAGTAAAAAACCTCATTTAATCATAGAATATAGGCTTTCACGGCCAGTATTTGCGATATTGTTGATATCTTATTTTGCAGATGTAAGGCCGCAGTCCAAGGTATAATTCTCTGTCTAACGTTTCGTCTTCCATTGCTGGCGACTTCATCGGAGGCTATAACGACTCAGAAAGCTGTTTATTCAAACCTAATCGTGTGTTAACAGGCTATATTCAGCCAATGTTGATTTTTTGGAATTCATATATTTAAGATATGTTGATGCTCAACACAGTGACCGGTAACAGTCTGTATAGACTGGCTCACTTAACTTCTGCCACATTCGCGAGGAATGCTAAAAATCCACGGCACTCTTGGGCTGAAATTATCTTTAATTGGTCGCAACATTCCTTTCTTTTTCCTGGGTGGCTGGAAGAATGCTTTGATTTGTTGCTTGTTTACGACTCTGTCTACCTTAAAGGTAAGTACACACTTATATACAAAATCGAGCGATTGTCTACAGACATTGTAGAAGGACTGCCTATAGGCATGTAGCTAGACAATGTATATAGACAGTCTAGATACTTTGTCTCGTGTACACACTTGCATGCCTTTTTCCTCGATATTTGGTTAGTATGGCTGACCTCATTGGAATCGCAGCTTGTGCAGTGACAATAATGAATACTGAAAAAAATTATAGAGGAGACGTTGGTTGAAACGTGAACTGTTCGTGGAAGGGTCTCCTTTTGGTTGTAATTTACTTTCGACTTTGAAAGTAGAAAACAGCATTTTTGTTGTTGTTTGTCAAATCACGCACTGATACTTTAATATTTTTCGGCTAGCTCTTCGATGAACAACTTTTTCTTGTAGCGATTTTTATATTCGGACTTGTCAGTTTTCCACAAACTTGATGCCGCGTGAATATCTTCCGTCAGCTGCAACACTTCTTCCGTTTCCCACGTCTTGGTAATGACGTTTGACAATAAGAAGAAGAAACATGATAGAAAACCAGGCGAAGCTTTCTCCTCACCGCAAAGACAGTAACTGGAGGCCATGTCTCCAACATCTCCATGCGACGAAATATCACGCAACGTTATGTAAGAATTGTCTCATGTCCCATTTCAAACGGGAATCAGAAGTTGTGCGATTTTGTAGCAAAAGCGTATCTATAAACAAGAAGTGTCTCCCAGTTGCCTATATACAAAATCGCTCGATTGTGTGTAGACACTGCCCAGATACAAAAATCGCTCTACTTTGTACTCTAAAAGTTGTTGCAGAAAGGAAGCCGCACTTAATGTTGGTCATCCTGACTTGGTAGAGCGGCACCACGTCTTGACGTTCTCATGAACTGCTAAAATGACAGCAGTACTATTGGCACTCGGCCGAAATCGGTCTATTTTGTCATGACAGTCTGATCTGTAATGAGACTAATATTTACTTTCGGGCCATATTAAATCGGTCGATTTCAGCCGAACGCAAGTTGTATCGTGCAAATATTAGTTGCTCATGGTTTCCTCGACAGCGTTGACCTACTATAATGGACAGAATAGCCGTTCCTTCTGAATATCATCTTTAGATGAATAATCTCGGAGCCGATATGCTCCTTGTCGCAAATAGCCCTGTTTCTGTGTATTAAGGTGTTCGGAATAGCTCTTATCTAAGCTGGATGATGAAAGCCATGTCTGTTGAGGTGTAGGTTCGTATGCTTCGGCTTTCGATACACAGAATGGCCGAGTCGTTCATCTGCTTTCCCTTGGACCGACGTATGTAAGAAACACAATTTCCTGTCCATCTCTGTCTCTGGATGTATACTGTTCATATGGTTTGCTGTGGAAAAGAGGCCTACTGAAAGAGGTTGAGAAATATTCATCAGCACCAACCAGCGTCCTCCAGTGCTTGAAGGGTACTTCTCATGATAGCGTCCCTTCATAAACAAAAAAAACCTCAATACTTTATAGAAGAGGGGGAACATGGGGTTTGGTTATTGTGACTGTACTTATATTTATAGCAGATACTTTAAAATGACTGAATGATACTTGTCTTGTTGGAGCGAGACCGAATAGTTTCTGCTTGAATTGGTTATACGAGTTACATCGTTACACAAAGTGTTCCATTTGTCTTACTTACTACTTTTTTTAATTTAAACTCTCAAAAAATATATTAAGTTCAACGGCATTTATAGTAAAATAGTGTCATTCCTTATTTGAGAGGCAATGATTAATAACGTCGTTTCTTCTTATAGGATGTGTTACTCTGATCCCAGATGCTACGCTCATTTCAGAAGTTTACTGTCACATGAAAATCGTATGCTATGCCCAACTCCCTACCAAACAAACACAGTGTTATGATTGCTTTGCGTCTTCGTAAACAGGCTGCGAAACATCGTCGTGTGGAAAGTTTTTATACTTTGCGTTGATCATCAGAGCAGAAAATGTTTCACATACTTGCCGAAGGTTGGCCAGAGAATCTCATGTGTGCTACTGCCTTTAGAGACTCGCACCCCATAATATTGCCGCAAAAGTTTGAATTTTAGGAAGTTTCATTTTCCCATATGTCGAAATGTATGGTTAAATGTGGTGTTAGTTTCGTGTTCTTTGTGCATATGCAGTGCCTCGAGTCCTCTTGGGAGAGTTCTGTGTTTATTAATTTTCTGAAATACTAAGTTGAGAAAGTTGTTATTGTAATACATAAATATATCAACAAAACTGCAAGGCATATGAGAAGAACCTATTATTTCGTAGCCAACAGTATTTTGCGGTTTAATTATATTGTTTTTGCAAATAATCAACAACAAAAGAAATGTAAGCGTCTTCAAAAATTTTATGAGTATTCAGATGTGCGGTGAAACGTAAACATTTCTTTGTGTCAACGAAGTGCTCATCGAAACCAGCATTATGTAAGTACAGCAAAACAATTCTTACAAATTTATGGTTAGTAAAAAACGATCACATCAGACGTGACTTAAAAGCCGCCACATGTCTGTATAGATAAATTTGCCTAGCGCTTGTCAATTTCCCAGTTTACATTCCTCATAGTTTACCTTTGTTGCCCAATAAAATAATTTAAACCTTGATTTCAATTGTGTCATTCATATAATGTTTTTGCAAGATAATTATTTTCTCAGTTGCTAGATCTGCAAAAGACTTGACATCCTTTACACAAGGTAACTGCCTGCTGATTTTATTACTTGTGAAAAAGTTAACAAGGTGAAGTTTTCATGTCTTTTAAGAAAATGTTCTCTTTACCTTCTTAGTCAGGGTTTCCCATACAAAATTTTTATGAATGCTGATGATTTTATTAGGGAATGGAAGAAAGCACCTTTTTTACGGGAGAAACAGCTTTGCTGAGGGTCTGAAGACATTTATGTGATTTTATCTGGGAAGCAGGTCATCTTCAGTCAGTACAAATTTTGGTTTAATCCTTTACTTTCTTTTTAGGTCAGCTTTCTTCGTATGGTGATCAATTAAAAAAAATTTCACAGGAGGATGTCTTTATCTTCATATTTTCCCATCTTTTTCTATCGTTTTCTTTTTGTATATGGGTACTGCATTTGCTGGCAGCTTTGTGCAACTTTTCTCGAAGTTGTCTCTTATGCTTTGTGAACATTTTTTTCCCCACTTTCTGTATAAAGAATAAGTTGATATTAAGTCGTAGATAGGCACAACAAAAAGACTTTCACAAATAAACCTTTTGAGCCTTAACGCCTTCGTCAAAAAAAAAAAAACCACACACACACACACACACACACACACACACACACACACACACACAGATGACTGCAGTCTCAGCCAACTGAAGCCTGAGTGTAGCTTCAGTTGCCTGAGACTGCAGTCACGTGTGTGAGAGTTGTGTGTGTGTGTGTGTGTGTGGGGGAGGTCTGTTTTTGATGAAGGCCTTACTGGCCGAAAGCTTTATTTGTGACAGTCTTTTTGTTGTGCCTATCTGTGACTCAGCATCTCCGCTATATGGTGAGTGGAAACTTTCCTTTTCATAATATTGTTACAGTCCATCCTGGATTTTCCACTGTTTGATACTTTGATATTAGTGTGAACTTTTAAGGCACATTTATTCCAATCAGCATAACTTAAAAATGACAAGAAGTTTTAAATGGTTTAGATTTCGGTCACAACCCAAAAAAGTTATGGGTGGGACAGAATTAATTTCAACATTTATATATGTGGCCATTTAAATATTAAACACTGCTTTAGGTGTATTTATCAGATTTTCTTACTCTTAATTTAAAATCAACAAAATTGCTGTAATTTCTGAGTTACAGAGTAAACTTTTTCATGTTTTTTGTCACAGGTGGGACACTAAGTACAGAGCTGTTTTTGTAAATAAATTGCATGCTTAATATCTTACCTTTCATTAAAAAATAATATTCTGCTCTTGAAACTTAATAATTGAGACTGCTACGATGGCTGTCAATATAAAAAGAAATTGCATTTACTGAAATAATTTTGTAACTTTGATAATTTTTTTCAGGATTCCATAATTTAACTAACGTAGGTTCAGAAAAGTATGACATAAATTTAACTGAAAATAAAATTTAAAAAAGTGTCAGGCTCATTTTCACATGAAATCGCCCAGAAGCAATAACAAAATCTTCTTAAATAATCTCTAAACAATGGATTATTTGATACAAAAGTTTTCAAAGTACTGTACTGTGTCATAACATAAAAAAAAAAAGAAACCGACGTTTTGGACACTGTTGCAATAGCGGTCTTCTGTAAATGTGCCTGAAATGTTGGTTAGCATAGGGGTTTTTTACATTATGGAATGGCATGGTACCCAGAAAACTTTTATATCAACTGACTATGGCTGTGGAAGCCTAAGCAATTGTAGTGAATTATTTGTTAGTCAGATCATATATATGAGCATATGTTTGTGTAATTTAGAGGAGGCTCCTTCATAAACACTGTGTATGCTGTCGACATTGTTTTCCTGTGTTGCATTTGACTTTAAATTGGTTGTATTGGTTGTATTAAAATGATAGTGAACACACATACAACACATATAGGAAGAACAGTGTGGATATTCCATACCTCGACAGTGGTGAAAAAGGACATTACTTGGGTATGAAGTTACTAAAAAGTCTGCAAATGACACTGACTGTCCAAAGATGCTTGGGCTATCTGGTGAAAAAGGAATTGTTTGGTTCTAAAGAGTATCTGTTAAACTGCATTTGTATATACCATTGTTTACAGTCAAACAAAGGAAGTGTTTGTGTGTGTGTGTGTGTGTGTGTGTGTGTGTTTTTTTTACTGACGAAGGCTGTGGCTTAAATCTATATGTGAGTGTCTTCTAATTGTGTCTGTATGTGACTTGATGTGTATTCTTTATGATCAGTAATGCTAGAGAGTGTAATCAGAATAGTCGCTCCTTAGGAAACAAGTGATAACGAATGTTTTCTGTTTTTGACTTGATCTATAGTTGACTACATTTACTGTGCACAGAGTACTCGTGCAGGATTAAAAATAAAAATTCACTTAAATTCAAATATGATACCATTTGGATGCATATGCTTACATGTGTTAAAATATATTCATATTTTACGCAGAGACATACAAAGGCTTCTTTTCATAATAGAAGTTTTGCATAGGTGATACTTTTGTACTAGGTAATACCCTATAACAAGCAAAGGTTTGTGTAACTGTCTAGTGTTAGTGCCACATGCCTATCTCCAGTATTTTGATTAGGAATAAAATTAAAAATGATAGCAATGAAGTGTCACATGCACAAACAGTACTTGAACGGAAGTGAGTATGTAGGCCAGAATGGAAAAATACAAAGAATTGTGGTTACAGTTTCCATACTCTTTGAATGATTTTTCACTTCAAGTGTTTTCATTGTCCCTTTTATTTATTTAATGCCCAGTATTCTGATAGGTTTGATAATGCCTGCCACAAGTTCCTCTCTTGTGCGAAGCTCTTCATTTGAGAGTAGCACTTGTACCAAACATCCTCAATTGTTAGTTTGGTGTATTCCATTCTCCTCCCCCTTCTGTTTCTGCCCTCTACAACTCTAACACCATGGATATTGCCTGATGTCTTAACCAATATCCTATCATCCTTTCACTTGTTCTTGTCAGTGTTCTCAGTTCTTTGTTTGCCATTCTACAGTGAACCGCCTCATTCCTTACCAAATCAGCCTGTCTAATTTTCAACATCCTTCTATAACCTTACACCTCAAATGCTTCGATTCTCTTCTCTTAGAGTTTTCCCAGTTTGATTCGCTACCATACTGTGCTGTGCCCCAAATGATCATTCTTAAAATTTTCTTCCTCAAAGTAAGCGCATTCTTTGATAGTAAAAAACTTATTTTGACCAGAAATGCCCTCTTTGCTTGTGCTAGTCTGCTCTTTGTCTGCCATGTCTTATTTTACTTCCAAGGTAGCAGAACTCCTTCACTTTGTCTGTTTTGTGGTCACCAGTTTTTAATAAGTTTTTCACTAATCTCATTTGTGATATTCCTCATTACTTTCATCAATCATTGGTTTGCTCTTAATCCAAATTCTGCACTCAGTCAGTCTGTTCATTCAATTCAGCAGACACTGCAGTCCTTTTTATTTATCACTGAGGATGGCAGTGCCATCAGTGAACCTTATCGTTGATGCCCTGCACTCTAAATTTTAATCTCAATCTTTAAAATTCCTTTTATTGCTGTCATTATTTCTACAATGTATAAACTGTGCAGTAAGGACTGAAGACCACATCCCTGTCTTGCAGCCTCCTAATCCAAGCACATTGTTTTGGCCTTCCATTCTTGTTGTTTCCTCTTGGTTTGTATACATATTGTATATTACTCAAACTTTTCTATAGCTTACTCCTGTTTTTCACAAAATTTCAAACATGTTGCAAAATTTTGGATTGTTGAGCACTTTTTCTTGGTCAACAAATCCTATGAATGTCCCCCAAGGGGTCTCACCACTCTTTGAGTTCGTGGTTGACTACCATTGGGCCTCAGCCTTTGCAGCATCTTTTCTCTTCCATGCTGCATTTCTATCCTCCTGCTGTTCTTTTTCTCCTCCCTTGGAGAACAAGTCTGGGATATTTTTGGGAATGTGTTCTGTATTTTCAGTAGCTTGACATCAGAACAGTCCCTCCACTGTTTTTTCTTTCTTTCTTTCTTCATTCTCCATCTCCTGTCCTTCCTCTGCTTTGGCATTTGCGGTTACTCTTTGTTTCTTCTTCCTCCCTGTGTGCTCCTAAAGGCCGGCCCATACTTCGGCTGCATAACAGGTGACTGGGTAATGTGTAATTCCCAGCCCTATGTCATCCGGTAGGGTTCGCATGTACCCCCTGGTTCAGGCCAGGCACAGGAAGGGGTGATTGCCAGAGCTATTAACTTCCCAAATTCCCAGTTGGTATCTCTGTCAGAAGTTTGGGAGGTGTAACCTGAGGTGTGAACAATCACATAAGGTGGCTCTGAGGTGGGCCCCCAGTTTGAAGGAGCAAGCCATTGGAGACTCTTGCAATCACGGGGGATTTTTTCACAATGAGTCAGTCACCATCTCAGTCTGTGTGTGTTAAATGTAAGTGGAATGAGGCTAAAGTTTCCAAGATTCTCCCATCTGCACCTCGGTTCCTCAAGATATCACTTACTGAAGGAGTTTAATCCATTTATTACTGAAAAAGATGTTGATGCAGTTGCCAGCCCTGTGAAATCCTGCTCTCATTTATGCAATGGCATTTTGCTTTTGGAGACTAATTGTGATTCTCAAGCACACCTGCTTCCGACTTTGTTACTCCACGGCTATCCTGTTCGTGCCGAGGCCCATTGAATGCTGAATTCTTCGCAGGTTGTTATTTACACTAGGGTGCTCAATGGTCTGACCGAGGGAAAAATCCAACTTCTCTCTGATGAGGGTGTTACTGCAGTCCATTGAGTCATGAAAAAGGTTGATGCATCCTTAGTGCCTATATGCACTCTTTTTCTTGTGTTTGATAGACTAGTGCTCCCAACAATAACCAAAGCAGGCTATGAAGTCATCACAGTCCGACTGTACATTCTGAACCCGATGCTTTGCTGCCAGTGTCAATGTTATAACCACACTCAAATGTCCTGTCAACACCTGGCCAAATGTGTTACTTGCGGTAGGGATTTTGTTGAGGGCAATTGCCTGCCTCCCCCTTCCCGCTGTATCAATTGCGACGGAGACCATGCAGTCTCATTGAAAGATTGTCCCATGTATTTTGATGAGTGGGCTGTCCAGGAGATCCGGGTGAAGGAAGAAATGCTTTACCCTCTCTCTTGCAAGTTGCTGGCTAGTCGAAAGCCCTGCGTTTTACCATCTTGCTCTTGTAGTACTGTTCTTGCTACACCTCACTCCACGAAGGACATGGTCACACAGACTTGCAACCTCGGATTCAGCACAGCAGTTCTAAAATCGTCCAGTGTTACAATAACATCCCTGTCTCCTACTCCAGCTGTGCAACAAACCCCCAAGTTGTCACCTCCGGCATCAAAATCACCAGCTACACAACTGGCAGGCTGGGAAGGACAGAAGGAATACTCCCATGAAGACTTTTTACATCCCTCCAGCCAACAAACATCCGAGTCTTCATCACCAACCACAAAGGCTCCAAGAAATTAAACAAAGGCGAACGGTCTTCTCCTTCGCTGACTTGGAGATCCTCTTCAACTGCATTTCTTTCCAATCTGCTTCAACCTTCCACCCAAGGATGGCTTTTCATCTCATGAGTGTCGTGCTGCTCATCCGGAATGATGTTTATGGACAAATTATCTCACTGAACATCCAGCTGCAAGCTGTCACTCTTCACATTTTCCTTCCTCATTTCACCTGTCCTCTTTGTGCCTTCTACATCCCTCCATCATTTGGTGTCATTAGGGCAGACTTCCTCCAGCTTATTGGCCAACTCCCTCAGACCTTTTTGGTACTCGGTGACTTTAATGCACACCATCCCTTGTGGGGTTCTTCCAGAACCTGTCCAAGAGGTGGCCTCTTAGCTGACCTCAATCAACTCTACCTCATCTGCCTAACTCTGGAGCATGCACATTTCTTTCAGACTTGATGCATGCAATGTATCTATATTTGTCTGTCCAAGTTCTGCGATTGCTATTTTTAGAAATGTCCTTTTCTCTTCAACTGAACTCTCTTCTGTGTTATTAATTATCACAGTATCTACATCTTTAGAAAACTTGAAATCATCTCACCGTTCCTCAGTACTTTAGTATCCCACTTCTTTTCACATTTATTCATCCAGATGATCCACTTAAATTTCAGTCTACTCTTTCTTATTGCTGAATTGTGGCACAAGTCTGTATCTGCTCGTGGGTAAGCATTTCAACCCAATATCTGATTTTGGAATTTCTGTCGGACCATAATGTAATACAGCAGGAATCATCCTGTGTCTCCAGGACATTTCCAAGTGTACCATGTCCTCGTGTGATTTTAACAGTGTATTTGCTATTGTGAGCTTATATTTATTGCATAGCGTAATTGATCTCTGTCCTCCCCCCCCCCCCCCTCCCCTCCCCTCCCGGCGAGCTCCACAGTTCTTTCTCGAGTTCATGCATGGTGCCCACAGAGTCTCGAGCTATTGCAGCCATTTCTTCCTACACGGGCTATGTGTCCTTCCCTGTGCTCCTCCCTCCCCATCCTCGTTCCTTTCCTGCTGCCCTCGCCTCCCCCTCTCTAGGTGTTCGTACTTGTATTGACCTGGCTATCCACCTGGTTTCCTGTATTTCTTGCAGTTTTGTTTCCGTTGCCTTTTCTCTTTCTTTCTTTTTGGTCACGCTTTGGGGTTTGACCTACACTTCTAAATATTCTGTCTTTAGTGTGAGTCATTTTGGGAAGAACTCCTTCCCTAGTGTCTGTGCCATGGCTTCCTCTCCCCCCATTCCTTGCCAGTGCACGTGGTGGGTTTGTAATGTACCCATCTGGCTTAGCCCTCTGCCAAAAGAGGGATCACATTTCTGATACCAGAGCTGTTGGCTCCTCATGTATGCCCAGGAATGGTTGCAGGTCATTCTGGAGCATCGGAACTCCCAGCAATGACCGCAGTGCCAGACAGCCCTTGCTGTGGCCAGGTGGTGCTCAAGGGGAAAGCTCCTGATTGGAATGGGTGGTATCAGGGTGAATGCTTTGTGCGTGAAGCATATCAAACTCTAACAGTCTGGCTATCCTCCTACGGACATCTCTTCGAGTGGTAACGGATCCTTGAATGCTGCTTTTTATGACCCTGAAGTATTCCCTTCCCTTTCCTGGCTACACCTTGGGAGGATGGCCAGGCTCACTGGCTTGAAGTGAAACACTTTCCCTGCTACCTGCAATATACTAGGATGGATGGGGACATATTCACCGCCACAAAGCCGCTATTTTTTGTGTGTAAATTGTCAAAACTGTCACTCTTCACACTCACCAGATTGCCTGGCTTACAAGAAGGAAGTGAAGCTACAAGAGTATAAATCCATAGATCATCTATCTTACACTGGGGCTTGTCAAAAATATGACTGACTCCACCCTGTGTTGATCACATTTACTTTCGCCTCAGTTACATGCTTTACTGTCCCCATCTCCTGTCTCCTCCCTTGCGGTTCCTGCACTCTACCTTCCAGTTATCTCTCCCCTCCCCAACCAAAGACGTGGCCCCCTGTTTTGGTGCCCACTGCTGATGAGACCCCTCTCCCCAGCATATCTCAGGTCAGAGTCGTGCTAACACCACGATGCAGTCTGTGCACACTCTTGGTTCTGGATATTGCAGAAGCTAAGTTCCAGGATAACCCCCCCCCCCCCTCCCCCGGGTGCCCCCAGATATGCCATCTGCCCCCTTGCAACCTGAGTCAAAAATCTTATTTATGGATATCACCCCGTTGTTGTTGGTGACGGATGGTGACCCAATGGCATCATTGGCTCCAGCACATTTGCGTCCCATTTAGGTACCTGCTCCATGATTGTTCACTGGAACTGTAATGGATACTATCGTCACATCTCAGATTTGCAATCTCTTATTGCCTATTACTTGACAACTTCTTTTAGTCTCCAAGAATCTCATTTTACTGATGGTCACTCACTGACCCTTCGTGAGTTCCATGTTTTCTGTCAGAAACGTTTTGGCCCTTTGAGGGCTTTTGATAGTATCTGCACTTTGGCCTGTACAGATATTTTTCACGCGTGGATACCAGGTCGTATCACATTGGAAGCGTTTGCCATTCGGGTCCATTTGGACTCTGTCATCACATTTTGTAATCTCTATCTTCCTCCTGACAGGCCAACTACATCTGCTGCTCTCCTTCTGCAGTTCCTCCCCCCCTTCCTCCTCCTTCTGGATTTTAATACCCATCACCCTTTGTGGGGCAGTGCTTCTTCAACTAGTCGGGGGCTCCTCATTGACCAGTTTTTTGTGGACCATGACCTGTGCCGTCTTAATGATGGTTTCGCTACTCATTTTAGTGCTGCATATGGAACTTTCTCTGCTTTTGATCTTTCACTTTCTTGCCCTCTCCTTCCTCCTTTCTTACACAGGTTGCCACACAGTGATCTCTGTGACAATGAGCACTTCCCGTTGATTCTGTCATACCTTTCCCACCTCCCGATGACCAGATTTTCCTGCCAGGCTTTCCATTGTGCTGATTGGCCTCTCTATATCTTCTTTGTCAGGTTGTATTTATGAAGTCGTTCGTGATACGTCTGAAAAGATAATTCGTGCTGCTGGCATTGCTGTTCCTTGCTTGACGGGCACTGTTCCCCGTCGGCCAGCTCTTTGGTGGGGCATGGCCATTGATCCTCTATCTGTGACCATTGTCATGCCTTGCAACATCTTAAGTGGCTCTCATCCTCTGCTGGTCTTTTTCCCTTTAAGTGTCTTCGTGCTAAAGTCTGTTACTGAATCAAACAGAGCAAACGGGTGTGTTGGGAACGCTTTGTCTCCTCTCTAGGTTCTTCTGGCTACTCTCTGCACCCCCCCCCCCCCCCAAATGTTGTCAGCAGTAGTCTTCCAATCCAGGCTTGCCCTTCCAGATGGCCTTTGTACAGATCTGTCAGTTTTCGCAGAATACCTTGTGACCCATTTTGCAACAGCATCGGTGTCAGTCACTTATCCAGCTGCCTTCCTCCTCCAGAAACAGTGTCGCATATATGTTTTACTCGTTATCAGGTGGAATCCTACAGTGAACCTTTCATTGAATGGGAGCTTCTTCAGGGCCTCTCTTCTTCCCACAGTTCAGCTTGTGGCCCTGATTCCATCCATAACCAATTGCTTCAGCACCTCATTCCTCCACAACGCTAAAATCTCCTCCAGATGTTTAACTGTATTTGGTTCCAAGGCATTTTTTCCTCTCAATGGAGAGACAGTATTGTGGTTCCTGTCCTTAAGCCTCGTAAGGATCTGTTGTCCTTTGATAGTTACCAGCCCATTAGCCTGACAGATATCCCCTGCAAATTACTAGAATGGATTGTGGCTCTTTGGCTCAATTGGATCCTTGAATATCGGGACCTTTAATCTTGTTACCAGTGTGACTTTTGGGAGGGATGGTCTTCGATCAATCATCCGCTTTGATTGGAAACTGCAGTTCAGCAGGCCTTTTCTTAGTGCCACCAGCTTATCGCAGTTTTCTTCAATATTCGTAAGGTATATGACACAGCTTGGTACCATCACAGGCTCCTTATGCTCTATGAATGGGGTCTTATAGGGCACTCCTCACGATTTTTATTCACCAGTTCCTGTCCCACTGGTTGCGCAGAGACTGGTTTGGCACTGTTCACAGATCTCTTTGGATCCAGGAGAATGGCATTCCACAGGGTTCCCTATTAAGTGTGCTTCTTTTTCTAATCACTATTATTGGACTTGTGGCCTCTGCTGGACTTTTGATCACCCTCGCCTTGTTTGTGGGTGATTTCTGTATTAGGCCTAACTCTTGCTCAGTGGCCTCCGCAGAATGACAACTCCAGGGTGCCCATCCATGTGAACACTCATTCTTTTTTTTCAATTCTCTCCTCCTTAAGTTGAGGGTGGTGCATTTCTGTCACCATACTACAGTCCATCCTGATCCAGAGCTCTACCTCGATGTCCAGCATCGGAATGTGGTCCCCCAGTTCCGTTTCTTGGGTCTTCTTTTCGATGACAACCTTACTTGGTTGCCCCACATCTGTCGTCTGAAGGTTGGCTGTTTGCGTAAATGGAGTGTTCTTCGCTTTCTTGCCCACACCTCGTAGGGTGTGGATCTTGCGATACTTCCCCACCTTTGCCGGGTATTAGTTCTGTCCTGTCTGGACTATGGCTGTCAAGTTTGTGGATCAGCTGCTCCTTCTGTACTACTTCTCTTGGACCCAGTTCACCTTTGTGGTATCCTTTTACCCACTGATGTCTTTCGCACTAGCTCTGTCGATAGTCTTCTTCTTGAAGCTGGGATCCCTTGGCTTTTGATTCAGCAGTCCATAGCTCCTGGCTTCCTGTGGCATCAATATCCACTCTTCCCCTGCTCACCCTTCCTATTCTCTTCTATTGTTTTGGGCTGCCCGTCCTTGGGTGGTTTACTGGTTGGGCTCTGCCTCGTTTCCCTCCACTGTGATTTCCCTCTTCCCTCCCTGTCCTTTTCTCCACATGTTCTCTCCTGACCCCCCACCCCTCCAGTTAGTTCCTCGACCACGGATTTGGAATTTCAATGGATCTCTTCCAGCGACCAAAAGCCTCCATTGCTCCAATGATGCTCTGTTGCTTGTTCTGAATGCTCTTATGGCAGTTTCAGGATGCCATTGCTTTTTACACTGATGGCTCTAAATCTGCTGATCATATAGGATATGCCTTCGTGCCTTCTGTTGTCATGGAACGACATCTCTTGCCTGCCACGTGTGAGGCGTTCACTGCAGAATTTGTGGCCATCTATTGGGCTCTCCGTTTTATTAAATTTTCCATCTTCACCTGAATTTTGTTATGTACAGGCTCAGTGAGTAGCCTTCAGGCTATCACTTGGTGTTTTTTGTGCCACCCCTTGGCCTCTGCTATCCACATTCTTGCTAATCTTGGTGGTGCTTGTTCAGTTGGGCTGGGGGAGCGACCACCTACCTCCATTCTCCGTGACCCCTACACATGCACTAAATATGGCCTCCCACCTCCCTTGTCTTGAGTGTTAGCAGACGACCCTGGCAAATTATATCTGTCCTTGGTTTTCTTTGTCAGAGTGGTTCGTTCTCTAAGATACAAGTCCTTTAATTTTGCTCTGTCATTCGAGTCCCTCAGTTTGTGTAGGCAGTGGTTACAGAGGCCTTGACCTTGCCTCCACACTGGCCAGGTTCTTCCCGCCTTTTCCCTACATTTTGTCTCATCTGTTGTGCTCTTTTGTTTCCCCTTTTCTTGTGTCTTCTTCCACTGGCATTGTCTGCTAGAAATCTCCATGATTGCCCACCATATCTAGACTAATTCTTTGCATTTCCTGTTTCAGATTTTCTGGCTTTCCTACTGCATTCAGACTTCTGACATTCCATGCTCTGACTTGTAGAAAATTATTCTTTCATTGATTTTTCTATTTTTTTCTTGTGGCTATCTCCCCCATGGCAGTCTCTTCCCCTCCCCCATCCTGAGATCCGAATGGGGTACTAAAATGGAATCTTAGGCCAATGGAGATATCATCATGACCTGTCTGCCCCCCCCCCCCCCCCCCTCCCCCATTTGCAGGCCATGTGTTGTGTAGATACACCTTACGCATCTTTAATGCAATGGTTTCCAATTGCTAAAAGTCATAACTGTGATTGTAAATTTTCTGTCTCGGACATATCACAAGCTTGCTTTTTAAAACTATATTACTATACATACACTGTTACTCTCTCTCTCTCCCCCTCCTCCTCCCCCCCCCCCCCCCTCCCACTCTCCCCATCAATGAGGGAGAGTTGCTGAGATGCTGAAAAACCTGAACTGACAGACCCTTGAAGGTAAATGTCAGCCATCCATTGAAAGTCTACTCATGAAATTTCAAGAACCAGTGAAGAACCTAGGAAATACTATAACCCTGTGCATGTTGCTCTGTATCACAAAGACAGAATTTGACTTATTACAGTGCACGCAGAGGCATTTTAGGCACTCAATCTTCCCATGCTTCTATGCAAATGGAAGGGGGATAAACTGTAATATTCAGTACAATGGGAGGGTCCCTTTGCCATGCTGTGGAGTAGTTTGTCTGTTATAGGTTAAATGTTGATTGCGTGCAGTGGCGATATAAAATTTTTGACAGAAAGTGAGCTGACTTCGAGCTGGATTGTGATTATGAGCAGTATTCGTACTGGACGAGCTATCCAGGCTTGTGACATAGTCCCACTCGAATCTTCTAGCAGCCAATGCCATTTTCCTACTTTTGAAGATTGGTATAGATTCTACAATGTGCCTTGCTGGATTAACACCCCCAAGAGAAAGCATATGTTAGAGAATGACTTAACCACTGCCTATGAGTTGTTTCTCAGTGAATCTTTAATTCTGATTTGGATTGTGTACTGTACTCAAACTTCCTTTATTATTCAATCAGTAAGACCATTGCTCACAAGATGCACAGGTCTTGATTTGAATCTCAGCCTGCTTTACAGTTTTCATCTGTTGTGGAGTTAGACTACAACAAACTCCCCACTGCAAACTAAAAGATTTCTTGTGGGAGTACAGTGTGTTTTGTACTGTTCACAAGATTCAAATTGCATTTCCTTACATTTGGAATTGACTGTTAAGTCTTTCAGCATTTCACAAAAAAATTCTGCCGATGTTGTTCTCTCTCTGTACCTAACAGTGTTCCTCTTGTAGAGCCAGAAAGCTATCAGCATTATCTCAGAAGTCATTTATATGTATTGTGAACAGTAATATTCATATTGCACATCCTTGACCTATTTTTGGTGCTAATTTAAGCTCTGAATCTGCTTCCTTATTTTAGAGCATGTACTGGGTTCTGTCTTTTAAAAGCCTTGAGACAAATTGTATATCTGTAATGATAGTCTAGAAGCACACATTTTATTTGTTTGGTAAGAATGTGGATGGGCTTTGGATGCAATGTTGATGTCAAGAAGCATGTATTCAGTATCATTGCTGCTACTGAAATCCTACTGAATCTCACAAATTAAAGGAGATTCCACTTGGTTTCAGATTGTGAAATACATGCTGGTTACTTCAACAGATTTTTTGGTGGCTTGGTGATTGAGTCTCAGACTACAACTCCAAAGCTCTAGCATTTAATATTAAATGCATCCAAGATTTTTTTTACCACTTTTCATTTCTTTCAGCTTTAAAATTGTATATATGAAAATACCTAGTTTCGCCATGGGCTGGAGTCCATGTTAAATTGTAAGTCCTCTTTGTACTGGCAGGGTATACAGTTGAAAAGTTGGAGAAAAGAAAGAGCATAACAGAGATGTCTAAGAGAAATTAAAAGAAGGTTGCATATTTTGGGCAAGGATTCAGTAAGTTGTTAAGGTGGAAGGAAGACAACCAGTGAACGTGGGTTTGAGAGATCTGAGAAGGATATTGATGTACAAATAAACTGAACCAGCGTGGAAGTTGGTAAGAGAGTACTGGAAACAAGTTTCAGACATTTCATTTTGTTGTGCATGACTTCTTGGACACTGAGGTTGGTTGGTTGGTTGATTTGGGGGGGAGGGTACCAAGCAGCAAGTTTCAAAGAAACCATCCTGGCATTTGCCTGAAGCGATTTGGGGATATCATGGAAAACATAAATCAGGATGACCAGACATGGGTTTGAACTGTCATCTTCCTGAATGCGAGTCCAGTGTGCTAACCACTGCGCCACCTCACTTGGTGGACGCTGAGGTGGCTATTAATAATATAGTTAATTAGACTACTCTGAATAAGTAATACTTTAATAATTACAACAAAACTTATCTTTGCTTGCCAGGATTGGCTGTAGCTATGAAACTGCAGAAGTGGACTTGCGGTTCAGAACACACTAAATGAGCCATGATTACTGAGTGGTGAACTGATAAAAGTTCAGAATGGTCATACCTGGCTTCACCACAGTCACTAGAAAACACAAGTTTGTAGACATTTGCTGACACAGTTCTTATAGCATTGGCACTTAGGCACAGTTCACAGGAGACGGAAGCTTCTTCATTCCCCGACTGCTGACATGGCCTGTGTCATGGCAAGTAGCAGCACAATGGTGTTACTCCAACAGGAACCTCTTGGAAAATGGGCAGGATCCAGCCTTGAACAGAACTACCCTCCTGTCCTCCGGCAATGCTATTTCAGGGCAGAGGCACAATGGTGGTGCTTCGAAACTGCGGTGTGTAGTATTTTTGTGGTGGTCGGTAAATACTTCTTGCGCTGCTCCCCGATGACACCACATGCCTCACCACCAAACATCTGCCCTGGCGTCAGATATGGAGATGGGTCACAGCTGGTAGGGTAGGGGGGGGGGGGGATGGAGAGCCAATCCAATTGCAGAGGTGGATACCGAAACTTCAGTCACTACCAAGCACTCATCTGCAACCCTGCATCCATCCTGTGTGTGGCTGGAAACGCCGACCGAGAAACCAACCACAGGGGCACATTGGCGGCTGTAGGCCCAGAGGCAGTTGATGCAAGAAGCAGGCCACTGGAGACAATGTCTGGGACTTCTGGCCAGGCAACCGGATGCGACACAGTTACTGGCTGTGTCACGGGCTGTGAACGCAACAGTGATGCTGGCAGCAGTGGCAGGTCGATGTCCATGAATGTCTCCTGCTGCGGAAACGACTGTGCTGTCGGAGATGACATCTGGGACTGTGATGGTGGCTGCTGCCTGCTCTGCTGTGTACTGTGAACAAAAAGGGGGTGACAGAATCTCTCTAATGGCTTGGTTGAAGCTGGTTCTGATGCTCCCTTTGTGATCCCATCAGACTGTAGGTGATGGAGACGGAACGGGACAACACCTCAGACATCACACCTTGTTCCCATCTGTGACCTCTGCCAAATACATGAAAGAACACTGGTTGCTGAGGCTGTAACTGTGACTCGGAAGGAGGGACATAAGGTCTCTGTGGTGAACATTGAAAATGGAGCTGTCGTATGATGTCGACCATGAAGGTGCTCAACTGGGAACCTTCCAACTTTGAGCAGTGTGCAATATGATGACAGAAAAACTTTCAAAGCCTGGTCCCATATACAGGACCCCCTGCAGGTCCAGGGATTAGAATAGGCCTGAGGTATTCCTGCCTGTCGTAAGAGGCAACTGAAAGGAGTCTCACATGTTTTGGCCTTTGTGTGATGGTCCCCTGTAGGGTTTGACCTCCAGTTTTCAAAATTTACTTGAAGTGCAAGTCAACTGGGGATGGGCGGCTTACATGATGCGTTGTGTCCATCGTGCTTTGAGATCTTTAGCCCACTTTCTCGTAGTTGCACTGCAGTCCAGCTCATTCTCCATCTTTTGGGCGAGGACGCCTTCCTGGGTGTGTTTTCCACCATGCACTATGCAGTGTCGCTTTTTGCGCCGACGATGACCATGGACTTCTTTGCACCTCATATCCAGCATGGTAGCCAGTCCGCTGGGGTGGGGCCGCAATGTACCCTGTTGGTTGTAGCCTGCTCACAACACAGGAATCGCTCTGCTGATGCCTGCACTCCCCACGTATGCCAAGGAGTAGATGCCCGTCGTTCTGGGGCATCGGGACTCCCAGCGGTGGCCCTCCTGCCAGGTGGCCTTTGCTGTGGCTTGGTGGTGCCGGTGGTGAGGGCCCCTGGCCACTGTGGGTAGCATCAGGGCGAATGACGCACGATGCAGTGTACCAGGTCATCACTTGCTGGTGATCAAACACCAGCAGTCTCTAAGCGTTCGAAGTCTCAGTACAATGCAAGAAAGTATGACCCTAAATCATTCCCCTCCCTAGCAACACCATGGGAGGAATGCCATGCTAAGGACAAATTCGGGGCTTGTCCAAAATGCGATCTGGGTCATACTTGATAAAAACAGCATCCTCTGCCCAGTCACTGACTTTACTCGCTTGTAACAAGTTGGGGGATGTTTCTGTTACAATCATGCAACATAAGAGCTTAAATATGGTCCAGGGTATTACCTTCCACAGGGACTTTCTTTTGCTGTCTGACGGTGACCTGCATGCCAATTTAGAGTGGCGAGGTGTTCATTTCGTGTGGCGTGTCCATCGGGGTCCGAGTGATACTCAGGTTGCCATCGGTGCCTTCATATTGGCCTTCGAGGGTGACGCCTTACCGGAGGTCAAGGTGGTGGTCTACCTCTGTGATGTCACACCATATATCCCTCCCCCTATGCGGTGCGTTAAGTGCTGGAAGTTCGGCCATATGTCTTCCCGCTGTACTTCCAGTGTCACATGTCGAGGTAGTGGACATCCATCACATCCCAATAATCCATGTGCCCCGCCTCCCATCTGTGTCAACTGCGGAGAGCATCATTCACCTTGCTCGCCAGACTAGGATTTTACAGAAAGAAAGGAAAATCGTGGAATACAAGACCCTGGACCAACTGACCTACACTGAGGCTAAGTGAAAATATGAGCACCTACGTCCTGTGGCTATGACCTCATACACTGCCGCTATGAGAACAGTAGTAGGCATATCAGTTCCGTGAATTCCAGTTGGCTCTCAGAGCCAGAAGGCTTCACCTGCCCCCTTGATAATGGGGGGCACTTCGGCCCCTGTTGCTCCTGCACCACCTACCTCGGAAGACTGCTCCCCCCCCCCCCCCCCCCTCCCAACTGTCAGGGAGTCCCTTGGGTCCCTCCCTTCCCAGGTTTCTACCAATGGGAAAGATGACGTCCGCCAGTGACTGAAGTGCCCAAAAGCAGCTGGTCGTAGGGCTTCAGGATCATCCTCAGTCCCGGCGACTGAATCAGTGAAGCCCTCCCATCCAGAGAAACCCAAGGAGCCAAGGAGTAGCGAGAAACGTCCAAAAATAAGACCCCTAAGACCAAGGAAATTGAGGTGGCACCCACACCACCGCTACCTACAAGCTCAGCATCTGGGGATAAGGTGGAGATTATGGTGTCTGCTGAGGACCTGGATCTTGCTGGAGCCTCAGACACAATGGATATAGACTGCTCAGGCAATAAGTCGGTGGCAGCAGGTGACTCTGAAGCGTAAGCTGCCTCATTGTATGTTCCATGTCTTCCCAGTCTGATGATGACATCGTCCTCCAGTGGAATTGCAGTGGTTTCTTCCACTGTTTGGCTGAGCTATGCTAACTGTTAAGCCGCTTTCTGCATTGCCCTCAAGGAAACGTGGTTCCTGGCAATGCGGACCCCTGCCCTCTGCAGCTGTAAGGGATTTTACAGGAATTGTAGTGACTATAATCGAGTGTCAGGTTGAGTTTGCGTTAATGTCCTAAACTCAGTCTGTAGTGAAACTGTGCCCCTTCTAACCCCTTTTGAAGCTGTGGCTGTCAGAATAAGGATGACGCAGGAAATAACTTTCGGCAATGTATATCTTCCTGCAGATGGTGTAGTACCCCTGAATATATTGGCTGCACTGATTCATCAACTCCCTAAACCTTTCCTACTTTTGGGAGATTTTAACGCCCTTAACCCCTTGTGGGGTGGCACTGTCCTTACTGGCTGAGGCAGAGATGTCGAAAATTTACTGTCTCAATTCGACCTCTGCATCTTTAAATACTGGGGCCGCCACACATTTCAGTGTGGCTCGTGGTAGTTACTCAGCCATTGATTTATCTATTTGCAGCCCAGGACTTCTCCCACCCATCCACTGGAGAGCACATGACGATGTGTGTGGTAGTACCACTTCCTCATCTTCCTGTCACTGACCCAGCGTCAGGCCCACGGGCGCCTGTCCAGATGGGCTTTAAACAAGGCAGACCGGGAAACTTTTACCTCTGTGGTCGTCATTGACTCTCCCCCCACACGATAACATCGATGTGATGGCTGAGCAGGTGACTACAACAATCGTTACTACAGCGGAAAACGCAATCACTCGCTCTTTAGGGTGCCTCCAGCGAAAGGTGGTCCCTAGGTGGTCATCAGAAGTCAATGAGGCAATTAATTAGTGTTGATGGGCACTACAGCGGCATAAGTGGCACCCTTTTCTGGAACACCTCGTAGCCTATAAGCCCACATTTGCGAGCTTATCAAAAGATGGAAGCAGGAGTGTTGGGAGAGATAAGTCTCGACCATTGGGTGGCATATGTCACCTTCCCAAGACTGGACGAAGATCAGACGTCTTTTTGTGTACGAGACCCCAACAGGTGTTCCTGGCCTTAACATCAATGGGATGTTATCTACAGAAGCAAACGAGATTGCTGAGCACTATGCTTGAGCCTCTGCATCAAACTAAACCCCCCCCCCCCCCCTCCCCCCAGCCTTTCGCACCCTCAAACAAAGGATGGAAAGGAAAGTCCTCTCGTTCACTACATGCCACAGCGAACCCTATAACGCCACATTTACAGAATGGGAGCTCCTCAGTGCCCTTGCACATGCCCCGACACAGCTCCGGGGCTAGATCGGATCCACGGTCAGATGATTAAACATCTCTCATTTGACTACAAGTGACATCTCCTCATCTTCTTCAACCGGATCTGGTGCGATGGCATCTTTCCATCACAATGGCAGGAGAGCACCATCATTCCGGTGCTTAAACTTGGTAAAAACCCGCTTGATGTAGATAGCTTTCGGCCCATCAGCCTCGTCAACATTCTTTGTAAGCTGCTGGAATGTATGGTGTGTTGGCAGTTGGGTTGGGTCCTGGAATCACGTGGCCTACTGGCCCCATGTCATGGCGGCTTCCGCCAGAGTCGCTCTACCCCTGATAATCTTGTGTCCCTCGAGTCTGCCATCTGAACAGCCTTTTCCAGACGCCAAAACCTGGTTGTCATCTTTTTTGATTTACAAAAAGTATATGACACGACCTGGCACATTATACAAGTGGCGTCTCCAAGGCCCACTCCTGATTTTTATCCACAATTTCCTGTTGCTTTGTACTTCACATGTCCAAGTTGATGCTTCCTTAGTTCCCCCCCCCCCCCCCCCCCCCCCCTCTCCCCCATATACAGGAGAATGGGGTCCCGCAGGGCTCCGTATTGAGTATATCATTTTTTAGTGGCCTTTATTGGTGTAGCAGCAGCTGTAAGGCTGTCCATCTCACCTTCTCTGTAAGACGACGACTTCTGCATTTCGTACTGCTCCTCCAGTACTGGTGTTGCCGAGCGGGGTCTGCAGGGAGCCATCCACAAGGCGCATTCATGAGCTCTAGCCCACGGTTTCCAGTTTTCAGCAGCAATGTCGTGTGTTATGCACTTCCATCAGTGTCATACCGTTCATCCGGATCCAGAACTTTACCTTACTGACAATCCACTCAGCGTAGTGGAGACACATGGATTCTTCGGACTGGTTTTTGATGGCCAATTGATTTGGCTTCCTCACTCCCGTCAACTTGAGAGGAAGTGCTGGCAGTACATCAATACCCTCCGTTGCCCGAGCAACACCAACTGGGGTGCAGATCGCTCTACGCTGCTGCAGCTCTACAGAGCTCTTGTTCAATCCCGCCTTGACTATGGGAGTGTGGGTTATGTTTTGGCGGCACCCTCAGCGTTGTGTTTACTCGACCCAGTGCACCACTGTTGCGTTTGCCTAGCGACAGGAGCTTCCAGGACGAGTCCGGTGACCAGCATCCTGGTGAAGGCCGGAGCCCCTCCATTGCAGGTTAGGCATGCGCAATTGCCCTCCAGTTACGTTGCAGACATTTGTAGTTCTCCTGCTCATCTGAATAACTGTCTCCTTTTCCTGCCCACAGCAGTTCACCTCCCTCATGGGCGGCCCCGGTCAGGGCTTGCAATTGCTTGTGGTGTGCGATCCCTTCTCTTCAAACTGGCATCCTTACCTTTACTACCCATACTTAAGGTTCATTCGCAAACACCTCCATGATCTACACCTAGGCCTTGGCTTCACCTGGACATTTTATGTGGCCCTCAGGACTCAGTTAACCCTCCAACTCTCCGCTGTCACTTCCTCTCGATTCTCGACATGTACAGGGGCCATGAAGTGGTTTACACCGATGGCTCGATGGCTGATGGTCACTTTGGCTTTGCCTATGTTCATGGAGGACATACGAGGTGTGGCTAGAAAAAAACCGGACTAGTACTGGTGAAACAATAAAACGAATGCAATAAGGCTGAAAGTCGCGTGGCCTGTCACGTGACTCTCGCTCCAACTACTGCTCGAGTTTCATCTGCCTCCTGCACTCAGTCTGCCCGTGGCGTCTGTTTTAAGTAGTTGACGTTTTGCCTGTGCGTCGGAAAATGTTGAGTGTACAGAAAGAACAGCGTGTTAACATCAACTTTTGTTTCAAACTAGGAAAATCTGCAAGTGAAACGTTTGTAATGTTACAACAACTGTACGGCGATGATTGTTTATCGCGAACACAAGTGTTTTAGTGGTTTAAACGATTTAAAGATGGCCGCGAAGACACCAGTGATGACACTCGCACTGGCAGACCATTGTCAGCAAAAACTGATGCAAACATTGAAAAAATCGGTAAACTTGTTCGACAAGATCGCCGTTTAACAATCAGAGCAGTGTCTGAGTTAACAGGAGTTGACAAGGAAAGTGTTAGGCAGATTCTTCATGAAAGTTTCAACATGAACAAAGTGTGTTCAAAAATGGTTCCAAAGTGTCTCACAATTGAACAGAAGGAACGCCGAAGAATGATTTGTTCTGACATCCTGGAAAACATTGAAAGTGATCCCACCTTCTTACAAAATGTTATTACTTGCGATGAATCGTGGTTTTTTACTTACGATCTCTAAACTAAACGCCAATCGATGCAATGGGAAACTCCTCGTTCTCCACGACAAAAAAAAAGCACGAATGTCAAAATCGAAATTCAAGGCAGTGATGATTGTTTTTTTTGACATCAAAGGGATTGTGCACATTGATTGGGTACCAGAGGGACAAACAGTGAATCAGCATTACTACATTAGCATCCTGGCTACCCTACGTGAGCGAGTACGGAGAAAACGGAACGATTTGTGGAGAAAAAAGTCATGGATCCTTCACCAAGACAATGCCCCAGCCCACAGTGCGTTGTCAGTGAAGACGTTTTTGGCAAAACACAACATTCCCATCTTAGATCATCCACCCTACTCATCTGATTTGGCCCCCTGTGACTTTTTTCTTTTCCCTAAAGTCAAGTCACCTTTGAAAGGAACTAGATTTGAGACTGTTGAAGCAGTAAAAGAAAAAGCGACGGAAGTAATGTATGGACTTACCGAAAATGATCTGCAGCATTGCTATGAACAGTAGAAAATTCGTATGGAGCAGTGTAGAGACCGAGGAGGAGAGTACATTGAAGGAGATAACATGAAATTGTAAATAATTGTAAATCAATGTTTTTTCCAGCATCAGTCCGGTTTTTTTCTAGCCGCACCTCGTATAGGACGGCACTCCTTACCAGACGGTTGCAGTGTTTTCACTGCAGAGCTGGCGGCCATATCTCGTGCTCTTCAGCACATCCGCTCATGCCCAGGCGAGCCATTTCTCCTGTTTACTGACTTCTTGAGCAGCCTTCAAGCTATCGACCAGTGCTACCCTTGTCATCCTTTGGTAGCAACCATCCAGGAGTCCATTTATGCCCTGGAACAGTCCAGTCTTTCAGTGGTGTTTGTCTGGACCCCAGTTCACCAGGTCACGTCGGAATCCCAGGCAATGAACTTGCCAACAGGCTGGCCAAACAGGCTATGCGGAAACCACTTATAGAGATTGGCTTCTCTGAAACTGACCTGCGTTCATTATTACGCTGCGAGGTTTTGCGCAATTGGGACATGGGTTGGCATAACCTCAGTATGCATAACAAGCTGCATGCCATTAAGGAAACTATGAATATGTGGAAGACCTTCGTGCGCGCCTCTCGCAGGGACTCTGTGGTTCTCTGTCAGCTCCGCGTTGGCCGTACGTGGCTGACACTTGGTTACTTCCTCCGTTGCTGGGACCCACCTCGGTGTGCTGTGATTCACCAATGATGGTTGTCCATCTCTTGCTGGACTGGCCACTTTAGCCGCCCTGCAATGGACTTTTAACTTTACCAGCACCCTACCTTTGGTGCTTTCAGTGTGAAGGTTTTAATGTGTTGCAGAGTGGCTGACTTTTGCTTTTTATCCTCGTGGTCAGCCAGCCATGGTAACCTGCTTTCTTGTTTTAACCTCTTCTACCTGTTTCTTGTGTCTTTGTGGTTTTCGTTGTCCCCTTTTGTCCATTTAAGTGTGTGTTGCCCTTCAGTCATTGTGGCTTTTCCTTTCTACATCTACATCTACATTTATACTCCGCAAGCCACCCAATGGTGTATGGCGGAGGGCACTTTACGTGCCACTGTCATTATCTCCCTTTTCTGTTCCAGTCGCGTATGGTTCGCGGGAAGAACGACTGTCTGAAATCCTCCGTGCGCGCTTGAATCTCTCTAATTTTACATTTGTGACCTCCTCGGGAGGTATAAGTAGGGGGAAGCAATATATTCGATACCTCATCCAGAAACGCACCCTCTCAAAACCTGGTGAGCAAGCTATACCGCTATGCAGAGCGCCTCTCTTGCAGAGTCTGCCACTTGAGTTTGCTAAACATCTCCGTAACGCTATCACAGTTACCAAATAACCCTGTGACGAAACGCGCCGCTCTTCTTTGGATCTTCTCTATCTCCTCCGTCAACCCGATCTGGTACAGATCCCACACTGATGAGCAATACTCAAGTATAGGTCGAACGAGTGTTTTGTAAGCCACCTCCTTTGTTGATCGACAACATTTTCTAAGGACTCTCCCAATGAATCTCAACCTGGTACCCGCCTTACCAACAATTAATTTTATATGATCATTCCACTTCAAATCGTTCCGCACGCATACTCCCAGATATTTTACAGAAGTATCTGCTACCAGTGTTTGTTCCCCTATCATGTAATCATACAATAAAGGATCCTTCTTTCTATGTATTCGCAATACATTACATTTATCTATGTTAAGGGTCAGTTGCCACTCCCTGCACCAAGTGCCTATCCGCTGCAGATCTTCCTGCATTTCGCTACAATTTTCTAATGCTGCAACTTCTCTGTATACTACAGCATCATCCGCGAAAAGCCGCATGGAACTTCTGACACTATCTACTAGGTCATTTATATATATTGTGAAAAGCATTGGTCCCATAACACTCCCCTGTGGCACGCCAGAGGTTACTTTAACGTCTGTAGACGTCTCTCCATTGATAACAACATGCTGTGTTCTGTTTGCTAAAAATTCTTCAATCCAGCCACACAACTGGGTTGATATTCCGTAGGCTTTTACTTTGTTCATCAGTTGACAGTGCGAAACTGTATCGAGCGCCTTCCGGAAGTCAAGGAAAATAGCATCTACCTGGGAGCCTGTATCTAATATTTTCTGGGTCTCATGAACAAATAAAGCGAGTTGGGTCTCACAAGATCACTGTTTCCGGAATCCATGTTAATTCCTACAGAGTAGATTTTGGGTTTCCAAAAACGACATGATACTCGAGCAAAAAACATGTTCTAAAATTCTACAAGAGATCGATGTCAGCGATATAGGTCTATAGTTTTGCGCATCTGCTCGACAACCCTTCTTGAAGACTGGGACTACCTGTGCTCTTTTCCAATCATTTGGAGCCTTCCGATCCTCTAGAGACTTGTAGTACACGGCTGTTAGAAGGGGGGCAAGTTCTTTCGCGTACTCTGTGTAGAATCGAATTGGCATCCCGTCAGGTCCAGTGGACTTTCCTCTGTTGAGTGATTCCAGTTGCTTTTCTATTCCTTGGACATTTATTTCGATGTCAGCCATTTTTTCGTTTGTGCGAGGATTTAGAGAAGGAACTGCAGTGCGGTCTTCCTCTGGTTGGTTGGTTAGTTGGTTAAACTAACCAACCAACCAACCAACCTCATTTGGGTGGCTCAAAACTTGTTCACCTGTGGTTTGAAGGTCCTTATGAAGTGTTCATTTTCACTATTCGACTGTGAATGAAAGGACACTGTAACGATTTGCTGAGCACCATTGTCTACACAAAGCTGTTCAAACTCCTGAGATGTGACTGCAGCCCATTATCCGTCATTATCACCTCAGGTAAGCCTGCAGAATATCGATGTAAAAGCTGACTGACATGGTAGACTTAATTGGAAAGGCTCCTTCTCATCCCGTATGTTAAGTCTTCCCTGATCTGCAGTTCTGGATGACTCTTCCAAAAATCTGCCCCTTTTCCTTGACCTCTCCTGTCCTTTTCCTTCACTCTTCCTCCTTCCCCTTCACCCTTCTGCTGGAAAAAGGTGCCACTGGCTCTGAAAACTTGCATAAATACAACCTTTTTCTGTGCATATTCTGCCACTGCTTGGCGAGTAGATTTTGTATTTGTTCAATTACATTATATTGTCAAAAATTGTTTGTTTCTTTAGAATGACTGTCTGACATGGAATACGAAAGCTGCGGAACACCATCTATTCTTAAACATGCCAACTGTATGTCTCCTTGTTTGCCATGTGCAAAACACTTGGCTTTGCAGCATGGGCCTGGTGCCCTGTCATGGATTTGAAAGCAGCACGGGCAAGACTTCCACGATTGTGTGGGCTTTGCCGTGGCCTGACAGCACATGACCTAATGTCGGGTGACATCTGAGCTGTATGAGGCCAAGGGGGGGGGGGGTGGGGTGGAGGGAGATGGGGGGGCTGAACTGTCTTACTTGTGACAACAGATAATGCAGGTGCTTGAAAACGGTGCTCAGTTACATCGACAGTGTCCTGTGACTCAATAATTGACAGTGCTGTACTGAAGTCAGGATTTGGATGCTTTATGGTGGCAACATAAATATGGAAATTGCACATGATCTGTGTAATTGCATCTCCCATCATAATGTCACTGTACCTTAACCCACATGAACACTGAAAGTGACAGTGTATAGTAAGACCACGAAGTTCTGTTACCCAATGTTTGTAGGACTGTCTTGGCTGCTATTGTAATTGCAAAAACTTGTAACAAGCATCCACTACATGCACTTGCGATTTAAAATGATTTGACAGTTTGTCAACTAACTCGCCATTGGGGACATCAAGAGGTTGGCAATCCAGAAACAGCTTTGCTACCAACCAGAATACATCTGAGCCTGCAGTGGAGAGAGAATGGTAATATACTGGTCGCCCATTATGCTGTAGACATTGAAATGCAGCGTCAACTGTGCAACATTACCAACCCAGTCTGCTTTGACCGAGAAATGCTCTGAATTCATGAGACTTAACTGTTCATTGTGTTGTTTCCAATTGAACTGGCTGGGGTGGCAGTTGTGGTGCTGCCACAATTCCTTGCAGTGCTTGTAATAATTTTTCTGAATAACTACTCCAGCCTACATGAGCTTGAACCTTCTTCCTGTAGTGAAGCTTTGACCTATGTCAAATTTTTTTTAACCTCCCCCCACCCAATCTCTCTCTCTCTCTCTCTCTCTCTCTCTCTCTCTCTCTCTCTCTCTCTCTCTCTCCCCCTCTCTCCCCTCCCTCCTCCCTCCTCCCTCCCCCCCTCTTCCCCCTCTCTTCCCCCTTCCCTCTCCTGCATTATCAAACTGATGATTTCTTGATGTCTCAGCATGTGTCCTTTCAATTGATTTCTTCTTTTAGGTTATGATCGACCCATCTAATCTTCAGCATTCTCCTTTGGCTATTAAACTACAGTCTAGTTTCTGTACAAGTTGTAGATAACCTATTGCTTCCAGTATGTTATTCCTAGTACCTCAAGAATTTCAAATATTCCATCAGGATTGTGAAAAGCTCCCTCTCATTCTACAAATGCTGTAATTATTGGTTTGCTTTTCTTCAACCTACCTTCCAAGATAAGTCGTAGGATCAGTATTGCCTCACTTGTTCCTATATTTCTCTGGGACCCAAAATGATTTCTCTTGAGGTCATCTTGTAGTAGTTTTTACTGTTTGCTGTAAATACTTAAAGACTTATTAAACTGATGATTTACAATATTCACTCCTGTCAGTACCCATCTTCTATGAAATTGGAATTCCTACATTGTTGTTAGAGCTGTAGGATATTCTGCCTGGTTTCATATATCTTGCATTCGATACAGAACAGTTTTGTTATTGGTGGGTCCCTGAAAGTCTCAATAATTGTGAGGCAGTGCCATCTACTCCAGGGGCCTTGTTTTGACTTAGGTCTTTCAGTGCTCTATTCAATCCATACTGACCAGTAGCATATCATTATCTCGTCCTCATCTACATACTATTCCCTTTCTGTAGCATTGTCTTAAATGTAGTATTGTCTTAAATGTAGTATTGTCTTAAATGTAGTATTGTCTTAAATGTAGTATTGTCTTAAATGTAGTATTGTCTTAAATGTGTGAAGATGGCCTTGTAAGCCGAAAACTGGTTAACACAATAAAAGTAATGCTGTGGAACAGAAGCAAACTCGTGCTTTTCATTTATTATTGTCTTGAAGTTCATTTCCCTTGTATACCCCTTCTATTAATTCCTTACACCTTTCAAATTTTCCTTCTTTGCTTGTTACTGGTTTTCCACCTCAGCTTTTGATATTCATACAGATGCTTCTCTTTTCACCAAAGATTTCTTTAATTTTGCAACAGGTGGTATCCATCTTTCCCATAGTTTTGTTTGGCTTTACTGACTTGCATTTCTTTTCTAGCTATTTCTACTTTACCATCTTGTTTTTTTAGACTGCAATATTCCTTTTTGATTGCTTCATTTACTGCATTTTTATACTTTTGTCTGTTGATTTCATCATTGTGTGGGCTATCCTAAGATTTGTATTGGGCCACGTCTTTTTGCCTAGTTGTTCCTGTACTGTCTTCACTGTTATGTCTCTTAAAGCTATTCATTCATATTC
The DNA here is from genome assembly GCF_021461385.2 of Schistocerca piceifrons. NCBI lineage: Eukaryota > Metazoa > Arthropoda > Insecta > Orthoptera > Acrididae > Schistocerca > Schistocerca piceifrons. The sequence goes on along the minus strand of NC_060145.1, from coordinate 80,571,157 downwards.
TGTCTGTTGTGTTCCTTTTTCATTTTGATCAGTTATTGCATTGCTCCCTTTGAAATTCTCAATGAATCCTGATTCTTTCAATTTATCCAAACACCATCTCCTAAATTTTGTACACTTCTGCAGTTTCTTCAGTTGTAATCTGTGGATTACAACCAATAAATTGCAATCAGAGTGCACATCTGCACGTGGAAATGCTTTGTAGTTTAAAATTTGGTTTTGAAATATGTTCCTTGCAATTATGTAATATATCTGAAACTTTGAAATTTTAGTTGTCACATAGGAAAAGATAAAAATTGAGTTAAACTGTGGTGATGAAACTTGGTCATGATCTTAGTCTTACTCTTCATTTTATCCTTTAATGGGTCACTTTTTTTCCCAGTGAAGGAGACATTGGTTGTAATGGTTTGCATTTTGGCTGTTTGGGATATGTTCCACCTCGAAAATCACCTCATTGCCATTCCAGAAAGATTTATCACACAATGATTTCTTCGTATAAGAAAGGAGAAAGAAGTCACTTGTTAGGTGAATACAGAGAGGAGTAGGATTAGGCAAAATCTGATAGCACAAAATGTATGACTGTGTCCTGTGCAGAATGAGTCTGCATGTTGTCGGGGGCGAAAGCACTTCCTTGGACAGTTTCTTGCAACTCTTCACCTTGACAGCATTCTGTAACCTTTCCAGATTCTCTCCTTATTAGCAAAATACGTAAGAAACACACAATGACAGTCTCATAAAAGACTCCTCTTTGCCTTTTCTGATGACAATTGGGTTCTTATCCTTTTTTTGGCAGTAGTGAGTCCATATTTTTACTATTTGTTTTGCTCCCTTGTCTGAGGTCGTAGGACACACCCAGCACTCGTCCATGGTGATCAGGCTGCGAAAGAAGCCATCTAGATAGTCTTGACACAGCTGCAACATTTCTGTTGCTGCCTCAGTTCGGCTGACTTTTTAAATGGGTGTGAGCAGTAGCGAAATTGAGGCCCCTGAGAAAGACGGACCGTGGTGTGCGTGCCACATCACGTAGCACTGCAGCTCTTAAGAGCACCAGCAGCTGTCTCTGGCAGGGAGCGAATAACTATTTCAGATGAGTTTAATAATTCTTAACTGCATGTTTAAATGCAGGCAAGTTCTAGAAAGCACATAACAAAAGTTGAGACCTTTAGTGGGTACCTTTTCAATTAAATATAGATTTCCCGTGGGTGCTGCACTGAGCCGAGCATTCACGAAATTTGGCAGAAAAACTGACTAGTGTGATGTCACAAGTTCATTGCAGGCCCCGTATGTCTCATTGGCCCTGAGTGAAACCCACCACATTTAGAATGTCATGCAAGATATTGAAAACTGATCCGTAATTGAATTTCACTTTTTCCACTGTAATCTTCATTGTGTTACATCCGCCTTCAAGCACCAGGCTCCCCAATTCACTTGTTATTCTCAGTTCTTAACACAGGTACAGTCTGCCAATTTTATTCTTCATCATTCAGCCTTGTTGGACCACACTGCAAGTGTTTGTACCACTCACCACTGTGTCATATAATGTGCATTGTTGCTGTACACTTCTACCAACTCAGCATGGATTGTTGCGTCATTGTTCCTCTTCTAGTAGGAAAGAAATTACCACATACATGATACTCCACTTTCCCTCATACATATTTCACTGTATAGTGAGAAATTACATTTTGAGCTTTACTTTTAGCTGTGGCTATGCTCTTATTCGCTACATCACTTGGTACAGTGAGGACGTTAGTCCTGCAAAGAGCAGTTGGAAGCTGACTGATGACATAGGAACAGTAGAAGAATGTAGTGACAGATTGAAGATATGACTTTGTCTAAAACACATGTTCACATAAATTTATTACATACAGATATCCAGATACAAATCTTAGTTACACACACACACACACACACACACACACACACACACACACACACATATAAGAAGTTATTAAACCCTAACAAACTATGTGAAATGAAAGGTTTTCCTAATAGAATTGGTATTTTACAAGCATGTAGTTTAGTAGAATCATCAAGGAAAGCCAGTGTTTTGGAGGAGAAACCACCACACCACAGTGTGAAGGAGTAAACTACAAGTAATACACTACTGCTGTGCTAATTTAACTTACGGTGAATAGGGCTACACAAGAGTAGAGTATAGATAAGAGTATGCAGGAAAATAAAACACTCATAGCAAAGTGCTAGTGCCGAAGAAGAAGAAGAAGAAGAAGAAGAAGAAGAGGGAGGGGTTAGAGAGTTGGGTTCCAAAACCCTTCACCCTTGTTTGTGTGCTAATTTAATCCCAATTGTCCGGTTGACTCCCTCGTAACATTGTCCCATTTGTGAGACTCAGTATCTCCATTGATTTGATTTATGCATCATATGGCAAGTAGTAAGGCAATGGTCTGCAGTGGTAGATTTTCTTGGCAGTTATAAGTGAGGGAATTGCTTACGTTCATTGCAGTGATCTGCCTGTTTCACATGTTGATGCTAAGCCATTGTTCCAGAAAGTGCAATGGATCTCTGCCTTGTACAGTTCTGAATTATGCTTAATGGCATGTGGATAGCACCTAATCTTTGAGGCATTGGAAACAACTCGCTGTACATTAGATACAACCGGTCTTATTTGAAATGTTCCATGTAGAGACCAAAAGGCTGTTACCTTGGTAGCTTCGTCTAATGGCTCTTCCCCCTTTGAAACTTCAGGGGGCTGATAGTGCAAAGCTAGTTAAATAGCTGCTTATTGTAACTGTTATGGAAAAATGTGTTTTTGAATTATTTGGTCCCATGAACAGCCTAAAACACAACATAAACTGTGGCAGAGCTCCTCCACAGTCTCCTTCCCAGATGTGCTGACTGCTAAGGCACTTTTGAATCAGTATTGCATTTGTTAAGTGTTAATATCTTCTTACTTTTCATAGCTTTTCATTCTACATAAGTGCTCATTCCTGCTGTAATAGCCTTTTGTTTGCTGAAGGCTACTTTTATCTTCACTGAATGACAATGTTTGGGTCTATTTGTTGCTGCAGATCCGATAGATGTAGCTTATATGTGGGCTGTTCACTAAGTATGATTTTCAGAAAGTATGTTTAATACAGGATCACAAGACTGTTTGGTGGTGGCTCCTGTTTTAAAAGCACACATTTCACAGACTATAGGTAGCTGATTGAAATCTCCTATCACATGGTATGATTGGGGAATTCACATGTAATATTTCCCAAGCTATCTCCAAAGTTTCCCATCAGTCAGATACTTAATGTTGGTGGATGATGCACACACTTGTTTCTGTTTCAGGCCTGCCTGTGATTCTTATCTTCTCTCAGGTTATCTCACATTTTAATTCCTATTTGTAATGTTAGATATTACATAGTTTTTATGGCAAAAAGACACCATTGCTTTGATATGAGGCCCTGTTAACCACCTCTGATGAGGTACTTCCAGTGCTAACCCAATAGACATACGTAATCCTGGTCTATGAACTCTGCAGTTTGTGGAGACTGTGGGTGACTGCTTAACGAAAACTCACCATATGAGCAACTACCATTCTGTGTCAATTACGGAGACGATCATCTGTCTCAATATCTGGAGTGTTCTAACCTAACTACTTAATGTTTCTGATGATCTCATATTTTAAAGCCTGGAAAAAGTACAATCCCTTATATCCTGTTTCAGTGGTATTAGATTTTTCTGCTACAGTGGTCAGGATATTGGCAGTACCTAGAACACTTACACCCTTCGTTCCCTCAGCCTTGAGCTCTTGATGCACAATTAACTTAGTCCATGGGGCAGATAGCACCCCCATCCCTTGCCTCTTGGTGATCCTGAAGTGCCATCTTGTGAGACCTCAGTTCCTTGCATCTGCTGGAGAAGCAGCATTTTCCTCTGGAATCTACTGGCAGTAAGGTTTCCTTTAGAGAAACCTCTACCTGAAAATCTGTAGAGTAGTGATCCAACAGTAACCAGCCACAGACTATGTTCATCGAGTTGACTGCTCCTCTTTTGTTCCTATCGTCACAGTGGATGAACTCGCAGCTGAGTCCTGACTCTCTAAAGTAATTAAGGAGAAAAAGGAGAAATATTGGGAGGAGACAGGTGCAGTGGTCCACTGAGCTGCCATATCGTCCCACTCCATTAGAGTTAGAACCTATCTTTGTGACAAGGATCACTGCCTGATGATTCTATCGTGTCCTTGTCACCACCTAATGGACCAGCTGCCACAATGGACTTTCCAAAGAGCCAAATGGCAGTTTTATACCTCTGTCATCACCATTCCCTCTCTGTCAGACTTCTTAGATAAGGTTGTTAGAGACATCTCCTCTGTTGTTTCATTTTCTACTGTCCTCTTCCACTGGTCTGCTGAGCCACCAGATACGAACAAGTGTTCCTCTTCCTTTGTGGTGGTACACCGGTGATGCTTTGAGTGTCACTGTCCTCTTCTTACTCAGCTACCTTTCAGATGATGAATTGAAGATGTCCCTCTACCTCTTATGCCCCACAATCCTGAGTTATATTATGAACCTTTCACTGACTGGGAACTGCTTCAGGCTTTTGACTTTTCTCGTGATACAGTCCCAAGTCAGATTCAATTAATAAGCAGGAAACATCTGAATGTGACTCACAGACTGTATCTGTCCAGAGCCTTGAACTGTATTTGACTAGATGGCATGGAGAGGTAGTGTCATCATCACAGTTCTTAAACCAGAGAAAAACTCAACATCTGTTGACATCTACCAACTGGTTAGTTTCACCATTGTGCTCTGCAAGCTACTTGAAATGATGGTAGCCTGGGTTTTTTGGGGCTTTCGGTGTGATTTTCAGGATTGCTGAACAACAATTGAACATCTGTTTTTGTTGGAAACAGCAATCAGACAGACTTTTACTAAACACCAACGTCTCACTATAGTTTATTTTGACCTACATAAGGTATACAACACTGCTTGGCACCATCAAATTTTAGACTTGCACCCCTTGACTGGGGCTTTTGAGACCCCCTATTGATTTTTATTTATCACTTTTTATCCCTCCATTTGTTTCACGTTAGAGTTGGAATGTCACTTGGTTCTCAAATGGTCCAGACAATGGTGTTCCTCAGGGCCCCATATTGTTATATTCTTCCTTATCACCATCAATTGGCTAATGACCTCCAGTGGACCAGTGGTTACTCCTACGACATATGTTGATGACTTTTGCATTCGATATAGCTCCCAGTCTGTACCCTTAGCTGAATGCCACCTCCAAGGAGCCGTGTGAAGGGCTTCAGCTTTGATGCCGTTCCTTGGATTCTAATTTTCTCATATATAAATGTGGGTCATGTGTTTCTGTTACTGTACCACAGTTCATCCTGACCCAGAGCTCTACTACCCAACACTTGTACAATGTTATGCAGTGCCAATTTTTGGAGCTCCTCATTCATAAAAAGCTGATGTGGCTCCCCCATATTATTCAGTATAAGACTAACTGCTTGTGTAAATGTGAAGCTCTCTGCTTTCTTGCCCACTTCTCTTGGGGTATGGATCATGCTACTCTACTCTGTATTTAGGGTACTGTGGACTCGTCGTGACTGGACTACGGTTGACAGGTTTACAGTTCATTGGCACCTTTGGCTTTTAATTGTTAGTCCTAGTACATCATCGTGGATTAAGACTTTCCACTTGCATCTTCTGGACTGCTACCATAGACAGTCTTCTCACCAAATAGGGGATCACTTGATTTCAGATGGTACCAACTCTTGCTCACTTACACAATCAATATTTCAGAAGCATCTGACATATTGAATTCTTTTTTCATACAGAACCTCTACCGGGCTCTCTGCCCGACCCCCTTAGAATGTACTCAATGTGTATTCCTGAGCACTCTTCCTTGGTGAGCATGCAGACCAAGAATTAAGACCAGTCAATTTAAAGGATATAAAGTTTGTTGTCCCCATGACCTTTTGGTACCTATTCCTTTCAGTTCTTGACGAGTGCCCGGGTGCTACTCTCATTTACACAGAAAGCTCTAAAACCGTGTATAGTGTGGGAAATGCTTTTACATCTTCTACCGGTCAGGAAACATTTGTTGCCATGTTTTTATGGCTGAGCTGAAAGCCATTAACAGAACCCCGTGTTCTATTAAACAGTCTTCCCTCAAGCACATTTTAATTTGTAGCGGCTAAATGAGGTGTCTTCTAACTGCTGATTGGTGTTACTCATGTCACCCTGTGGTGTCTGCTGTTCACAATCTTTTCTCAGACCTTAGTTATCCTACCCACTCAGTTGTGTTTCTCTGGGTCCCAAGTCATGTGAGTGTTCTAGGGAGTGAACTGGCTGATTGTTTGGCTAGAGAAGCAATTACTCAGTCAACATTCACTTTGATGATCCCATGCATGGATTTGCAGCTACAGATAAGCATCTACTTATTTGGAGATTGAACGACACCTGGTGGGCTACTGCCCTCAAACTCCACACAATCAAGGCCTCTGAGGCTGCACGGGTTTCCTTCGTCCATTCCTCTTGGAAGGCATCCACTGTCCTGTTGGCTCCACATTGGTCATAATAGGTCGACCCATAGTTTCGTCCTATGTAGTGAGCCAACTTCACATTGTCATTGTGGAACCTTACAGAGAGTAGCTCACATTCTGTTGGAATGCACCATCCTTCTTGCTGTCCATGCAAAATGTGGTCCTCCAGATTCTTTGCCTCTAATATTAAAGGACAGTGTATGGACAGTTGAACTAGTTCTCTGCTCACTCCTACAAAGTTGTTTTTGCAACAGGGTTGTTAGAGTTGGAGTGCCTTCTGTCTAATGCTGAACTCCAGGGGACAACTGACTGTACCCTCCTACCAAACTGATTATTTATCTTCCCTTATTTTACTAATGCTGGTCCGAACGTTGTTCATTATGTTTTCAGCCTCTTTGCTTTTACTATTATGGATATCCTCTCACTCTGGCTAGGAGTTGTTATTTATTCCATTACTGTCTTACCCTCGCACTGTATTTGCGGGTGCTCAAACTTGAGAAAGGTGCGTCTTGCCACAGGTGAGCCGTAGGGTGGCCCTCATCTGCTGCCTGAACTGCAGACTGGCCTGATCCGTGTGATTTTATCTCATGCAATGATTTTTCGTCTCTGGCATCAATATTGCTTTCAGTGCCTTGATTTACTCCTCCTATACACTACCACAATTCAATCGGATTTCTGGCTGATGGCACTAACTCTAGAAGGACTGCCCCATGAGTGAGGGACTCCTGCCCTCCCAACCGACAGATCAACTGAGTTGCTGCTTTTGGAGTGCAGTGCACACCTAACCTTTTATGGGGAATTCTAAAATTGTCCACCCGATAATGCAGCTAAGGAACACTGTTCCTGAAAGTGTCTCAGAGCTAAAACAGCCTCTGATTCAAACCATCCACCTAACTTAAAATGGAGGGTCTCTGTCAGCACAGGAGACAATGCTGATAAACACAAATTGTGCTTTCATCCCACAATGAGGCTAACTTTCATCCCACAAGTGAGGCTAGTAACTTTCTCCACATTAGCCAGCTGCTGAAAGGAACTGTCCTATTGACTGTGAACCCAGGTGACAGGCATTGTTGATGCCTACATGAGCTGTGAGTTACAGTTAGCTGCTCCCAGTACATTCAGCAGGTGCCAGCAGTGTCTCCTCGTAGTCATGATTATTCAAACCTGTAGTGAAGTAATTGTTGCTGTGAAAATATTTGCAGGTTATGTTGGTAGACTGTTTCAGTGCCACCTCGTATTACTAGTTTGTTGTTTATTCTCTGCGGAGTTTCGGAAAGTTTGATGTTAACAGTGGTGTTACATGTGTTTGTAGTTATTTTTGTGGCCCAAGACAAAATGGAACTTTGGTGTAACATCCTCTCATCATCATTTGTTTCCACACATCCAGAGGTCTGTGGTTAGCATATAGTTGATTGATGTTCTTATATGAATTAGTGTTAGGATGCTGAGGAAGTAGTGGGATCTGTCATACTGTTAATAACACTGGCTAGTATGAAGTCAAGATAGACTACCAGCTACTGCTTTAATGAGGAAGCTGTAGGAACTGTAGTTCAAACTACTCCTTTGACTGTTACCTAATCATGCAGTGCATGACAACTTAGCCCTCAGTGGCTCAGTGGTGATTTGCTGGTTACGGGCTTGACCACCCCAGGGTTCCTGAGCTGGGAACTGATAAGCACCACTAGTTCCCTGTCACTGTAAGCAGAGGGTATGCTTCAGCGATCACTGCGTGGCATGGTGGTGGAACATTGTGTGTCTCAGGGAATGGGGATCTTGGCTCGACTGCCCGGATCGTGTGGACGGGATAAACCTCTGTGAGAAAATACCCTCAGTCTCAAGGTGTGCTGCGTGCTGATGGGATGCTTGGCTGTTGAGGTGGAACAGTCATTAGCAGCAACCTTTGGGGAACCCGCCGCACTTCAGTTGTATAAGGCTTACTCAGGCATGTGGGGCTCTGTGTAAGTGGACCCTTATTTCCATAGCTGCTTGTAGGACTATGATGGAACCCTCGAAATCATCATCTTTTCCTCTCATTGGTAAAAGGGTGTACCGCCTGGGAGTATTCACACCCATTCATCCGAAAGAATACTTTGGACTGCAGTAACAGGACTCATGGAGTAATGAATAACAATGTGTTTCTGGTGATAAAGAGGAAGGTGGGGATATTTGAAAAAGTGTCCACCTTTTATATCCATAAGGGTTTGGAAGACCTTGCTGAAACATTAAAATCTATAAAATGGTTGTGTAATGACTCATTGCTGGTCGAAACTAACAGGTCAAAGCAGGTAGACGTTCTTAAGAAATTGCAGAAACTGGGTGACCATGATATCATTGTTGAGATTCACACCTCTCTCAACTCCAGTAAGGGCGTTGTCACATTCAGAGATATCATGGACATGGACGTAGCAGAACTGAAGCAAGAATGGGCATTCCAGGGAATAGTTGATGGGGAGCAAGGAATGCACAGGAATAATGGAGCAACTGAAAAGACTGCCACTTTCATTGTCACATTCAATTCTCTGACACTGCTTGATCTTATTGCAGGGTTCCTTCAACTTAATGTTCAGTCTTACATTCCAAACCCTGTGTGGTGCTATAAATTCCAGCATTTCAGCCATACAACCCTGAGTTGTGGAGGTGAAGTGATCTGCAAGAACTGCGGAAAGCCGCTCATGACGCTGGGACTGATGGCTTGTCTCCAGCGATCTGCATCAACTGCTTTGGGAACCACCCAGTCTGGAGCTGAGACTGCCTAGTTTTTGCTGAAGAACACATAGTACAGGAGATAAAAAGTGACTAAGTGGATCCTCTATGCTGAAGCCAAAAAAGAATATAAGGCAACGAAACCCTCTTGTCTTTGCCACCTCATATTCTTCCATGGTGCAGAAGCCTATTACCAAGATGGACGCTTAGACACAGACAATGCCTAGTGTGCCTGTATCCACAACAAGCAACTGTACTTGCACATGTACATGGCAAGGGAAAAAGAGTAAGGACAGAGCAATCCAGGCAGCTGCACCAGGAAAGACCAACGAAAGTTCCACATTGAGCATCCAGAAGGTACAAGAAAAGCAGTGCCTCTCAATGCCCCCTTTTCCCCTCATCCTCTAAAGGGCAGTATGCAGGGAAAGGCTCACGACATTCGGGTCTCTAGTACCTTCCGCCGCGGAAGTCGAACATGCGGCAGAACAAATGGACGTGGTCAGCCCATAGAGGGCTCCGCCTCCGCGGCGGCTATTCCGTGCAGCGAGGGCGCCACCACTAAGCCACGTGCAGACAGCGGCCAATAGCCGCTCCCTCCAGTTTCATATATAGGGACCCGCTCTGCCCTAGTCCAGCCAGTCTGGTACTCGCTCTGGATTTCGTTTCTATCTCGGCGGTACTGCGTTCTGGTCGTTACCCATTGTTGACATTTGCCGGGCTCTGGTTCCGAGTGGATTTGTGTTTGGTGTTGTGGTTTCCACAAGCCTCTGTTGTTTATCTCTTCCTGGTTGTGTCGCTCATAGTCGGTCGTGGTCGGTTGTTGTCAGTTGTCGTTGGTCGGTCGTCCGACTCATCCTGTGTTTACCCGGTGGTGCGTGCTCCACCGCCGGCGGCTTCCCCGCCTGGCAGCTCCGATCCGCAGCCCAAGGCGTTCCCACTTTTGGTTGTGGTTACTACAGGGTCAAAAGCTGTCCCTAGCACCGTCAGACGTCATTCTTTCGCGTCTGACTGATGAGGAGGATATCGTGGAGTTAGATGCCTTGGATCCAGGGAGCCCCTCCACTCCCCCTTGCTCTTAAAGTGCTTCACCTACCCCATGCAAAGATTGGAGTAAATTAAAACCACACCGATGACACGGCTTCCTTAGTACAGTGGAACATGAATGGGTTCAGGACTCGTGTGGAGGACCTGAAACTCCTAGCACAAGCACGACCCTTATGCTTTTGTTTACAAGAAACGCATTTTAAAGATGCAGATGTCCCTGTGCTACAGGGATATATGCTATACTGAAAGGGTGACTATTGGGGGAAAGGCCCAAAGGAGGTGTCGCAATGTTTGTCACTAATACACACCACTCCTCTGTTCTCCCCTTGGCTACTGACCTGCAAGTAGTTGCAGTTCAAATTCCTGTGTGTCGAAGGATCACTGTTTTCTCACTGTATTTACCTCTGCAAGATGCACTAGACTTTAGGCTCTCACGGATATTATTGCACAACTCCCACGACCATTCCTCCTCCTGGGAGATTTCAATGCCCATTATGTCCTGTAAGGCTCGACCAATACTTGCCCTCGGGGTCGGGTTTTGGAGGGCCTCATGATGTCTCACGAGCTGTGAATCCTCAACATGGGTACTTGCACACATTTCTCTACTGCTTCTTGGTCATTCTCAGCCATCTACCTCTCTTTCTGTTCTACCGGCCTCACTGACTCTGTACAGTGGGAGGCCATTGACGACCTACATTCCAGTGACCATTTCCCAGTCCGCCTTCACCTACTAAATGGCACACCATTTGAAGTTAAGCCCCCAAAATGGATGGTCAGCAGGACTAACTGGATGTGTTTCAACAGGCTGGCTGTGTTTGAACACTGCGACAGCATTCAAGGATGAGTGTACCACATCACATGAGTGATTCATCGTGCTGCTGACTTCTCCATCCCACAGTCCTCAGGTCATCTTAGGAGGTGACCAGTACCGCAGTGGACAGACGAGTGCCATTCTGCAATCTGGGAAAGGCGTGCGGCTCTTCAACATTTAAAATGTCGACTGACAGCAGACAACCTTAGGGCCTTTTTTGAGTCGTGAGGGCCAGGGCTCGACGTGTCATTAGGGAGAGTAAGAAAAGGTCATGGCTATTGTTCCTGGACTCCATCAATTGCTCCCCCTTCTTATATAAAAGTTTGGGAAGCCATCTGGAGGATTTCCCGTAAATGTAACTGTTTACCACTAGCAGCAGTGCTGAAACAGGGGTGCCTCCAAACAACACCCAGAGACATTGCTCAGACGCTGCGCAAACATTTTGCACAAACTTTGCCAATGCAAGCCAGGATCTGGCGTTTTGTCGCTATTGTGCGACTGTTGAGAGGGAAAAGTTGGACTTCAGGTCCAACAGTTCTGAGGCCTACAACTCCCCTTTCTCCATTTGGGAACTCAAATTGGCACTGACTGAGATTTGTAACACTGCATCCGGTCACGACCAAATACGGTACTGTGTGCTTAGACATTTGTCAGTGCCATCAGAGGAAATCCTCCTCGAATGCTTTGATCTAATATGGCAGACAGGCAACTTCCCCAACTCGTGGAGGAAGGCAATTCTGATCCCTCTCCTCAAACCAGGAAAGGACTGCACATGTCCCAGTAGTAATCGGAGTATCGCCTTAACCAGCTGTGTGGGGAAGACCCTGGAGCAAATGGTTAACCATCGTCTGGTCTGGTTGTTAGAAACCAGGCAACTCTTTAGCCACTCTGAGTGTGGATTCCAAAGTATTTCATCCACTGTCGACAATATGACTCTTTGAGGTGTCTATGCAGCTGGCTTTCATCTGTAAGCATCACTGTATCAGCATATTTTTCGATATAAGTAAGGCATATGATACTACATGGAGACAGTGTATTCTTGCACAACTGCATAAATTGGGATTTTGTGGCCACCTCCCCATCTTCATATGGTCTTTCCTATCTCAGCAGTTTTTTAGGACCCAACTTGGTGACATGCTGTCTGATCAATTTGAGCAGGAGAATGGTGTTCTTCAGGGCAGTGTTCTAAGTGTTACCCACTTTGCCATACCCATCAACAGTATCACATATACGGTAAGGAGTCCTGTACAGTGCTCCTTATTTGTAGATATTTTTGCTGTTTTCTGTTCCTCCTCCAGTGTTGCAAGGCGAGCTGTCAGTTGCAACTTACAGAGTGGCGGTTACAGAAGTGGGCTGAAAAGACAGGTTTTCACATTTGTGCAGATAAGTGTGTGTGTGTATGTGTTCATTTTAATCATTCTCATCGTCTTTTTAATTTGCCTGCCTTGAATATGGGGGACACCATCCTGCATTTGAGAGACACAGTGCAGTTTCTGGGCCACAGTTTTGACTCGCGAACCCTGAAGGCACTGAACTCCCAGAACCCTGAAGGCACTGAATGTTATCAAGTGCCTTAGCCACAGGTCAACGGGAGAGGACAGGGCAAGTTTCCTTCAGTTTTTTAATGGGCTTTTGAGCGTTCACGACTGGACTATTGTTGAATGGTGTATGGGTCAGCGAGGCTCTCTTACTTGTGTATCATTGATGCTGTCCATCATGAGGGGTTTTGGCTGGCCATGGGTGCTTATCAGACCAGTCCCATACCTAGCATCTGTGCTGAGGCACGGAAACCCCCACTTACCATCCGGCGCCAGCTCTTTGTGATGCGTCAGGCATTTTAAGTTCCTTGCAGCTCCAACTTCACCTGCACACCACACTGTTGCTCGTACACCTCTGGAACACCTTTTTTCCAACTGTCCACGAGCCACGGTTCCATTTTGGATCTGCGTGCAGCGTGTGCTGGAGTCACTCAGTGTGGAGCCAGTATGACCCCAAATCCAGGGTTTTAACTGCCTGCCACCCTAGTTACTGGAGAGGCCCAGAGCAATTGTAGATTTGGTGCATTACGGGAGAGATAGCACTCCTGTTTCTGTTTTTAATGCGATATTCTCTGATATTTTATCTGAGTGCCATGAACATGTAGCAGTGTTTTATGGATGGGTCTAAGTGGGGGTCTCTGTCGGTTGCTCTGTTGTTTTCCCAGATTGTGTCCTCAAGGTCAGACTGCCTCCAGAATTTATCGTCTTCGATGCAGAATTGTATGCGATCTTGCGAGCACTGGAGCAGATGAGATGTTGTCCCACTGTTAGGTTTCTCGTCTGCTCAGAATCTCTGAGCATCCTTTACTCTCTCCCCCCCCCCCCCCCCCCCCTCTGCAGGTCTGGGGGTTAGAATAGGCCCGAGGTATTCCTGCCTGTCATAAGAGGAGACTAAACGGAGTCTCACATGTTTCGGCATTTGTGATGGTCCCCTGTAGGGTTTGAACTCCATTTTCAAAATTTTCCCGAAGAGCGAGCCAATTGGGGAAGGGCGCCTTACGTGGTGCATCGCGACCATCATGCGCTGAGACCTATCACATCCTCCGTCGACATGGATCTACACTTCTGCTCATTCTCCAACTGTTGGGCCCGGTCACCTACTCGGTGTGTGTTTTTCCATCAACTGTGCAATATCGTTTTCTACGCTGAGGATGACAATGGATTTAGAGGACAAGTTTGGGGAGGTTGGGGGCGTGTCCAAAATGCGATCTGGGTCAGTCTTGATCAAAACGGCATCCTCTGCCCAGTCATGGGCGTTACTCACTTATGACAAGATGGGGGATGTTTCTGTAACCATCACACCCCATAAGAGCTTAAATATGGTCCAGGGTATCATATTTCACACGAACCTTCTTTTGCAGTCCAACAATAAGCTGCACACCAATTTAGAACGGTGAGGTGTACATTTCGTTTGGTGTGTCCACCGGGGTGCGAGGGGTAATCAGGTTGCCACCAGTGCCTTCACCTTGGCCTTCAAGGGTGATACACTACCGAGAAGGTCAAGGTGGTGGTCTACCGTTGTGATGTAAAACCCTATATCCCTCCCCCAATTCGGTGCTTTAAATGTTGGAAGTTTGGTCATATGTCTTCCCACTCTACTTCCAGTGTCACATGTCGAGATAGTGGACATCCATCACATCCCAATAATCCATGTGCCCTGCCTCCCATCTGTGTCAGCTGTGGAGAGCACCATTCGCCTTGCTTTCCAGACTGCAGGATTCTCCACAAAGAATGGAAAATCATGGAGTACAAGAACCTGGACTGACTGACCTACAGTGAGGTTAAGAGGAAATTTGAATGTCTGCATCCTGTACGCATGACATCGTCTTATGCCACTGCTACAACAGTTCTAGTCCCATCAGCTCCGCCAACCCCAGCAGTCACCTCTCAGAGTGGAAGACTACATCTGCCCTCATGATGATGGGGGTCACTTCCCTCCCTGTTTCCCTGTTGCTCCTGCACCACCTACCTCCTCGTCATCTTCAAACTGATCTGGTGCCACGGTGTCTTTCCATCGCAATAATGGGAGAGCACCATCATTCCGGTGCTCAAACCCAGTAAAAACCCACTTGATGTGGATAGCTATCGGCCCATCAGCCTCACCAATGTTCTTTGTAAGCTGCTGGAACATACGGTGTGTCGGCGGTTGGTTTTGGTCTTGGAGTCACGTGGCCTACTGGCTCCATATCAGGGCGGCTTCCACCAGGGTCGATCTACTACTGATAATCTTGTGTCCCTGGAGTCTGCCATCCAAACAGTCTTTTCCAGACGCGAAAACCTGCTTGCCATCTTTTTTTATTTGTGAAATCCTTGCCACATGATATGTGTGGGGTCTCCGAGGCCCACTTTCGATTTTTATACAGAATTTCCTGTCGCTACATACTTTCTGTGTATATGTTGGTGCCTCCCATAGTCCCCCCAGTATCCAGGAGAATGGGGTCCCGCAGGACTCTGTATTGAGTGTCTCTCTCTTTTTAGTGGCCATTAATGGTCGACAGCAGCTGTAGGGCCATCCATCTCACCTTCTCTGTATGCAGACGACGTCTGTATTTCATACTGCTCCACCAGTACTAGTGTTTCTGTGTGGTGACTACAGGGAGCCATCCACAAGGTGCTGTCATGGGCTCTAGCCCACGGTTTCCAGTTTTTGGCCACAAAGTTGTGTGTTACGCACTTCTGTTAGTGTTGTACCGTTCGTCCAGAACCTGAACTTTACCTTCATGACGATCCACTCACTGTAGTGGAGACATATCGATTCTTAGGACTGATTTTCGACGCCTGATTGACTTGCCTCCTCACCTTCGTCAGCTTAAGCGGAAGTGCTGGCAGCACCTCAGTACCCTCCGCTGCCTAAGCAATGTCAACTGGGGTCCAGATCGCTCTACGCTGCTGCAGCTCTACAGAGCCCTTGTTCAACCCCGCCTTGACTATGGAAGTCTGGTTTATGGTTTGGCGGCACCCTCAGCATTGTGTTTACTCGAGCCATTGCACCACTGTGGCACTTGCATAGCGGCAGGAGCTTTTAGGACTAGTCCGTGACCAGCGTCTGTGTGGAAGCTGGAGTGCCTCCATTGCAGGTTAGGCGTGCACAACTGTTGGCCTGTTACATAGCACATGTTCGTTGTTCTCCTGTGCATCCAAATCACCGTCTCCTTTTCTCACCCACGGCGGTTCATCTCTCGCGTCGGTGGTCCAGGTCAGGGCTTCCAGTTGCAGTTCGTGTCCGATCCCTTCTTTCTCAAATGGTGTCCTTGCCTTTACCATCTATACTTGAGATACACCACATACACCTCCATGGTGTACACCTGAGCTGCAGCTTCACCTGATCCTTTCACATGGCCCTAAGGACTCAGTTAACCCCACTCTCTCCGTTGTCTCTTCCTCTCAATTCTTGACAAGTACCGAGGCCACGAAGTAGTTTACACTGATGGCTCGATAGCTGATGCTCATGTCGGCTTCGCATATGTCAATGGAGGATGTATGGAATGGCATTCCTTGCCCGATGGCTGCAGTGTTTTCACTGCTGAACTGGTGGCTATATCTCGTGCTCTTGAGCACATCCGTTCATGCCCTGGGGAGGCGTTTCTTCTGTGTACTGACTCATTGAGCAGCCTACAAGCTCTTGAACAGTGCTACCCTGATCATCCTTTGATAGTGACCATCCAGGAGTCCATATATGCCGTGGAACAGTGCGGTCTTTCAGTGGTGTTTGTCTGGACCGCAGGTCGTGTCGGAAACCCAGGCAAAGAACTTCCCAACAGGCTGGCCAAACTGGCTACGTGGAAACCGCTTATGGAGATCAGCTTTTCTGCAACTGACCTGGATTCAGTACTACTCCGCTAGTTTTTGCAGCTTTGTGAGACGAAATGGCATAACCTCAGCACGCACAACAAACTAGGTGCCATTAAGGAGACTATGAATGTGTGGCAGTCCTCCGTGCGGGCCTCTCGCAGGGACTCTGTGGTTCACTGCCGACTCCGAATTGGCCACACTTGGGTGAGATACGACTACCTCCTGTGCTGTGATGACCCACCTCAGTGTTGGTGCAGCGCTCAGTTGACAGTGGCTCATATCTTGGTGAGCTGTCCTCCTTTGGCTGCCCTGCGCCGGACTCTTCAGTTACTGGCCCCGTTGCCATTTATTTTAGCTGACAATGCCTCATCAGCTAATTTAGTTTTACATTTTATACGCAACGGTAGGTTTTATGATTCTATATAAGTTTTAGTGCATGTCCTTTGTCCCTTTGTGTTCCCCACTCTAATGCTTTTAGGGTGGATGTTTTAAAGTGTCGCAGAGTGGCTGGCTTTTTATTCTCGTGGTCAGCCAGCCATGGTCACCTGCTCTCTTGTTTTTACCCCTTCTACCTGTTTCTTGCTTCTCTCTTTAGTTTTCTTTTCCTGTTTTTGTCCATAGTTGTGTTTGTTGTCCTTCTGTCATTCTTCTGGTTTTTCCTTTCTCTTGTTATTGTGCTGTAAGTCTCCTTTCTTTTCTTCTTTCCGTTGTGTAATTATTTAACTGGGAACAAGGGACCGATGACCTCGCAGTTTGGCCCCCCCCCCCCCCCCCCCCCTTCTTTTAAACCAACCAACTAACTTTACTCTCTCCAATGTTTGTACCCAGCGGTTACAGTAACCCAGAATATCCAAGATGTACTCCTACAACTACAATGACTGGGTAAGGAGGTTTTATTCTGTTGGGTACCTGGGCACATTGGAATTGTGGGGAATGAAAGGGCAGATCGAGCAGCCAAGGGGGCGTGTCGTGATCCTCTGGTATTTCAGTGTGCTATCCCCCTGCATGCTCTCACCTTGCTGTTGAGGTATAAAGTCAAGTGGCAATTGGAAGACAAGTGGCTGGCAGTGATCAATAACAAACTCCGTGTCATCAAGCCCACAACTCGGCTGTACAGTACTTCCTTCCAGCCCCGTCTGTGGGACGAGGTCCTTCTTATTCGTCTTCACATAGGCCATGGCCCTATGATATATGTATTCTTATTCCGGCGAGAGGACTCTTCAATGTGTGGTGCTTGTGGCATGCAGATCCTGGTGCGCCATGTTTTATTGGACTGCATTTTATTTGCCGACCAGTGGACTGCAGCAGATTTGCTGGCGGATCTGCCGTCTATGTTATGTAATGATCAAATGAGTGTGGTTAGGGTTTTAAAGTTTTGTGAATCATCCATCATTTTTAATGAGATTTTGGGGAGATGTTCTTAATGTGTCAAAGGGTGGCTGGCTCTAATTGGTTTTACTGCGTGTGATACAGAGTGACTGTGTGGTCATTTCGACTGCATGCGTGTACAACACTTTTAGTTCATCTCCACATTTGTTTGTTTTTATAAGTGTAAGCGCGCTGATGACTTTTCCATAGGGCACCCATCAGATACACACACACACACACACACACACACTCTCTCTCTCTCTCTCTCTCTCTCTCTCTCTCTCTCTCTCTCTCTGCCTTCTTCCCAGAATTCACTTCTTTTGTGATGTGCTCGGTGCATCACAGATCAAGTTTATTTGGGATGAAAACTCAGTGTTGTACTTTCTGTGCCTTCACTGATTAATTGTGCATTTTGGGTAAAATTATCTGATTTTGACACTACAGAACTCAGTCCTCAATATGATGTTATGTTTTGTGGTGATATAACTAAATATTGATTTTCAAACAGTGGGAAATCCAGACATCGAAATAAGTGTCCAAGGAATAGAAAAGTAACTGGAATCACTCAACAGAGGAAAGTCCACTGGACCTGACGGGATACCAATTCGATTCTACACAGAGTACGCGAAAGAACTTGCCCCCCTTCTAACAGCCGTGTACTACAAGTCTCTAGAGGAACGGAAGGTTCCAAATGATTGGAAAAGAGCACAGGTAGTCCCAGTCTTCAAGAAGGGTCGTCGAGCAGATGCGCAAAACTATAGACCCATATCTCTGACGTCGAACTGTTGTAGAATTTTAGAACATGTTTTTTGCTCGAGTATCATGTCGTTTTTGGAAACCCAGAATCTACTATGTAGGAATCAACATGGATTCCGGAAACAGCGATCGTGTGAGACCCAGCTCGCTTTATTTGTTCATGAGACCCAGAAAATATTAGATACAGGCTCCCAGATAGATGCTGTTTTTCTTGACTTCCGGAAGGCGTTCGATACAGTTCCGCACTGTCGCCTGATAAACAAAGTAAGAGCCTACGGAATATCAGACCAGCTGTGTGGCTGGATAGTTTTTAGCAAACAGAACACAGCATGTTGTTATCAATGGAGAGACGTCTACAGACGTTAAAGTAACCTGTGGCGTGCCACAGGGGAGTGTTATGGGACCAATGCTTTTCACAATATCTATAAATGACCTAGTAGATAGTGTCGGAAGTTCCATGCGGCTTTTCGCGGATGATGCTGTAGTATACAGAGAAGTTGCAGCATTAGAAAATTGTAGCGAAATGCAGGAAGATCTGTAGCGGATAGGCACTTGGTGCAGGGAGTGGCAACTGACCCTTAACATAGACAAATGTAATGTATTGCGAATACATAGAAAGAAGGATCCTTTATTGTATGATTATATGATAGCGGAACAAACACTGGTAGCAGTTACTTCTGTAAAATATCTGGGAGTATGTGTGCGGAACGATTTGAAGTGGAATGATCATATAAAATTAATTGTTGGTAAGGCGGGTACCAGGTTGAGATTCATTGGGAGAGTCCTTAGAAAATGTAGTCCATCAACAAAGGAGGTGGCTTACAAAACACTCGTTCGACCTATACTTGAGTATTGCTCATCAGTGTGGGATCCGTACCAGATCGGTTTGATGGAGGAGATAGAGAAGATCCAAAGAAGAGCGGCGCGTTTCGTCACAGGGTTATTTGGTAACCATGATAGCGTTACGGAGATGTTTAGCAAACTCAAGTGGCAGACTCTGCAAGAGAGGCGCTCTGCATCGCGGTGTAGCTTGCCTGCCAGGTTTCGAGAGGGTGCGTTTCTGGATGAGGTGTCGAATATATTGCTTCCCCCTACTTATACCTCCCGAGGAGATCACGAATGTAAAATTAGAGAGATTAGAGTGCACACGGAGGCTTTCAGACAGTCGTTCTTCCTGCGAACCATACGCGACTGGAACAGGAGAGGGAGGTAATGACAGTGGCACGTAAAGTGCCCTCCGCCACACACCGTTGGGTGGCTTGTGGAGTATAAATGTAGATGTAGATGTAGATGAATGGAATACAACTACAAAATTGGATGATCGCTACTAACCATGTAGAAGATGTGTTGAATTGCAGACAGGCACATTGAAAGAAGACTGTTGTATATTATCAGCTATCAGACGAAGTCCCTGAGTGGATGTAGGCAAAACAGATGTTCATAACTTGTACAAAAACATGGCCACTGTCATTTCTGGGCACCGAGGGCTGATTGCAGTCTTGATGCCCGGAGTTGACAGTGACCATGTGTGTGTTTTTGTTTTTTACATCTGATGAAGGGCGAAGAATTATCAGCATAATTTCAAGTATTCTCCTTCCAGTGTATCTGTCTGTCACTCAAGGCCTCCTCTATGTGGCAAGCAGCAATCTATCCTATTTATTTGTTAAATAATGATTTTGTATCACTAAAGTTCTGTGTATGAGGTTGACGAAAAGTTTCTCAGGAAATAGTGCATAACGTACTGCAACAGTGACTTGGAAATACTCTCTTGGATGTCTTTACTTTGTGTTCTTACAGTTCCAGGCATTTTTGATTTACAGTTAACCCAAACAAATTTTTGACGCATTTTGGTGTTGATGAATGATGCACATTGAAATTAGATGCTACTCATTTGCCTTTAGGTACCATATTTTTCTCATAAAGATGAATTTTTTTCACTATATTTTTCAGATGCTTTTGTGCGGTTGTTCTGATAATGAGAGATATCCATGGAGCTACAAAATTGTCTGACTGTTGCTGGAGTGGAAAATGTGACAACTGCACAGGACCCTGTTGTCATATGCTTGCAACCAGAAGGTGAAGTGGAATGGGCATTGCCTGTAATTACAGGTAGTCAACAGTTGGATCATGAAGTCGTTGCTCTGGTACAAGAGGTGAGGAGAACTCACAGCAATTTAACACTGTTTTACTTATTTGTATTGAATTTAGCATAACAGTTAATGTCTACAAATAAGGGAGGAAAAAGTTTTGTTTTTCTTTGCAACGGGGTGAGGCGTGCAGTGGTTAAGACACTGGACTTGCATTTGGGAGGATGATAGTTCAGATCGCTATACAGCCAACAAGATTTGTTTCCCTAAATTGCTTAAGGTAAAAGTTGATAATCTTCCTTTGAGGAGGAAATGACCAATTATTGTCCCCATCTTGTCTCTATCAGGGTATTCCACCACTAATTATATTATTATGGTGTGATGTTTAACTGTAATTCTCCTTCTATAATTCCTTTATTGCTGTAATTTAAACCTGGAAGATTCGCTATAGGTAGGGAAGGTTTGAAGAAAATTAAGCTAAGTCACTGGGTTAGAAAGGATACAGTGGTGGGACCTGAAACCTGAAGGAGACTAAAGCTGTATAGAACACATTTGAGAAGCCAGAGATAAGGGAGGGAAATTGTGGCAGAGGAGAAGAAAAAGGTAAGATGTAGCAAATGAATGGTAACAACAAAACTACAAAATACAAAAGAGAAGAGAGGGGAAACTCAGGACCATCGGATTCCACAGAAATTTATCTGGATGGGTGAGGGGATACAAGACTCCAAAATTCATTTTTTTTTATGTAAATGATTTGGTCAGTTTTGAGACATGTCACGACACAATAAGTAAATTTTGTAGGTGACACAAAAAACTTCTTACCTTCCAAACAATAGAAGGTTGTCTGTCATGACATATGAGAATTCTAAATGAATAAAAACTTTTTACTCCAGGTACCAAGGGGGTAGGGGGTGGGGGGAGGGAGCATTGTGTTGTGGATGCCTATACATGGGATGCAGGAAGGTAACTTCACTCACCTCACTGATGAATCTTCTGAAATTCTAACTCAGGAACGTGCCTTTAGCCCTCACTGTATAATATTATCTTTCTTTGGGATTAAAAAAGCATTTTGTCCATCAGGTCTGCTGTTTTGTTAATTTGCACCTCGAAATTAAGTTTGCTTTTCTTAAAATTCTACCAACAATTAACTGGGTAGCTTTTTGCCATTCTCTACTACAGGCACGGGCAACCTTTGGTGACCTATGTTCCTGAGGGACATATGTAAATAAGTTCACAGGCTGCCTCGTCACTTGATTCATTAACAGCCCACCTAGCACATAAAATCAAAACTGTAGCATCCATGGTGTGAATGGTTATGGGGTAATGCACTGATATGAATGGCGTCCCTTTCCTGATACACCACGTCAACAAATTGTGCCTCAAAACACACGTTTTTGAGAGTACATTCATTTTTCGTGTGCCCTGTCTTCAGATGTTTACACATTTATTTATAAATTGTTAACATTGCTTCCTAACTAATGTAGTTTTACAATAGCTGCCTTAAAAATTTTCGTTGTGTAACTCTCCAATCAGATTGGAAACAAAATTCTCTTTGTTGTTCTGATCAAATCGCTGGCCATGTCATGAGCTGAAACCTGAGGCAATCTGACCATTGATGGAAATACCAGAAATGTGTCCCAGGCAGAGTACAATGCATGTGCCTTGCTTTCTCTCCCACAAATTTCTTCCAAGGGCTAGACTGAAACCAGTTGCAGACTGGAGCCGGCCCCAAGGGCTGCTGGCTGTCCTCCTGTGCTCTGCTATGTGCTGGTCAGACCATATACTCTAACAATAAATAGAACTTTCTAACCAGAGCAAGAAAGTACTAGATCATGAGTAACCACTGCCACACTCAATGAGAGGGTTTAGATGTAGATTTAAAGATGGAGTAGCAAGGAATGGTACATACTTACAGCTATGAGCTGATTGAAGGTAACATTGCGCCACACAACTTGATGAAATACTTGCAGATACTGATGCTGACAGTTTCCAATCTGCAGCAATCGATGTTGAGCTGCAGTGACATCTATTAGTTTATTAATTGACTAGCTGAGTCCACAGCATTGCCCGGGTATGTATTTACCATATTTACTCGAATCTAAGCTGCACCTGAAAAATGAGACTCAAAATCAAGGAAAAAAAATTTTCCTGAATCTAAGCCACACCTGAAATTTGAGACTCGAAATTCAAGGGGAGAGAAAAGTTTTAGACCGCACCTCCAAATCGAAACAAAGTTGGTCCATTGTAACATGAGACACAATTTAGGTTGAATGGATGAAGATACAGCTACAGTAGTTTGGTTCAAGTTGTAAGCTTAAAAAAATGGTTCAAATGGCTCTGAGCACTATGGGACTCAACTGCTGAGGTTATTAGTCCCCTAGAACTTAGAACTAGTTAAACCTAACTAACCTAAGGACATCACAAACATCCATGCCCGAGGCAGGATTCGAACCTGCGACCGTAGCGGTCTTGCGGTTCCAGACTGCAGCGCCGTTAACCGCACGGCCACTTCGGCCGGCTGTAAGCTTAAAAGTTAAGCTTTAACAAGTAGCCATTGCTATGTGTCAGGCGCTCCGTCCTTATTTGTATGGGTACCCTTCCTTTTTCACGTGCTTCGTCTGGTTTGAATCGATTGCTTATTTTGCTTTGATCTGACAAGTGCCGTTCTCTTTGTTATAGGTGTTTACGTCACTCTAAGCTGAAAATGCATTACTGCACTGTATCGCGCATTGTTTGTTGCATTCTGATAATGAGTGTTTACGATCTGTCGCCGCGGCTTTTTAAAAAAAATAAAAAAATAAAATAAAAATGGCAAGAGACTGCTATTTGTTGCTACACTTACACTGCAGCTTTCTTTGATAATGATCAACAAGAACCAAATAGTAGACTGTGTATGATAGATGATGTTCTGAACGAGAGTTAAGCGAAAATTTTTCTCCTTGTGAAAATCTTTGTAGGCGCCTCTTATTACATTACGTTCTGCTTACAAATTAGAGTCATCTTAGATTTAATAATCTAGTCAGTTGCCGTGCTTCATTTCTGACTGTATCACTATTCAGCATAAGAATAATATGAATATAAACATGACATGATATGTATATTCTTCCGCGTTTGCTGTTGTGTCACTCTAGTTTTGTAGTTTATTAGGCAGACAGGATTTAAATGAGATAGCAGCAAACACGAAAGAATATGTGGCATAATGTTTACAGTCTTCTACCTTTTCTTTTAATTTAGTTACTGACGCAGAGATTTTGGCGCCAGTATTTATTTTTGTGCCTGCAGAGCATGCCTGTGTAGCAATACATATATTCGATGGCAGAAGTTAGTTGTGGCGGCACCTACCAACATTTTTCAGAACTTCCGCGTACTTTGCACTCGATTCTAAGCCGCAGGCAGTTTTTTGGATTACAAAAACCGGGAAAAAAGTGCGGCTTAGATTTGAGTAAATACGGTACACCAATTCTAGTAGCCCATCTCCTCTTCCTCCCCCCTTTTCTCTCTCCACATTACCACTCCACCCCAATAGGCAGGTCATGGTTCTTACCAACACGGTATTTCTTTCCAGGTAGTAAGTAATATGTGTATGAACTTTGGTTGAGGTTGATCCAGGGGTTTAGGAGGATAGGTGGGACATACATACATACATTTCTATAATATGTATCAATTAATACTTTTCCCCTTCTGCTAATTCTGTTTTTTAGAGTTTGATACCTCCATCAGTGAGAGTGGAACTATTATATGATCTGTCTGTTAAGACTCCTTTTTCTTAGAAATCAGTAGAGGTATCAAGTTGAAATTTATGTCAAATACTAAGGTATGGTCCCTTGTCAGTGTAAAAAATTTAGGCTTTGAAGTCAATGCAGTCAAAAGAGAAGACCTTTTTTTACAGAATCTGCAGTTAACTATCAGCTCTCAGGCACAAGAGACTTGACATGACACAAATTTTCACCCTGAAAATTAGGCCTATACTATGTATGTCAAAAGAAGAGCTCTGACAGCTGGCAGTGCAGTTGCCAGTATTTGACATGCATGGGCAGCAAGCCAGCAGCAGTCGCCCAGCACAATGGCAATACGGGCGTTGCCACAGTTATGTTAACAAAAGCTCACGATCTGATTGGCTGTCATGGATGCGCGAAGCACGTGTGCCAAGGCTGCACCAATTGTCAGAGCTCTTCTCTTGCCGTACGCACTGTAGTGGTTGATAAAGAAAACAAAAACATCAAAAAGTAGGGACCATTTATTTTACTTTTCGCAGATATTCACTGTCTACTTCTTACTGTACCACAACTGTTAAGGCATTTATTATGTTGGTGCACCAACATTTGTATGTGTATGGCATGTGAATCTGCTGACATTAAGTCACTGCTAGTGATGGGACAAATGAAAGTTAGTTGGCATGAGGATGGGGCTTAGGGTGGAAGGATGAAGACCTCCCATTCAAACTGAAGTAACTGGTTCATTGTGATGTTGGCTGTAAGGGGCCTTGCATTGCAGTACAAAAGAATAACACTTCCACTCTTTGTTCCACCTCTCGTCCTGGATTGTTCTTTGCAGATTTCTCTGTGTTTGACTATACCACTTGGCACTTATAACCTCCCCTCACTATAAGATCATGATCCTCTGCGAGCCATGATATTCCAGAAGAACTACCCAACTTTTTTGACAGAGATTGTCTGCTTGAATTTGCTCTTCACATGTGAACAATTATGTGACCAAGGGATTGTTTGGAAGAGTCATATTTAAGAACTAATGAGAGTTGCTGACAAAATAAACCTGTATTGACCAAGAGTTTTGATCAACTAATCATTATCAGGTAACATCAAAGTATTTACATTGACGTGTAAGGTATTGTACAGAAAGGTAGAAATCTAATACTTGTATGAAGCTTGTAGTTGGCAGGAAAGAATACTACCATTTTCTCCTAGCATTGCAAAATGACTGCGGTCACAACAATGCAACTGTACCACATTATTGAATGATGTACCTCTCTTTCCACGCATGGACTTTCTGATCCAACTACCCATGCCGTCTCTGGGCACAATCGTAATTTATTTTCTGGATGGCCTTCATGCATTGTGTGCAAGTGGTTATGGCACTGTTATTTAGCTATTTATACACTTTACTCACCAAGTGGCGGCAGGAGAATATAGATGCCAAAAGAAGCAACCAGTGGCTCTGAAAGCTCGCAAATTTCCTTACCCTTAATATGCTTTTGTTGTCCTGCTGCCACTTGGAGAGTAAATTTTTTATCCATCCAGTTACAGAATATTTCCAAAAACTGATTATTTTCATTGATATGTTTATACACTGTACAATATTTAGCTTTTTTCGGTTGGATTCAATTTTTGTTTTATAGTGTTTCTGATTCTTAGATTACTGACATTTACATTAGTAAGAATTATTTTGGGCTGAGATTACTTACAAAACTGAATAAATATGGGGTCTGAGTTTTTGTGAAGTGTGTACAACATCTGCAGATGAGAGACATTACTGCTGAAGAAGAAATGTTCTTAGCTTTGGTTTAAAGTCATTTTTCATCAATAAACAATGATTGCTTGTGACTGGGGCTAAATTTCTGTGCTTGCTGTTGTGCTGGCTAGGCACACATGCATAATAATCTCATACCTTTTGGTTACATTATAGTGAAAAACAATAACACTGCTTTTAATTTTTCAGGATGTTAGTGGCGAATCTGTTATGGGTGTCGGGCAGATCCCAGCAGTCAACTGTGTTGAGGTGATACCAGATTTCCTGGGATCAGTCATACCCAGCTGCTCAGAGGAAGGGGAAAAGACATTATCAACTAATGCAGTGGCCTTTCAGGAAGATGATGGCCAAGTATTTTACATTACATACACTTTGCCCGGCACTTCAGAAGTTGACCTCACAAGTGGTGAGCCTCATGTGGAGGTTCAAGGAGAAACAGGTTCAGTAAAATTTTATCGTAGTTCCAGACGTATGTTGTAACTTCATCAATCTGTGTCATGTCAGGTCTTGGGTGCCTGGGGACTGATAGTTAATTGCAAATTCTGTAGATCATTTTCATGCGCCACTTTATTTTATGGAAAATTTTGTTTGTACCCCTATGTAAACTTTCTTATGAGAAGGAAAGTTGTTATTGACCATATAGCGGTGATGCAGAGTCGCAGATAGGCACAACAAAAAGGCTTCCAAATAAAGCTTTCGGCCCGTAAGGCCTAAGGCCTTATGAGCCAAAATCTTTATTTGGAAGACTTTTTTTTTTGTCCAATCTGCGATTCTGCATCTCTGCTATATGGTGAGTACCAACTTTCCTTTTCATAATATCATTACATTCCATCCTGGATTTTCCATTGTTTAATATTAAACTTTCTTATTTATATTTGGTTAGACATTGACCATGTACAGGTATATGATAGTTTACTTAGTCCTGTTGTACAACTCATCTCTACTTCAGATAGAGCTGACAGGAGAGATAATGAAATTTTAAATTCACAATAAATCCAGGATGGGATGATGTTAGACAATCATCATCATCATCATCATCATCATCATCAACCATATGACATTTAGTGCTGGATAGAGGCCATCTACAGAGTTTTCATTCCTGTGAGGGGGTAGGATACACTTATGATGTGGCTGGAACAGGGGAGTGCATAGTTGGTGTATAGGACAGGTCTTGCACCTCGATTGCCTTTTTGTGTATGGGATCCTTGATGAAAATCACACTTACAGTGTGTAGTGTAGTGTTCAGGAATGTTGGAACATTGGATAATAACATGATGATGTGGAATGTCATAGAACATCACAGAATGATGAACCTGTTCCTAGAATATTATGGAATGCTTTTACAATAATGAAAGCATTTCAGATAACTAGGAAGTATTATCATTGTTTTTCCTTACACAATGGATTGTCAAAAAAAGAAAAAAAAAAGAGTAACATTATGTATGGTGTGATGATTGTGACTGTTGTACAACAAACATAATACCAGATATAGGGGAAAAAAGAGGTGTAATGTTTAGTCAAACAGTCTTGTTCTGCCTATATTAAATAGTAAATAGGACAAAGTTGAAATTATCTTGGTTTAAATTGTATGAACAATGAAGGCAAAACTGCAGTAAAGTATACACCCAGTCTCTTCTTTTCTCTCTCCTCCTCCTCCTCCTCCTCCTCCTACCACCACCACCACCACCACCACCACCATCACCACTAGTCCTTTCATCTAGGGCACGTTTGAAGAGCAACAGGTAATACTGTTACGGTGACGCGTACACGTCACCATTTAGCTTTTAACAGATACACAGATTATCGTTGTTGACACAGTTGTTTAGATCCTCTGATATTATCACCTCTGTGGGCATATGAACGAGGTGTTCCATTTCTGCCTTATGTAACAGCTTAGAATTTAATTAGAAAATTGTTTTGTTACATTTGTTTTATGCTGCAGCTAATGGTGAGAAGACGAAAGCACCACATTCAGTCCTTCATGTTGCTGAAGATGGGAGCACAGTTTTCCTAAACGTTGGGCATATTATAAATGAAGCCGATACTGCACTAGACAGTGTGGGCCAAGTGGAAATAAGCTCCAACGCTGCAAATGTTTGTGTCGAGCAAATGCCAGAATTAATATCTAAGCCCAGTAAGAAAAGATTTCCATCTACAAAACTCCAACATAGTTTTGTTGGGAACAACCTTTGCATTGAAGATAAGTTGCAGGTAAAAAAACAAGTTATTTGTTACTCCAGTTTGTGATTGGTTGGAACTGTTTGTCAATAAAAAGCTGTTAGGAATGTTTATAGCCTAAAGAATGTGTTTGTGAAAGCTATGTATACTAAAGTATTGTATAAGGAGGTTGTGATTTCATTGTTTGTGTGTGTGTGTGTGTGTGTGTGTGTGTGTGTGTGTCTGATAGAGAGAGGGAGAGGGAGAGGGAGAGGGAGAGGGAGAGGGAGAGGGAGAGGGAGAGGGAGAGAGAGAGAGAGAGACGAATAGGCACATCCTCTAAACAAAATTATTAGATACTAGAAGGGAAACTTCTTCTACAAACTTTGTAATAAAGAAGTAAAGGCCAAAACATAATTTTAAAAGATGGGTAACAAAAATGTGAATTTTAAGTTTCATTCTAATATTGGCAAACCTATACAGCTACACCATAATTCAAAACATTACTACGCAGGGATAAAATTTAAAAAAAAAATGAAATTAAGTGTGTTGAAAAACTTGGGTGCTGAAAATGTCGTGGGCATGCTTTTACAATATTTAATTGATGACTTGCTTCAAGTAACTAATCATGTTGAGTTTTTCTAGTAAGACATTTATGTTAAGTTATTTTTAAAATTGAAAGAAATTATTTGTTATTTGCCAGCTTTCATAAAAAACTCTGGTGACTTTTCTTGCATGACTGTGACAATAGAATTACAGAAATATCTGTTGAGACATCTGTAGAGAAAAGCAAGACACCAAGATGAACAAATTTCTTGTTAAATTTATCAATTCAGTATGCTATCTCTGTCAGAGGTCCACTTGTCGCTGGTTTGTACGGACACAGTGCTTTAGCAGCTGTACTTGCTGTGGCTATATCTATGCCCGTGCTAGTAGAGTTGTCACTGTAAAGTGTATGCTTCGCCTTTCCACATCCGTTGTGTGTTCGTGTGAGCCGTGCGGGAAGTGTGATCGTTGGTAACCCCTTTCCCCCTTGCTTGTAAACTTGAATGTCTCTATTTTTCTCCCTAATATCAGTGTGCTAGAGGTAAGTCAGAGAATGTAATATGTTCCAAGACTCATGTTAGAACAGGGATACTTGGCATTTTGAGAGTAATTGCCTTTGTGGGTATTGCATCCTGATCTGCAGAATTTTTTTTCTTCTTAATGGTATTATATCATTTTCCATGTCCATTCTTGAAACATTTCTAAACTTTGTAAGACACTTAATCTTATGATCTAGCCCAAAGTAATTTACTTTTTCCTGGTAGTCTGCTTCACTGACATTGATAAATTCATTGAAGCACTATAATATTTATATGGGATTTAGAAACAGTTCTTCATGTATGTATTTACCCAGACACCATCAATTTTTTTCCTGTTTACATGTGATAGATCATGAATGCATAATTACATTACATCATGTTATGAGTCAGTTCTAATTTACAGATTGTTGATGCGATGTTGACTCCAGCCCCAAAGCGAATCTACAAGAAGAAGGACAAAGAGGAGGCAAGTGCCAATGTTAAAGAAGTTGACTTGTCCTATCTGTGCCAGTTTTGTGGTGCCTCTTTCCCAGAGAAGGAAGCATATTACAATCACCTTAATGAACACACTGAGGAACAAAAGCTGTCTTGTACAAAGTCTTCTGGGAGGGTAAGTGGCTTAATTACAGTACTTTTAACATGTGAGTGGAAGGAAGCTATGTTGTCAATTAAATGGAATCCCATTCTCATTTAAGATACACTCTCATACAGAATGTATATCAAAGCACTGAGTCATTGCGTGGAATTACGTTAGTTGTAAACTGATTCTACCTGTCAGATGGAATGGACCTGTTTTGTGACACTGAAATAGTAATAACAGAACCATTGAAAGCCTGTTCTGAGAAAAGATTTTAGATTATACATCACTTGTTGTTGAGGAAAACACTAAATTCCTGCACAGAAATATTCTTTTGGTTCTGTTCCCTCTTCTTGTAGTGATTACTGACAAATTCTTCACAATATATAAAATCAAATGCAGAAAAATTCAGGGTGGAATAACAATAATATTGTGAAAAGGATAGACTACTACTCATCGTATAGAGACCATGTGTCACCGGCAGGCTCAACAAAAATATTGCTGTACATTTAAGCTTTTGGCCAAAAGGCTTTCTTCTAAAGTAGAAAAAACAAACAAGTTCATACAAGCACAATTGACACACAAGTGAACACTACCTCTGACCACTGAGGCCACACTGTGAGCAGCTGTGCTTGATAAGAGAAACAATCCATGGGTAGTAGGGGTAAAGAAGAGGGCAAGGTGTGGAGGGTGGTGGATAGCAGGTATATGGTGGAATCAGGGTAGGGTTGCTAGGTGCAGTTGGGGGGAGAGGGTTTAAAGGGGGGGGGGGCATGAAGGATCGTGAACAAGGAGAGAGATACAGGAAAGGAAAAAGACGAGTAGTTGTGTTGGTGGAATAGAAGGCTGTGTGTAGTGTTGGAGTGGGAGCAAGGTAGGGGACAGATGAGTGAAGGACAGGGACTAGCAAAGGTTGAGGCCAGGGGGTTACGGGAATGAAGTATTTATTGCAGGAAGAGTTCCCATCTGCATAATTCAGATTAGCTGGTGTTGGTAGGAAGGATCCAGAAGGCACATGCCATGAAGCAGTCACTGAAGTGAAGCATAATGTTCTGAGCAGCATGTTCCCGCACTTGGGTGCTCCAGCTGGTTCTTGGCCACAGTTTGTCAGTGGCCATTCGTGCGGACCGACAGCTTTTTGATTGTCATGCCCTCGTGGAAAGCAACATAGTGGTTGGAGATTAGTTTGTAGATCAAATGACTGCTTTCAGAGTTAGCTCTACCTTTGACGGGATAGGTGATACCTATGACTGGACTGGTGTGGGTTGTGATGGGAGCATGTATGGAACAGGTCTTGTATTCGGGATATGAGCTATGAGGCAAAGGGTTGGCAGCAGGGGCATAGATGGGATGTGTAGGTTCAGTGGGCGGTAGAACACCACTATGGGGGTTGGGGGTGGGGTGGGATGTGAAAGATAGTTGGTAGGATATTCCTCATTTCAGAGCATGACAGGAGATGATTCACTTGCTGCAGTCCTGGGTGGTACACTGAATCACAAGGGGAGTGCTCCTTTGTGGCCAGATGGGGAGAATGTGGGAGGTGGTAGGTGACTGCTGGAGAGACAGGGCACAGGATATCTGTTTCTGTACACAGTTGGGAGGGTAATTTCAGTTGCGAAGTCCTCAGTCAGACACTTGGTAGGGGGACTGCTTGTCACTAGAGATGTGATGGCCATGGGTGGCTAGGTTGTATGGAAGGGAGTTCTTGGTATCAAGTGGGTGGGAACTTTTGAAGTGGAGGTATTGCTGGTGGTTGGTAGGTTTCATATGGACGGAGGTACTGAATAGGATAGCGCTGGATGGTGCCAGGTGGCTGCTCAATTCTGTACCACAGATTTTTTTGTCGGTAATGCCCTCAAAGGTGAAGAAATTGTGGGTGAGGATGTAGTTGGTCATGGTGATCAGGAAGAAGGTTGAGGTTTGGATTCAGTCAGGCTTGGGGAAAGGTTGTGTTCAGTAGAGGCAAGGCCATGAGCATTAAGGATGTTAGTGTGGAGGGATGTGGCAGTGTGCTGTGTGGTAAAGTAACAGGAACTGTGGAGAGTGGTTGGAGGAAATGGTTGATGCCTTTGGTATAGGATAGGTTATGGATTATTGGCTGGAGGTGTTGGTCCACGAAAGCAGAGACTCTGTCAGTGGGGGTGCAGTAATTGACCACAATGGGGTGTCCTGGGTGGTGGGGTTTATGGGCTTTAGGAAGTATGTAGAAGGTAGGAGTGCAGAGGCCTAAGGATTGGGGACAAATCTAAAAGCTGTCATAGTCCTTCCGCCAGGTAATCTCTGTGGTTCAGAACCATTGTGGTGGAGATTTTGTCGGCTGGTAGGATTATAAGATCAGGATAAGTTTTCAGGTGGTGGATTGCAGTTCTTTCTGCAGGTGTAATGTTAGCTTCCATGTTGATGGACAGGGAATGATGGTGAGGTAAGGTATTAGGTTAAGAAATTCTGGAATGTTAACGGGGGGTTTGGTGGCAGTGAGGTCGATCATGGTTGGATGGAGGAGTGAGTCAGGCAGGGTTCAGCATGGGCTTTGGGTTCAGTCTGAGTACCAGAGTTGGTGGCGAAAACTTTCTACTGTAGGGACTGGGAGAAGGAGAGGAAGTCTCTAACAAGTTCGTTATAGAATTTGGGAGTGGGGCAAAAAGTAAGGCCATTGGAAATACTGACACACTTGCAGGACTAAGGCTTTTGGAGGAAAGATTCTTGATTGGGTTTTGGGTCTGTTTAGGTTCTAGTGTGATTGAGTTTCTGAGGGTGTGGTAAATGCAGTAAGTCCATGAGGCAGGGTTTGTCTGCTACAAGGGGATGTGGGGGAGATTTGGAGGCTGTTGTAGAGATGGTAGATAGCGGTAGTCAAAGACAGAAGGGGGAGGTGAAGAGATTGGAGAGTTTTGTAAGGTGGCAATGTGCATGCTGCTCTAGTTTGGGAGAGGGGCTGCAGGAATGGTTTTACAGGACTACTGTGGAGAGGGCTGTGGACTGGCAGCATTTGAAGAGACAGAAGTCATTGTGGAACGAGGGGTTGCAGCCAGAGATGGGTAATGTGATGATAAGCCATCTGGGTGGGGGGTGGGGGGATTCTATGAACTATGTAACACTGCAGGAACAGTATGTGGAACTAGTTTCTGTCTAGGGATAAGGAAATTTTTCTATATTTGTGCTGATGGAAGGAGCAAGGGTCCTTGGAGGAGGATAAAAGCATGTAAAAATACATGCATTACATAAAAATGTGTTCAAATATACTCATACAGATATGCAAAATATGTAAAAATATGTGGGGAAAATAATATAAAGGATGGATTGAAGAGTTGGGGAAAAAAGATGAAACTTGAGGAAGTAGGGCCAATAGTGAAAGGCAAAAACAAACATAAATCTACATTAAAACACAATGAGGTAAAAGAGAAAAATAAATGAAAGTATGCTGATCTGGGATGCAGGTAAGTGGGTGGATATGGGCAAAGAGGGGGGCAGCAGATGCGAATGGATTAGGTGAGGATAGTATTTACATGCTGGAATAAGAGAAGAGAATGGGAGGGAGTGGAGGGCTTGTAATTTGAGGTTCAACACATCTATGTGGCACAGGAAGGTACGGAAAAAACATGGGAAAATATCCAAGAATGTGGCCAAAAAGTGATCAGTTCAAGGCTTAGGATTAATTATATCAGTGGAAATAATGTGGGGCATGAGATGCTGCACCAACAGTCAGCATGGAAACGTAGCTGTGTGTCATGTGCTAATGTGGCGGGAACAGGATAGGGCTGCTAGGTGCAGTCGGGATATTTGGAAGGGGGGGGGGGGGTATATAATGTACTTGAGTCTGCCTCGGAGTTTGTCATCATAGGCAGCACACTAATACCCTTCATTGTCACTGGCCATCAGAGCCTTCAGTTCCTGCAATTGATGTAATTTTCATGACTGTCCTGATCTGTATGTCAGGGTAACTCATTATCACGTGAAGCTTCACTGTGTTGTATTTAATTTCAGTTTTCTTGTAAATTTATATTTTGAGATTGTTTGTCTTCTTGATCACCAGTTTCTTTTGAAGGTACTATTTTGCAGAAATATTGTTATCTGAATTGCTCTGCAAACAAGAACATACGGATTTTGCAGTATGCTTGATGCTTTAGGATACAGTGTGGTTCATTTTCTCATTTCTTGTACTTTTTAAATTTTGTTGTGTGATTCTCCATCTTGGTAATTCCTCACATGTTCATTTGAACACATTTTTTTTATTGTTTGCTTTATTCAATCTGCCCTGTAATCGTGACTCCAACCTCGATGAGAAATATTTGATGTTGAGGATTTGGGTTATTGTTCATAGAAAAAACAGTGATTGGTTCTCTTATGCTTCTGATCAAGATACCACTTGTTTGGTTTTTCAGATAATAACACTAGGAATATTTGTATAATTGTGAGGCAAGCAAAACAAAAGAAAAAAAGCTTTTGTGCATTGCTGATTGTTGAGAATTTAAGCAGTCATAATTTCTGTACAGCTGGGCCCAGCGACTTCAGGAGGAGACCAACAACGTGAAATTGGCGGTCATGTCGTGTTACGGCGATATGTTTGCCCTCAATGCCCCACTGCCTTTAGCCGCCTTTCGCAGCTTGCAAATCACCAGCAGCATGCTCACTTTGGAGACAGGCCTCATAAATGTCAGATCTGCAAGAAGAGCTTCTACAAACGATCTGATCTACGGAGTCATCTAAACATTCATCTTGGCATAAGCAAATCCATCTGTGAAATCTGTGGCAGAAAGTTCAACCATGTGTCTAATCTAATTAGACATTCACGGATACATACAGGTATAAATAACTGTACTCTATTTAGAAACTCAGTGTGTAAGATTACTACATTTTTAAAAGGGAACTTCTACTGACAAACCTACTCATTAGAACATTTATTAGTAACATTTCCTTAAATGTATGCGGAATATTTAAACTAACAATTTAATATTTAGCTGGAAAGGTCTGAGTGGCATACAAGTATGAGTAGTAGTAAAGATAACTATTGTTCACATTAAGAAACTGACATGTACAACTTACCACATACTTTCATTCTTTAATATCGTATGGGGTCATTTTTTGGGGATAACTCATCAAGCCAAGCTTAAGTTTTCTGAGTCCAAAAGCATGTAATACAAATTATTTGTGGTATGAACTCGAGAACATCATGCAGAGGCCTTGTCAGGGAACTAGGAGTATTACTACTGCTTTCCAATAGATTTACTCCTTAACGAAATATGTCATAAATAGTATAAAATCTCTTTCAAACGAACAGCTCAGTTCATGGAATCAGTACTAGGTACAGTCTTCACAAACATGTAAAATAATTTACCTTCATCCAGAAAGCTAGCTGGCCGCAGTGGCCGAGCAGTTCTAGGAGCTTCAGTCCGGAACTGCACGACTGCTACGGTCGCAGGTTCGAATCCTGCCTCGGGCATGGATGTGTGTGATGTCCTTAGGTTAGTTAGGTTTAAGTAGTTCTAAGTTCTAGGGACTGATGACCTCAGATGTTAAGTCCCATAGTGCTCAGAGCCATTTGAACCAGAAAGCTATCAAGCATTCAGATGCAAACATTTTCAATAACTTGCTAGCTGCAGTTAAAATCCCGTTGTGAATTTCTTATTGAAACTGACTGATATGTGTAGATTACTAATAGCATCAATTAATGTAGTAAGTAAAATCTTACTTCCATCCATCTTCAGTGCAGTAATGTGATCAATGTAAATAAATGTAATAAACGGATTTTCTTTTTAATGATGCATCACTACAGTAGCATAAAAAGTATCATATGCACACATATATGTTTTGTGACAAGTTTATTGTTACCTTTAAAATGGAAATATATCTTACTCCGCACCCATAGGAACCATTTCACTTGGGGTCTATTGGAAGGTACAATAGTTCATCTCTTTTTCTTTGTATATATGTATCCTAATAAGGATACAGGAAAAAAGTCTACTCACCACATGGCACTAAGGGTAAACACATAAAAGAAGTGGAAACATGAGAGCTTTTATGGCCAGTGGCTCCTTCAGGCAGAAGGGTGGAATGGGAAGAAAAAAGGATGAAGGAAAAGGACTGGTGAGGTTTAGGAAATGGGAATAGTTTTCCCTAATCTCTTTTCATTTCACTTCAGCTTTCTGCCAGAAGATGGAGCCACTGGCTCCAAAAGATTACATTCTCCTACCACAGCTTGGTAAGTTTTTTTTTTTAATCCGTTTTAGATTTTCAAACATTGACTATTTTCAGTGATATGTTTATATCAATGAAAATGTAGAACATATCACAAAACAAGAATACACAATACATATTTATGTATTGTGTATTCTTGTTTTGTGACATGTTCTACAACCTTGAGGATCTCCTGGCTATGGATCTGTGAAACAAAAGTACATGTAAATCTGTTGAAAAGATTGCTAAGGTTTGTCAAGCTGATGATGATTTAAAATTGAAACTAAAATTGTCATTAGTACAGAATTTGGTAGTTTGAAGGTGACTCTGATTTTCATTTAACTGGTGGAAATACGTCGATTAAATCTTTATTTATTTTGACATCTAGCGATGTTCTTTAAAAGCCATTATATACCATGTTGTAGAACAACATAGTGTGAAAGTTTAATTTTTCCCCTTCTATGATAGTTAGAGTGTAGAAAGATTCATGGTATGCCTCTGTCCAAGTTTCAATTTCTCCAATTTTAGTACTTCCTTCAGTACATAACTGTTTTGGTTGGACAGAATATGTTTATTGACTTTTATTGGAAAATATGTGCTTTGAGTTTAAACAGAGAGTCATTACATGATTCAAGTCTGATACAAAATTTACTGATATTAATGTACAACAGCTTCTTATTTGTGCTGTTTTTCCACTTTCTGTCTTGTGAGGATCATTCAATAAGTAATGCAACAACTTTTTTCACAAAGGAGGATGGTTTAATTCATGATTTAAATACACCATATTGTTCCCAATTCTTTGGCTAAAAACCCTGTTTTCCACTGTGATATCCGTTCTAAGATCTTATACCAACCTAATGTGAGAGCCTGTACACCCTCGTGGTATCACTCTATTGGTCTGCATGTCAGCAAAGTTCTTGCTATATCCATAACTTCCTCAGCATTGATGTAGTGCTTCATGTGGAGTCCTTCATTCCGTGGGGCGAAAAAAATGAAAGTCAGAGGATGCAAAATCTGGGCTGTAGGGCATGTGAGGAGGAACAAACCACTGAATTTTTGTAATTTCTTCTCAGGTGCATAGACTCGTGTGTGGCCTTGGATTATGGAAAGATCATGAACATGCTCTAATTGTTTCTTCAGTTTCCTAAGAGTTCCAAAATAGACTTCGGGGCTGGTTGTTTGCCCCTGAAGGAAGGACATTGGACAGAATAATCCCTTCAGGGTTCCAGAAGTAGAACTTACCAGCTGAGGGTACTGTTTCGAACTTTCTCTTTGAAAGAGATGTGTCTTTTGACTCCACGGATTGTCATTTAGTTTCAGGTGAAAAGTGGTGAGTCCTTATTTCACTTACTGTGACAATGTTTGACAAGAAATCATCACTATTGGCTTTGTAACGAACAAGCAGTTTGGCACAGACATTCCATTTTTAGTCCTTATGTTCTTCAGTTAAGAGTGGAGGAACTCATCGGGCACAAACCTTGGATATGCTAACTGGTGGACAAGTATGTCACCACTACCAACAGAGATGTAGAGTTGAGCATTGAGTTGCCAATTGTTACTGACGGAATGCATTGAATACATGTTGCAGCAGTGCAGGCATCACAACTACGTGCAGCTAGTCTGCATGTGGGAAATCAGATAAAGTTCCTTCTCCTTGTTCTGTTGGCAGTTGCTTCGCGCAGTGACTTACTGCCCAGCGGCCATAAACATTCTGTAAATGCCTGTAAATATTTGCCATAGTCTGGCTTTCTGCCAAAAGAAACTCAATAACTGCTTTTTGCTTGGAATTCATCTCCATTGCAGACACCATTTTGAACACTGGTTATAATACTGGTGTCTACTAGGAGTACTGGAAATTTTGAGATGATGTGGGAATGTTAAGGGTAATTACAATTTTTTGAATCAAAATTGGGTCTGAAAAAAGTGTTGCGTTGCTTATTTAAACACCCCTTGTAGTTTCTCTGGTCAGTGAAATAATGTTTGGATGGCTGTGGTGCAGCTGTGAGTAAGAACTATAAAGTGACAGTTTCACATCTTTTTTCATTTTGTAATGAAGATAATAAATGACTCCACAGGTTTGCTTACCAAAATCCTCAACTACTTGTGTCAAATCAGTCTAAAGAATGGTAACAATATGACAGAATACTTGTATTAATACAATTTGTGCCTAAATGGGTTACTGTACAGAAGTATATTTTGATAAAAATTTTAGTTTACATATTCTTAAATTCAATAAATATGCATATTTTATGTCTGTTACATTTTTCTTCTGCAGGCATAAAACCATATCCATGTTCCGTCTGTGGTCGAAGATTTAGCCAGTTAAATGGAATGCATCAGCATAAAACAATTCATCAGGAAAGCAGAGATATCAGCTGCAGCTTATGCCCGAAAACTTTTAAATCGTACAATGTTATGCGTCGACATGTGAGGTACTCCCATGAAGACAAACTCGTCAGCATGGGCAAAGATGCATATTCAGTAAGATATCATATTATAATATGCTTCATTTTTATTGGGACTGTGGCTGCTCAATAGTGTACTTTTAACCAAAATATTTGAAAATCATAGCAGAATGTATAATTCTTGATTTTTAACTTACTAAATTTCTTTATTAACTTGGAAGAATTGAGCAATTGTTCTCATACTTTATTCACGTTGCTCCAAACAACTTAAAGGAAAAAGGTAGCAAATAATTTAAAAATTAGTCTTGGCGAAACCTGTAGTTTGGAATACAGTTTTCTATTGAATCTTATCCTGGTAGTTGTGCTAAACATGCACTGCCCCATATTGTTTTTTCTTGCCCTTCATTCTTATTGAAGCATTAATGCACTTGTGGATGCTTTGTTGTACAGAAGTGACTAAAGAAGACAATCTCATTAAATTTTTGTTAAGCAGCTTGTAAAGGCAAGGCAGAAATATAAATACATACTAATTTGTACAACATGTCATAAGAGTATACAAATAAATACAAAGGGGTTGCAGTTTGTGGACTTAGTACCGTGAGACTGCATAGGAATAGATCCTGTATTATTAGGGACCAGAAAATCTGCATCTATTTTTGGCAAAATCTGCATCTATTTTTGACAATTTGCATCTGTTTTTTGCCAAATTTGTGTCTGTTTTTTGTTGATATATATACATATAAAAACAAAGATTCTGTAACTTACCAAATGAAAGTGTTGGTATGTTGATAGAGACAATAACACACACACACACACACACACACACACACACACACACACACACACACACTCACACTCTTCAAGCTTTCGCAACACATGGTTGCTTCATCAGGAAAGAGGGAAGGAGAGGGAAAGACGAAAGGATGTGGGTTTTAAGGGAGAGGGTTAGGAGTCATTCCAATCCCGGGAGCGGAAAGACTTACCTTAGGAGGAAAAAAGGACAGGTACACACTCGCGCGCACTCACACACACATCCATCCGCACGTACACAGACACAAGCAGACATTTGTAAAGGCAAAGAGTTTGGGCAGAGATGTCAGTCGAGGCGGAAGTACAGAGGCAAAGATGTTGTTGAATGACAGGTGAGGTATGAGTGGCGGCAACCGTTACCCACCAGGCATCAACCTCCGCTAATTTCAAGTGGCCGCCACTCATACCTCACCTGTCATTCAACAACATCTTTGCCGTGTGTGTGTGTGTGTGTGTGTGTGTGTGTGTGTGTGTGTGTGTGTGTGTGTGTCCTTTTTTCCCCCTAAGGTAAGTCTTTCCGCTCCTGGGATTGGAATGACTCCTTACCCTCTCCCTTAAAACCCACATCCTTTCGTCTTTCCCTCTCCTTCCCTCTTTCCTGATGAAACAACCGTTGGTTGCGAAAGCTTGAATTTTGTGTGTATGTTTGTGTTTGTTTGAGTGTCTATCAACATGCCAGCACTTTCGTCTACCAAACGAAAGCGTTGGCAAGTGGTTCTCCTTTCTCCAAATGTTTCTTTAATTTTCTGTAGGCAGTATCTATCTTACCCCTAGTGAGATAAGCCTCTACATCCTTACATTTGTCCTCTAGCCATCCCTGCTTAGCCATTTTGCACTTCCTGTCGATATCATTTTTGAGACGTATGTATTCCTTTTTGTCTGCTTCATTTACTGCATTTTTATATTTTCTCCTTTCATCAATTAAATTCAATATTTCTTCTGTTACCCACGGGTTTCTACTAGCCCTCGTCTTTTTACCTATTTGATCCTCTGCTGCCTTCACTATTTCATCCCTCAAAGCTACCCATTCTTCTTCTACTGTATTTCTTTCCCTCATTTCTGTCAATTGTTCCCTTATGCTCTCCCTGAAACTCTGTACAACCTCTGGTTCTTTCAGTTTATCCAGGTCCCATCTCCTTTAGGTAAGCTAAAGGTATACTTCTGTTTACTTCAAATTGACCAGCCAATGTCCCAACCATCATCTTCTACAAAGATGGACTTACAAAGATGAAAATATTTTATCTGAATGCTTTATAGATTCCTCATCTATCAACTTTAAAATATTGACTGAGAGTTCATCACTGCCTGGAACAGTTCCTTTTTTTGTCTTGTCTATAACGTGTTTGACATCTGAGGGGACTATTTCTGGGATTCTATTCACCTAGGATTACTGACAGTGCACATATAGACATATAAATATAACTTTTAAAGCTCAAAATAATGCATTACAAATGTTTGAGGATCACCATTAACATGTTAAGC
The DNA here is from genome assembly GCF_021461385.2 of Schistocerca piceifrons. Taxonomy (NCBI): domain Eukaryota; kingdom Metazoa; phylum Arthropoda; class Insecta; order Orthoptera; family Acrididae; genus Schistocerca; species Schistocerca piceifrons. Next base: position 80,530,388 of record NC_060145.1, on the reverse strand, counting down.
ATGCCATCAGTCCTGTGGGAATGACAGTGCTCTCTTTGTTTGGATGCTGTCCGTTCCCCAAACCAGACAGTGTACTTCTCATTTGGACGAAGTCAGTCTGTGGGGACTGACAGTGCAGGTTTCGTCTGAATGACATCATTGCATGGGAATGGCAGTTTCAAGGTTAATAAACAAGTTTTGTACTTTTAATGAAGTTTATCAAACCTTTCAATACAATATAGGGTTTATGTTTGCGCATAGTACAAAAGGTGAGCAATTTTCTAGCTGCATTGCACCTGAATGTTTTTGTGTTTGTCTTGTAACATGCAGGACCATATCTACACACTTTGTGACTTTCCTTCATTTTACAACTGATGTTTGCTTCTTTTTGTATTGTCACTACTAGAGTTCTTCAAGTGAATGGCATGTGAGTGCAGCTGCCAACTGTTTCTGAAATACTGTGTTTGACATTTTGTTGTGACATCTTGGGCTGTGTATAAGGCATTTATAATGGCAATGTTCAAAACAAGAGTGAATGTAAACTTTTGCTACTGTTCTACTGTATTTCTCAGTGGACTGCCACATGCACTCATTTGATCCAAAAGATCACTAGCAGTTTGTCCCTTGTTGTATTCAGTAACAGTTGTTGACCTTTGTTAACCATCAAGTGGTCGCCGACATGCTATGCCTTGTTGGAAAGTCCAGTGAAATCAGCTCTGCGCTCAATGTGGTGATAAAATTTTGAGTGTACTTGTTAATTGGACTTTGACTAAAGTATCCTGAAACTTAGTCTTTTTTTTTTAGCTTCTTTGTGATATGAAGTCAAGCCATGTGAATGTTAAAATCACTTTGGAGCAGGTTGGGGTGCCAGTGGTGAGCACATGTCAGTCATCTGACAAACTGTCATCACTTTGTCTCTAATGAAGGAACATCATGTCTTCTTCAGTTTCTGAGTTGCTACATTCAGTTTCAAGCTCAGGATCACTATAGCCATCCACTTTTGGAAGCACTGGCTGAATAATACAGGACAGAGGCTGAAAGCACACACTCAGTTGTTGAATGTCAAAAGCTGTATGCAGCAAAGATGATTTCTAGTGGCAATTATCTCAACCAAAACACAACAGCCAGGCTACAGATGTAAGACTGGAAGCTTTCTACCAGCCAAACACTCAACTATTGACACTGAAACGGATAAAACTGGGGCTCTTTTTTTTCTTTCCTCCTCCTCCTCTTTCTTCTTCTTCTTCTTCAAAGTTCTGACAGCAAGGATTCAAGTGTCACAGGATGTGAAGCAGGCAGTCAAATAATGTTTTGCTCAGCGCTGTGTTCCACCATTGAGTGGTCAAATGTGCTCTTGGCCACACTTTGGTGGTGGTCATTCATTCTGGTGGGCAGCTGGTTGGTGATCACACTCACATAAAGTGCTGTGCAGAAATTGCACCAAAAATGGTACTGTGCTATACTGTATGTGACATGGCTGTTTTCACTGGTGACCCTTTCTCTGGGGTAGGATAAGCCTATGATGGGAGTTGAATAGGATGTGCCGAGTGAGTGAAAAAGGGGAGTGGGGGGGGGGGGGGGGGTCTTGCACCTGAATTTTGCATAGGGATACGACCCATGTTGATAGTTGAAAATTGACCGAAAGACATGGTTCAGTTACTCCATTCTGGGATGATATTGCCTAATGGGGAGTTTGGGGGGGGGGGGGGCTACTACCCCTTCGTAGCTGGCTCTTGGGGGTATTTGGAGGATTAGAGGTGTGTGTGTGTGTGTGTGTGTGTGTGTGTGTGTGTGTGTGTCTGTGTGTGTCTGTGTGTGTGGGCGCGTGCGCATGCAACAGCAACAGTAACAACAACCACCTTATAGAAAGTTGAGTAATGAGGAGGAGGAGATTAGCTGATCGGGTGAGGAGAAAAAAGCACTGGAAAAGCTAGGTAAATTAGAAGTAATTACAGAACAGGTAAGAATCTAAGAAACAAAGATCCAAGTGAAGTCAGCGAACAGGTTATACTAAATAAAAATGGAAAGATGGGGGTATGAGTAGAATTAACAGGTGTAGGATAAGTATGTTGAAGAATTGTTTGGAACACAAGAGCATACATGACTAACGAGACATTATGGATTGGGTGTCTTCCATTTTCTCTGTACTTATAGGATTTCAAGGTTAGTGGCAAGAGATTAATTTATTAAAGCAGTTTGAAGCACTGTTTAGAAACACTCGAAAGCGTATTCGATATGACAGTTGCTTCCCATGTCAAATCCATAAATATCTTCATATTGATTTCTAACCCACAAGAAGTCTGCTGTCCAGTTGGATATGTGATTGGATGTTCTCTAATTGTGTATGGTATTGAGTTCTTGATGTAGAACTGCATAGAAAATTTTATGTTTTACATAATAAAATGGCTGTTAAATAACTAATCACAAATCTAACCGTAAAATCATTGAAAAGATGAGGACTGAGCTGATTGAGGTAGCTTATTACAAAGTTTTAGGCACTTCACTTTGTGGGTTGCAGGCCTGTGTCAGTTTGTGTGATATGGGAATTGCAGTGATTTTTTAATTATGTTTGTGCTTTATTCTGAATTTGTTTTTGTCATGTTGCTGATACTATGTAGAACAGTGGTGGTCCCTCACAACTTTTGCTATTTGTGTCTGCTCCATGCATTTAAATACTTAGCTTCCAACTATAGTATACCTCTTTCTCAGTGCTCTTATGAAATATGTATAAAGTTTGAGAGCGTGAGTAACTGCTAGCTGCTTTTGCAATTGAATGAACACGTCCCAGTATCAGCAGGTGGTTGCATCTGAAAGAAAAATTGTGCAACATTGCAGTGGAGAATCCGTTTTGTGAAAGATCTCCTTTTGACTGTGAAATTATTATTATTATTATTATTATTATTATTATTATTATTATTATTATTGCAGTTCGCTATTGCAATTCGACTTTGTGGCCATTACCTAATGGAAATAAAATTATGCTTTAGCACATGTCAAAACCTAAACATTGCCTATAATATTATGAAAAGGGTAGATTGCTACTCACCATGTAGAAGAGATGTTGAGTCGTAGACAGGCACAATAAAAAGTCTGCTGTACATTTAAGTTGTTGGCCAAAAGGTCTTCTTCTAAAGTAGAAAACACAAATACATATTCATGCAAGCAACTGAGACAGTGGTCGTGTGTATGAGAGTTGTGCTTCCATAAATGTGCGTGTATTGTCTACTTTAGGAGAAGGTATTTCGCTCGAAAGTTTGTGTGTTTTGCAGTCTTTTTGTTGTGCCTGTCTGCAACTCAGCATCTCCTCTGTGTGGTCAGCAGCAATCTATTCTTTTCATAATATTGTCATTATTCCATTCAGAATTTTCCATTGCTTGATTTTGCCTAAAAATTGTCTGACATATTTGTGTGTCAGCATTCAGAGATATATACAGGGTGTCCCATTTATCTTGACCACCCTAAATGACTGTCCAGATGCAAATTAAAGAATGTTTCAAGAAAATGTTCTTTAGCTGTCAGAGGACATCAATCAGCATGATTACCTTTGTTGTAGCTTTGTTTTTTACAAAGATATGAACAGCGGTATGACTTTTTTAAATGGCACCCTATATTTTTTATTCGTTAATTCATTTCCTCTCCTAATGATCTATTCAAAAATCTATCACGTTATTAATTACGTAAGACAACATTGACTTTGAGTCCAGGATTACAAACTTGTCCACTTGCTAGAGTTGTCAGAAAACAAATGAAAACCAAGTAAAAAAGTAAAAACATAACACAAAATTGACTTTGACTCTCCTGTACCATTACCCGGGAGTAGAACATCAACCAATCCATCTGGCAGGATACCTCCAATTCAGAACACGACGTGCATGCAAGGCATTATGTGCTGGACATCCATCGTGTTGATACCACATAAGCCATCTGGTTCTTAGCGGCACTTCGTCCAGAAGAGGAGGAAGAATTTGTCTAAGGAAGTTGTAATACGCTGTGCCATTTAGACCACCATTGATGAAATAAGGGTCAATGATTGTAGTGCCAAGCATCCCACACCAGACGTTAACTCTACATTGACGCTGATGTTCCACCTGTATAAGCCATCGTGGGTTGTCGCTGGACCAATAATGCATGTTCCTTGTATTTACCTGTCCTTTGTTTGAGAAGGAACATTCATCAGTAAATAGAACACTGGAGAAGTAGTTCGGGTTGGCGAGGATTTGCTGCTGTGCCCACTGACAGAACTGTACACGATTCAGGAAGTAATTCCCCTGCAATTCTTGCTGTAGGTGTACATGGTAAGGGTGGAACCGGTGACGTGTAAGAATACGATGTATACTGGTTTCAGGAATGCCAATCTCATGGTCAAATACTCGTGTGCTCACATGTGGATTCATAGGAACAGAAGTGAGAACAGCAACTGCAGCAGCTTCATCTGTGCGAGTGCCACAACCATTGCGTTGTCGTGGTTTGAAACTTCCTGTTTCCCAAAGCCTCACAACAAGACGAGAAGACATCCGTCGGGAAAGTGGGTTCTTGTCAGGATATCGCTCGCTCTCTGTACAGTTCCGCTGCCTGCATAGCATTTTGCCTACCTTCAACAACAACAATAAAAGAAACATTATGTCGATGCAGTTTGTAGGAAGGACAGCCTTTACTGCATGCCTACTCTACACAACTGTATTTAAAAGGACTAAACTACTGTACTAATGAACACGTACATAAGAAAACAGTATTGCTGTTACTGTTCTGCTAACTTACATTCCCCATAGATGTGTAGCATTTCTACCTCCTCTTCGTTGGAGTACATTCTGCTCACACAACTCTTCAACTGACGATGGTTGACGGAATGACAGGTGTCCATTCTACTTATGTTTACATTTGTCCTCTGTCAACGTCATCACGTGGATGTGTTCCAATGCTCTGAGTACCTGCACTAAGCGCTGGGAGCATCAACGTCATTGTTGTGTTATGTAATTAATAACGGTGTGTTTCAGTGAATGTTACACTGTGATACATTTTTGAATAGGTCTTATGAAAGGAAACGAATTACCAAATCAAAAATACAGTGTGCAATTTAAAAAAATCATACTGCTGTTCGTATCTTTGTTAAAAACAAAGCTACAACGGAGGTAATCATGCTGATTGATGTCCCCCCTGATGGCTAAAGAACATTTGCTTGAAACATTTTGTAATTTGTGTCTGGACAAACAGTTATTTAGGGTGGTCAAGATAAATGGGACACACTGTATATACACATATGTGCACACATATATGTCAGGCTTGTCTTAGGTTTTGACATGTGCTAAAGTGCAATTACTGAAATTGCTATAGCGAATTGAACAAATAAATAATTTTACAGTTAGAAAGCGACCATGATGTCATGACTGTGAACCATAGCTACGAGAAGTTTTATGTTTTGTTTTTGTTAGAGGTATGTGACAGCTGAATTGAATCTTCCTCTGTTTTTCATTATCTTTGTGTAAAAAAATGTTTCTTTGAAATCTTTTCTGGCAATTATGTAAGAGTACTACTATGTATATAAAATATATAATCTGAATTCCGTTTTTTATTTATAGGCTCTGAAGTTGAAGGATGGCACTCATGTCAGAAGTTTTTACTGCAAATTGTGTGGAGCTAGCTTTAAATACGCAGCTCTTCTCAAGCACCATGAAAGTATCCATGTGAAGGAGAAAGACTTTCATTGTAAATTTTGTAAGAAAGTAAGTATTATGAATCCATTTCTGTAACTGTTTGTGGCATTACAGTTTGCAAAATACTCTTACCTTTTATACAGTACAAACAACCAAATTTACTGTACTTACCAGCTGCTGAAAAACATAAATAGAATTGTAAGAGCATTGTGTATCTTTTGTCTTTACTTTTTGGAAACAACGTAGCGTGTACCAAATATGTAGTGGGATTGAAAATAACCATTCTAGAAGTTTGCACCGTGATTTCAAAATTCATTCAGTAGTAAATACCAGCCTTTATTCTGATTTGATTCACCATACCATGCAGTAAATTTAAGGACTGCTAGGAAGTTCTGGTAGAATGTAAATATTTCGTGAATAATAGAGACAAGTCACTGAAAAGCAGAAGTATAGAGTTGTCTGATAAATCTCCTCTGGTCAACTTTCGCGAAACTCGCAATTTCCTAAACCACCAGTCCATTTTCTCCATCCATCTTCCTTTCTGTTCAGCCGTTCTACCAGAACAAAAGCTAGCAACCCATAACACCTTTTATTTGTGTGTTCTCGTTCCTTTGCTTTGTAAGTACATTTTTTTATCCATCCAATTACTTAAATTTTGTTCTCTGTAATATGTGGCTTATGAAAATATGCAGTCTGAAACTTGTCAACCAATAAATAATTAGCAGCTTAGGTGTAAATAATTAAAAATGTCTTTTCTTCGTATCACTGACCTTTCCTTTCTGGTATTTCACTGCCCCTTCACAAGCAATTTATTATTCAAGGTCCTTCCATTTGCTTACAATAATTAGCAATGTTGAATATGTGTTCAAAGTGACAGCACAAATTCATTTTTGGACCGTTTTTTGATTTCATTGTACTTCCATATCATTTCCAATTTATTTGTCACTGAAAATGCTTTTTCCACATTTTGCACACCCATTGCTTGAAACTTTAAACTCTGTAGTGTATGGGAATAAAAACATTGATCCCTGATAACACATTTTGTCACAACAGGGCAAGTGATAGGAAACTTGAGGTGACTTGGCTTGCGTGAGTCATTTTATTGGCAGCTGAAGTCAGCAATCTGGCTAGGTGGGATGTGGTTTTTTTTCCCCCCGCAAGAGGTGGGCCCCCTCTATGCCCACACCGGCATGATGGCCAACTCAAAAGGTCTACTGCCATCTCTGCATAAGGGTTAGTTTTCACTAAAGTGAGGTGTCACAGGATGTGGGTACTGAGATGTTTGCGTACGTCGGGTTAAGGTTAACCATTGATACGTGCTCCTCTGGAGATAGATTGGGTCGAAAGTCGAGCGAAGGGTAACAGTTTGAAGGGCAGAGGAATAAAAGTGCCAAGGCAAGAGCCAAGGGAAAAAAACTCTGTGATAGTTAGGTTGGGTGGTAAGACCAGTAGCGGATGTCTTGCTGCCTGTCATAGGTCGTGCAAGGGTAGGCTTTGTTAATAGTGGGTATCATGCATGTCAATACCTTTGACATTGTGCGGTGCTGTTGCTCGGCGGCTGCCACAGGGTGAAGGTGTTGAACTGTCGGTCAGTGTCAGTAGCCTGCAACAGTTAGGTTTATCATCATTGTGTGTCCGATAACTCATATATCAGATGCACAGTGTAGGGTGATGTGGGCGATTTGTTGGTGCGTCAGTGGGCGAGCTTGTCAGTTTCCCTGCTGTAGCCTGTTGGTCAGCTTTAATAGCAGCTGGTATTTCCAGTCAGTGTTGCTGATATGCAGGGGCTTGCCGACATTTGTCGCTTGTTGGTGTATTTTAGCTTGCCACAGGTGGTTATGCTCTAGCTAGTAGTGTCTTTGGCCGCTTATGGTTCCACCTATGGTTGTGATCGTAGTTTCCCAGAGTAAGGATGGAAGGATTGTTAAAGTGTCTCGAGTTCCTGTATAATCGTGTGGCGTCCCACACAACACACCCACTCACCACAGAGACCACACAGGCGCCCACACAACACACCCACTCACCACAGAGACCACACAGGCGCCCACAACTGTCACTCAAACAGTCGACATACAAGCCAGCCCTCACCAGACGCCAACACAAGCACCAGTGGCCGCCAGCACGACCAACAACTCACAGGCAGACACACCCAAAACTATCTCAACGTTCTGGAGAATAATGGAGACGTTATTCCCCGGACTCAAGGCCACCGAAGTGATTATGAAGATTATAGGGTGTATCACAAAACTCTTCATGCATTTCATGTCGGGCTCGCTCAACTGGACTAGCATCCAAGCCACTATCACTCCACTTTTCACACCACTACATGGATAATACTCCACACCAGCCCCAAAACACAGACGCTGACATGAACTCAATGATCCTGTTTTGGAACGCCAACGGGATCGCAAACAATAGGGCTGAAATGGTCGCGTTCATGGAGTGAAGGGATATCCGAATCACCCCCTGCGGGTCCGGGGTAAAAATAGGCCCGAGGTATTCCTGCCTGTCGTAAGAGGCGACTAAAAGGAGTTCCAACCGTTTCGGCCTTCCATGTGATGGTCCCCCTTAGGGTTTGACCTCCATTTTTCAAAATTCTACAGAAGTACAAGCCTTTTGGGGAAGGACACCTTACGTGGTGTACCACTGGTCCTAAGTGCACCTTGGCACTCAGCATTGTACCGGCGTTGTAACCATACCCACTATTCCTCAAATTGGGCCTAAACGCCTGATGCGTTGTCCAAGTTACGCCCATAGTGCGTCTCCATCTGCACCAGCGATCATGATGGACTTTCCATGGCACCAGAAATCCAGCACGGTAGCCAGCCCGTTGTGGTGGGGTCGTCATGTACCCTCTAGGTTGTAGCCCCCTGACAACACAGGGATCGTACTGCCGATACCTGAGCTGCACCCTCCCCACGTCGGCCAAGGAGTAGATGCCCGTCTCCTTGGGGCATCAGGACTCCCGGCAATGGTCATCCTGCCAGGTGGCCCTTGCTGCGGCTGGGTGGCGCCCGTGGGGAGAGCCCCTGGTCGGAGTGGGTGGTATCGGGGCGGACGTTTCGCAGATGAAACGTCAACACGTATCAGGTCGCTCTGCGGCCGAGTCTTTCAAAAGAAAAGGTACCGTTTCTAGTTCTGGTTCTTCAAAAGAAAAGGTACCGTTTCTAGTTCTGGTTCTCCTGCCCTTTCCCCCTTGGCCACTCCCTGGGAGGAGGGACAGGCCCGCCGGCTTGGGGCGAAGTGCTTCCCCCGCTATTTGGTCTGTTCTCGAACCGATGGGGGGACGTTCGCTACCTCCAAGCCCATGTTCTTTGTTCAGCACATTGAGGACATCTTCGGGGAAATCGAGGCTCTCAGTAAGATGCGTTCGGGGTCCGTTCTTATAATGACCACCTCCGCCACACAGTCAGCGGCGCTCCAGACGTGCGACCGCCTAGGGGACATCCCAGTGTCCATTGTCCCGCATCTGGCACTAAATAGGACGCAGGGGGTTATTTTTCTTCGTGACCTCCTGCTACAATCTGATGAGGAGCTCAGGGCCAACCTGGAGCGCCGAGGTGTGCATTTCGTCCGGCGAGTCCAGCGCGGCCCCAAAGACCGTCGCATCGACACCGGGGCCTTTATCCTCGCCTTCGAGGGGGACATTCTCCCGGAGAAGGTAAAGGTGATGTGCTACCGGTGCGATGTACGACCTTACATCCCGCCTCCTATGCGCTGTTTCCGGTGTTTGCGCTTCGGGCACATGTCGTCACGGTGTGAGGCTGAACCCCTTTGTGGCGATTGTGGACGTCCTCTTCGTGAGGAACATACATGCACCCCACCACCTCGGTGCATTAATTGTCCTGGCGTCCTCTCGCCTAGATCCTCAGACTGGCCCGCATATCAGAAGGAGAAGAAGATACAAGAACTCAAAACTTTGGATTGGCTCTCTTATTCTGAGGCCAGGAAGAAGTATGACCGCCTCCATCCCGTGGCGTTGACCACTTCGTTTGCCTCAGTTGTGTCCACTCCTTCCGCGGTATCCTCACCCCTATCCTGTCCCCCCTCCGCCTCCTCCGCCCATCAGGGGGCTCTGCCTCCGCCTCCCAAATCCCTCCCTTCCAAATCCTCCTCCCCCGTGGCCCCTGCCCCCTCTGCCCCAGGGGCCACCCTTCCTCCTCCTCCTCTCCCCCCGCCACCTGAGAAGCGATCCTCTTCTCAGGCGTCCATCGGGGAAACGTTCCCGACCCCAGCTTTCGAGGTCCGGCGTTCCAAAACGGACCCTGCGCGTGAGGACCTTCTTCGGGTCCAGCCCACCATCCCTGTGCCTCCTCGGCCTTCCAAGAAGGCCTCCAAGAAGAAATATCTATCCCCCTCTCCACCCCGTCGCGTTTCGTCTGACGCTCCATCCGTGAGTCGCTGCTCCCGGCCGTCCTCAGTTTCGCCGGGACGCTCTGCTGCCAGGTGCTCAGCTGCCCTCTCGTCGGCAAATGATGCTGCCCCTCCTACACAACCAGGGACAGCGGCCGCAGCTGGCGACGACTCGATGGAACCAGATCCGCCTCCCGCCGGTTGTAGCGTTGTTCCCTCGCAACCTGGCCCTCCGTGGCCGTCAAGGTGACCAGCCCTTCCCCCGTCTCGTTCCCCCAACTTTTTGACTAGCGATGGCCTTGTTACATTGGAACATACGAGGTATTTGATCTAATCGGGAGGAATTACAACTGCTCCTCCGCCTGCACTGTCCGCTCGTCCTTGGTCTCCAGGAAACCAAGTTGCGCCCAACTGACCGTATTGCCTTTACCCACTATACCTCGGAGCGGTATGACCTCACCCCTGTGGACGGTATCCCAGCTCATGGTGGGGTCATGTTGCTCGTTCGGGACGATGTCTATTACCATCCCATCCCATTGACCACCCCACTCCAAGCAATAGCTGTCCGTATTACTCTTTCTGCTTTTACTTTTTCAGTTTGTACCATCTACACTCCACCGTCATCTGCTGTTAGTCGGGCTGACATGATGCACCTGATTGTTCAGCTTCCCCTGCCGTTTTTATTGTTTGACGACTTCAATGCCCATCATCCCCTAGGGGCTCTCCTGCATCCTGTCAAAGAGGCTCACTCTTGGCGGATGTCTTCAACCATCTCAATCTTGTCTGCCTCAATACCGGCGCCCCAACTTTCCTCTCGGACTCTACTCATACCTACTCCCACTTGGACCTCTCGATCTGTTCTACCACTCTTGCCCGTCGGTTCGAGTGGTATGTCCTTTCTGACACCTATTCGAGCGACCATTTCCCCTGTGTCGTTCGTCTCCTGCACCACACCCCATCCCCACGTCCTTCACGCTGGAACATACTGAAAGCTGACTGGGGACTTTACTCCTCCCTGGCGACCTTTCCGGACCACGATTTTCTCAGTTGTGACAGTCATGTCGAATACCTCACGGCTGTTATCATCAATGCTGCCGAACGTTCCATTCCTCGTACTACCTCTTCTTCACGTCGCGTTTCCATCCCCTGGTGGAACGAGGCTTGTAGGGACGCTATCCGTGCTTGACGACGTGCTTTACGCACCTTTCGCCGCCATCCTACGTTGGCGAATTGTATTGAATACAAACGACTCCGAGCGCAATGCCGTAGAGTCATCAAAGACAGCAAAACAGCTTGTTGGGCCTCTTTCACCAGCTCCTTTAACAGTTTAACTCCCTCTTCTGTCGTTTGGGGTGGCCTGCGCCGGCTGTCGGGCATTAAGGCCCACTCCTCGGTACCTGGCCTGACCTCAGGTAATGAGGTCCTTGTTGATCCTGTGGCTGTCTCCAATGCCTTTGGCCACTTTTTCGCAGAGGTTTCAAGCTCCGCCCATCACCACCCTGCCTTCCTTCCCAGGAAAGAGGCAGAAGAGGCTCAGCGACCTTCCTTCCACTCGCTGAATCTGGAAACTTATAATGCCCCCTTTACTATGCGGGAACTCGAACGTGCGCTTGCACTGTCCCGATCCTCTGCTCCGGGGCCAGATGCCATTCACGTTCAGATGCTGGCACACCTTTCTCCGGCGGGCAAAAGCTTCCTTCTTTGTACCTACAATCGCGTCTGGACCGAAGGTCAGGTCCCATGCGTTGGCGTGATGCCGTCGTTGTTCCTATACCCAAACCCGGGAAGGATAGACACCTTCCTTCTAGTTACCGCCCCATTTCTCTTACTAGCTGTGTCTGTAAGGTGATGGAGCGCATGGTTAATGCTCGGTTAGTCTGGATTCTTGAATCTCGACGACTACTTACTAATGTCCAATGTGGCTTTCGTCGCCACCGCTCCGCTGTTGACCACCTTGTGACCTTGTCGACATTCATCATGAACAACTTTTTGCAGAGGCGCCAAACGGTAGCCGTGTTCTTCGACTTGGAGAAGGCTTATGATACCTGTTAAAGAGGAGGTATCCTCTGCACTATGCACAGGTGGGGCGTACGCGGTCGCCTGCCCCTTTTTATTGATTCCTTTTTAACGGATCTAAAGTTTAGGGTACGTGTGGGTTCCGTATTGTCCGATGTGTTCCTCCAGGAGAACGGAGTGCCTCAGGGCTCCGTCTTGAGCGTAGCCCTTTTTGCCATCGCGATCAATCCAATTATGGATTGTATTCCACCTAATGTCTCAGGCTCTCTCTTTGTCGATGACTTCGCGATCTACTGCATTGCCCGGAGAACATGCCTCCTGGAGCGCTGCCTTCAGCGTTGTCTAGACAGCCTCTACTCATGGAGCGTGGCAAATGGCTTCCGGTTCTCTGAAGAGAAGACCGTTTGTGTCAACTTTTGGCGATATAAAGTGTTCCTTCCGCCATTCTTACATCTCGGTCCCGTTGTTCTCCCATTCGTGGAAACAACTAAGTTTCTAGGGCTCACGTTGGACAGGAAACTGTGTTGGTCTCCACATGTCTCTTATTTGGCGGCCCGTTGTACTCGTTCCCTTAATGTCCTCAGAGTTCTTATTGGTTCATCTTGGGGAGCGGATCGCACTGTCCTGCTTCGCTTGTATCGATCCATTGTCCGATCGAAGCTGGATTATGGGAGCTTCGTATACTCGTCCGCTCGGCCATCCCTCTTACGCCGGCTCAACTCCATCCACCATCGGGGGATACGTCTTGCGACCGGAGCCTTCTACACTAGTCCTGTCGAGAGTCTTTATGCTGAAGCTGCCGAATTACCATTGACCTACCGGCGCGACGTACTGCTGTGTCGGTATGCCTGCCGGCTGTTGTCTATGCCCGACCACCCCTCTTACCAGTCCTTCTTCGCCGATTCTCTCGACCGTCAGTACGGGTTGTATGTGTCTGCCCTGCTGCCCCCCGGAGTCCGCTTCCGTCGCCTGCTTCGACAATTGGATTTTGCCCTCCCTACCACCTTCAGAGAGGGTGAGAGCCCGACACCACCTTGGCTCCAGGCTCCGGTTCAGATTTATCTCGACCTCAGCTCACTCCCGAAGGAAGGTACTCCGGCTGCAGTGTATTGCTCACGGTTTGTCGAACTTCGTGCTCGACTTGCCGGTCACACCTTTATTTACACCGATGGCTCCAAAACTGACGATGGTGTCGGCTGTGCCTTTGTCGTCGGGCCCGCCACCTTTAAATACCTGCTCCTCGACCAATGTTCGAGCTTTACGGCCGAGCTTTTTGCTCTCCATCAGGCCGTTCAGTATGCCCGCCGCCACCGCCATTCATCGTATGTACTTTGCTCTGACTCACTCAGTGCTCTTCAGAGCCTTGGAGCTCCCTATCCGGTCCATCCCTTGATTCAACGGATACAGCAGTCCCTCCATTCTTTCGCTGATAATGGTGGTTCTGTCAGCTTTCTGTGGGTTCCTGGACATGTAGGAGTGCCTGGGAATGAGGCTGCGGATGCTGCAGCCAAGGCTGCAGTCCTCCTGCCTCGGCCAGCCTCCCATTGTGTCCCGTCATCTGACGTTCGTGGGGATGTATCTAAGAGGCTTGTGTCGTTGTGGTGGGATGCTTGGTCATCCCTCCAAGGAAACAAGCTCCGGGCAGTAAAACCACTCCCAACTGCTTGGACAACCTCCTCCCGACCATCTCGGCGAGAGGAGGTCCTTCTGACCAGGTTGCGGATTGGGCATTGCCGGTTTAGCCACCGCTACCTGCTCTCCGGTGACCCAGCCCCGCAGTGCCCTTGTGGTCAGGCATTAACAGTGCGCCATGTTTTATTGTCGTGCCCCCGTTTTAGTCAATTCCGTGTTGTCCTGTCCCTGCCATCTACTTTACCAGATGTTTTAGCTGATGACGCTCGAGCAGCTGCCCGTATTCTGCGTTTTATAACTTTAACTGGTTTGTCCAATGACATCTAACCTTTTTACTCATTTTATCCGCATCTTTGTCAGGTCCTTCTGGTGTCCCCCCCCCCCCATCCCCTTGAGTTTTACTAGATTCCATGTGCTCTAACACCAGTGACTGGGCGCTAATGACCTCAGCAGTTGAGCGCCCTTAAACCCCATAAGAAAAAAAAAAAAAACCCAGTGAACGAAACACTGCTTATGCCTTGCAAACGGCTAAACATCCCAGGCTATTGCATTTATCGTGCCGACCGAGTGGTTGGCAGGAAGGGAGGTCGCATAGCAATCATGATACACAAAGACATAGAACACAAGAACATTGAGCTACCTGCGCGTGAGAAACTAGAGGCCACGGCCGTCAGGGTCAAGTTCAACGGAGCCATCACCACACTGGTATCACTGTACAGTCCTCCTAGAGACACAGTAACACGTGATATCAGCACAGTTCTCAACATAGCACCGCGGATAATTGCCGCTGGAGGCCTAAATGTAAAAGACCCCGATTGGAACTCACGAATACGTACCTCGAATGGCAAGAAACTATATGGACACACACTAGGCCAAAACTGCATCATACTTGGGCCAGACGCCCCCATGTTCATGCCTACACAGGCCCGACACAGGCCAGACGTGCTAGACATAGCCCTCATCATGGGCATCACATGCACACTCAACCTTACGGTTGAAAACGATCTGGACTCAGATCACATGCCTGTAATACCGCACATGGAAGAAACACTGCAGGACTCAGAACCATGCAGGATACTGAACTACAAACGCACAAATTGGACACTGTTCAAGGAAACACTTGATAGTCGTATTCCTGACACCCACGAAATTAACAACACGCATCAAATTGATGAGGATGTGGAGGCTCTTACTGCTGCCATCCAGGACGCAGTGACTGACAGCATTACACACACAACACCAAAACAACACTCAACAGCCCTGCCCCAAGAGATCTTGGGCCTTATCTCAATCAGGAACTGCCTCAGCAGATACTGGCAGCGTACCAGGCACCCGTTCTATAATCTGCACGTCAACAGACTCCAGGGTATAATACGGGACAAAATACGGACATTTAGCAATGAACAATGGGGACAGAAACTAGCAGGGCTAGATGCCACATGTCCTGGTGTGTGGAAGATAGCCAGACACTTCACCAGGGAGAAACTTTATATCCCCACGCTACAAGGATCAGACGGCCAAGCTTACTCTGCGACAGAGACGGCAGAGCTTATGGTCACAACGCTTGCAGCGTCTCTCATGCTGAATCTGTCTCCTTCAGATCCAATATTCACACTTGAAACGGACCAGGAGGTTACATGACTTGTAGCCCAGCCCAGGCGCGATGAAATTAGACGCACTAGCAGCAATGAAATTACATGGGCTATCAAGCATACCAATGCTAGGAAAGCCCCTGGGCCTGATGGCATTCAAAACTGTCCCCTTCAGGATTTCACGGATAGAGCCATTGAATACCTTACACACATAACGAATGCTATCCTAAAACACCAACACTTTCCTGACTTTTGGAAGGTGGCCAAGGTCCTGATGTTCAGAAAGCCAGGGAAAGACCACTCCCTCCCACAAAATTGCTGACCCATCAGTCTGCTGTGCTTGCTCAGCAAGATTGTTGAGAAGGTAATATTAAAATGCATCACTAGGCACTGCATCGCCAGTGACATCCTAAGACTGGAGCAATTCGCCTTTAGGAATCACCATTCGACAACACAACTACTCCTCCGCGTAGTCAAACATATAACACATGGCTACAACACGAACAAAGCCACAGGGTCCGTATTCATGAACATCGAAAAAGCTTTCGACCGCCTCTGGCACAATGGCCTTATACACAAACTAAGCGGAGCTGGTTTCCCGGACGGACTCGTACGTCTCATACACTCACATCTCATGAACAGATGTTTCAACACTGATGTGCGGGGCAAACAATCAACACAACACGATATCCAAGCTGGAGTACCCCAGGGAAGCATCCTAAGGCCCATCTTGTTTAACCTGTACATTAACAACTTCTGAGCAACACAAAACATGACGTTAGCCATCTACGTAGATGACACAGCCATCCTTGCGCAAGATTGGAAACCGTCAAACGTTAATTCACAAATACAGACAGCACTCAGAACTGCCATCCTTGGTTGGAACAATGGTGTATTAAAGTAAACGTCGACAAGTGCGAAGCAGTTCTGTTTATACGCAGATCGAAACTACTGTGGAAACATCAACACAGTAGACAGATAACACTACATACATGCTCAATATGTTTCCGAGAGGAAGTCATATATCTCGGTGTCTGGCTGGACCGGAAACTTACATGGGGGGACCACATCGAATACATTGCCAACAGAGCGCACGCGGGGCTCAAACAACTCTACCCAATGCTCAACAGGGAAAGCACACTGAATAGGAGGGTGTCGAGGTCCATATACGTGACACTGATTAGACCTCTGATGTACGCAGCTTCCGTCTGGGGATATGCAGCTCCTACAGGACTGCGCCGCCTGCAGATCATACAGAACAAAGTGCTGCAAATCATTAGCAACGTTCCACACTACACATGCACTGTGGATCTTTACAATGAATACCGCCTTGAAACCCTCAAGCAACGTGGGATGTGTCCTGTGTTCAGTATTTAATAGCAGCCTAGCATCTCCCATGTGCTACATGATAAGTTGTCCGTATGTAGTGATAAGCTTTTGCAAACTGACCAGAATGTCTCAGAAATGTGCCACCAGTGGATGTCCAGCAGATCTTATGTGTGAGGGGAGAGTTTTATGCTGCAGTTACTTTTCATAGGATTTTACAGATGCTTCTACGTGGCTGGAGTTGAAGAGTGTTTTACACAGGGAAGTGTTTGGCAGGAACATATTTCTGCATTTTATTGTGACAATCATTAATTTGTTTCATTTCAGGATTTTCTGTGTGCAGATGATGTCAAAACGCATTACTGTGGAGTGAATGGTGATAATACCAGCCCACAAATACAATCAAATGATGACGTGGAGCACGAAGGCCAACTTAATTCAAACGGGATGGATGTGCCATCTTCTAGAGACATTATTATCTATGTTACTGAGGAAGGTACATCAGATGTGAAACAGGTACACTATTTTGAAAAGATCTTGATTTACTTAATTATGAAAATAGTTAGATCATTAACACCTTGCCATCGGGAGGATGAGGGTTCAATCCCGCGTCCAGCCATCCTGATTTAGGTTTTCCGTGATTTCCCTAAATCGCTCCAGACAAATGCCGGGATGGTTCCTTTGAAAGGGCACAACCGAATTCCTTCCCCGTCCTTCCCTAATCTGATGAGACCGATGACCTTGCTGTTTGGTCTCTTCCCCCAAACAATCCCAATGCATTAACATCTGATTGATTAGAGAAGCAGGGATAGTCTAGCAAGTCTTTGCTTTTTTTTCCACTGAACGGCCTCACAGTGTCTTCTCTAAGGGTAAGTCCAACCTAATGAATGAAGCAGTATCTAGAGCTAGTATGATTTTCACACTTGTCCAAACAATTGCTGTCTGCATCGTACCTTTGACATGCTAACAATTTATGTGTTTGGATGATAAGATATTCATCCCACCATGAATGTATAAACAGGTGATGCTTCAAAATGGTCTAAGCCACTGTTTGACACCTCTGAAATTTTGTTGCTTGTTTTTTAGAGAGTTTGGAATGTGTATCTCACAAAAAATAGGAATGTGATATTTATTGTGCGAAAGACTCTCATGAGTATTGTGAAAAAAAGATGGTAGGACAGTTCTGTGGTTCGACTGGGCTGATTGGTTCACTGTGACAGGGCAAATAAGTGTGGTTTGGAGGGGGGAGTAAGGAGTAAAAATTGCCCTGTCTCTGACTGTGGTATAGGATGTAGCATTCGAAGTTTTGCAAACAAGGAAATCTCCAGCATTGATCATATAAATTAGAAACTGTTTTTTGTTATTGCACAAAGTGATAATTTTCAGTGCAGGACAGAGCTCAGTGTTCTACAAAATATGGTTTTGAAAATAGTGAAGAACATGCCAACTAGCAGGTAAAAATCAAACTATAGAAATTCCTGAAAGGAATATCAACAATCTAGGAAAAGACAGATTGTTATTTACTGCAAAGAAGACATGTCAAGTTGCAGACAGGCAAAATTAAAAGACACTAACAAATAGCTTTCGCCCACAGCCTTCGCCCCTTCGTCAGCACGTGCATCACACACACACACACACACACACACACACACGCACACACGCACACACGACTGTCACCTCCAGCATCTTGAGCCGGAATGCATCATCATGTGAGATGCAAGCAGCAATCTGGAGAGGGTGGGGAAGGAGAAAGGGAAGGGGAAGGGATAGTAGTGTGTGGAATGTGCAGGGACTAGAATGCCAAGAGGTGCAGTTTCAGGAGGTTGTGGGGCATGGAGGTGGGGAAAATAAAAGAACACATTAGGAGAGGAGTGGGGAAAGATGGGTGGACGCATTGGCAGAGGGCTGCAAATAAAAAGGGTGGGAGATGAGAATAGGGAGTAGATAATAGGACAGAGGAGTGGAAACTTGGGTGAAGGGTGTGGGGACAGTATGTTACCATAGGTTGAGGCCAGGATAATTATGGGAACGGAGAATATGTTGTAAGAATAACTTCCATTTGTGCAGTACAGAAAAGCTGGTGGTGGAGGAAAGGGTCTAGATGGCTCGGGTAGTGAAGCAGCCATTGAAATCGAGAGTGTTATGCCTTACTGAATGGTGTGCCACAGGGTGGTCTACTTTGCATTTGGCCACAGTTCAGCAGTGGCTGTTCATCCTGGTGGACAGCTGATTGATGGTCATACCAATATAAAAAGCTGTGCAATGAATGCAGACTTGTGAACAGGGGTCTACAAGAGGTTCATGAACTTACACCACTTATTGCCCTAACCGCCCGTTTCTGAGCCAAAAATATCCTTTTAGAATGAGAAGAGTTACTCCAAAATATAGTATCATATGACATAAGTGAATGAAAATAAGCAAAGTGGACTAATTTTCGTGTCGAACAATCACTCACTTCAGATACTGTTCAAATAGTGTAAAAAATGCATATTTAAGTCTTTGAACCAGATCCTGAATGTGGGCTTTCCACAACAGTTTACTGTCTTATCTGAACACCTAGAAATTTGAACTGTTACGTTTCAGTAATCATATTCCCATACTGTGAAATTAAAATTTCAAGTTTAGTTGAATTGTCTGTTAGAAACTGTCAAAACTGACTCTTACTGTGATTTAGTGTTAGTTTATTTTCTACAAGTCATGAACTTAGGTTATGAAATGCACTATTTGAAATCGAGCCAATGTTGCACACAACATCCTTTACTACTATCGGCAAACAGAAATATTTTAGAGTTACCTGTACTGCTAGAGGGCATGTTGTTCTTGTTGTGGTCATCAGTCCTGAGACTAGTTTGATGCAGCTCTCCATGCTACCCTATCCTGTGCAAGTTTCTTCATCTCCCAGTAACTACTGCAACCTACATCCTTCTGAATCTGCTTAGTGTATTCATCTCTTGGTCTCCCTCTACGATTTTTACCCTCCACGCTGCCCTCCAATGCTAAATTTGTGATCCCTTGAT
Source organism: Schistocerca piceifrons (assembly GCF_021461385.2). NCBI lineage: Eukaryota > Metazoa > Arthropoda > Insecta > Orthoptera > Acrididae > Schistocerca > Schistocerca piceifrons. The sequence continues at coordinate 80,510,822 of NC_060145.1, read as the reverse complement.
GCCTCAGAACATGTCCTACCAACCGGTCCCTTCTTCTCGTCAAGTTGTGCCACAAACTCCTCTTCTCCCCAATTCTATTCAATACCTCCTCATTAGTTATGTGATCTACCCATCTAATCTTCAGCATTCTTCTGTAACACCACATTTCGAAAGCTTCTATTCTCTTATTGTCCAAACTATTTATCGTCCATGTTTCACTTCCATACATTGCTGCACTCCATACAAATACTTTCAGAAACAACTTCCTGACACTTAAATCTATACGTGATGTTAACAAATTTCTCTTCTTCAGAAACACTTTCCTTGCCATTGCCAGTCTACATTTTATATCCTCTCTACTTCGACCATCATCAGTTATTTTGCTCCCCAAATAGCAAAACTCCTTTAGTACTTTAAGTGCCTCATTTCCTAATCTAATTCCCTCAGCATCACCCGACTTAATGCCACTACATTCCATTATCCTCGTTTTGCTTTTGTTGATGTTCATCATATATCCTCCTTTCATGACATTGTCCATTCCGTTCAACTGCTCTTCCAGGTCCTTTGCTGTCTCTGACAGAATTACAATGTCATCGGCGAACCTCAAAGTTTTTATTTCTTCTCCATGGAGTTTAATACCTACTCCGAATTTTTCTTTTGTTTCCTTTACTGCTTGCTCAATATACAGATTGAATAACATCGGGGAGAGGCTACAACCCTGTCTCACTCCCTTCCCAACCACTGCTTCCCTTTCATGCCCCACGACTCTTATAACTGCCATCTGGTTTCTGTTCCATTTGTAAATAGCCTTTCGCTCCTTGTATTTTACCCCTGCCACCTTTAGAATTTGGAAGAGAGTATTCCAGTCAACATTGTCAAAAGCTTTCTCTAAGTCTACAAATGCTAGAAATGTAGGTTTGCCTTTCCTTAATCTTTCTTCTAAGTTAAGTTGTAAGGTCAGTATTGCCTCACGTGTTCCAATATTTCTATGGAATCCAAACTGATCTTCCCCGATGTCGGCTTCTACCAGTTTTTTGATTCGTCTGTAAAGAATTCGCGTTAGTATTTTGCAGCTGTGACTTATTAAACTGATAGTTCGGTAATTTTCACATCCGTCAACACCTGCTTTCTTTGGGATTGGAATTATTATATTCTTCTTGAAGTCTGAGGGTACTTCACCTGTCTCATACACCTTCCTCACCAGATAGTAGAGTTTTGTCAGGATTGTCTCTCCCAAGGCTGTCAGTAGTTCTAATGGAATGTTGTCTATTCCCGGGGCCTTGTTTGGGCTCAGGTCTTTCAGTGCTCTGTCAAACTCTTCATGCAGTAACGTATCTCCCATTCCATCTTCATCTACATTCTCTTCCATTTCTATAATATTGTCCTCAAGTACATCGCCCTTGTATAGACCCCTCTATATACTCCTCCATCTTTCTGCTTTCCCTTCTTTGGTTAGAACTGGGTTTCCATCTGAGCACTTGATATTCATACAAATGGTTCTCTTTTCTCCAAAGGTCTCTTTAATTTTCCTGTAGGCAGTATCTATCTTACCCCTAGTGAGAGAAGCCTCTACATCCTCACATTTATCCTCTAGCCATCCCTGCTTAGCCATTTTGCAATTCCTGTCGATCTCATTTTTGAGACATTTGTATTCCTTTTTGCCTGCTTCATTGACTGCATTTTTATATTTTCTCCTTTCATCAATTAAATTCAATATTTCTTCTGTTACCCAAGGATTTCTACTACCCCTCATCTTTTTACCTACTTGATCCTCTGCTGCCTTCACTACTTCATCCCTCAAAGCTACCCATTCTTCTTCTACTGTATTTCTTTCCCTCATTCCTGTCAATTGTTCCCTTATGCTCTCCCTGAAACTCTGCACAACCTCTGGTTTAGCCAGTTTATCCAGGTCCCATATCCTTAAATTCCCACCTTTTTGCAGTTTCTTCAGTTTTAATCTACAGTTCATAACCAATAGATTGTGGTCTGAATCCACATCTGCCCCTGGAAATGTCTTACAATTTAAAACCTGGTTCCTAAATCTCTGTCTTACCATTATATAATCTATCTGAAACCTGTCAGTATCTCCCGACTTCTTCCATGTATACAACCTTCTTTTATGATTCTTGAACCAAGTGTTAGCTATGATTAAGTTATGCTCTGTGCAAAATTCTACCAGACGGCTTCCTCTTTCATTTCTTAGCCCCATTCCATATTCACCTACTACGTTTCCTTCTCTCCCTTTCCCTACACTCGAATTCCAGTCACACATGACTATTAAACTTTCGTCCCCCTTCACTATCTGAATAATTTCTTTTATCTCATCATACATTTCATTAATTTCATCATCTGCAGAGCTAGTTGGCATATAAACTTGTACTACTGTAGTAGGCATGGGCTTCGTGTCTATCTTGGCCACAATAATGCGTTCACTATGCTGTTTGTAGAAGCTTACCCGCACGCCTATTTTTTTTATTCATTATTAAACCTACTCCTGCATTACCTCTATTTGATTTTGTATTTATAACCCTGTATTCACCTGACCAAAAGTCTTGTTCCTCCTGCCACCGAACTTTACTAATTCCCACTATATCTAACTTTAACCTATCCATTTCCCTTTTTAAATTTTCTAATCTACTTGCTCGATTAAGGGATCTGACATTCCACGCTCCGATCTGTAGAACGCCAGTTTTCTTTCTCCTGATAACAACGTCCTCTTGAGTAGTCCCCGCCCGGAGATCCGAATGGGGGACTATTTTACCTCCGGAATATTTTACCCAAGAGGACGCCATCATCATTTAACCATACAGTAAAGCTGCATACCCTCGGGAAGAATTACGGCTGTAGTTTCCCTTTGCTTTCAGCCGTTCGCAGTACCAGCACAGCAAGGCCGTTTTGGTTATTGTTACAAGGCCAGATCAGTCAATCATCCAGACTGTTGCCCCTGCAACTACTGAAAAGGCTGCTGCCCCTCTTCAGGAACCACATGTTTGTCTGGCCTCTCAACAGATACCCCTCCGTTGTCGTTGCACCTACGGTACGGCCATCTGTATCGCTGAGGCACGCAAGCCTCCCCACCAACGGCAAGGTCCATGGTTCATGGGGAGGCTAGAGGGCATATCATTTTATAAATAAGGAACAGGAGTGGCCCCAACACTGATATCTGGGGCACCCCCACTTGACTGTGTCCCACTCAGACCCCACATCACAGCCCTTCTCAACATTGTGAATAATGACCTTTTGCTGTTTGTTGCTAAAGTAAGAGGTGAACCAATTGTGAGCTACCCTGCATATTCCTTAATAGTCCAACTTCTGGAGCAATAATTTTTATTAACACAATCAGTCGCCTTACTTAAATAAAAAAATATGCCTAGCGTTCGAAACCTTTTGTTTAACCTGTCCAATATCTCACAGAGAAAAGAGAATATAGCATTTTCAGTTGTTAAACAGCTTCTAAAGCTGAACATTTGATAACAAATCGTGTGATATAAAATGATCAATTATCCTTACATACACAGCTTTTTTAATAACTTCAGGAAACACTGATGGCATAAAAATAGGTCTAAAATTGTCCCTTTCTCCCTTTTTATAAACTGGCTTTACTACTGAGTACTTTAATTGTTCAGGAAACTGACCATTCCTAAAGGAAAAGTTACAAATATGGCTAAATACAGAGCTAACATGTGCAGCGCAGTACCTTAATATTGTGTTAGGTAATGGCACAGTAAATGACGTGACTGCTTTCACAGGTGGGCCTGCCCCTGATGGGTAGTAGAAACCTGTGACAGGACTGGAATAGGATTTGCAGGATGTGTGGATTGGTTAGGTTTTGCATCTGGTTCTTCCACAGGATATGATATTTTTGGCAAGGGTTTGGGATTGGGAGTGGCATAGGGACGGACTACAACACCCTGGTGAAGGATGTGGTTCAGTTGTTCTATACTGGGATGGTACTGTGTGACGAAGGGGACACTACTTTGTGCCTGGTTTTTGGGGGTGGTTGGAGGATTGGGGGTGTGTGAGAGGAAATGACATGAGTGGTCTGTTTGCTGACTGGTTCTGGGGGTTGTGCCACCCTGTGAAGGCTGTGGTGAGACCCTCAGCATACTGAACAAGGGAGTTTCCATCACTGCAGATACACCATCTCCAGATAGCCAGGCCACATTGGAGGGATTTTTTTGGTGTGAAAGGAATGACAGTTGTCAAAACGAAGGTAATGTCGTGGTTGGTGGGTTTAATCTGGACAGAGCCACCAAGAGGAGGTGGTCAACTTCTAAGAAGATGGCAGGCTGTGTTGAGGAGGACCATGTGAAGTGGATGGGAGAGGTGTTGGGGTTATAAAGGAATGAAGATAGGGTGTCTTGGCCCAGGGTCCAGATCATGAAGATATTGTCAATGAACCTGAACCAGACTAGGGGGGTTGGTGTTTTGGGAGGTTAGGAAGATCTCTCGATGGCCCAAAAAACTGTTTGCACAGGAGGGTGCCATTATATATTTCGGAATAATATAATAATTCAGAATGCTCCCAGCTGTTGCCACAATGCCAGACATGTATAATATTTTGTTTATTCCTACCTACCTAAGGAGAAATGACTATTGTGGTAAGAAAAAGAGTAATCAGAGCTCACAGGAAAAGATTCACAGTTTCATTTTCCCCATATACTACTTGAGAGTGAAATGGTAGAGAAATAGTTTGAAAGTAGTCGTATGAGCTCTTTGCCAAACACTTCAGTGTGAATTGCTAAGTAATAATATAGATGTAGGTATGTCTCACCCTATCCCTTCTTTCATTCTGGTATGGCTACTTGAAAGTTTTATTTCTGCATGCCATGTTCGTGGTTTTGACTAGAAATGTGTTGATGGTGGTGGCTCAGTGGCAAAGTGCCAGACTACAAATCCAAAGGTCTCAGGTTGAATCCCCAGTCAGTCCTGTAATTTTTATCTATAATATGGCATTTCTTTCACCTCTGGTAATGTTCGTTGATGTGGAAAATTCTAAGTTACACGATGGTCAATTCAAAGGTCAGAGGAAGCCAAAGACATACCAACTCCAACAGCACCATGCCTAGTAAAGTACTGTAGCGCCCAAACCAATCTTTGGAGTGTAGACTGCTTTGCTTTAATGTAGATGACATTGTAATATTTACTCAAAATTTATATTAGTAATTTCACCACATGTTACTAAATGTTATAGAATTGACTTTTTTCTCGTTTTGTCCTAGGTGCGTATTAAAGATACTGGTATAGATCATGAATATGCTGATATAATGACTCTTCCCCTGTCAGAGGATGTTAGCTGTGTTGGGCATGATACTAGTTTTGCTGATGGCGTTGTAATTGTATGCAAGTCAGATGGGGAAGGTGTCCCTTGTGTACGTTTCTTGATGGAGCCTTCCGAGGCTGAAAAACAGAAACAGAAACATGAAAATGGAGTGACCTTGGGAGAGGTTGCATCTAACACTGAGGTACAAAGTTTCACATACTTAAAGTGATACTGATGTTTTATTCTGTCATATGCTAATATTACACTCACACCTTATTTGTTGCTGGTGCAGGAGCAGCAGCAGCAGCAGCAGCAGCAGCAGCAGCAGCAACAAGAACAAGAACAACTAGATCCAGAAATTATGATAGTAGAAACTGAAAGGAAGCCAGAAGAAAGGGAAGGGTCAGAGAGTCATGCTACAGAAATTAGTATGGTTCAAAGTGAGTTTGCTTTAGATAAATGTTATATCTCTTCATTTCGGACTGCAGCACTTCACCGACCAGATCTCAAACTAATATACCTGTAATAATAATTGCTTCAGCTTTATATAATTGCAGATTACTGAAATTAGATTAAGGGATACCTCATTCCTAATTTGATCTGTACTTCTTGCACAGCCATTGTTGTAGCAGTGTTTGTGGAAGTTACGAGAAAGTAATGAAAATTTCCATTTTTTTCTGAAAGTATGTTGTCACACTATTTCAAAATAATTTTCCTCAAGGTGTAAGCACCAATAATAGTCTTCACTTAGTGAAGGTTCTTGATGTGTGTTTAGTGGGAAACTTGTTTAGGAATACTTGAGAAACACACAGCTGCTTCTTATGATCAAATACAAATGCCATCAGGTGTTTTTTTTTTTCACTTTTGGGATAAGAAAAAGATTACATAAGGCCAGGTCTGGGTTGTAAGATGAACGTCATCTGCTCTTATTACTTCAGTTGGAAAACTGTATCTAGGAAGCTAAAATGCATAAATATAGTTTGCCTCAGAGTCAAATTGTTACAGATATGTATCTGCATGGTTGGTTATTGAATATCAACTTTGATCTGCCATAATTAAACCTATTAAGCATCTGATGATGAAATTCCATGCCCTGAGCCTTCTGTTTATGGGTAAGATGGTGTGGTAGCTTCTGTCTGCAAATCTCCTGATATAATGCTCCTCAGGAGGCACGCGACTCTTTTGTGGGTACATGAATGGTGAGCACAGTGCGTAGAGGTGCTGTAGTAGTCTTTATCGTGTGTACTTCAATGCCTGTCGCTTCTTTTTCCCGGCTCGCTCTACCTTTGCCCACTCTCCTGACGACAACCCGACTCTCACCTAGGTCTTACCGTGGTTTATTCTTGTGCTGTCTTACATGACTTCCTATGTTTCTCAACTTCTGTGTAGTCCCTACCCAGTTCTGTTTGTCATTGTTTCCAAGTTTCTCTTAAATGCAGATTGTGCAGGGACTGGCACTTCTAGGTGAACTGCCTCACTGCTCGATCCAACACATAATGCGGTAGCTAGCCCATTGTTGGGGGATTTGCCATATATTTGCACACTTGTAGCCCCTTCTTTCCCTCGGCAATGTAGGGATTGCACTGCTGGTATCTGTGATGCAAAACGTGCAAAGGTTGTGGTGCCCTTCCACAATGAGACATTGTTTCTCACAAAACACTTACCACGACAGGTGGTTGTGGTTGTGACTTGGTGGCGCCCATGGAGTGAGCTCCTGGTTGGAGTAAATGGCACCAAGCAGACAGTCTGCCATGAAGCTACTCAAACTTACGCAAGCTGGTGGTCATGAGATCCTGGCAATCTCTTCAGATCAGATTTCTCACTAAGATGCTCACCAGTATAGCCCCAAAGTTTTCCTACACTTGTCTACGCTATAGTAGTAGGGACAGTGGTATTGACGTGCAGAACTGTATTCACCACAGTACCTAGTCTGCACTAGAACTGATGGTGAGACATTTCTAATGACCGGATCTCAGTTCTTCATGGAACATATCAAAGATAAGTTTGAAGAGGTGGCAGTGTTGAACAAGACATGGAAAGGCTCCCTCCTTATCAAAACAGCGGACTCCCCTGTGTCTTGAGTGTTACTTTCGTGTACTTCTGTGATCGCTATTCCAGTTTCTTTTATTCCTCATAGCACTTTAAAGAAATGACAAGGCATTATCTTTCACTGGGACTTGACTTAGAATACAAGCAGATGAAGAACTATATGGCACCCTGTAATGGCATGGGGCACAGTTCATCCGCCATATTCAGCTGGGAAAATAGGATAATAGAAATGACAAGGGATCATTTGAGGAGGCCATGCTCCCAGAAAAGGTGAAGATAATTGAAGTGTGGAAATGGAAAAAATTGAGTGCTAAATCAGGGGAATCAGAAAACAGTGTATGCTTATTGTACATACATTATTTGTATCCAAAAATTGAGAAAGTATTCTGATACCATGCAATTATGGTGTCTACCTCATCACTGTAAAAAATAATGAGACAAATGAAAAAACGAATAATTTATTAAGAATTATTGAAGTCCCATTCCAGGAAACTGACTGATTCTAAGTGGCAGTAAGAAAGTCTTTGTTGAAAATGCTGTTAATACAGAGGCACAACATTTTAGTTGTGATAATACAAATACAAAAATGCAGCACTAATATTTTAACTGCTGGAACTGTACTCAAAACAACCATTTCTACTTTCTTTTAAATTTTTTGATAAGAGAATAACAAAATTAAATTCAAGTAAATATCTCTCAGTATTGGCTTCTGTTTCTTCCATTCTTGGGATCAGATGTCCCCGAGTTTACTGTAAAACTCCCTATGCTGTTGAGAAAGAAATTGCAACATTCTTAACAGGTCTTTGTGTTGCAACTGATAAACATGACTGGTCTTTCAGATGAAGTATGACATGACTTACATGTTCTTTCCTCGTTTGAATACTTTGACATATTTTCATACTTCCACTTCAGAATAAGTATTCTTATATAGCTATTTGAGATGGTTGAGTATGAGACAATGTGGTCACACACCCCTGCATTGGCAACAGTGTTTCAGCAGCATCTTTGAAATAAAGTCAGTTGGGTGCACTGGATTTATTTGGAATGGGTTCATAGTTGTAACTGACACAATAATCCGTTGTGGAACAAAGGCTGTCCTAACCTTTCATCATTTCTCTTTAGTTGCAAGATCTCTGTTGCAGCTCAAAAAGGTGTGTCAATTCACCAAAAATTGTCATCTCTTTGAATCGTCTCAGGCTAAATGCATGAGACCTCGGCGCATGGCAGTTGGAACTCCATTGAGAAGCACTGCTTTTTTCAAAGTTTGCACCATTTGGTAAGAATGTTTGAAACATTTTCTCCATAATTTGACACTTGGAGCAAGTATAGGGACAAGCAACAGAGTACCGAGAACACAGTAGCACTGGAAACCCATTTTGTGAAAAATGCCGGCACTTAGAACATTTAACATTTCCACTCTTCAGCTATTTTTATGGTGATATCAGGTCCTATGTACCACCACTATATGGTGCTATAAGTACGTCTGTGTGGGACATACATCATCTTGATGTACCAGTGAACCAGCGCGCGCCCGCATTGTCTCTTTTCGACAAAGGCCTTATTGGCCGGAAGCTTATTTATGACAGTCTTTTTATTGTGCCTATCTGTGATTTAGCATCTCCACTATACTATATTATTTTGCGTTTGTAAAGATAAGATTTGCAGAGTGCTTAATTATGTGTCTGATGCAAACTTCTGAAAATAGCTAACATCGCCCCCTGTTGGTTCTTTGGTGTACCACGCCATCATTAAGTAAACATCTGAACTAATAAGCTGAGCAGACTACTAAAACTTTAATTCAAAATGTATTTTTTGTCCGTGATTCGATTTTGATGAAATAAAGCCTATAAATTGCCTGAAGTGACACTCAAGTTACCTGTGAAAAACCCCGTGAAAATTTGTAAAGTAGTTTTGGAGGTTAGCGTATTCAGACAGATATGACAGTTTTAGTTTTATTATTAGTATAGATTATTATTATTATTTCCTTCACTTTCTCAGACGTTAAGTCCGGTTAAAAATGGAGTGACACGGACCTTGATCAAGCGTCACTTCCTTTTAACTGTACGGTATGTGTTATATTGCTTTTAGGAACTTTCGGGTAATTGAACATGTACCAATAATTACGGATTTCTGTAGCTGTATATATATGTTTGGATGTAGCTGAATTGCATTGATGTACTGGTGGATATTGTGTGGTATGACTCCTGTAGTTGATAGTATAATTGGTATGATGTCAACTTTATCCTGATGCCACATGTCTTTGACTTCCTCAGCCAGTTGGATGTATTTTTCAATTTTTTCTCCTGTTTTCTTTTGTATATTTGTTGTATTGGGTATAGATATTTCGATTAGTTGTGTTAATTTCTTCTTTTTATTGGTGAGTATGATGTCAGGTTTGTTATGTGGCGTTGTTTTATCTGTTATAATGGTTCTGTTCCAGTATAATTTGTATTCATCATTCTCCAGTACATTTTGTGGTGTATACTTGTATGTAGGAACGTGTTGTTTTAAAAGTTTATGTTGTAAGGCAAGCTGTTGATGTATTATTTTTGCGACATTGTCATGTCTTCTGGGGTATTCTGTATTTGCTAGTATTGTACATCCGCTTGTGATGTGATCTACTGTTTCTATTTGTTGTTTACAAAGTCTGCATTTATCCGTTGTGGTATTGGGATCTTTAATAATATGCTTGCTGTAATACCTGGTGTTTATTGTTTGATCCTGTATTGCAATCATGAATCCTTCTGTCTCACTGTATATATTGCCTTTTCTTAGCCATGTGTTGGATGCGTCTTGATCGATGTGTGGCTGTGTTAGATGATACGGGTGCTTGCCATGTAGTGTTTTCTTTTTCCAATTTACTTTCTTCATGTCTGTTGATGTTATGTGATCTAAAGGGTTGTAGAAGTGGTTATGAAATTGCAGTGGTGTAGCCGATGTATTTATATGAGTGATTGCCTTGTGTATTTTGCTAGTTTCTGCTCGTTCTAGAAAGATTTTTCTTAAATTGTCTACCTGTCCATAATGTAGGTTTTTTATGTCGATAAATCCCCTTCCTCCTTCCTTTCTGCTTAATGTGAATCTTTCTGTTGCTGAATGTATGTGATGTATTCTATATTTGTGGCATTGTGATCGTGTAAGTGTATTGAGTGCTTCTAGGTCTGTGTTACTCCATTTCACTACTCCAAATGAGTAGGTCAATATTGGTATGGCATAGGTATTTATAGCTTTTGTCTTGTTATTATTATTATTATTATTATTATTATTATTATTACGACAGTCAGTTTCACAACAGTTGTGGAAAAAACCTTGTGCCAATCCAGATGACATGAACCAATTGCTACACAGTCGTGAAAGCCCCTCGATCTGAGGCTAAGTGCACCATCTTACCGTCCCTCTCTGACCAACACTGAGGTGCCCCAATTCCCCATGAACAGCTGGAGAAGCATTCCTTTTCCATTCCATTCTTGGATTGAAGGACTCAGTCTCTGTAACTCTACTCTGGGAGATGTGTGTACACACAACCTAACTTTGTCCAGCAGCTGGACGAAGCGTGGGTTGCAGGCTGAAGAGCCACCTTCACTTCTTCTGTTCCTAGTCTTAAATTAGAAAAGTCTGTGCAGACCTGTGAAACCTTTAAAAGTTTAAAAGAAAAAATAATGCAGAAATCAAAGGTGGAGGAGATTCTGGCAGGTGCAGCAGTCATATATCCCATTACAACACCCTACTCAGGGCATATATGGCAAGTGAAGACAATGGATTGTGATTTGCTACTTCGGCCTCTGCATTCCAGTGGTGTCAATAGGAGACCACCGATTAGCTATCTGACAGTGATCAGTCTCATAATCTTAGATCGCCTTCTTGCAAGATACTGTTTTTTTAAGCAAACACAGAAATAAGAATGCTCAGAATGATCTACATCTACGTTTACATGGGTACTCTGCAAATCACATTTAAGTGCCTGGCAGAGGGTTCATCGAACCACCTTCACAATTCTCTATTGTTCCAATCACGTATAGCGCGCGGAAAGAATGAACACCTATATCTTTCCATACGAGCTCTGATTCCCCTTTTTTTATCATGGTGATCGTTTTTTGCTATGTAAGTTGGTGTCAACGAAATATTTTCACGTTCGGAGGAGAAAGTTGGTGACTGGAATTTCATGAGAAGATTCTGCAGGAAAGAAAAACGCCTTTGTTTTAATGATGCCCACCCCATATCCTGTATCATGTCAGTGACACTCTCCCCCCTATTTCGCGATAGTGCAAAATGTGTTGTCCTTTTTTGAACTTTTGCAATGTACTACCTCAATCCTGTCTGGTAAGGATCCCACACCGTGCAGTAGTACTCTAAAAGAGGACGAACAAGTGTAGGGTAGGCAGTCTCCTTAGTAGATCTGTTATGTTTTTTAAGTGTCCTGCCAGTAAAATGCAATCTTTGGTTAGCGTTCCCCACAACATTTTCTATGTGTTCCTCCCAATTTGTTGTTTGTAATTGTAATTCCTAGGTATTTGGATGAACTTATGGCCTTTAGATTTGGCCGATTTATCGTGTAACCAAAGGTTAACGGATTCCTTTTAGCACTCGTGTGGATGACCTCACACTTTTCGTTATTTAGGGTCAATTCCCTATTTTTGCACCATACAAATATTTTTTCTGAATGGTTTTGCAATTTGTTTTGATCTTATGATGACTTTATTAGTCAATAAACGACAGCGTCATCTGCAAGCAGCCTAAGACGGCTGCTCAGATTGTCTCCCAAATTGTTTATATAGATAAGGAAGAGCAAAAGGCCAATGTCACTACTTTGGGGAATGCCAGAAATCACTTCTGTTTTAACTATATATGACGGTAGTATCTGTTCCCGAAAGAACAGTTACCGTGGATGACCAATGCAGCTTTGCTAGAAATGAAATGAAAATTAAATGGACACCCTAGCTGCAAACAGGCGTTGATGTACTTTGGTGGGGACATGTTGAAAATGTGTGCCCCGACTGGGACTCGAACCCGGGATCTCCTGCTTACATGGCAGACGCTCTATACATCTGAGCCATCGCGGGCACAGAGGATAGTGCGTCTGCAGGGACTTATCCCTTGCACATTCTTGAGCGAACGCACACGCTATGCCCGAACTCGTACGGGACTTGGTAGATTAATCTGCCACGAGTAATGAGTATGATGGGCGAACATCTATTAGGCGCACTACGAATGTAGTGGTGTGGACATGTTGGGAATGTGGATCTCACGGGGAACGTGCAAGGGATAAGTCCCTGCAGACGCACTATCCTCTGTGCCCACGATGGCTCAGATGGATAGAGCGTCTGCCATGTAAGCAGGAGATCCCGGTTTCGAGTCCCGGTCGGGGCACACATTTTCAACATGTCCCCACTGAAGTACATCAACGCCTGTTTGCAGCTAGGGTGTCCATTTAATTATCATTTCATTTCTAGCAAAGCTTCATGGTCATCCACGGTAACTGTTCTTTCGGGAACAGATACTACCGTCATATATAGTTAAAATATGGCTTCCCGGCCATTGACCTTCTTGTGCGAACGCACACGCTATGCCCGAACACGTACAGGACTTGGTAGACTAATCTGCCACGAGTAATGAGTATGATGGGCGAACATCTATTAGGCGCACTACGAATGTAGTGGTGTGGACATGTTGGGAATGTGGATCTGACGGGGAACGTACAATGGATAAGTCCCTGCAGACGCACTATCCTCTGTGCCCGCGATGGCTCAGATGGATAGAGCGTCTGCCATGTAAGCAGGAGATCCCGGGTTCAAGTCCCGGTCGGGGCACACATTTTCAACATGTCCCCACTGAAGTACATCAACGTCTGTTTGCAGCTAGGGTGTCCATTTAACTATCATTTCACTTCTGTTTTACTCGATGACTTTCCATCAGTTACCACGAACCGTGACCCCTCTGACAGGAAATCACGAATCCAGTCGCATAACTGAGACGATATTCCATAAGCACGCAATTTCACTATAAGTCGCTTGTGTGGTACAGTGTGAAAAGCCTTCCAGAAATCCAGTCATACGCAATCAATCTATAATCCAGACATATGGAATCAATCTGATATCTGTTGTCAGTAGCACTCATCACTTCATGCAAGGAAAGAGCTAGTTGTGTTCCACAAGAACGATGTTTTCTAAATTCACGTTGACTGTGTGTCAGTAGACCATTTTCTTTGAGGTAATTCATAATGTTCGAACACAATACATGTTCCAAAATCCTGCTGCACATCAACATTAATGACATGAGCCTGTAATTTAGTGGATTATTTCTACTACCTTCCTTGAATGTTGGTGTGACCTGTGCAACTTTCCAGTCTTTGGGTACGGCTTCTTCGTTGAGTGAACTGTTGTATATGATTGTTAAGCATGGAGCTATTGCGTAAGTGTACTCTGAAAGGAACCTAATTGGTATACAGTCTGGACCAGAAGACTTGTTTTTATTAAGTGATTTGAGTTGCTTCACTACTCCCAGGACATTTACTTCTATTTACTCATGTTGGCAGCTGTTGTTGATTCAATTTATGGAACATTGTCTTCTTTTTGAAGTCATTTTGGAAGGATGTGTGTAGTAACTGCTTTGGCAGCACTGTATTCGATAGTATCTCCATTGCCATTGTACAGAGAAGGCACTGAGTGTGTCCTGCCGCTAGCAACTTCATATATGACCAGAATCTCTTTGGATTTTCTGTCAGGTTTTGAGACAAAGTATCGTTATGGAAACTATTACAAGCATCTTGCACTGAAGTCCATGCTGAATTTCGAGCTTCTGTATAAGATCGCCAGTCTTGGGGATTTTGTGTCTGTTTGAATTTGGAATGTTTGTTTCGTTGTTTCTGCAACAGTGTTCTGATCCGTTTTGTGTACCAAGGAGGATCAGTTCCGTCGTTTGTTAATTTATTTGGTATAAATCTCGCAATTGCTGCCGATACTATTTCTTTGAATTCAAGCCACATCTGGTCTACACTTATATTGTTAATTTGGAAGGAGTGAAGATTGTGTCTCAGCAAGGGATCAAGTGAATTTTTATCTGCTTTTTTGAATAGGTATATTTTTCATTTATTTTTGGAGGGTTTGAGGGTTACAATATTCAGTCTTGCTACAATAACCCAGTGTTCTCTAATCCCTGTATCCATTTTGATGCTCATTATTAACTTGGGATTATTTGTTGCTAGGAGGTCAAGTGTAGTTTCACAACCGTTTACTATTCGCATGGGCTCATGAACTAACTGCCTGAAATAATTTGCAGAGAATGCATTTAACACAATTTCAGATGATGTTTTATGCGGACCTCTAGAATTAAACATGTATTTTTGCCAATATATTGAGGATAAATTAAAGCCACCACCAACTATAATCATATGTGTCGGGTATGTGTATGAAATCAAACTCAAGTTTGAAACTTCCTGGCAGATTAAAACTGTGTGCTCGACCGAGACTCGAACTACGGACGGAAGGTAGGAGAAGGTAGGAGACGAGATACTGGCAGAAGTAAAGCTATGAGGACTGGGCATGAGTCGTGCTTCGGTAGCTCAGATGGTAGAGCACTTGCCCGCGAAAGGCAAAGGTCCGGAGTACGAGTCTCGGTCGGGCACACAGTTTTAATCTGCCAGGAAGTTTCATATCAGCGCACACTCCGCTGCAGAATGAAAATCTCATTCTGGAAACTCAAGTTTCTTTGAACCTTTCAGCTTTTGTATCATCTGAATTGGGAGGTCGGTAGAAGGATCCAATTATTATATTCTGATTGCCAACAATGACCTCTGCTCATACTAACCCACAAAAACTATCTACTTCTAACAGCAACAAACATGCCACCTCCAACTGTGATTAGCCTATCAATTTTGAACACCGTTAGGTTCTTTGTGAAAATTTCGGCTGAGCTTATCTCCAGTTTCAGCCAGCTTTCAGTGCCTATAACGATTTGAGCATCAGTGCTTTTTATTAGCGCTTGGAGCTCTGGTACTTTCCTAACACAGCTATGACAGTTTACAACTGTTACAGACCAATGGTTCTTGTATCTACGTTCTTCCTGTGTTCGGGCTGCAGCCTTTCTGACTGAAGCCCTTCTTGTGTTTCCCGAAGACCCTCTCCTAAAAAACTGCCCAGTCCATGCCACACAGCCCCTGGTACCTGTGTAGCCGCCTCTTGACCTATTCAGTGGAACCCAAATTCCAACCACCTTTTGGCGCAAGTTGAGGAATCTCCAGCCTACACAGTTGCAGAACTGTCTGAGCCTCTGATTCAGACACTCCACTTGGCTCTGTATCAGGGGTTAGCAATCCGTCCTGTCGACTATGCTGCAAATGGTCAGCTCTGCTTTCATCTCGCAAGCAAGACTGGCAGCCTTTACCATTTCTGTTAGCCACTTGAAACCAGAGAGAATCTCTTCCGATCCAAAGTCACACACATCATTGGTACCGACGGAGCCACCATCTGCAGTTGGCTACACCCTGTGTTCTTCATGGCATCTGCGAGGACCCATTCCACGTCTTCTATGACTCCAACTGGTATGCACACAGAGTACACATTGGCTTCCTTCCCCTTATTGGCAGGCCATGTCCATAAGGGGCCCCATAATGTGCCCAACACTGGAGCTCCCAAATATCAATAATCCCATCCTCTGTGGTTGTCCGGATTTTGCAGGCTGATGTGGTTGTTCGGATTTTGCATGCTGAGTGGTTTCCTCTGAAACAGGACATGTGACAGCATCTACCTCAGTGACGTGTCAGCCACAGACAGCACGTGGAACCTGTTTGTCAGACTAACCAGGGAGGCCACATGTGCAGCCCCCTGCTATGCCCCAGGGCGATCTCCCACTCAAACACAGGTGAGGGGGGTCAACCTCAGTGTGAGCAGTAACTGGGTTGGCCACCAGTGAGGACCGATCGGAGGACTCGGACATTGGATTCCCACAGCCCACCCACAACAGTGGTGCCCATCCACTGCAGCCTCAAGCTGTGTAACCGAAGCCATCACAGCCTGGAGCTGAGAGCGAAGTGTCACCAACTCGGCTCACATCTGCACACAACCATCACAGTCCCTATCTGTACTAAAGACCATGGAAAACTAAACTACCCAGATAAACATACTATTGGCATGTGCTGCGGAACTCTACTGTAGACAGTAATGAAAACACAGGAACTGTGTCTATTAAATTGCGAAAGCTTGAATTTTGTGTTTGTGTTTGTTTGTGTGTCTATCAACATGCCAACACTTTCGCTTGGTAATTTACATCATCTTTGTTTTTAGATATAAATTAGATTAATATGCAGAGATTCAAAAACCTAACTACCGAAACACTCGGATGAAACTAAATAATTTTCCCCTGATTAGGAACTTGTGATATGTCACGAAACCTATTTGCTTTCCAACACAAACGAAAATGCAAGAACTGTTGCTATCAGATATTAAATTAACATGCAGAAACTCAAGAAACTAAACTATTAAAGCAAACAGATGATATTATAAAATTCACTCATGGCTAGTAACTCATAAAAGTCACAAAATCGGTTACTTCCGTGTCGTTATGTCTGCCTCAGCTGGCTGCTGCTGCCTTACTGTGACTTTTCCTCCTCTCAGGTGTATGTGGAACATTTTGTGATTCAGTTTACGGTGACCTCCCACTTTCAGGCACTTGGACAAAGGACACCTTCCAGCTCTTTACTGTACCCTGTTCAGGGACATATAATGACCATTTACAGAGGAGGAACTCCTTTGTGCCATTGGCTCATCTCATGACATGGCCCCAGATCCTAACTTGATCCTTAATCGAAGGATCCAACACTTGGGTGCAGCTGGAAAAATTACTTTCTCAGTGTTAGCTGTATCTGGCTTAAAGGCAAATTTCCCACACACTGGTGAAATAGTACTGTTCTTCCACCGGGAAAGGATTAAAGTGAACAACAAAATATTCAATCAAATTCAATGATGCTTTTGTGTACTTTTTATATTGAACTTGTACCATACTTTGTACCAAAATTTAGTCTTTTCAAAACTTACTTTTGCCACTCGTACTTAACGTCACTATGAAGCCGCTGAATCTCTCTCTTTTTGGGTGCATCACCATATACACTGATCAGCTGAAACATTATTACCATTTTCCACTGCGACATTGGATGTCACCTGGTGGCATTGGGGGAGATGTGAAGCGTTAACAAAAGTATGTAAGTGCAGCAGACACAGGCAGGGGATCACTCTAGCGAAGATATGGGCTGCAAATGGGAAAATCCATAGAGGCAAGAGACTTTGACAAAGGGCGGATCTTTATTACACAGAGCCTGCGAACGAATATCTCGAAAACGGTGAAGCTGGTCAAATTTTTGTGTACCACTGTTTTAAGCATCTACAGAAAAAGGTTGAAGGACAATGAAACTACCACTAGGCATTAAATGGTTGGATGACCATGACTCTTCACCGAATGTGGGGTTTGGAGGCTTGTCTGCTCTGTAAAGTAGGATAGATGGTGATCTATGGAATCTCTGCCGAAAGAGAACAATACTGATGCACACGCAAAGTGTTTTTGAGCACACCGTTCATTGTACATTATTGAATATGGAGCTTCGCAGCAGACCACTCCTATATGTTCACATGTTGACCCAACGACATCAACAATTACAATTGCAGTGGGCCTGGGACTATCCAGATTCCACTGTCAATCAGTGGAAACTTGTCAGCTCTTTGGGTGAATCACATGTTCGCTATACTAGGTCGATGGTCATCTCCACAATTACTATCATCGAGATGAGTGGTGACTCAAAACGTGCTGTGCACAACGGATGCAGACTGGTAGCAGCAGTACTATGCTGTGGGAGAATCCTGTGGGGACATTCTCCTGCGCTTGTATGGGACCTATGGTAGTAACCGAAGACATGCTGACAGCTGTGAACCACCTGCATCCCTTCAAACTTGATGTCTTCCCTGACAATGATGTCATCTTCGAGCAGTATAATTGCCCATATCTCGGAGCCAGAACTGTGCTGCAGTGGTTTGAGGAGCATTATAGTGAACTCGCGTTGATGTCCCGGTGACCCAAATTACCTGATGTAAATCCTATGGAATCCATCTGGGTCACTATTGGGCGCCATCACCACGTACACAAATCAGTGGTGCGGCATCTATGTGAGTTACATGATGTGTGCACAGACATCAATGCCACATACCTCCACAAACCTACCAACAAACTGTCGTATGCCTGATATACAGATTCACTGATGTATTTTGTTCCAAAGATCGACAAACATACTATTAAGCAGGTGGTCATAATGTTTTGGCTCATCAGTGTAGATGTTAATGAGTGATATTAGAGAAGGAAAGTTGCTATTCACCATATAGCGGAGATGCTGAGTCGCGATAGGCACAATAAAGAGATTCACACAATTAAAGCTTTCGGCCATTAAGGCCTTTGTCAGCAGTAGACACACATACACAGCTCTCTGAGACTGCAGATGTGTGTGCAAGTTGCGTTTGTGTGTGTGTGTGTGTGTGTGTGTGTGTGTGTGTGTGTGTGTGTGCCTTCATAATTTTGTAAGAAGGATTAAAACTGAAAGAATTAATTAGAGCAGAAAACTTTATTCACGAGTGGGAATATATGCTGAACAGCATCTTTAATATTTTATGGCTTAACTATAGCAATTTGAAAAATTAATTGTTCATACTGATGTCTATTTATCAGTGATTTAACATTGTTGTTGTTGTTATTGTTGTGGTCTTCAGTCCTGAGACTGGTTTGATGCAGCTCTCCACGCTACTCTATCCTGTGCAAGGTTCTTCATTCCCAGTACCTGCTGCAACCTACATCCTACTGAATCTGCTTGGTGTATTCATCTCTTGGTCTCCCTCTATGATTTTTACCCTCCACGCTGCCCTCCAATACTAAATTGGTGATCCCTTGATGCCTCAGAACCTGTCCTACCAACCGATCCCTTCTTCTAATCAAGTTGTGCCACAAACTTCTCTTCTCCCCAGTCCTATTCAATACCTCCTCATTAGTTATGTGATCTACCCATCTAATCTTCAGCATTCTTCTGTAGCACCACGTTTCGAAAGCTTCTATTCTCTTCTTGTTCAAACTATTTATCGTCCATGTTTCACTTCCATACATGGATACACCCCATACAAATACATTCAGAAACGACTTCCTGACACTTAAATCTATACTCGATGTTAACAAATTTCTCTTCTTCAGAAACGCTTTCCTGGCCATTGCCAGTCTACATTTTATATCCTCTCTACTTTGACCATCATCAGCTATTTTGCTCCCCAAATAGCAAAACTCCTTTACTACTTCCAGTGTCTCATTTCCTAATGTAATTCCCTCAGCATCGCCCGACTTAATTTGACTCCATTCCATTATCCTCGTTTTGCTTTTGTTGATGTTCCTCTTATACCCTCCTTTCATGACACTGTCCATTCCGTTCAACTGCTCTTCCAAGTCCTTAGCTGTTTCTGACAGAATTACAATGTCATCGGCGAACCTCAAAGTTTTTATTTCTTCTCCATGGATTTTAATACCTACTCCGAATTTTTCTTTTGTTTCCTCCACTGCTTGCTCTATATACAGATTGAATAACATCGGGGAGAGGCTACAACCCTGTCTCACTCCCTTCCCAACCACTGCTTCCCTTTCATGTCCCTTGACTCTTTATAACTGCCATCTGGTTTCTGTACAAATTGTAAATAACCTTTCGCTCCCTGTATTTTACCCCTGCCACCTTCAGAATTTGAAAGAGAGTATTCCAGTCAACATTGTCAAAGGCTTTCTCTGAGTCTACAAATGTTAGAAATGTAGGTTTGCCTTTCCTTAATCTAGCTTCTAAGATAAGTAGTTGGGTCAGTATTGCCTCACGTGTTCCAATATTTCTTCGGAATCCAAACTAACCTTCCCCGAGGTTGGCTTCTACTAGTTTTTCCACTCGTCTGTAAAGCATTCGCATTAGTATTTTGCAGCCGTGACTTATTAAACTGATAGTTCAGTAATTTTCACATCTGTCAACACCTGCCTTCTTTGGGATTGGAATTATTATATTCTTCTTGAAGTCTGAGGGTATTTCGCCTGTCTCATACATCTTGCTCACCAGACGGTAGAGTTTTGTCAGGACTGGCTCTCTCAAGGCTGTCAGTAGTTCTAATGTAATGTTGTCTACTCCCGGGGCCTTGTTTCGACTTAGGTCTTTCAGTGCTCTGTCAAACTGTCAAACTCTTCACGCAGTATCGTTCCTAAATCTCTGTCTTACCATTATATAATCTGTCTGAAACCTGTCTGTATCTCCAGGCTTCTTCCATGTATACAACCTTCTTTTATGATTCTTGAACGAAGTGTTAGCCATGATTAAGTTATGCTCTGTGCAAAAATTCTACTGTGTGGCTTCTTCTTTCATTTCTTCGCCCCAATCCATATTCACCTACTAAGTTTCCTTCTCTCCCTTTTCCTACTACCAAATTCCAGTCACCCATACTATTAAATTTTTGTCTCCCTTCACTATCTGAATAATTTCTTTTATTTCATCATACATTTCTTCAATTTCTTTGTCATCTGCAGAGCTAGTTGGCATATAATCTTGTACTACTGTAGTAGGCATGGGCATCGTGTCTATCTTGACCACAATAATGCGTTCACTATGCTGTTTGTAGTAGCTTACCCGCACTCCTATTTTTTAAAAATTCATTATTAAACCTACTCCTGCATTACCCCTATTTGATTTTGTATTTATAACCCTGTATTCACCTGACCAAAAGTCTTGATCCTCCTGCCACCGAACTTCATCAATTCCCACTATATCTAAGTTTAACCTATCCATTTCCCTTTTTAAATTTTCTAACCTACCTGCCCGATTAAGGGATCTGACATTTCTTTCTCCTGATAACGACGTCCTCTTGAGTAGTCCCCTGCCCGGAGATTGGAATGGGGGACTATTTTACCTCCGGAATATTTTACCCAAGAGGACGTGATCATCATTTAACCATACAGTAAAGCTGCATGCCCTTCGGAAAAATTGCGGCTGTAGTTTCCCCTTGCTTTCAGCCGTTCGCAGTACCAGCACAGCAAGGCAGTTGTGGTTAGTATTACAAGGCCAGATCAGTCAATCATCCAGACTGTTGCCCCTGCAACTACTGAAAAGGCTGCTGCCCCTCTTCAGGAACCACACGTTTGTCTGGCCTCTCAACAGATACCCCTCCGTTGTGGTTGCACCTACGGTACGGCTATCTGTATCGCTGAGGCACACAAACCTCCCCACCAATGGCAAGGTCCATGGGGAAAGGATTTAACATTATTTCTTGTAATTTTAGTGTCCATCACACCCCCACCGTAGTATCGCCAGACAAATGCAGTATGGTATACTGGTGTAACACACAAAATATATTTTGTAATGAAATAACTTAATGGAAAGGAATTATTATTAAAGAAAGTAGATGATATTCAATTCTGTACATCGAATGCTGTAATTTCTTGTAAAATTTCAGAACTCAGAACTGTAGAAACTCTTCAGAATCACTTTTGATAGCTGCTTCATGCCGTTCACTTTCAAAAGAGTTATACTTTTTGGCAAGTTTAGCATTTTATTATGCTACTGTAGACGAAATCCGTTTATGCAGTTCCTAAACTTCCCCCATTTTTGAAAGATACAAGAAATTGGCATAAGGTTATAGAAATGTCTCTAGTTGCTTGATAAGGCACAGATAACAGTATTCTTCCTGCTTTGTTTGCAGGTTGACACACTCAACATCAATACTTAAATCATGCTAACACAGCTCTTTTGGATGCCACTGTTTCATTATTTGTTTACACTCCGTGGTACTAATCTATATTACATCTACTCTAGTGTGGTTAATTTTGATTCTGTAAAAAAAAGTAAATAGTTTTAAAGCTTGAAAGGAGGCTATAAGATGAACATCAGCAAAAGCAAAACGAGGATAATGGAATGTAGTCGAATTAAGTCGGTTGATGCTGAGAGAATTAGATTAGGAAATGAGACACTTAAAGTAGTAAAGGAGTTTTGCTATTTGGGGAGCAAAATAACAGATGATGGTCGAAGTAGAGAGGATATAAAATGTAGACTGGCAATGGCCAGGAAAGCGTTTCTGAAGAAGAGAAATTTGTTAACATCGAGTATAGATTTAACTGTCAGGAAGTCGTTTCTGAAAGTATTCATATGGAGTGTAGCCATGTATGGAAGTGAAACATGGACGATAAACAGTTTGGACAAAAAGAGAATAGAAGCTTTCGAAATGTGGTGCTACAGAAGAATGCTGAAGATTAGATGGGTAGATCACATAACTAATGAGGAGGTACTGAATAGGATTGGGGAGAAGAGGAGTTTGTGGTACAACTTGACTAGAAGAAGGGATCGGTTGGTAGGACGCGTTCTGAGGCATCAAGGGATCACCAGTTTAGTATTGGAGGGCAGCGTGGAGGGTAAAAATCGTAGAGGGAGACCAAGAGATCAATACACTAAGCAGATTCAGAAGGATGTAGGTTGCAGTAGGTACTGGGAGATGAAGAAGCTTGCACAGGATAGAGTAGCATGGAGAGGTGCATCAAACCAGTCTCAGGACTGAAGACAACAACAACAGTTTTAAAGCAATGTTCATGACCATAACACAGCTTTTTAGCACTGATGTAATTCTTCATTAAGTGCAAAAAGTTGTATCCATTAGTTCCAGTGCGTTAGTATCGTGCAGCACCCTTCGGAACAGTCTTATTATGTAATTCACATATCTGACTGAATGTGTAGTGGCATGTTGTCAATGCTTCAATTGAAGTCTCTCCATTTCTCATATGTCTAATAACTATGTAATAGCACTAAGGAGAGAACTGATTCAATAAATGTGAAACATTTGACTGTCTATCAGAATTCAAGACATTATGTTATTTCTCAGATGAACTAACATTTTCCATGTCAGAGATAGAAGTTTTATCATCTGCGAAATAAACAGTGTGTAGAAGACTGTTTCTTATCTTGTGGGATGGTGAGAACAGCTTGTTACAGTTCAGGTCTGTGTGTTTTGCCACGTGATGTAGTTACCAGTTGTAGTCCTGCCCACTGCTGTATTCTCAATTGTAAATTTCATTTTAGGTAGTAAACTGGCAGAGGACATCAGTGACCTGTTGACACTTGATTCATCTGAACATGCAACTCAAGGGCAAGGGAAGAGCAAGGATAAAACCAAGAAGAACAGAAAGAAGAAGAAACTGTTCAGTCAGTACTCGCAGAAGGGTATGTATTCATTGTTGGTGTAGTAGCTGGAAAGGTATGACTATGGCATTTTAATGATGTTTTAAATTCTTGTGTTCATCCCTGTTTTTAAGTTACAGCTGCTAAGAGAAGAGCAATTAAAGACTGTATAAATATCAATGACATGGCAGAAATTGTAGACGAAGAAGATAAAAATGGGATAAAAACAAAGAGAAAGATGTACAAATGTCCAGAGTGCTTCAAAAAATTTAACAAAAATAGTAACTTCAAACAACATTTAGGTTAGTGCTAAATATTTTAGATTTCATTGGTTATTTGGATTGATGATTTAGTAGTAATTTGATGATAATATGTAGTATATTATGGTAAGGTCATAGTACATGTACTTTGTTAACTGTATCTTGTCAGAGATTTGAAATAATTTAAGTATCGACACATAGTAAAGAAAGTTTCGCACCAATCTATTTTTCTGACTCCCACACTAGTATTTTCAAGGTGTTAAACTGCTACTGTGGCAACACTGTTTAGGTTGCTGAGCCATTCAGTTATTGAATGCAGAAAAGATCTGACACTTGAAAATATGCAGATGGAAGAGAAAAACCTGTGTGTGTCTGCTATGACTAAAGCATTAGTTAGAAAGGAGTGCCTGATGTGTAACAAGGGCTGAACAAATATGCATACTGTATGCCATTGTGGTCTACAGTCCAAACACTAGATTGATGCAGCTCTTCATCCTAGCCTGTCCTATGAAAGCCTCTCATTTCTGCGTCTTACATCAATGCAAACCTGCTCACAATAATCATACTATTGTATTCCTCAACCAATTTACTTCTTACACATGCCTCAGAGCGTGTCCATCAGTTGACCCCTTCTCTTAATTTCTGCTGTAAGTTTTTTTTCTCCCTATTTTAAGTCTGTACCTTGTAAACGTGCCGGAAAATACATGTATTGCATGTATGTGTTAAGTCTTAACTGTCCTTTTAGTATGACTTAATTATCAAATATTCAGATCTAAGGGTTACTGATGTTTAGTGGGCCCACTGAGGAGGCTTTTGCATTTGCTTATGCCTACTGGAAATTAATCGCACTTGGGGGGGGGGGGGGAGGGGAGGGGAGGGAGCAACAACGTAACTCATTTAAATAAAAGTGATTGGGATTTTTTCTGAATTAAACCATCGGCAAATGTTCACTTATTTTATTTGGCTTTTAAGTAAGATAGCACATTACAAATCACTTACTTAATCTTGATGGCTAGTAACTCTATGTGAATGTCCGCTTTACAAGTTTGTTTGTCCATTTTGTCAGATATTCACAGTAAAATATGGCCCCATATAAAATGAGAGTCTAAGTGACCTTGAATGATTCTAAGTCCATCAGCTCCCAGAAATTTCAGTCAGCATACCAGAATTGTGCTAAGTTCAACAGTGTGACTGTCATACTGCACATCCGTGAACATGTCTCACAATATACCATGCCAAACATCCTGTGGCTGCCGAAAGACTGCCTTCCAGCACACATTATGTGTTTCTATTTATATTTGCGACTCCATGAAATAAAATGTTTTTGAGCCATCAGAGTTACATTTTGCCTCTCCATGTGAATGTTTTATACTTTACAGAGGGTGACACATATCAGATGAGGTATTTTTTTTGGTGTACATCTCCCTATGCATTTAGAGTATCGTTATGTATAATATTTTCCCGCCAATCTTTAAAATATTATAATGATCTTTAGAAACATGAAACTTTACAAAAATGCAGCCTGCTTAAACCTAATGTAGAGTTGCTACGTTCTTAAGTTGTATGGAAGGTCAGGTCAGCATATTTTATGTGATGTGTGCCATTAGGATTGAGTGCTAATTTTGGGTACTATTTTTGCCATTTGCATGTTTTTTCTTAATGTTCAACACCGATTTTTGGAGTCAGATTGATGTACATAATTGGTTTGGCACCTCAATCTGTTCATCTTAAGCTCTATTTTCCCACGCTGCTTTGGGTTTCTCAATTCTGATTTATGTTTACAATTTTTTCTATAAAACTAAGTACAAAATACCAAAAGTTTCAATAACACTTAAAGAACATTAAGTGTCAGTTTTGGGATTAGAATTGCATTCTATGCTGCATTACCTTTCATTTGAGCTATCACTCGCACTTGTAGAGTGATAACAATGAAAGTTAAATATATATATATTTTTAATTTACAATATTAATTTTTATTTCCTAAACTAACAGTGCTACAGGGTACTGTGCAGGCTCATTTGTTTTGTATTGAAAAAATGTTTAAATTGCTGTACTTAATTATTTTGTTGCTACAAAGGATCATTGTGCGAGGATCATGTGCTTGTCATTTGTCCGAGGTATCAAACCACACACTGGCTGGCACACATGAAGGAATCTGAGCATGTGTTTCTGGTGAAACTGGCAAACTCCTACCCTGTGGGTTTTGATGGGCATGTTTCTCTGCTAATCACCCGAATCCGACACAACTGTTTCTGTTACATAAAATGCGCACTGAGAGCCGCCAACTAGCTTTTGCCATTCTACAGCTGTCAAACATGCAGTGAGTGGCTGCTGTTCCCTTTCTCAGATCGTTAGAATATATGAAATTTAGTGTGGTGCCCACAAGACTATAATGTCACAAGCTTCTCATAAGTTGTTTGATCTTCTCATCTAATCTTCAGCATTCTCCTGTAGTACCACACTTCCAAAGCTTGTGATAGCTTCTGGTCTGAACTGTTTATTTTCCACATTTAGTTTCCTTAAAAGGCTTCATTATAGATAAATACCTTAAGAAAAGAGTTACTAGTTTTTAATGATCTACATCTACATGATTACCGTACTCTGCTATTCACAATTAAGTGTCTAGCAGAGGGTTCAATGAACCACCTTCAAGCTGTCTTTACCCTTCCACCCTCGAACGGCACATGGGAAAAACTAGCACTTAAATTTTTTGTGTGAGCCCTGATTTCTCTAATTTTATCGTGATCATCATTTACCCCTATGTAGGTAGGTGCCAACAGAATGTTTTCGGAATTTGAGGAGTAAACTGGTGATTGAAATTTCATGAGAAAATCCCATCGCAATGAAAAATGCCTTTGTTTTAATGATTGCTACTCCAATTCACATATCTTGTCTGTTGCACTATCTCCCCTATTTTGCGATAATACAAAATGAGCTGCCCTATTTTGGACTATTTTGGACTATTCGATGTCATCCGTCAGTCCCACCTGATGCGGATCCTACACCGCACAGCAATACTCCAGAATAGGGCGGACAAGTGTGGTGTGTAAGCAGTGTCTGTAGTAGATCTGTTGCACCTTCTAAGTGTTTTACCAGTGAATCACAGTCTTTGATTTGCTCTACCCACAACATTATCTGTGTGACTGTTCCAGTTTAGGTTACTTTTAATTGTAATCCCTAAGTATTTAGTTGAATTTACAGCCTTCAGAGTTGTGTGACTTATCGCCTAATTGAAATTTGGCGGATTTCTTTTAGTACTCATGTGAATAACTTCACAGTTTTCTTTATTCAGGGTCAATTGCCATTTTTCACACCATACAGATATCATATCTAAATCATTTTGCAGTTCATTTTGGTTATCTGATGACTTTACAAGATGGTGAATGACAGCATCATCTGCAAATAATCTAAGAGGGCTACTCAGATTGTCTCATATGTCGTTAATATAGATCAGGAACAATAGAGGACCTATAACACTTCCTTGGGGAACGTCAGATATTACTTCTGTTTTACTCGATTACTTTCTGTCTATTACTTCGAAGTGTGACCTTTCTGACAGGACATCATGAATCCAGTTGCACAACTGAGGCGATATTCCATAGGCACACAGTTTGGTTAGAAGACGCTTGTGAGGAACAGTGTCGAAAGCCTTCTGAAAATCTAAAAATATGGAATGAATTTGACATCCCCTGTCAATAGCATTCATTACTTTATGAGCATAAAGAGCTAGTTGTGTTTCACAAGAATGATGTTTCCTGAATCCTTGCTGACTATGTGTCAATAAATTGTTGTCTTCGAGGTAATTCATAATGTTCGAACACAGTATATGTTCCAAAGCCCTACAGCAAATCGACATTAGTGATGCGGGCCTGTAATTCATTGGATTGTTCCTATTTCCCTTTTTGGGTATTGGTGTGGCTTGAGCAATTTTACAGTCTTTAGGTATGGAACTTTCTGTGAATGAGCAGTTGTATATATTTGCTAAATATGGAGCTGTCGCATCAGCATACTCTGAAAGGAACCTGACTGTTATACTATCTGGACCGGAAGCCTTGACTTTATTAAATGATTTAAGCTGCTTTGCTACACCGAGGATGTCTGCCTCTATGTTTTTCATCTTTGCAGTTGTTCTTGATTGGAATTCAGGAATATTTACTTCATCTTCTTTGGTGAAGGTGTTTCGGAAAACCATGTTTAAGAACTGTGCTTTAGTGGCACTGTCATCAGTGACTCCACCATTGTTATCGCGCAGTGAAGATATTGATTGCGTCTTGCCACTGGTGTGCTTTATGTATGACCAGAATCTCTTTGGGTTCTCTGCCAGATTCCAAGACAAAGTTTCAGTGTGGAAACTATTAAAAGAATCGTGCATTGAAGTACGTGCTATATATCAAACTTCTGCAAAACTTTGCCAATCTTGACGATTTTGCGTTCTTTTAAATTTGGCATGTTTTTTTTTCATTGCTTCTGCAACAGCGATCTGACCCATTTTGTGTACCATCAATGTGTTTTAGTGAGCCATAATTTGTCGCTGAGAGTTGTGTGATGACAAAGTCTATTAATAATAATAATAATAATAATAACAACAACAATAGCTGTTGTGATATTACTGTCGACCACTATGGTGCCACTACTCGGAGGATGCTGGCTGCCAAGTGTGCCCTCTGATGGGACTACACCAGAATCTGGCATATAAACTGGTCCAGGGCCAGTCAATTGTGATGCGATATGAGGAGTTTGTGACTAATGTGCTACTGGTTTGTCTTAGATATTAACATCACATACTCTTTTTCTCATAGGCGGAACCTTGATACGGTATCAGCTGGAGTCTTACCCCGAGGATAATTATTTATATATATACCTTATCTGTACTATTATGAAAAATTTCGAAATGTTCTTGACTATTTACTTCAAATCTTTACACAATGCTCTAATAAGTAGTCGGCTTTTGCAGATGATAAAACCAAGGATTTTGCAGATGATGCACTTATCTATAATGAAGCACTATCTGAGAGGAGCTGCATAAATATTCAGTCAGATCTTGATAAGATTTCAGTGTGGTGCAGAGGTTGGTAACTTGCACTAAATGTTCAGAAAAGTAAAATTTTGCATGTCACAAAACAAAAAACACATAGTGTCCTCTGACTATAAAACCAGTGAGTCACTGTTGGAATTGGCCAATTCGTGCGAGCGCCTGAGTGTAACACTCTGTAGGGATATGAAATGGAATGATCACATACGTTCTGTCATGGGTAAAGCAGGGGTTAGACTTTGGTTTATTGGTGGGATACTGGGGAAGTGGAATCCATCTACAAAAGACATGTCTTACAAATCACTCACGTGGTATTGAACATATAGAGAGAAGGACAACACGAAGTGTCACAGGTTTGTTTAATCTGTGGGAGAGTGTCACAGAGATACTGAAAGAACTCAACTGGTTATCTCTTGAAGACAGACATAAATACCAAGAGGAAGTCTATTAACAAAGTTTCAAGAACTGGCGTTAAATGATTACTCTTGGGATATGCTACAACCCCCTATGTGTGCTCACATGGGGTCATGAGGATGAGGTTAGACTAATTACTGCCCACACAGACTCATTCAATCAATCATTCTTCCCATGCTCCTTACGTGAATGGAATGAGAAAAAACCCTAATAACTGTTACAATGGGACATACCTTCTGCCATGCGCCTCGTGGTGGATTGCGGAGGTTTGCAGAGTATAGCTGTAGATGTACGTGCAGAAGACATTCCAAGAAGTCCCCAGCCAGTTATGTGAGCATGGTAGTTTCTCACACCTTTACCTGGAACAAGAGGGCAGCCATGAGGCACCACATCTGCAACTGATCGCGCTATTATTGATGCTGCAGAACAGAATCCACACGTCAGTACTTGGTGCCTAGGTTGTCAGCAGGATTCCCCTCACAACACTGTCTGGTGAAGTTTGTGTGAACAACATCTGTATCCATACCACCAGGCATTGGCCCCTGTGGATTTTCCTGCAAGACTTATGCCTATCAAAGAGTGCAGAATGAAGCTGCTTTTCCAGCAGATGATGTTATGGATGGATGGATGGATGGATGGATGGATGGATGGATGGATGGGGTAACATTCACCCATGATTGTAATCAAAACGTCCATAATCAGCATGAGTGGGCATACTTGATTCCTAGAGCAACTGTTGAAATGCCCCATTGAGAAAGAATCATCGTCAACATCTGGGCAAGGATTATTGAGGACCACTTGATGGGACTTCATGCATTTCAATGCTGCCTGAATGGGTGGAGGTACAGATGGTTCTTCCTATGTTGGAAGATATTTCTCTAAAACTACGGCAGCAGATGTACACTAATGTTCAGAAAAAACAGAACACCTTGAACAGAGATAGGACGTTCACATTCACAGGACATACGTATTAGTATGTTCTGCATAAATGATTAGCATTTGAATAAAATCAGCCCGCGAGTTCAAGGTCAACATCAATATTGTGGTGCAATACCACCTACTGGTAAAATGTGCCTGCAGCTTTCGTTGTGACTATAAACTGAAGATAATGGTTCATTGTAACTTAAGCAGACATGCAGGATGCCTCGCAAACGTGTGCTTGAATTTTGCCATCAAATCAATGAGGCATTATTGGCCTGAGAGAATGTGATGCATCCATCTGCGAAATTGCTGCTTCTGTGGGATCGAGTATTTCAGCAGTGCAACAGGTGTGTGCCGAATGGCTCACGGAAAGCCGTGGAATACACTGAGATGTGTCAGGTCTCAGGCCATCCCCCCCCCCCCCCCCCCCTCCCTCCACCACCCAAGAAGATCGACACCTCATCTGAATGTAATTGGAGGACAGACCTACATTCTCCTTGTTGCTGGTGCAACAGTGAAACAGTGTAACACATCATGCACTATAAGGGGTGACGGTCTGTTGCCATTTATTATGGCATGGTTATGTACAGGTTGTCTACTTCTCCACCTACCTTTGATGAATGTGCAGAAGCGTGCTAGACAGCAATGGTGTATGGAACAATGCTGCTGGGGACAGGAATGGCATCAGATAGTATTTTAGGACAAATCCAGGTTCTGTTTGCTTGCAAATGATGGCCACATTTTGCTTCACCGCAGACAGCGGAAGCAGCATCACAGTGATTGCATTTGCTTAAGACATACAGCACCAACTCGATGCCGTGTGGTATAGGGTGCTATTTGATATATCCACAAATCACAGTTGGTGTGTGTCCAGGGCACTGTGACCAGTGTGACCTACGTGAAGGACAGTCTGCAACCCATCGCGATACCCTTCCTGCACAACACTCCAGATGCGTTTTTCAGCAAGTCAATGAATGACCACATGTTGCAGCACGAACATGTGCCTTCTTGGTGTCACAGGATGGAAACCTTTAGCTCTTGCCTACCAGCTCACCAAACTTGTCACCAATTAGAAATGTGTGGGATATGGTAAAACAGTGGGTGCAGCTCTCTGACTCAGTGCCGGCCACTACGGATGAACTTTTGAACCAAGTGAATGCAGCATGGATATACCACAGGCCGCCATTTGTGCTGTACATGCGTTGATGTCATCACACTTGGAACAAGTTATTGGGGCCCATCGCAGACCCTGTGCCTACTAGGCAACAGGACACTTGCTGAACCAAGGTGACTGAAATGCTAATCATTGCTGCGGAACATACTAATGTACATGTCATGTGAATATGACCATCCTATCTTGAGTTGTTCAATATGTTCTGTTTTTTCTGAACAAGAGTGTACTTTATGTGCAATGGTGCCCCTGCCCATTTTACTGTTTTATCCGCAAACACCTGATTTGCTGTTGTGCTAATTGCGGGATGGTAGTGGTGGACAAATTGCTTGGACACCACAATCACCTGACTTAAATCCATTGGACTCTCTTCTGTGTGTGTGTGTGTGCCACACCTGTGGAGGATGAAGCATCACTTCTTGCAATAATTCAGGTGGGTAGTCAGAGACTATGTTCACCCATTGGAATTTCTGAACGTGTTCGTGCCTCACTGTGTCGATGAGCAGAAGCCTGCATAAGGGCAGAGGGCAGGCATTTTGGACACATCTCATAAGGCAGTGAACTGGCTGTATCATTGTAAAAATAAACTGTAGTTTCTCATCTACTGTTTAACCAACTTACAAGTTTTGTCTAACTCATTATTGCACTACTTATCAGTCTTCCTCCTAACATATCTTTACTTCTTACAATGTTCTTTTCTCTGGACTGAAGCTAGCATGGTGCTTAAAACAGTGTGTCATCTGTGACATACTGTTAGTGACACCTCTACCTTCGTCTTTGTCTACCTCATCCTAACTACAGATAGGTCTCTCTTATTCTGGGACATGAGTGATATGCCCTTCCTTTTTAATGTCCTCCAGCATACTCTCTCTTCTCTCATGAAGGCCTTATTAGTTCTGGAAGCTAGATAGTGTGTGTCTATTAATTTTACATGTGTCAGTTTGTAGTACTATGTATTTTGCCTCTTGGAGGTATGTAACGACCAACAATTCTGTCTCATACTTTACCGCCTGTACTGTATTTAATGTTCCTGTTCTCCACCCCACCCCTTATTACAACTTCAGCTTCTGTTGTGAATTCCTTATACAGAATCCTCGGGTGTTCTGTCAGATAACTAAGAACTAGGTTTGAAGATGCTGGTGATTTGAATGCTGTACCTTGCATTTCATGTAACTGGGGGCATACACCTCATCTATGTCCACTACCTAGCTGCAGTACCTTCATCTTAACAGCTTTCTCTAACTTGGATTTCCTAGTCATGACCAAGGTCTGATGCATGTTTTTTATATGTGGTTCTGCCACAGGGTTTCTCTACATCTGTCTTGGACAACTGCTGAAACCTATTTTTTGTTTCCAAAGTAACTCATTTTTTTCTTCCTATTTTCTTACAAGCTGCCATTTCTGAACATTTCCTTCCCTCCCTCCTAATAATAAGTAGCTCATTTCTGGCTTGTTCCAGCTGTGTTCAAGGGTACAAACCTTTCTATTTGTTCCTTTATCAGTACGTTTCTGCAGCATATGATGCAGTGCCAGGAGAGACCCTCTTTAATTTTCTAATTGACCTCCCCTTCGTAGTCTCTCCAGTGAAACTATTTATTGCATGACTTCAACAAATCTCGCTGCTTACTATCCTAAGACAGTACCTACATTTTTTCACTTGTAGCCAGTTTGTTGTTAAGAATTACTGCACAAGGGAACCTTAAACACTCTACTTTCAGTCAGTAAATAATTAATTTTTACTAGATTTTAAGTGTGTTTGTGAGTTTGTAGTTGGATAAATTTGGACTATTCTTTCTAAAATTTATGCCTAGAACCCCATTTCATAACTACAGTTTTTATGAAATATTTATTATGTTTTCCGTGGGAAAAAAAGCACACACTAAGTTCTACTACATATACTTGTACTATTACTTTTATACAGAATGAACTACAGTACAGTCAAGCACTTTTCACTGTTAAAATTACGTCTTTCTGTGTATGAAATAGACTTGTACTTTACACAGTGGACATCTTGGCAGCGCGTGCATACAGGAAAGGACTGTGTACATGGTTTCGTGCAGTGACAAGTGTTAATATTTTTGTCAGAAGGTCTGAGTCTTCATATAAATATTAAATAAAAGTTTTTTGCCTTTCTTTCTATTACCAAAATGTGGAAGTTGACATCACTTTAAACAGGTTATTAAACTTCTGTGTTGCTGTCTTCTTTTACGTACACAAAATTAGGATGTTTCAGGATTCTAATATAAAGCTGCAGTGAACAAATGTGTAGTTGTTCTATTCACAGTCCTCTTTACAAAAGAAAGTATGTTTAGTGACATTGAAACATGTTCGTTTAAAATTAGTGTGAGTTATTCCTTACATTTCAGAATCATAGGGCAATATTGTTGATTATTTTCTTTATGGATGTACTTGACATTTCAGGTGTTCATTACATGGATTTTATGAAACACTCTTGTCCATCGTGTGGGCAGTGTTTTGCATGGAAGTCAACTCTGAATAAACACATCCTAAAAATGCATAGTGAAGCACCACAACCTAAATCTAGCTGTGAATTCTGTGGACGAGAGTATCCATTTGCTGTACAAGTACAGGTAAGACATTGTTTTGTTCTAAAGTATGAATATTTAAGACAAATAAGACACACACACCATAGTCATTTCATTTTAAGTTTTTAAATAAAAATACATCACCACATTTATGATTATTTGCCACCACTTACTAAGACCCTGCAACACCAAGTGTGTAATTATTGTGGAAATAGAATGTAATTTAGTGAATACCATAAAAATCACTGCTTATTAAAAATATACAACAGAAAATGAGCACCTGTGCTCTATTCTGTTGCAGCTGATAAAGAACAATGCAAAACAGTGGATTATTAGAGCAGAAATTGAAATTTTTATACTAAAGCTGCATATATTAAATGAATCAAACACAAAAATTAAATTTGGAATGGAGAAAAGGGGCTGAAGGAGGCGGTGGGGCATGACACTAACGGAGAAGTATGTATGCTAGAGAATAAACTGCAGTTTCATATATTAAATAGTATTGGTAAGGTAAGGGGTGCTCGGAGGGGGGGATCCAAATAAAAAAAAAAAATAATTAGGACTTCGTTTCTGTAGTGAATAGCTGGTATGATTTTCTGATATTTACTGAAATAATAATGAATGATCTTCATTTTTGGGGTAACGTTGTTCTGTTCATCTTTTAACACAGATAAACTTCAACTATTAATCAAAGAAATTAATAGACTACATCTGAAAGTTGGCTTGAAGTTCAGTTAAAGAGTTTGCAGTCTGTATAAAAAGCATCGGAAACAATTTTTTCCTGATGTGACTGTACATCACAGCACACTTGTACAGCATATTTTCGATGATGGTGGGTGTGACCTTCAACATGTGGCAAGCACCAATCACTTGAGTGTTCTCTCAGAAGAGTGACTCATGCAAGTGCAAAGCGCAGCACGTGATTGAACAGCAGTACTCCATCAAATTTTTTTTGGACAATGGAAATTGTGTATGGAGTCGTTGACCATGATTCACCAAGGATGAAACTGTAGTTTTTAAGTGGCACAAGCTCTTTAAAGATGGCTGAGAGAGTGTGGAGGATGAGCCCCACACTGGATGGCTATTTGCATCAACAACCGATGACATGTACAATGTGTGTGTGAAATGCTGAATCCAGACCATAGGTTAAGTGTGTGCATGGTTGCAGATGTAATTGGCTTTGATAAGATGACAGTGCATATCATTGTTGCTGTATATTTCATGATGTGAAAGATATGCACTAAACTTGTCCCAAAGATCCTGATGGACCACCAATAGCAGAGGCGAGTGTCTGCTTGTGAAAACCTTCTGCAAAGTATCATAAAAGATCCCCAGTATTTAGGACGATGTAATCATGGGAAACAAAACTTGGACATTCGAATACGACACAGAAACAAAGTGGCAAAGTTCCAAATGGCACACTGCAGCATCGCCTCATCCAGAAAAGGCTCTAATGAGTCAATCCAGAGTGAAAGCCGAGCTCATCATTACCTTCAATGCCAAGGGGGTGGTCCACTACAAATTTGTCCCTGAGTGGCAGAGTGTGAATGTGCTTTTTACTTAAAAGTGCTAGGAGGATGGAAGAGAAGGGTCGACCGGATAAGGTTAGCTGTTGCCAGAAATTGGAGATTGCATCATGAGAGTGCACCCAGACACACCTGCTCCAAGATAACCGACTACCTGACGATAAACTGCTTTGCAGCGATTCCACTACTCCCTCACAGTCCCAACTTGGCACCAGCAGACTATTTCCTATTCCCAAAAATCAAATCCTACTACAAAAGACACCATCATTTGGAAAAGCTGCTGGTAGAAACTTTATGTTAATATCAAAGCCAGTAATTTCAAGAATTTTGAAGCATTGTAACAATATCTCAAACAAATCTATTTTTATCAAACTTTTCTCAATACTTCTTATACAAACCTTGTGTAATATGTCTAAATTAGTGTACATCAAGACATTGCAAAAAAGGTATAAATTAACATTGAATTCGTAGGATCAGTTGATGATTTTTTTGTGTCGAGGGCAGATGAATATGATGACTGGATGCTCCAGAAATGAAAATAAAAAAGTAAAAGTGCCCTAGAGAGCTGTTTGTAAACTAAATAGAGTTTTTGAAATGAATGTTACAATTTGTCTGAGACATTAGTTTTTCAGTCATTGAGTATGCTACTGAGACACGAGCTTGCTTGGTGAGTAATGGAAAAAAGCATGTCGTGAAATACTAGGAGAGGCAGGATCAGGTAACAGACTGGAATGAAAATAACTTAGATGTGAACTTGACTTCTGGACAGACAAATATATATGGGAGAGGGACCAAAGAAGATAAATTTTATTTAGCTTATGACATGACACACTACATTGGAAACAGTATAAAAGAGAATATACATTGTTAAAATATAGGATACAGACATAATAAAATAATGTAAACTGAACATTGGCACTTAACAATAAATGTAAAACTATATTACAAAACAATAAGATTGCATAAAGTTCAGAGTCCAGTATTTTCAGCAATCACAATTTCACACTTAGATTCCGCAGCCACTCCACAGCTTGTGGTGTTGCCCTTAGGAAGTCGTCATCAGTGCTGGTGAATGCCCTCAGTGGACACTTGCTTACAATGTGGTGGATGGTTTGTTCTTTGGCTCCACAGTCGCACCCAGGGTTAGGTCTCAAGTTCCATCTGTACAGCAAGGATCTGCGTCGCCCATGACCTGTCCGTATTCTGTTCAGTGTTACCCAGGTTTTCCTTGGGAGGTGAAAGCCCGCTGGATGGTTGGGAGTCTCAAATAAAATATGCCATCTTGGCTCGGCTCTGTTTCTCCAGTCCGTTCGACAGAAGATAAAGAAAATGGTGGACAAAACCACCATTCAGCTGTAGCAATAAAGAATGCTGAAAATCATGTTACATGAATGAAATACATCGTTTTGCATCAGTTATTGTCCTTTGACACAGAGAGTATTATACAAAAAACATTGTGAAATTTAATTTTTATTGTAGTATTCATTTGTCTTTCTTATGTTGTTTTGTTGTTACACAGTAATGAATTTACAGTTACTCCCAACAAATTTCATTTATACCAAAACTTATTTCTCCTCGTTTGTACAGTAAATGCACATACTTGTTTAACACATGTTTTTACTTCAGTAATCTAAAAGAGAGAGAGAGAGAGAGAGAGAGAGAGAGAGAGAGAGAGAGAGAGAGAGAGAGAGAAATATGTGATGGACATAGAGAATCACATGTAGCATTAAATGTTACAAATGGGTCTCAGGGGTGTGAAAGAAGTGGACCCTAGAGATTTTCTCTCAGTAATTAGACAGTGAAAGGATTAGGCTGTGACCAAATAATGAATCAAGTTCATATTTCTACTATTTCTTAATATTTCCATAAATTTTGTGACTTGAACACAATTGTCAATATGGTTGTATACTTTACTGTTAACTATCTTAATCAAAGGCGCATATTTTCAGAAAATGAAGTTATTCAGAGCCAGTTGGGAATTACACAGAGTCAATACCATCATGGCTGGCTTATGCGTCACCCATTTGTTAGCACATTTACAATGTACAGAAATGTGCAGTACAATATGAAGGAGTAAACACCAGTATGGCCTAGGTACCATCAGATACGGATATTGAAGGGGAAAATTATTATATGCAAGGAAGATTATCTGTATCGCAGATCTATTTTGACAGCAGATGGGAAATGTGTAACCAGCATGCGCAAGAGTATATAATCTGTTCCATGGTTCAGGGAGGAATAAGAAGCCTCTTTTCTCTGTTATGGTCATCCAAGGTGAGGAAGAACAAATATAGGAGACGAAAGCTGAACCAGTTGCAACATTTTATGTGGAATGTTGGCACATAACAAATAGAACCGAGAATGTGTTCTTTGAAAATGAAGCATGTACAGAGTGCAACTAGAGTGTTGAACAGCAGCGTATCTGAAATGAAGACATCAGGACAAGATCTGATGCCTACCGCACCATAGGCGACGGGGTGAGGAATTGGCATATGCTTTGGTATGGTCATGTTAGTATAATATAGGATGAAATATGTGCTAAAAACATATAGGAGCACTGTACAGAAAGAGAAAGAAAGAATGAAAAGTCACCCAAGAAACATGACTGGAAGGAATCCTAGGAAGTATACAAGGGAATGATTTGTGGGAAGGTGATTGGCAAAACAGGCAATTGTGGCATTAGAGGGACAGGAAACAGAGAAATCATTAGGATCCCCATCTAAAGAAGGAAAGAAAAGAACACCTCTTCTGGTGTTATCCTCTTGCATCTATCATCCTGTATTACTGAATGAAGCTGCTACTCTCAGCTTATTTAGCTAGGTATTCTAGTGCTACAAATATCTTTTATGGATGTTCAAGCTATCATTATAGACTTCAATTCTATAACAATTTTTTATTATTTTTTTTTAATAACTGAGTCTTTCCTTTTCATCCTGTCCAATAAGTCTCCCCTGATGCAGGGTTCTGGGCAATGTTTCTGGACTCTCCCTGTGCCCTAACCCTCACCAGTCCTTTTTGTTCACCTTCCTTCCTTCCCCTTCAACCTTTCTGCCAGAAAAAGGAGCTACTGGATCTGACAGCTTGCAGTTTCAATACTTTTTAAATGTTTGTTTTCCTGGTGCCGCTTCTATCCAGTTACATTATAACTTTTTGTATGTTCAAAATTATGATAAAATTTGGTATCTGTGTTGAAATTGCTATTACTTTGCAGGAACATATAAAAAGGGACCATTTGAAGCAACGGCCCCATGTCTGCCCTACATGCAACAAAACATTTTACAAGAAGCATGATCTGAGTGTCCATCGAAGGTTTGTAATTACAAGTTACTGCATTGTTAAACATATACAATATTTTTCCCTTGAAAATAAACCATAAAAACGATGTAAATTCTAGAGTAGTGTTTACATCTTTATTAAGACTTAGGATGTCATTGAAATTTAAAAGCCAAATGATTGCCCAACAGTGTTCACGTTAAAATTTATTTAAAAATTTATTACAATGGTATTATTAGGGCAGTTCAAAAAGTATCAGATGGCTGTCAGTGAGAACACTTCTATAAAGGTTTGAAATTATGTCCAAAGTTTCGTTGCAAATCACTGAGTGCTCTCGTTGTCAAGTACTGGATGAAATAGTCAGGGTACTGGCATGTCATGAGCTACACTCCTTTTCCACCTCCACCTTCACCCCCATCCATTTGAACTGAGTGAGGTATCACAGTGGTTAGCACACAAGACGCATATTCAGGAGGACGAAGGTTCAAATCTGCATCTGGCCATCCACATTTAGGTTTCCCGCAATTTCCCTAAACCGCTTAAGGCAAATACTGGGATGGTTCCTTTGAAAGGGCACTGACGATTTCCTTCCTTTTCCCTACTCCAAGCTTGCACTCTGTCTCTAATGATCTCGTTGTCGACAGGATGTTAAAAACACTAATCCCCCCCCCCCCCCCCCCCCCGAGCGGTAGCTGGTTTCTTCTGCCACAGTAATTCTTTTCAGACTGTAGGTAATAATGTGTATCAAGTTTAAATGAAGATGTTGAACATACATACATACATTTTTATAATATGTATGGATTACATAAATTATGAGATTTTAATATTCTGAGTTCGAGTCACTTGGAAAAATTTCAGGCCCAGAAAACTAGCCATTTATGCTATTATTAAAAATGTTCCTGGTGCATCTGATATTTGATTTAT
This sequence comes from Schistocerca piceifrons, assembly GCF_021461385.2. Lineage (NCBI taxonomy): Eukaryota > Metazoa > Arthropoda > Insecta > Orthoptera > Acrididae > Schistocerca > Schistocerca piceifrons. Next base: position 80,471,263 of record NC_060145.1, on the reverse strand, counting down.
TCTAAGGGCAATATACACTAAAAAAGATAAAGTGTCAAAGTTTTGTTTGTCATCTTTATTTTAATTCTGTGATAGATAACAAATTTTACAATAATGAGGACAGAAAGTATAACTGTCCTCAATAAAGTGCAAGTGAGTTTTCGAGCAATTTCACATGTAATTGGTGTTTGTAGGGAAAAATGTAAAACATTTTGGCATGCAGAGAGGTATGTTACAATCAGGCCAACACTGTCTTGTTTCTTTCTTGCTTGCATTGCCAGTAGATTACATTGTCGTTTCTATATGAACCTTGCAAACCTGCGTTGGGTGCTGCTTCATCTAAGTTGCAGCTGTCATCGTGAGTGCATACTGCTGATAGTTGCACTAGGAGCAAGTTCTTGAGTCAGTGTTGTGTCTTTTTGGAAGAGTCCTTCACCAATTTCTTCAGACTTCCAAATTGGATATCTCTCCCTCCAATCCAGAAAAATTCTATTCTTCATCTAGAATAGCCACAATTTCTCACTCATTTGACAGAGTTGATATATTTATAGCGGAATTGGAGAAAACGTCAAAATGTACCTGCATGAATCTCATGGCAATGCAAGCACACAGTGACATCCCTATTCCAATCCTACTTCCAATCCTGCACCCAATGGGTCACCCCCCTGTGGTCAGTCCACAAGACTTGCTCCACACACACACACACACACACACACACACACACACACACTTACTCACCACCTCCTACTGCAGTGTAGTCACAGGGATATCAAATGCAATAATAGGCAGGGCCATGTGTGAAAGCAACCATGTTATGTATCAGCTGCAATTACTGTACAGCATTCTATGTGCATATGACAAGTAACCAACTGTCTACTCACAGGAACCCCACCACAGCCAAATTGTGGCAACCACAAACTTGATCATCCAGTTGCTGAACACACTGCACAACAACACAAATGACTTTCACAGTTGCTTCACAACATCGGTCATTTGGATACTCCCTTCCAGCACAAGCTTCTCTGAACTTGCAGTCCCCTTGCCTAAACCTCTGCTAAACTTGTTCCCACTGCCTCACTTTGCCTCTTTTCTTGTCTATGTATCTACACAGCTTGTTCATTGCCCAGATCGTGCACTACTTTCTCCCTCCAATGTGGGTATCCTGCCTGCCTGCCTGCCTGCCCGCCCGCCCGCCCGCCCGCCCGCCCGTCCGTCCGTCCGTCCGTCCAACTGTCCATCTCTACTTCCCTCTCCTCCCTTTTCAACCCCTCTCCCTTTCCTCTCTCTTTCTTCATCTTTAACTTTCTCTCCTTTTCACATTCCTCCCCCCCCCCCCCTCCCCTTTATACATCTCTTTTTTTTTTTCTTTCTAAGTAACTATTAGGCACTGTTAATGTTGCCATTACTGACACTGTTTGCTGTTGCCTGGAAGAAAACAAAACTCCCAGATTGAATATAGATTCATTTCTTTTAATACTGATGTATTTAAATAACTTAAAGTAAGGAAAAACTAGTATAAAGCTAATGAATTTGCTTGTGCAAATGGTGAGTTATGACACTTTGTTTGAAACTACAGGACCCACACCAAAGAGAAGCCATACATATGTGGAACATGCAGCAAGAGCTTTAGTCACCTCTCTCATATCATTAGACATGAGAGAATTCATAATGGTGTTCGACCATATAAATGTCCTGACTGTGGGCGTGAATTCATCCAGTCGACTTCTTTGAAAGCCCATAGGTGAGTTAAGATATTAACTACCTCTCTCTCTCTCTCTCTCTCTCTCTCTCTCTCTCTCTCTCTCTCTCTCTCTGTGTGTGTGTGTGTGTGTGTGTGTGTGTGTGTGTGTGTGTGTGTGGGGGTGGGGGGGGGGGGGGGGGTGTTGCGCATGTGCACAAGAGGGAAAATTGATTTGTCATATTTGGAAGTTATCTTATTATGTATCCAAAAACCTGCCACAGAGTTGAGCAGTGCACAGGTGATCTTAAATTGTGGTGTAGTTGATTAATGGTCTGTATTCTTGGTTATTGCAAGCAGTACATTGCTCACTAGTGGGTAGCATCATGTGACTGTCACCTGAAAGGTTTCATGTAATGTATTATTGTTCCAAAAGTCAAGTGATATGCTACGTAGGTGATTCTTCTGAAAATTCCATGCAGTTTCATTGTGGTTAATATATATTTGTAAAAAGTATATCTTTGCCTTGTGGTTCTCTTTGCCCACAGAGTATGGGTTGCGATTATGGAGTGTGCACGTCAGATCTGAATATGAGATGGGGTATGTGTACATAGAACTAAAGTGTACAATCCCCACATTTTAGGATTCTGAATAGTATATAAAATAATGTTTAAGTGAAAATTAATTCACATAACTAGTTAGTAGTTATTAGGTGTTTACATGCATATAAAATGTGTACTCATCTGGATGCATGAAAGAATAATCTACCTTTATACAGCTGTAAAGAAATACAGAAATCGTTAAACTGCAGTGCAGTGCAATAATGCTCTTCGTTCTGACCAATTTACCTCAAAAATCTTTCCAGATATCAGCTGAAGGGGTCCCAAACAGTTTTTTTTCCCCCCCTCCATCGCTTTAGCAGTCAGCGAAGCATGTATATCATATACTGGTTAAAACTATTAGAGGATATCCTGATATGTTGTTCTAGAGATAATGTCATTGTATCAACTAGGAATGTAACCACCTGATATTATTATTATTATTATTATTATTACTTTCCTTTCTCAGACGTTATGTCTGGTTAAAAATGGAAAGTGACGCGGACCTTGATCAAGCGTGACTTCCTCTTAGCTGTATGGTATATGTTACATTGCATTTAGGAACTTTTGGGTAATTGAACATGTATCAATAATTACAGATTTCTGTAGTTGTATATATACGTTTGGATGTAGCTGTATTGCATTGATGTACTGGTGGATATTGTGTGGTATGACTCCTGTAGTTGATAGTATAATTGATATAATGTCAACTTTATCCTGATGCCACATGTCCTTGACTTCCTCAGCCAGTTGGATGTATTTTTCAATTTTTCTCCTGTTTTCTTCTGTATATTTGTTGTATTGGGTATGGATATTACGATTTGTTGTATTAATTTCTTCTTTTTATTGGTGAGTATGATGTCAGGTTTGTTATGTGGTGTTGTTTTATGTGTTATAATGGTTCTGTTCCAGTATAATTTGTATTCATCATTCTCCAGTACATTTTGTGGTGCATACTTGTATGTGGGAACGTGTTGTTTTATTAGTTTATGTTGTATGGCAAGTTGTTGATGTATTATTTTTGCTACATTGTCATGTCTTCTGGGGTATTCTGTATTTGCTAGTATTGTACATCTGCTTGTGATGTGATCTACTGTTTCTATTTGTTGTTTGCAAAGTCTGCATTTATCTGTTGTGGTATTGGGATCTTTAATAATATGCTTGCTGTAATATCTGGTGTTTATTGTTTGATTCTGTATTGCAATCATGAATTCTTCTGTCTCACTATATATATTGCCTTTTATCAGCAATGTGTTGGATGTGTCTTGATCGATGTGTGGCTGTGTTAGATGATACGAGTGGTTGCCATGTAGTGTTTTCTTTTTCCAGTTTACTTTTTTCATATCTGTTGATGTTATGTGATCTGAAGGGTTGTAGAAGTGGTTATGAAATTGCAATGGTGTAGCCGATGTATTTATATGAGTGATTGCTTTGTGTATTTTGCTAGTTTCTACTCGTTCTATAAAGAATTTTCTTAAATTGTCTACCTGTCCATAATGTAGGTGTTTTATGTTGATAAATCCCCTTCCTCCTTGCTTTCTGCTTAATGTGAATCTTTCTATTGCTGAATGTATGTGATGTATTCTATATTTGTGGCATTGTGATCGTGTAAGTGTATTGAGTGCTTCTAGGTCTGTGTTACTCCATTTCACTACTCCAAATGAGTAGGTCAATATTGGTATAGCTAAGTATTTATAGCTTTTGTCTTGTTTCTTGCTGTCAATTCTGTTTTCAGTATTTTTGTTAGTCTTTGTCTATATTTTTCTTTTAGTTCTTCTTTAATATTTGTATTATCTATTCCTATTTTTTTGTCTGTATCCTAGATATTTATAGGCATCTGTTTTTTCCATTGCTTCTATGCAGTCGCTGTGGTTATCCAATATGTAATCTTCTTGTTTAGTGTGTTTTCCCTTGACTATGCTATTTTTCTTACATTTGTCTGTTCCAAAAGCCATATTTATATCATTGCTGAATACTTCTGTTATCTTTAGTAATTGGTTGAGTTGGTGATTTGTTGCTGCCAGTAGTTTTAGATCATCCATGTATAGCAAATGTGTGATGATGTGTTGGTAATATTATATCCATAATTTGTATTACTTAGCATGTTGGATATTGGGTTCAAAGCAAGGCAAAACCAGAAAGGACTTAATGAAACTCCTTGGTATATTCCACGCTTAATCTGTATTGGCTGCGATGTGATATTATTTGAATTTGTTTGGGTATTAAGTGTGGTTTTCCAATTTTTCATTACTATGTTTAGGAACTGTATCAATTTAGGATCTACTTTGTGTATTTCCAATATTTGTAGTAACCATGAGTGGTGTACACTACCAAAATCTTTTTGGTAATCAGTGTATGCGTAGTTTAGCGACCTTCGTTTAGTTTTAGCTTGATATGTCACCTCTGCATCTATTATTAGTTGCTCTTTACATCCTCGTGCTCCTTTGCAGCAGCCTTTTGTTCTTCATTTATAATTTTGTTCTGTGTTGTATGTGTCATTAATTTTTGTGTAATGACTGAAGTTAATATTTTGTATATTGTTGCTAGGCATGTTATGGGGCGATATTTTGTTGGGTTTGCTGTGTCTGCTTGATCTTTAGGTTTCAGATAAGTTATTACTTGTGTAAGTGTATCACGGAATGTGTATGGGTCTGCAATGTAACTGTTAAATAATTTAGTTAGATGTGAATGTGTTGAGGTGAACTTCTTTAGCCAGAAATTTGCTATTTTATCTTTTCCAGGGGCTTTCCAATTGTGCGTAGAGTTAATTGCTCGGGTGACTTCATGTTGCAAAATTATCACTTCAGGCATTTGTGGTATCATCTTGTATGTGTCTGTTTCTGCTTGTATCCACTGTGCATGCCTGTTATGTTGTACCGGGTTTGACCATATGTTGCTCCAGAAGTGTTCCATGTCTGTTATGCTTGGTGGATTGTCTATTTTAATGTGTGTGTTATCTATTGTCTGGAAAAATTTCTTTTGGTTTGTGTTGAATGTTTGGTTTTCTTTCCTTCTATTTTCACTTTTTTGTATCTTCTTTTCATCTAATTATTCTATCGCTTCTTGTTGTGAGATTTTACCTAACCTTTTTCGTTTTTTGTCTGATATTTCATTTCTTCTAAATTGTGTTAGCTGTCCGATGTCTTTTCTCAGTTTTTCTATTCTGATCTGTAGCATGTGTTGCCATGCTGGTTTTGTGGGTTTCTTCTGTGTGTTGGTTGGTTCTGATCTCTGCCTAGTGTGTATATTTAGTGTAGTGAGTGCTCCTATATAAACCAGTAGTTGTAACTCTTCCATAGTTGTATTTTCATTTACTTTGTTGTGTATGATTGTGTTGTTGTTGTTGTTGTTGTTGTTGTTGTTGTTGTTTCGACTTGTGGGTTATTTGGTGGTCTATGCAAGAATGGTCTAATGTCTGTATTTGTGTCTTTGTATTCTATATATGTCAGCTGAAATTTTTCTTCTGTATCTAACATGTGTGTCACTTCGTGTTCTGTTTGTGCTTGTTCTGCTGGCTGTCTTAATATTTCGTTTTCCTCTGATTGTTTAATTGATGCGTGTTGTTCTGTTTGCTCTGAGAAGATATCCCCTTTCTATATTCACAAGGCATTGGAAGGTATTGCTGGATCTCTGAAAAGTGTCAAACGACTTCGCAATGGAACATTTTTAGATGAAACTGCTAATTAGAACCAAATACCTAAGCTTCTGGAATGTAAGGCCTTAGGCGACTACCCAGCCGAGGCTGAATTGCGTAACACCCTTAACTGTAGTAAGGGCGTGATTCCAATATAATGGAGGTGCACCCCACGGAGTTACGTGAAGAGTGGATGAATGTGGGCATCACGGAGGTGCAGAGGTGCGGAGAGTCAATGGCAAATTGGAAAAATCGGCAACGTTTAGAATAAACGTTTAGTACTCCCGAATTACCTGAATATGTCCTTGCAGGCTATATGTGCCTTAAGGTTGGCCCGTTTGTTCTTAACCTCAAGCGATGCTGTAAATGTCAAAGATTTCGCCATACCACTATGGGATGTAATGGGAAGGCTATGTGTGGCAATTGTGGAGGCTCCTTTCATGAGTCTGGGACTTCTTGTACACGTCCTCCGGAATGTGCAAACTGTTCTGGGGATCACTCAGTGTGGAGCAGAAAGCAACGAGGAAAAGAAAATTCGAGTGTTGAAAGTAGAGAGAGACCCATACCCTATGGTGAAGCTAAAAAGGCTTACAAAGCCATGCAACCTCTGGTTTTTGCTACTTCTTTTGCATCAGCCCTTAAGACACCAATAGCTAAGTGTGATGCCTCCACACAGACTCAGACCACAGATTCCAGTACAAGCACATGCATTTGTCAATGCACCTGTGGGGGAAACGCTCCGCTTGCAACCGACGTCGTTCGGAAGCCGTTAGCAGTACTAAGCCACATACCACTCCCCAGCATCAGAAGCCAACTAAGCCATCCCCGCAACCCAGGTAGCCACCTCCTCCTGTCAGTACAGAAAAACATCCTTCGAAAAGTAGTTCTAAATCCAAGAAAGCGGTAGGTAAACCTTCGGACTGACGAGCTCTCTCACTTTCTGATGGTGACTATGCTCTTGGGGATATGGACTTCCAATTGGAGGAACCTGAGAGCGTGGAACCAGCTAACGTTCCCCCTGACCTCCCAAGTAAATCACCGCCTCCGAGGGAGAAAGAAAAGAACTACCATCGCTAACCAATGGCTTCTATAGGGACTTCTGTGTTGCAGTGGAATTTGAATGGATGTTGTTGTTGTTGTTGTTGTTGTTGCGGTCTTCAGTCCTGAGACTGGTTTGATGCAGCTCTCCATGCTACTCTATCCTGCGCAAGCTTCTTCACCTCCCAGTACCTACTCCAACCTACATCCTTCTGAATCTGCTTGGTGTACTCATCTCTTGGTCTCCCTCTATGATTTTTACCCTCTACGCTGCCCTCCAATGCTAAATTGGTGATCCCTTGATACCTCAGAACATGTCCTACCAACCGATCCTATTCAATACCTCCTCATTAGTTATGTGATCTACCCATCTAATCTTCAGCATTCTTCTGTAGCACCATGTTTCGAAAGCTTCTATTCTCCTCTTGTTCAAACTATATATCGTCCATGTTTCACTTCCATACATGGCTACACTCCATACAAATACTTTCAGAAACGACTTCCTGACACTTAAATGTGTACTCGATGTTAACAAATTTCTCTTCTTCAGAAACGCTTTCCTTGCCAATGCCAATCTACATTTTATATCCTCTCTACTTTGGCCATCATCAGTTATTTTGCTCCCCAAATAGCAAAACTCCTTTACTATATTAAGTGTCTCGTTTCCTAATCTAATACCCTCAACATCACCTGACTTAATTTGACTACATTCCATTATCCTCGTTTTGCTTTGTTGATGTTCATCTTATATCCTCCCTTACAGACACTATCCATTCCGTTCAACTGCTCTTCCAAGTCCTTAGCTGTTTCTGACAGAATTACAATGTCATCGGCGAACCTCAAAGTTTTTATTTCTTCTCCATGGATTTTAATACCTACTCCGAATTTTTCTTTTGTTTCCTTCACTGCTTGCTCTATATACAGATTGAATAACATCGGGGAGAGGCTACAACCCTGTCTCACTCCCTTCCCAACCACTGTTTCTCTTTCATGCCCCTCAACTCTTATAGCTGCCATTTGGTTTCTATACAAATTGTAAATAGCCTTTCGCTCTCTGTATTTTACCCCTGCCACCTTCAGAATTTGAAAGAGAGTATTCCAGTCAACATTGTCAAAAGCTTTCTCCAAGTCTACAAATGCTAGAAATGTAGGTTTGCCTTTCCTTAATCTAGCTTCTAAGATAAGCCGTAGGGTCGGTATTGCCTCACGTGTTCCAATATTTCTTCGGAATCCAAACTGATCTTCCCCAAGGTCGGCTTCTACTAGTTTTTCCATTCGTCTGTAAAGAATTCACGTTAGTATTTTGCAGCCGTGACTTATTAAACTGATAGTTCGGTAATTTTCACATCTGTCAACACCTGCTTTCTTTGGGATTGGAATTATTATATTCTTGAAGTCTGAGGGTATTTCGCCTGTCTCATACATCTTCCTCACCAGATGGTAGAGGTTTGTCAGGACTTGCTCTCCAAAGGCCGTCAGTAGTTCTAATGGAATGTTATCTACTTCCGGGGTTTTGTTTCGACTCAGGTCTTTCAGTGCTCTGTCAAACTCTTCATGCAGTATCGTATCTCCCATTTCATCTTCATCTACATCCTCTTCCATTTCCATAATATTGTCCTCAAGTACATCGGCCTTGTATAGACCCTCTATGTACTCCTTCCACCTTTCTCTTCTTTGCTTAGAACTGGGTTTCCATCTGAGCTCTTGATATTCATTCAAGTGGTTCCCTTTTCTCCAAAGGTCTCTTTAATTTTCCTGTAGGCAGTATCTATCTTACCCCTAGTGAGATAAGCCTCTACATCCTTACATTTATCCTCTAGCCATCCCTGCTTAGCCATTTTGCACTTCCTGTCAATCTCATTTTTGAGACGTTTGTATTCCTTTTTGCCTGCTTCATTTACTGCATTTTTGTATTTTCTCCTTTCATCAATTAAATTCAGTATTTCTTCTGTTACCCAAGGATTTTTACTAGCACTCGTCTTTTTACCTACTTGATCCTCTGCTGCCTTCACTACTTCATCTCTCAAAGCTACCCATTCTTCTTCTACTGTGTTTCTTTCCCCCATTCTTGCCATTTGTTCCCTTACGCTCTCCCTGAATCTCTGTACAACCTCTGGTTCTTTTAGTTTATCCAGGTCCCATCTCCTTAAATTCCCACCTTTTTGCAGTTTCTTCAGTTTTAATCTACAGGTCATAACCAATAGATTGTGGCCAGAGTCCACATCTGCCCCTGGAAATGTCTTACAATCTAAAACCTGGTTCCTAAATCTCTGTCTTACCATTATATAATCTATCTGATTCCTTTTAGTATCTCCAGGGTTCTTCCATGTATACAACCTTCTTTCATGATTCTTAAACCAAGTGTTAGCTATGATTAAGTTGTGCTCTGACAAAATTCTACCAGGCGGCTTCCTCTTTCATTTCTTAGCCCCAATCCTTATTCACCTACTACGTTTCCTTCTCTTCCTTTTCCTACTACCGAATTCCACACCAATGACTATTAAATTATCGTCTCCCTTCACTATCTAAATAATTTCTTTTATTTCATCATACATTTCTTCAATTTCTTTGTCATCTGCAGAGCTAGTTGGCATATAAACTTGTACTACTGTAGTAGGCGTGGGCTTCGTGTCTATCTTGACCACAATAATGCGTTCACTATGCTGTTTGTAGTAGCTTACCTGCATTCCTATTTTTTTTATTCATTATTAAACCTACTCCTGCATTACCCCTATTTGGCTTTGTATTTATAACCCTGTATTCCCCTGACCAAAAGTCTTGTTCCTCCTGCCACCGAACTTCACTAATTCCCACTATATCTAAGTTTAAGCTATCCATTTCCCTTTTTAAATTTTCTAACCTACCTGCCTGATTAAGGGATCTGACATTCCACGCTCCGATCTGTAGAACGCCAGTTTTCTTTCTCCTGATAACGACGTCCTCTTGGTTAGTCCCTGCCCGGAGATCCGAATGGGGGACTATTTTACCTCCGGAATATTTTACCCAAGAGTACGCCATCATCATTAAGCATACAGTAAAGCTGCATGCCCTCGGGAAAAATTACGGCTGTAGTTTCTGTTGTGACGTAACAAGACTGTTACGCCACACTGAAGTAGCCGAAAGAAAGGCACGCGTACAAACACGCCGACTGGCGTCAAGTCTGGAACAAGATACGTTATGACTGCTATCAAGAAAATACGTAGCTTTGGAATATACTTAACTTTATTATTCCTTGTGATACATCTCTCTTGACTATACAAATGCGACTCGTAAGATACATGCACTGTTACAATTGGCGGCTTGCTAGGTCGTAGCCATGGACTTAGCAGAAGGCTATTCTAACTGACTCTCGGCAAATGAGAGGAAGGCTTCGTCCGTATAGTCGCTAGCAATGTCGTCCGTACAACTGGGGCGAGTGCTCTCTCGTATCACGAGACCTGCCTTGTGGTGGCGCTAGGTCTGCGATCACACAGTGGCGACACGCGGGTCCGACATGTACTAAATGGACCGCGGCCGATTTAAGCTACCACCTAGCAAGTGTGGTGTCTGGCGGTGACACCACATTCCTCCCCCGCAAATCGGCGAACGGTCGTGTGATAAGGCTTCCGCCCGCCGTGGGGAGGACCCCGTGTTGACGTATGCGATGAGGTGGGGAGCCTAACAACAGGCGAGGCTGTGCCACCCGCACCCAGCCATTCGGTCCGAGGGGATCTAGGAAACGCCTGAAAACCTAGTCCAGGGTGCACGTCAACTTGCGGTGTAAGCGCCCGTAATGAGACAGGAGGGGCCGAAGGGTCGACCTCCATTGCGTCGGGGTACACGACGCGCGATGACGTCATGTGGTCCGGAGCGGGCAAGAGGTCCATGGCGGAGGACGGCTGGTCACGGGAAGCGAGCGGCGGCGCGTGACCCAGGGAGGCGCTTGGCGGCTGCAGCGAAGCGTCGAATGCGGGCGGCGCCGGCGGGAGAACAAGCGGCAGCGGCTGCTGCGGCGGCGCGTCACCATGGGGCAAAACGGAAGGCACCGTCGGTAACACCTGGGGATGAGGCGAGCCAGTAGATGGGTCCCCAGGGCGCTGACCGGACGGCACCGTCGCTGAAAGCAGACGGGGAGCGGCAGAACCCGTGCGACGACAGAGGCGCAGCTGATTGAGATGCCGATGCACCTCACCAGAGGCCCCCAAAACCAAATACATCGCGCGGCCGAGGCAGCGAAGAATGCGCCCTGCGAGCCAACGCCGTGAACCGCGATAGTTGCGATAGAATACAACGTCGCCTGGAGCAAAAGCAGGAGTGTGCCGCTGCACAGGAACCTGATGCGGCGGATGCAGCAAAGACATCAGGGTTCGATGAGGACGACCGTGGAGCAACTCAGCCGGCGAGCGACCATCTCGGGGCTGAGAGCGATACGACGACAAAAAGAGCAACAATGCGTCCTCCCGAGAATGCGACTCTTTCAATTTCAACATCTGTGACTTGAAAGTCCGGACCAATCGTTCAGGGGCACCGTTTGACTGAGGTGAAAACGGCGCGGATGTGAGATGTTGAATACCATTGGCCTGGCAGAACGACTGAAAGTCTGCGGACATGAATTGTGGGCCATTGTCGGAAACAATAGTCTGCGGAAGACCTTCAATGCAAAAGATAGCAGACAACGCTTGGATGGTGGCGGAGGACGTCGTGGAAGACATCCGGACAACAAAAGGAAAATTACTGAAGGCATCTACCAGAACCAACCATCGAGCATTCCAGAATGGACCAGCAAAATCAATGCGCAAGCGTTGCCAAGGGGAAGTGGCTTTTGGCCATGCAAAGACTTTCCGCGGCGGTGCGGATTGTTGTTCGGCACACGCCATGCAAGAAGAACACATATTCGTAATCGCAGCATCGATTCCGAACCAAGTACAGTGCTGACGAGCAAGTTGTTTCGTTCGCACGATACCCCAATGTCCTTGGTGAAGAAGCCGTAAGACAGAGGACTGTAACGAACGTGGGACCACGACTCTGGACTGATCATTATCAGAACGCAACAACAAAACACCACGTCGAACAAAAAGTTTCTCCCTGTGATCAAAAAATCTGCGAATCAACGGATCCTCGATCCGAGACTTTGACAAAGGCCATTGCGTAGCAACAAAACGCAAAACAGTAGCAAGGACAGGGTCAGCAGCTGTGGCTGTAGCTACACGACGAAAATCAATCGGAAACGATTCGATCACTTCATCGGTTTCCGAATCAATGAACAGGCAAGCAAGTTCGGAAGAATCGAATGCTTTATCCTCAGCAACAGGCGAACGGGACAACGCATCGGCGTTGCCGTGCTTAGCAGTGGACCGATACAAGATATCGTAGCGGTACTGCGAGAGGAAAAGAGACCAGCGAATGAATTTCTGCGCTGTACGTGGAGGTACAGGCTTGTTCGGATGAAAAAGCGATGTCAAAGGTTTGTGGTCTGTGATGATGGTAAAGTGACGACCATACAAGAAATCATGGAACTTAGTAACACCAAACACGAGAGCCAAAGCTTCTTTCTCTATCTGTGAGTAATTTCTTTGCGCAGACGAGAGCAATTTGGACGCAAAGGCAATAGGGCGATCATGGGAGCCAACTGTGTGCGCAAGCACAGCACCGATCCTGAAATCCGATGCATCTACCATCAACAAAAGGGGTTTCTGGGGATCGAAAGGCGTGAGGCAAGTATTAGAAAGCAACGCCGATTTCAACTGGCGAAAGGCGCGTTCGCATTCCGTCGTCCAGACGAACGGAACACCCTTACGGCGTAAGCGATGAAGCGGAGCTGAAATCGAAAAGGCATTGCACACATTCACTCACACCTTGTGATGCTAAATCGTGTAATGTTCTTGCGATCTCATCACGTAATGCGTGAGGAACATTGCGCGCTCTGAAAAAGTTCGGTTGCGCGTTGACTTTCAGTTCCAAATGTGTTTCATAGTTTTTAGCGCAACCTAAGCCCGGTGCAAAAATGTCTGCAAATTCGTCACATAACCTAGAAACACTGTCTGAAGGCACAGTCTGATTCACTGATAGGACCTGATTTACAATAGACATGTTAAACAATTGAAATAAATCTAAGCCAAACAAGTTCACTGCAGTAGAAGAACGAAGAACGTAAAACGACACAAGTTTTGTTTGTCCCTTGTATGTTGCAAGAAGGCTGCACTGTCCTAACACAGGAATTTTCTGTCCTGAATATGTGGTTAGCTTAACATTTGCGGCACGCAACGGAGGTTTGCCCAGTTGTTTGTACGTGTCGTGATTGAGCAATGAAACAGCAGCTCCGGTATCGAGCTGGAATGGTATGACCTTGCCATGAAAGTCCAAATCTACAAAAAGTTTATTGTCCTGCTGACGACAAGAGCGACTGGTTTGTGCAATTTGAACAGACACTGGTACAGAATCACTTGCTAATTGACGTGATTTCCGGCGACGTCGACGCACAGTTTTTGTGGGACGAACACAGGCACTGTTAGAGAAAGTGTCACTGGACGAAGTGGAATTAACGACATGAATGTCCATGGGCGAAGGTCCACGAGCCTAAGTGTCCTTAGTTCGATTCCGGCGCGAAGCAAAGGGCCTGGAATGGTTGTGATTGTCTGAACTGAGCTTTTTCTGGCAAACACTTTGAACATGTCCCTTCCTATTGCAGAAAAAGCAAATAGCTTGGCGTGACGGGCAATGTTCACGCGAATGTCTAGTAGCACACCGCGGGCATGATTTCACTGCATTTGTGTGCTGGCGCGGCACACCTGGCTTAGAGCGCGGCGGCAGCTGCGTTGGTGTGCGGGAGGGCAGTTGACCGGGCCGCGTAGCGCGAGCGCGCCCGGCGGGCCGGTTAATGTTACACACAGCTGGCGAAGTTTCAAAAGATTCCTGAGCACAGTCAAGTGTGTCTTGTCTATCCAATATGTCTATCACTTGTTGAAGGGAGGGATTAACTAGTTTCAAAATTTGCTCCCGTATGCGAACATCAGAAACGTTCTGTGCAATTACATCACGAACCATTGTATCTGAATAAGAAAGGCCACAGTCACAGTCAAAGGCACAGTCCCTAGTAAGTCCTTGCGATGTTGTTACCCACTCCCTATTAGTTTGACCGGCCGTACGTTTTGTACGAAAGAAAGTATACCTTTTTGCAACTACATTAACTGTTTCTTTGAAATAGGCATCTAAAGCAGACAAAATTTCTTCATAGGACAGAGTTGCTACGTCGCGTCGGGGAAACAATTTCACTATCACACGGTAGGTGGACACACCGACACAAGAAAGCAAAAACGGCTGCCGCTCATTACCTTGAATTCTGTAGGCGGCTAGATGGAAGGCGAACTGTCGGGACCATTCGGTCCACGACTCGTGCGCCGGGTTGTAGTTCCTAAAAGGCGGTGCAACTGCGAGTTGTGGCTGCGGTAGCGGTGAAGCGGCGGCTGCCGCATCGGTTTGAATGGCACGTTGACCCTGGACGAGCTGTCCAAGGGCATCCAATAACGCCTGCGTCTGCTGATTCTGCAAGCGATAAAATTCGGACAGTACATCTGGCGAAGCCATGACACAAATAAATGTAAGCAATTAGAAAGAACAAAACCCTTTCCGTTGCCTCGTCGCCAATCTGTTGTGACGTAACAAGACTGTTACGCCACACTGAAGTAGCCGAAAGAAAGGCACGCGTACACACACGCCGACTGGCGTCAAGTCTGGAACAAGATACGTTATGACTGCTATCAAGAAAATACGTAGCTTTGGAATATACTTAACTTTATTATTCCTTGTGATACATCTCTCTTGACTATACAAATGCGACTCGTAAGATACATGCACTGTTACAATTGGCGCCTTGCTAGGTCGTAGCCATGGACTTAGCAGAAGGCTATTCTAACTGACTCTCGGCAAATGAGAGGAAGGCTTCGTCCGTATAGTCGCTAGCAATGTCGTCCGTACAACTGGGGCGAGTGCTCTATCGTATCTCGAGACCTGCCTTGTGGTGGCGCTAGGTCTGCGATCACACAGTGGCGACACGCGGGTCCGACATGTACTAAATGGACCGCGGCCGATTTAAGCTACCACCTAGCAAGTGTGGTGTCTGGCGGTGACACCACAGTTTCCCCTTGCTTTCAACTCGCAGTACCAGCAATGAAAGGCCGTTTTGGTTAGTGTTACAAGGCCAGATCAGTCAGTCATCCAGACTGTTGCCCTTGCAACTACTGAAAAGGCTGCTGTCCCTCTTCAGGAACCACGCGTTTGTCTGGAATGGATATTGCTCTCATTTGAAAGAATTGCAGCTGCTGGTCCAGGATAAACCTTTCTGCATCTTTGTTTTTTTCCCCAGCTTTTGCAGACTCAGTTCAGTGGGAAGTGACTCCAGATTTTTGTTCTAGTGACCACTTCTCAGTGTCGATTTGTCTGCCTCCTAGGACAGTGGCCAGAGACCATGCAGATGGCTGATACAAAGAGCAAATTGGTTACAGTGCAGTTGACAGGCTATTTTTGAATGAAAGGATTGTGCAGAAGAGGTGGTGGCCCGTATCATTCATGAGATCCAAAGGGCTGCCACAGAGTCCATCCCCAGGTCTAGTAACCACCTCAGATGATGGCCTGTACCTTGGTGGAATGACGACTGTCGATTGGCAATCGGGGCCAGACGGACAGCTCTGCAGAACTTCAAACAGTGCCCAACTATAGACAGTCTTCATGCCTTCAGGTCTGTGAGAGCACATGCAAGGTGTGTGATCAAAGAACGGAAGAGGGCTTTCTGGGGGGAATTCACAACTTCCATTAATCGGTCCACTTCCACTGCGCACATTTGGGAATCAATAAGATGGATTTCAGGCAAGGGTAGTCAAAGTCCCCTTACGGCCTTGTCAAATAATGGGGTCTCGGTGGACACTTCTTTACCGTTACTAAGTCATCCACACAAGCTCCTGCTGTTCAGGCATTCTGTCAGGCTGCAGAGATGAGGAAGCTCAATTTCTTCTCACGTAATGAGGAAGTCTACAACCTTCCATTCTCCATGTGGGAACTGGAATCGGCTTTATCTGCAGCCAGAGATACTGCTCCAGGACCTGATGAGATCCTTTATACCATGCTTCATCATCTGTGCCCTGAAGCGAAAGGTCAGCTCCTCTCTTTTTTAAATCAGATCTGGTTTGATGGACAGTACCCACACAACTTGGGAGGAGGCAATATTAATCCCATTTCTGGATACCAGGCAAGGACCGTAGCGCCCCCAACAGTTATCAGAGTGTCGCCCTTACCAGTTGTATGGGTAAGACTCTTCAACGCATGGTCAACTGCCGCCTCGTCTGGCTGCTCGAGTCCCTGTGCGGTTTCAGGTGTTACCATTCCATTCTTGACAACTTAATTCTACTGGAGACAGTTTCAGGTGTTACCATTCCATTCTTGACAACTTAATTCTACTGGAGACAGTGATACAGGAGTCCTTCTTATGCCGAAACCATTTAGTTTGTGTGTTTTTTGACCTCGAAAAAGCATATGACAGCACTTGGAGGTACAACATCCCTCGCCAACTTCATGAATGGGAACTATGTGGACTCGCATTCGGGAGGACGACGGTTCAATCCCGCGTCCGGCCATCCTGATTTAGGTTTTCCATGATTTCCCTAAATCGCTTCAGGCAAATGCTGGGATGGTTCCTTTGAAAGGACGCGGCCGACTTCCTTCCCCGTCCTTCCCTAATCCGATGAGACTGATGGCCTCGCTGTTTGGTCTCTTCCCCCAAACAATCCAATACAACTACGTGGACGCCTGCCGCTTCTGATCCAATCCTTTCTCAAGGGCTGGCGTTTTCGTTATCGCATTGGCGATGCCACGTCTGATTGCTTTGTGCAGGAGAATGGTGTACCCCAGGGCAGTGTCATCAGTGTCACATTGTTTGCCATCGCTATCAATGGCATTTCCTCTGCAGTCAGGAGCCCTGTCAAATGCTCTTTGTTTGTGGATGACTTTGTAATCTTCTACTCTTCCTCTGATCTTAAGACGACGACAACGAGGCAGCTACAGCTGACCATTAGGAGGCTGGAAACCTGGGCCTAGACAGTTCTCATCTGGTTTTCAGTTCTCATCTGAGAAGACTGTGTATGTCAATTTTAATTGCGCTCATCGGAGTTTTAACCAACCAGAGCTTACAATGGTGGACCGTATTTTACGTTTTCAAGACACTGTGCTCTTTTTGGTTTATTATTTGACATGGCTCCCACACCTGAAAGGCCTGCGAACAAAGGGCTTCCGGTTTGAAATGCCTTGGTGGAAAACTTGGGGAGCTTACAGGTCCAGCTCCAGCAGTTTTTTAGGGCATTTGTTCGATCAAACTTAGACTATGGCAGCATGGTCTACGGATTGGCCCGTCCTTCCTACCTTCGGATGTTAGATGCTGTACACCACAAGGACATTCAGATATCGACTGGAGCCTTTCGAACCAGTCCAGTTCAGAGTCTGTGTGCAGAGGCTGGTGAACCACCACTCTGAATTTGGCGATGTATCCTTTTGGGCTTGACAGGCGCTGAAAATCTCAGCGTTACCTCAGTCATTGGCATTTAGTTCAGTGATCCAACCCACCTTTGAACAACTGTTCGGGAATCGGCCACAAGTGACTCAGCCATTTGGTATATGTGCTATGGACTGTCTCATGGAACTGGATCTCTCGGGCATGAAAATACACACCCAGGGATGGAACGCACTGCCGCCTTGGTGTCTTCAGAGGCCCAAAGTGATTTTAAGCTTGACACAGTACATGAAAAGTTGTACTCCAGATATGGTTTTCACAACTTTGTTTTCGTCTATTTTAAGTATGTACCGTAGTTTTATCGTTATTTATACAGATGGATCCCAGAAAGAGAATGCTCTTGGTTGTTCTGTGGTTTTCCCTGATAGGGTTTTTGAATTTACAAATAATGATGTGGAGTTATATGACATTCTGATGGCACTAGAGGGTTCACAGACATCACTGTACAAGTTTTCTTGTCTGTTCTGACTCTCTTAGTTCACTGCAAGCACTTCACCAAATGTATCCGGTAGCCCATTGATTCAGCTCATCCATGACTCCTTACAGCGGCTCCAATGCCGTGGCAAGGTGGTGATCGTTTGCTGGGTATCTGCTGCCGTTGGGATACAGGGTAACGACATGGCTGACCAAGCTGCCAAGGAAGCATGGTGAGATGGTGCTGTCCATCAGTGTCCCATCCTGTTGCACACCATTATTTCACTTTCTGACAGATGCATCATGCATCAGTGGGAGACTGAATGGTTGCAGGTGTCAGATAACAAACTGAGGTCACTCAAATCAACCACAAAGGCTTGGTGGACTTCGTGTCAGCCTCGCCGCTGGAAGGAGGTTTTGCTTACCAGACTGCACATCGGGTATAGCCCTTTCACACGTGGCTTCCTCCTCCGGCAGGAGGATCCACCATTCTGTGAAGTTTGTGGTGTGCTGCTTTCGGTTCAGCATATTGTGGCTACGTGTGTCCTGTATACTGATATTAGGGCAGCTCTCAGTCTTGCTGAAGATCTGACCTCGCAGGTACTGATACCAGTGTTAACAGAGTGGTGAAATTTTGTGAACTGTCAGGCCTCGTCCCTAAACTGGTGGGGAAGGGTGGCAGACTTTAGTACGTTATAAAATGCTCCGCATGTGGGGACAGCCTTCGTCCTCACCAATGAGATTTCATGTTGACTTTTCATCAGGGCGCTGATGACCATGATGTCGAGCTCGCCCTCAACCCAAATCATCATCATCACAGCTATCCTCTTATACCTTTAAAACAGATTTGAGGTATTGTCCACTGCTGAAAGAACATCTGAGCCAGCAAGGGGTGTCTCGTTAAGACTGGGACCAATGTTCCTGAAAGACCCGGACAATTGTAGAGTGTGGGCTACCATGCATTGGGAGCTCCAAAATAAGGTGGGGAGGGGGGTCACGTCCGAAATATGGAGGTGGCTCTACTGGCAGTGATTGAATATGCATGATGCCTGCTGCCTGGGCTCAGAGGCCTATTGGCAAGCTGCTTTGGTGAAGACAGCCTTGTTTCTGGGTGAAAGCAGAGCTAGCATATTGTAGCATCATTCCCAGAACCATTCATGATCTTTTGCTTTGGAGCAGAGTGGAAGGCTTAAAGCAGAGACTCAGATATTTTTGTGATTGTCTTGGATGCAGATTCCTCGACCTTCGCTTTTGGGTGGAGAATATAGGAGCTCTGTAATAGGTTGTGACTGTTGCCTTCTTTTATTTCTTCATTTTTTGTCTTTGGTGTTGACGTACTGCAACGTGGTATGGGCTGAATAATGGGGTGTGGAAGTGCAACACTATTTTAAATAATTTAGCTGACAGGTGCACAGTTTCCTTTCACCGTAGTTTACTTTCACTGTTCACAACCTCTCAGTAATACGCATTTATAGATGGCCAGTGCACCATTGTTTTAACTTTCCATAAGCCTCATTAATAGTTTGTAGGCACACCTCCACATACTGCTACAATAGTTTACTGTTGAGCATCTACAAGCAGTAAAAACTTAACCACAAAGTTCACAGTTCTTTAAGAATTTTGAAAGGTATGTATGGTGCAACACTGTCTCTGTCATTGTTTTAACACACGGCCTAATTGTGTTACACTTATTTCACTGATGCATTGTTGTTGATCTAACCAATACAGATTCCTTGTCTGAAACTCTGCCATGGACTGACTGTCTCGGGACCAAAAATTGGGCCCTTATATATCCTCACAATAATAGGTGCTGAAACTACAGATTGTTTGAAGTTTAATTTATCAAAATTACAATTAAAACTTAACTCATTAAATAAAATGAATATATCGAAAAATCTGTTCTTTTCGACAGTTTCCTCTACTAAAAGGTTTTGCGAAATTATTTGTTTAAATCGTGAAATTAACATATATAGTTACACAAACAATACTTTTGACAAAACTGTTAATTAGTTTGGAATTAATTACAGGCAGGGTTTGCTACCATATTTGTGAATAGAGCGAAATAAATACTTAAAGAATGCTAGTGTTTTGTCTTCCAAATGTA
Source organism: Schistocerca piceifrons (assembly GCF_021461385.2). Taxonomy (NCBI): domain Eukaryota; kingdom Metazoa; phylum Arthropoda; class Insecta; order Orthoptera; family Acrididae; genus Schistocerca; species Schistocerca piceifrons. Next base: position 80,451,283 of record NC_060145.1, on the reverse strand, counting down.
TATAATTAATATAGAATTTATATTTGTTTATAAGTCAACAATATAATTTAAGTTGCAAAAGAATTACTGATTTCACCCTGTAGCAACAAATACTAACTAGGCATAATCGAAATAAATTAGAAAATCAATTGCATACATAAAACTAAGCACAAAGTTAGATCTGGTTTTATAGTCTTTAAAACTGAGGGCCAACCTTTCTCTTTCATGTAAATGCAGATTATACTCACATATGTTAATGGTAGTTAATTCAAAAAATGAAAAATGAATTTTAAAGAGGCAAATGGCAAAACAAGAGGGAAAGTAAAATTATTCCGGCTTGCTTTGTCACAAGGTCAGGCAGGATGTTGCTACTAAGGTAACAGAACGTGTGGTATGCACATTTGGATTTTTTTAGGACTGATAAATACCCCCACACATTCAGTATTACACATTTTAATTTCAGGCAGGGACGCCTACTATTTCAGTTAATTAAAGAGAGTAGCTTTCGTCATGGCAGACTGGCGAAAGAAAATTATAATACATTATGGATGTCCAATAAGTAATGCAGCACATTTTTTCTGAAAGCAGGTTTTTTTTATTCAGTTTTCCAATACACCATATTATTCTCCATTCTTTTGGCTATAGAATCCTATTCTTCAACATAATCTGCAGTCAATGTGATGGCGCTATGCTACGTTACTGGGAGGACCCGTGTACCCACGTGGTACCACTCTACTGGTCGATGTTGGAGCCAACGTCTTGTTGCATCAATAACCACCTCGGTGTGCACCTTTCATTGGACTAAACAGATGGAAGTGGGAAGGTGCGAGGTATGGGCTGCAGGGTGGATGGGGATGAACAATCCAATGAAGATTTATGAGCTCCTCTTGGCTGCATTGCATTGTAATGGAGGAGGAGACATGCATTTGCATTTTTGTGGCAACGAACATGCTGAAGCATTTCTTCAATTTCCTGAGGGTAGCACAATACAATCATTGCACCATGAGGGAGGACATTATACAGAATAACCCCTTCGGAGTCCCAGAAACCTGTCACAATGACCTAACATCTGAGGCCACGGCTTTAAACTTTTTATTGAGAGAAGAGGCGGTGTGGCACCACGTCATGGATTGCCATTTTGTTTGAAGTTCGAGATGGTGAACCCATGTGTAATGGCCTGTGATGATATTTGACAAAATCTTGTCAGATCAGCCTTGTAATGCACAAGAAATTCTGTTAGATGTCCTTCATTGACTTTACTGTCTTCTGTTAGATGGCAAGGAATGCAGTGCACACACTCCTTTCAGTACCCCACTGGTGGAAAAGTGTGTCAGCACCACCAGCAGAGACATCCAGCTGTGCAGTTAGTTTGATTGTGAACCGCCGATCACCTTGAATTAAATTGTCTGCATCTTCCAACATTGCAGGAGTCACAGGTGTGTGCAGCTGGCTAGCACTGAGAGATCGGACAGGTTCACTATGCTTCTGTTCAGTGTCAGATCTCCACAGACATTCTGCAAGCACCAATGAATATCTGCGATTCTCCAGTTTTCTGCAAAAAGAAACTCTGCTTGGAATGCACCTCTGTTACGGATGCAATTTTTTTGAAGGTTACGTATAGTACTGCCACCTATCAGAACTTAATGGAACTGTAGGGGCTGAAGTGGGAATATTCCATGATGTTCTACAGCAAATTCCACATTCTTTCAACCAAAGTTGGCTGAGAAAATAAATACGTTGCATTACTTATCAATTGCCCCTCCTAGTATTAGTTAACCTCTGGAACATCTATACAAACTTCCCAGCTGTTGTCTCTCTTATAATCGCTAACAGTGCGCACGTAGTACTAGGGACAGAAAGCTGGCAGAAGCCAGATGTTACTAGCAGTGAAATTCTAAATTCCAGCTGGAATGTATATTGCAAAGGAATGTTGAAAACTGGTTTTGGAGGTATATCCATAGCTGGAAAAGTATGATAATATTTGGGGAGTTTAGTAAAGACTCAAAAAAAAAGTGCAAAATAATTAGTGTGGAGGTAAGTGTTATAGGAAGATCAAACATGTTCATCTGATGCTTTTAAGATCCTGTACCTCAGTAACAATAGTCGTGGAACATTTGAAGAGAAACTTGGAAAAGATTTCATGTAAATTTCATGTCATGTTGTATTATTAGGTGCAGATTTCAGCTTCTCAGTTGTAGACTGGGAGACATGGGTGATTACAGCTGCTCGTAGGGACAGGGAATCATGTGAAATTATTCTGAATGCTTTGGTCAAAAATTACCTTGCGCGGCTAATCAGAGAACTGACTCATAAAGACAATCTACTTGGTCTCCTGATCACCAACAGGCCTGAACTTTTCAGCTCAGTTAGCATAAAGCAGGGGATCAGCATCACTGAATGTGCCTGTAAATAGAAATATAAAGAAAGGTAGGAAGGTATTCATGGAGACAAAGAGTGAAAAAAAGAATAATAATTTTGTCACTTGGGATGGTCATTGAAAAATTCGTCTCCAGGGCCCAAAAATCTTGAACATCAATGGATAAAGGTAAAGAGTATTTTACAAATGCACTAGAGAGATAGGTATGTGCTGAGCGAAGTTGAGAGGGGCGAGAAAGACACACCATGATTTGACAGATGCGTTAGAAAGCTGCTATGAGCCTCACTGTAAATTTAAACAGAGCAAAAGCATCACAGACTGACGGAAACTAAACAAAACTAAAATTAGCGTAAGGAGAGCCATGAATGAACCACTCAACAGATTTGGAAGTAAAATTCTACCCACTGACTTGACAGAAAATCCTATGAAATAGCAATCTTAAGTCAGTAAATAAATTAAAGCCCTCTGTCCGAAGACTCTGGGACTATAATGGCATTGATATGGAGGTTGACAGAGAGAATGCCAAAATACTAAATAACTTTTTGCAGAAAATGTTTTACTGGGGCTGTTAATACTGTTGTTCCTCCTATAAATCATCATGCATCGCACAAGTGCCAGAATGACAGATATCGAACTCAGTGACCATAAGATTGAAAAACAATTGAAAATGTTTGACTGGGGAAAGGCCAGTGGACCTGAAGTAATATTAGTAAAATTCTACATAGGGAATGTGATACAGCAGGCTCCTCATCTAGCAAAAGTGTACTTCCTTAGGTCACTGGAGAAGTACAATGCAGAGTATTCCTGGTTTTTTTTTCCTCCTCTCAAGAAGGTTGTCGAGCATATGGAAAAAACTATAGGTCTGTATCTCTGACATCTGTGTGCTGTAGTAATTTTGAATATGTTATATGCTTTTGTATTGTGAAATTTTTGGAAACAAAAAAAAAATCTCCTCTGTAGGAATTGACATGAATCCCGAAAATGATTATGTGAAACCCAGCTCTCACTGATCATCCACAAGACCTAGAAAGCAGTATACATCTCTGTCCAGGTTGACACCATGTTCCTTGACTTCTCAATAGTGAGAAATCTTCAACGGCAAAAGTAGCTTTGGGCATACCTCAAGGGAGTTTTGTAGGTTTCACAATATATATAAATGACCTGCTGGATAACATCAGAAGTTCCATGCAGCTTTTTGCAGATGATACTTTTGTATACATAGAAGTTGCAATGCTAGAAAATGATACTGAAATGCCGGAAGACCTGTGGAGGATCAGTACCTGTAGCAGGGATTGGCAGGTGACCCTCAACATAAACAAATTAAACAAATGTAATGTAATAAAAGTGGAGATAACATGATCATCAGAGAATCACTGGAAGTAGTCACATCCATAAATTATCTCGGAGCATACGTACCAAGCTATATAAAGTGGAACAACCACATAAAACAAATTGCAGATAAAGCAGATGCCAGATTTGTGTTTCTTTGAAAGGATTCTCAGGATGTATAGCTAATGTCCAGAGAAAGTAGCTTACAAGACCCTTGTTAGACCTATAGTTGAATATTGCTGGTCTGTCTGGGATCCATACCAGACAGTGTTGATTGAGGAAATAGAAGAGACCCAGTGAAGAGCAGCGTATTTCCTTACAGATTAATTTAATGCCTGTTAAAGCAACATGAAGGTGCACAGCCAATTCACACAGCAGACACTGCATGAGAGGTATTCTACATCACGATGTGATTTAAAGAGTCAACGAGTGTATTTGTTCGGTACACTAAATATCCCCTACCATACACCATAAGGTGGCTTATGGAGTATTAATGTAGCTGAAGTTCACAATCTTTTAGCCCTAATAAAAGACAATAAAACATCTTGTATTACTCATTCTGTGTGAGCAGGCAATGAAGATAATGTGACGTGTAACAATTGTGATGAGTACAGGAATGCTCATTCTCCGCTTGACAGCTGTCTTTTATTGATTTGCTCGTCAGCATACTTTTGATCACAGCCTTTGTAAAGGCAGTTTGCATTTCTAACTTTCCTCTTCTCCCTCCATTCATCAGCTGCTCTGTGTGCTATTTTATTGCTTTCAATGTTGTCTTGGAACTACTTTGTCCTTTCTAACAGTTGAAAACATCCACTTTTGTTGTTGGAAGCTTGAGGTCTGGTACTGCAGGTTTTTGTAGGTGCTTGCCAGTCTGTGTTCCTCTGTGCTCTAGATAAATATAAAGGCTTTATGAAAATACTTTCCATGTATTTCACACCTGTTTTAAAGTAAATTCTCTAATATGTTTTTCTCCTGTTAAGACATATAATACACTTATTTTTCAAATGTTTTACAGGCAGCGCCACGTAGCAGCTGCTCAGAAGAGGGAACTTGGAGACTTCAACAGTGTCCAGGAAATCATGTCTGAAGAGTTTGAGGACAACAACATTTCTGCAGTTCCTAGCTGACGAGAGGTTATTCCCTCCAGACAAAACATATTTCTGCCTTAAACAGAACCTGCAGAACTGTTACAAAAGCCACTGAGTGACTTGTTAGCTGTACAACATCAAAGTGTGGTACTGTAAATAGTGGCATTCTGAAAAGACAGACAAGTGAAATGTTGTCTTGCCAAGTACTGACACACAATATCATGACAAAATTCTCTTTTGTGATTCTCTTTTGTGAATAAAATTATTTTGTCTAAAGGCTTGTGAATTATTTATTATTATTATTATTATTATTATTTTTATTTTTATTTTTGAGCTTTTCCTCAATACAGAGGCTTATCTCCAACATAATAATTTACTTGGAAATTACAATACAAACAACAAACGTTCTTAAACTATATTTTCAAAATATTCCTCCAGGTGAATTATATGACTTCAAATCAATACAGTATGTTTGTTAATTTGTAAAAAAAGAACCCTCTAAAATACTAATGTCTAATCCAGTCATACTATTGGAGATTGATAATGACATCTGGTAGCAATGGTATTCTCTATGTTACTTTTACTTTGAAACCTGGTGGTTGCCTCACCTTCTTTACAGCTTGAATAAAATAACTGTGATTCACAGATTTCAGGGGCAGAGGGCAGTGTTGCTGCTAGTGTGTCACCAGCCACACTTTACAAATCTCTGCATATGCTTAAAGAGTGAGCAGCACAGTGAGCAAGTTGTGCTTGAGGAAAAAACAATAATTGGCTGGCATCTGGCTCCTATCATTTGACTCTCTGAAACATCACTCTCTGCATATACTTAAAGAACAAGCAGTGTAATGAGACATCCCATTCCTTGAATGAGAGCTATCACGTCCTTAAATACGTATAAGATGAAAGATGTTCATGACAGAGTAGTGGTTAGCATCCCACTGTGTGAGGTGTTTTAAAAACTGTAGGTGCTGATACCAGAGCTAATGAACCAGTGACTGTACAGAAGTGAGTGGCAGTCAGCGACCCTAGCTGTTGAGTAGGTAGGTGTTGTGACTCGCCGATCTTTCAAAGTGCCGCCGCGTAGTTACGCGCGTCCTCTACATGCGGCGCTGTCTGCCAGCCATGCAGCAGCAGTGCCACCTAAGCGGCCAGCCAGCCAGCGGCCGCTGGACTCGGACTCAGTTCTGATTTGACTGTCAAAGTGTACACATGTCTTACTCTGTTTACTTGATCTGTGACTTACATGTATTGTGTCGTCCTTGAAATATATTTGTTAAACTTCGAAGTTATAAGAATTGGCGACAAGGATGGGATTTGTCTTTTTCATCGTTGACCCACAGGTTTCCATGGCTACTTTAGAGCAACTATTGCAAGGTCTCATAGAACAGCAAACGCTTCTCACAAATGCGATTCGTGATTTTGTCTCGGCATACTATGCAGGGCATCTCTCCCTCCTTTTCCTCCTTACGACGAGATGGTGGAAGACTGGTCTGACTACGAAACATGTCTTCGACAGCACTTCTTGGCATTTCATGTTGCGGACGACCAAACATGTAAGTCTCTGTTCCTTTCATGGATTTCACCTCAAATGTATCGGTTGTTGTTGCAATTGGCTCCTTTGAAAGATCCTGTGTCTTTGTCCTTTGCTGAAATGTGCTTACTTCTGTCCGTATATTTTCAAAAGCATACACATGTGGTAGCCTCTCGTGTTGCCTTTTATCATTGTCAAAAACAACCGAATCAATCCTATCGCACTTGGGCTGCTGAACTTCACGGCTTCAGTTGAAAGTGTCAATTTGTTACTGGCATTCACAAAGAATCTTATGCCGATTCCATGGTACGGGGTGCTATTATCCGATCAGTGCCCAACAAAGAAGTTAGGCAACGTGCCCTCGGTCGGCAAATCTGACTCTAGATGAAGTCCCATCCATCGCTCAGTCCTTTAAAATTTCTCGCGCTGCTGGAGTGCAAATAGAGGCATGGGGTGATGTCAGGGACGTACAACCTCTGTGCGCTGTTGACGAAGCGTGTGGTGTGTCCCCGCCGGCCGACGTGGCCGCAGTACGGTCCCAAGCGCAGCCTCAGCCTAACCGTAAACAAACCTCTAAGAAACTCCAGCAAACCCCACGGCAACTTCCTTCATGTCCGCGGTGTTTTACGAAACATTCACAAGAGGATTGTCCCCAACATTGGGCCGTGTGTCACAAATGCAAAAAGATGGGTCATGTGTCATCTGTTTGCAAATCCGACCGCATACCTGATGTTCATGAACGTGGTGCTGATTCTGCTTCTGTGTTGTCTGTCAATTGTACTTTTTCCCTTTCGGGGAAGTTATTCCTCACTGTCCAAATACTTGGTCGGGATGTTTGCATGCAGGTGGTTCCTGGTTCTGCTGCCACTATCATCAATTCTCAGACGTATCTTCAGTTGGGTTCTCCAATCCTGTCACCTGTCACTAGGCAATTACGGACTTACAATAAACAGAAGATTTCTCTCTTGGAACAATTTGATGCTGAGGTATCTTACAAATCTGTCGTTTGCACTGTTCCCATATTTGTGGTCGGCCATAGTAACACGGAGAATCTTTTTGGTTTCGATGCCTTTCGCGTTTTTGGTTTCTCCATAGATGACTCTGTCAATATCGTCTCTGATGCTATTCCTTAAGCTCAATTGGATTCCTTGTCGACAACATTTTTGTCCCATTTTTCTCCTGGGTTAGGCCGTGCAAACGACCTTGAAGCTCATATCACGCTCAAACCCACTGCTCGACCTAAGTTTTTTTTTTGCTCGGCCCATTCCTGTGGCCCTTCGTGATAGGGTCAAATGGGAGCTGCTTCATCGGTCTTGCTTCCTGTCACTTCCAGTGAGTGGTCCTCTCCTGTCGTCGTCGTTGCTAAGCCCAGTGGTGATATTCGTCTCTGTGGCGATTTCAAAGCCACTGTAAATGCTCAATGCCTCATTGACACTTACCCAATGCCTTGAGCTGAAGAATTGCTCACTAAACTTGCTGGAGGCCAGTATCTTTCTAAACTTGACCTGTCAGAAGCTTATCATCAACTTCCTCTCGACGCTGCTTCCCGGCCGTTTCTGGTCCTTAACACACCTTTTGGCCTCTATCAATACCAACGATTGCCATTCGGGGTTGCCAGCGCCCCTGCTCTCTTTCAGTGATTCGTGGAACAATTATTGCTCACTGTCCCGGGGTGTATAAATTACATGGACGACATTTTTGTCACTGGCTCCACCACTGAAGAACATCTTCAGAATCTTCGCACACTTTTTCATGTCTTACAGACTGCCGGTCTTAAGTGTAATCTTCAGAAATCAAAATTTTTTCGGGCATCTGTCACGTACCTCGGGTTTCAACTCTCTCGGGATGGTATTCGTCCACTTCAGCAAACCGTCACTGCGATTGATGCCCTTCCTCGCCCTACGTCTGTTAAGGAACTGCAGGCCTTCTTGGGGAAAATAGCATACTATCATAGGTTTTTACCGTCTGCTGCTTTGGTGGCTCAGCTGTTGCATCGCCTGTTGCATAAAAACGTGCCTTTTCACTGGTCCGCGTCATGCGATGCGGCTATCCCGAAATTGAAGACTATGCTGAAACAGGCCCCATGCCTGGCTACTTATTGACCTGGCTAACATCTTGTTCTTGCCACAGATGCCTCTCAATATGGCGTTGGTGCAGTCCTTGCGCACCGGTTTTCTGACTGTTCTGAACAACCCGTTGCTTATGCCTCCAAAATGCTCACGGGTGCCCAGCAAAAGTATTCTCAAATTGAAAATGCTCTTCATAAGTTTGGTGTTTTTCTCTAGGGATCCAAATTTCATCTTGTTATGGATCACAAACCACTTGTTTCGTTTTTTCATCCATCAATGTCACTTCCCGACAAGGCTGCACACTGCCTCCAGTGTTGGGCTCCTAACTTGTCTCGTTTCAATTATGAGATTCATTTCCGGCCGACGGCTCAACATGCGAATGCTGATGCACTGTCTCGCCTTCCCATGGTTCCTGATCTGGCATTCGATAGGGACGAACTTTTGTGTTTCCACCTGGATGTTGCCGAGCAGCGGGTTGTGGACGGGTTCCCCATCACCGGGGACCGGCTGGCGGCTGCTACGGGTTCTGACTCTACCCTCTCCTGGATTTTACGCTGTATTCAGATGGGTTGGCCAGATCGTCCATCCGCTATGACTTCTGATCTGTTGCGGAACTACTAAGCTTTGCGTTACCGCCTCACGGCTAGGGATGGTGTTATCCTCCTTTCCACCGAAAATGCTTCGCCACGTGTTGTGGTACCTGCATCTTTGCGTGCTTCGGTCTTGCGCCTCCTTCACCAAGGGCACTGGGGTGTCTCTCGCACAAAATCTCTGGCGCGCTGTCATGTGTACTGGCCCGGCATCGACTCTGAAATTACACACATGGTCGCTGCCTGCGGCCCTTGTGCTTTACAGGCAGCCGCCCCGCAGTCATCTTTGTCACCGTGGCCTTCGCCTGAGAAGCCCTGGGAGCGTATTCATGCTGACTTCGCGGGACCTTTTTTAGGTACTTATTGGCTTCTTGTTATTGACGCCTACTCTAACTTTCCTTTCATTGTCCGTTGCACGTCGCCTACCACCGCAGCAACCACCAATGCTCTAGCTCGCATTTTATCTTTGGAAGGCCTTCCCTCTACTCTTGTTACTGATAATAGTCCGCAATTTACCTCTTCTGATTTTGTGGATTTTTGAGCTCGTCACGGCTGCACGTCACGTCCCCTCCGTTCCATCCACAGTTAAACGGTGAGGCTGAACGTCTGGTCCGCAAATTTAAGGCTCAGATGAGGAAACTCCTGACTTCTTCTGCTGCTGATGATGCGCTTCTCCAATGTCTGGCTTCTTACCGTTTCAGCCCCATGGGCAACCACAGCTCGGCTGAGCTCTTACATGGCCAGCAGCCCCGCACGCTACTTCATCTTCTGCAGCCTTCCACCTCACGGCCGCGGGTGCCTTCGCTTGGCCGGTTCACCGCCAGCGACCTTGTATGGGTACTCAGATGTGGCAGGCGGCCAAAATGGAGTCCTGGCCGATGCCTGTACGAAATCCAGACGAACACGGGTGTTGCAGTGTGTCATTCGGACCAGCTTCGGCCTCATGTGCCGGCAATGCCTGTTCCGGATGCCACTACACCACCTTCGGCTCTACCTGACGCTCGGGATCCTGGAATCTCTCATTACTCACAACACAGTCCTCTCACCATCATCTTGGTGCCAGCACAAGAACTGACGCCAACAGGAGACGTGCCCATGCAGGAACCAGATGACAACCATCTGTCGGAACAACTCCACTCACCACCTTCTCCTACGGACGCGGACACATCGTCCACGTCTCCTGTTATAACGACCGGACTTGCCGCAACGGGCAGATTGGTGCACAGGGCCCCAGCAGATGCCACCCCCACATCTCCTGCATTTCTGCCTGTTTTCATAGGGGACACTTCCGTCCTTACGGGAAGCCTCCTCTTTGAGACTTTACGGCCAGTCAAACAACACCTATGGATATTAGCAATCTACAGGCCACCTCGATCAAGACATGTGCAAAAACTTCAAAGGGGGGAAAAGTGTTGTGACTCTCCGATCTTTCAAAGTGCCGCTGCGCAGTTACGAGCGTCCTCTACATGCGGCGCTGTCTGCCAGCCATGCAGCAGCAGCGCCACCTAAGCGGCCAGCCAACCAGCGGCCACTAGACTCGGACTCAGTTCTGATTTGATTGTTAAAGTGCACACACGTCTTTGTTTACTTGATCTGTGACTTACATGTATTGTGTCGTCCTTGAAATATGTTTGTTAAACTTGAAGTTATAACAGTAGGAGTTCCACAGAGTGAGCTGTCTGGAGGAAAGAGCTCCATGAAATCTAAGAAAGCAAAATGTCAAAAATAATAAATGTATCATAATTATTAATTATGAAGTTGCATATCAGCTCTGTTAGGTAGGTAGCACAGAGAGGCAGTATATGAATAGACAGCTGTCCTCATTTTTCATGTCTTGAGTTGTGCTTTTGAAGATAAAATGAGACGGTAAACTGCATCTCACTTCTTATTTATATGGTGGAGTGAACGAGAACAAGAAGTTAATTTTCAAGAGCTTTATCTGCAGCCTGTATGGAGGTGAAGTCTGAGCCAAGTTGGAAGAAAAAGGCACATGGATTCAGGGCACAGACTAACTGGACCCAGATGAATAATACTTGATGGTGACCGAATATTCAGTAAGCAACATTCACTGTATATAAAATTAATGTTTAGGTGGCAACATATTTAAATGTTTGGTGCATGAGATGAAGTATAACAAACCAATCCGAAGAGCCAGCCAGAAACACCTCGGCAGCACAGTGAGCAATTGGTGCTTGAGAAACAAACTATGATTGGCTGTCATCTGGCCCTAACCATTTGACTCACTGAAATATCTCTCATGGAATTATTTTAATTGAAGTATATAGAACCTTATATGAGTATAATGCATGTAATTCACCTTGGCTGTAGCCACTTTCTAATTAGTTGCACTTTGAGGGCAAATTATGGCTTGATCACTGACCTAGCATGTATTTATTTTAGCACATGTTCCTGCTTTATCTGCCTCCTGTCCATGTACTGGAAGGATGGATATGGCAGTTTTTTTTAACAGAACTAAAATACGTTAAAGATAGATGGAAATGCTGTGCGGGTCTGAAGAACTGTTAAATGGTATTAGTGACATCAACACAAAAGTAATGTAGAGCACCAGACTACTGAGTGGCTAATTGAGAAAGCCTTTCTGTAAAAAATGAAACCACACGTATGGAACCAAAGAGCTGTACCATCTGATATTTGTAAAGAATTTACCTATTCTTGATAAACTTCAAAATTTGGAAAGAACCACAACTACCAGATGATTGGAAACATTTTAATTTGTCCATTACATAGAAAAGGAGACCCAGTTGTTTGTGCTAATTATAAGGGAATGTTTTTTTCCATATGCAAAATACTTTAATCCTAGTTTTATCGACTCTATAGTCACATCTGGAAGGAATTTTTGTGGTTTTCGAAGGAAATGGCCCAGCAGTGGATAATATTTTCATCTTATCAATCCTACTTGAAAAGAAATTTGAATTGATGTTAATATGCTTTTAACAGGTTCCTAGAAAGAATTTGATACTATAAGAGAAACTATCTATGGGGGTACCCACAAGAATTAATTTAGCCTGTAAAAATATCTCCTCAAAAATCTAATTTTAAAGTATGAAACAGTCTCTCAGAATTCTTTTTCTGTTACTTGTGGATTCAAAGAAGGAGATGCTATATCAGCTGTGCTTTTCCATGATGTAGGTTTGGGAGAAAATGGGCAATATATCTATTCATTTGCCACAATATTGTGGAATAATTTACATGGAATCATGTTACCCATGAGTAACAATGTCTAAAAAAACTAGTAGAATGTAAATAGCAAATAGGTTTTATTTGCTTTGCTGGACAAAAGAAGTAAACTTTTTCTAGCAAAATTACGTGGGGACAGAATGACTGGGCAGTACATACCTTGAAGTAAAATTACTAGTACTGCAGATATAAACACCTAAAACTAGATAAATATTACACATAGGTTTCAAAACTTGAATGTTCCTTCCTCAGGAAAGAAGAGAAATAGGTGGGGCAAGTCGGAAAGGGTGGGGATGGGGAGTCTCAGAATTAACCATTGTGAGGCTGAGGGGATACAGAGATAAAGGGGAAGCTGTCTGAGTAGGCAGTCAAAGATAGTGCACTGGTAAACGCTATGCCAGTTTCAGTCAGAGATGATAGGAGGACAGAGTGAAAAGTAAAGTTGGATTGAAAGGAAGAGAGATGAGAAGTGTTATAAGTAATGAAGAACAAGAGGAAATAAGAAAAGGAATTTTTTGGTTGGAAAGGGTGGGGGTAAAAGAGAGCACACACAGGCATTTCTGTTCTGTTGAGTCAGGCTGTAGAGCAAGCTCAGCAACTGTGCGCTGGGTGTCCCCAAGGTGAACAGTACTGTTTTTATTTGTCAACTGACCACCACTAAAATGGGTGATCATTTAAATGGACCCATAACAATGTGCCGATAATGTTAACATCCGTCTACTGCAGTATGATGGAATACGCATGTATCATTTTGAAGACTGCAGACTTGAAGAGTAAAATTCTTCTCTCTTGGAATCAACACAGATCCCACCAACAACATTCCTGTGGAACTCTGTGTGCTGCATTCACTCACAAGATCGATAAGGTAGTAGGTAGTGGCATCTGACTTAATGCTGTGATCCTTGAGTGCAAAACACTGGAGCTTATGGAATATTGGTCTGTATTTGTGATGGGTTCATAAGATTTATTAGCAGGTAGAATGTAGCCTGTCGTTCTAAATTGGGAGTTGTCATGAGATGTGAAAGTAGCATGGGGCATATGCCGAGTGAGTATTATATGGATGTTACTATTCATGATCTATGCAGATGATGTGGTGGGTACTGTTGGGAGTCCTGCAAGACTGCGGATTATATGACTGTTACTATTCACGATCTATGCAGATAATGTGGTGGGTAATGTTGGAAACTCTGCAAGACTGCAGGAGATGTTGTTAAGCTAATGTGGTATCATAGTTTTAAAACTGATGAATTGAAGGATGTTTCTCTCTTCAAAATTCAATCACTAGTTTTGGGGTAGATACAGTAGTTAGAACTTAGGATTTATCTGTTGTGAATGTGAAACTGATCGCTGTCGTATGTGGAATTTCATGGCTTCATATCTAAATAAGAAAATACATCATGTTGGGTAAGGAAGAAACTAGATATGCTATTTCTTTATGGAGAATGCAGAAGGAACAGAAGAGAACAATTGAGTTGTATGCATATAGGTATCCTGACAGGCGGTGTCCAACAAGAATGACAGTTCAGCAAATGTTTAAAAAATTGTTATTAGAAAAGCACTGGAGTACTACACAGATGGTGAGGAACAAACCTGCAATGCCTGGAATAACAAAATTGATGATCTGGCTGCTATTGCTCGTAATCAACATGTTAGCTCCAGAGAAACTCTGATTTCCTTTAGAACAAGTCAGCCTACTGTTCTCTGCATTTTGTATGCACATGTCCATTTCTGTCATGCCAGTTCACCAGCAGATTAACCAACAGGATTTCCGATGATGCACGGAATTTTGTCACTTGTTTGGTACGTGGTTTATGGAGACTATAATTAGTCCTTATGTCATAAAAGAAATGTTAATATGTAAAAGATACACACAATCTCTTACAAAAGTTCTTCCATTTCTCCAGAGGAAGCACTACTTGAAAGAAATGTGTAGTACGAGCTTGGTGGGTGTCCAGTTCACTACTTGGTTGTGGCTTTAAAGTGCTCAACCAGCTCTTTCGAAGCTGCCTGATAGAACATGAAGATGTTATTAGTTGGCCTGTATGTCAGCTTAATTGAAGCTGGGACAGAATGTGTGTATCCCATTTTCCTGCCTCTAGTGATATCCTGTGAAAGTGTGAGAACATTTTTCAAAATGTTGGCAAATAGTGTAACAGGCAGGCATGGGTACCATCCTGGCATACATACAGTCAGACATGTGGAAACTGCTTCACTACTACATCCATGCCAGCTAGCTTACTGGCCCTCATTGTTAATCCACCAGACGGCAATCGATCGGTAACCAGCACTTCTCCACGAATCCTGGAAGTGATGAAGTGATGTGCTAATGCCCATGGCTAACCACGTGCGTGTAGATTAACTAAACTGATAGCTAAAAATTTGGGGTGGGGGGGGGGGGAGGAGGAGGAGGAGGAGGAGAGCAGGGCTGGCCCCATCATGGGATGGTTAAGAGGACAAAGGAGTTTAAATACCTGGGGTACTGGATCCAAACAGATAAGGAGCCAACAAAGGAACAGCCAGAAAACTAGACCTGACCTACAAGCCTAACAGAAAAAGTACAATAAATGGGCATTTGCCTATGAGGCCAAAATCAGACACTAATAACTTGATAGTAAACCGGAAGCATTGTATGCTTTGGAGTGCCTCATTTTAAATAAGAAGGAATGGAAATTGTGAGGAAAATACTGAGATCACAGAATACTACTGATGGGACTTAGAAGAAGAGGAAAAAGGAAGAACTCTACACATACACTGAAAAGCTAACAAACACAATGACGGAGTGGAGGTTTAAGTTCTACTGGCACCTACTAAGGATGGACGAATGCAGACTGACCAAAAGGATCTTCAACTGCATTGTGGGGTTGAAGGTCACATCTGAATGGCTAGATGAGGTGAAGAGTTATACAGTGGAAGTTGGAATTATGCCAGACAAAAGAAAGCAGATGGTATACTCTGTGGAGGTATTGATATTTATTTTTTCTGAAAGAGTCGGGTAAAAGAACCGATTTGGAAATGTTACTTAACATTTATAACATGAGTTCTGTTGTTAATTTTCCCACCAAACCTACACGAGAAAGCATTACACTAATTGGCAGCAGTTTGAATGTGAGCATTTAATCAGTGATATAAATATTTATTCAATAGTTAATGATATTTCTGACAATACACAGCTAACCATACTAAATAACTTACCAGATTGCAATGGAGCACTATTATAAAAAGCATAGTCAGTAACACAGACAACAAAGTTTCATAGCAGCTTTGTAAGAAACTCATTGGAGGGGTGTGTAAAATGTGGCAGATGTCAAATACAAATTTGATATTTTTATAGTTGGGGTTTCTATCAATGTTTAACTACTGCTTTCGCAAGGAAACGATGAAGTATGTCACTAATGAGACATCAAAGAAGCCCTGAATTACAAAAGGAGTCAAAATGTCATATGCAAGGAAAGCAAATTGTTTGAAATAAGTCAGACACAGAAGTAGGTTTGATTAAGTATTACGAGAATTGCTGGACTGTCTTAATAAAAGTGATTAAAAATCTAAAAGCCTCTGTATATTGTCTGCAATTGATAATTCAGATAGTAAAATTAAATATGTGTGGACAGTAGTTAAATGAGAAATGGGGAAATCAGTGAGAAAATGTGAGTGCTCTGTTACTAAATAAAACAGCTATATAACAAATAACAGCAGTCAGATAGCCAACATATTTCATAAATACTTCCTTGAAGTAGCTCAGAAGATTGTCATGGAAAATCCAAATAAAAAGGGCAATAGAAATATTATTCCATGTTATGCCAAAGATATTAAGAATATAATTAAATCCTTCAGAACCAAAAATTCTTATGGAGTTGATATTATTTCAGGTCAAGAACTAGAATTATGTTCTTTATAAACATGCAGTTTATATAGTCATGTATTTAATGTATAATCGTATGAGGGACATTTCCAGATAGATTAAAATATGCTAATGTGAGGTGCTTTTACAAGAAAGGTACTAAGACATTAATATTCATTGGCCACTTCCAATACTTACGTACCTCAGAAGGCATCAGAAAAGATTGTGTGTGCCAGAACCACAACACATCTCCCTCAAAATGAAATACTGAGTCAATCTCAGTTTGGATTTTGGAAGGATCTCTTATCCGAACATGCTATTTTTCAATTGACATACTAGATTATACAAAAGTTAAATGACAGAATATTACTAAGTGGTGTTTTCTGTGACTAGTCAAAAGCATTTGATTGTGTAGTTCACGGTATTTTCCTAGAGAAGCTCAGTGTGATGCACCTTTTGCATTTTTTGCTTTTATGTTTTCATTTTCTTCTGAGGCAAGGAGAACAGGTGAAGTGGTAGCCCAGCATAGAGCCTGTGCCTACCATCATGTATTTTTGATTTTCAAGTGTCAAAAAACATAAGATGTTTTGCCTTTTCCTTGGTAAGAGGAAGGACTTGCTATCTGCTAATGAACGAAGGTTGACTCTAATTATTTTAGAGCATCATCTGTGGTAGGAATTTTGGGTTGAGAGAATAAGTAAAAAAGTCTGTATTTTCTATGTGTAGAAGAAATAATACATTTGTATTCTGTTAGTAAAAATTGAGTTATTTTTCCAAGTGGTACTGTAATATAGAAGAATTCAAGAAACCCACCTGTGTACTCTGGGGCTAATATGAAGATCCAGTTACAAAAGGAATGATGGACACGGTCAAGATTTTGTAAGTGGGATCGGCGATCAGACGTAGTATTATTAATTGGTAAGCATAAGTCTACAGCAAGAGAGAGACTATTTCATCCATGCAGAACTAATATAACTGATATGAACCCATTTACAGGCATAGCCCAGCTTATTGTGCTTGTACGAGTGCCAAAAAATTAATCTCATTATTTCCATATATCTAAACATTTATTATATATTTTTTGCTATATTATATCAGATATTATGTTATTACAAATATTGCTGGTAACTGATTTTCATTCTACATAACTAAAACAGTGCAGAGAGCTATATTAAGAAACTCAAGGAGAGTACACAACATAACATCATCTTCAGAATGGGGAATAACAACCAAAATTGCACTACATAGATAGATACTTGTTTTGATTTTATGCTTGTTATCCATAAACAATCTTCCATCATACAGCCAACAAGAAAAAAATAGTTCTCTTTGCTGGTAATGCAAATATTGTAATCAAACATAGTTGATTAACTTCAGGTACGTGCAAATGTAAATAATATTTTCTAGAAAATTAAGGGGATACGGAATCACCTATCCCCGCAATGTTAATATATGCCTACTATAGGGAACATTTTCTCACAAACTACTGGAGACAGAGAGGTAAAAATTTTACTGTATATGCATTCATATGTTACAACAATACTGAAACAACAGTTTATTGTCAAAGTATTTTCTTACAGAGATATTGTACATTTATTTTTAAGTAAATTTTTTCCATCGCTTTTTACTAGACTATCACCCCTAAGTCTTTTGTAAATCAAGTAATTAAAAAATCGTTGTTTCAGTATGTAATAGGGACCTATGTCACTACGTCATAAAAATTTCAGACTTCTAGGTTGACCAGTACCTGAGATAATGTTCCTAGATGAAGTAAAAAGTAAACTTACGGGAAACGGAGAAAGAAGATTAAAACATTCCTGATCCGTAGCTAATACCCCCTTCACAGTCTTCATAATCATCTTCAAGTCTTCTTTTGGCACCCCTCTGCACCTGTCTTGCTTTTTTCACTAATGTCTTGATTATATTATCAGCATGCCTTAGTCTGTGCTGATCTAAAAAGAACATAGCACGTACCGTACGGGAACCAACACACATACCCAACTTTTGAAGGACCTGGCATTTAGTTATATTTCCAAGATTGAAGGTTGCCACAGCATCATACACACCAAAATGTAGTGTATTAATTCCGACAAACACTGTTTTTGGGAGACGATGCCATATCACACTATTCAAGCACTCGTTGGGGTTCTGCGTTTTTCCGTGAAGACATTTCATCAGAAGACTTCTGTCAGCCAGATCTCTGAAAATGGGCTTTATTTCTGCCATGATGGCTGATGGTAGACTGTGGTGGTGAATGTATTTCTCTCCTGTTGTTAGTCCCCTATTGTATTTACACCAGCTGTTTTCACCTTTGGGGCACAAACCATGTTGTGGATGCTCATCCGTGGATGCGGTGTGGAAATATAAAGCCCATATAGCTCTCCTCATTTCTTCAAGATTGCCTGTATTTTGCCTGATTGCAAGGCCATAGCAGTTCTGAATGTGGTCTATTATGGAATCAGTCAATCTTCCTCTGCCATCCAAGGTTTTCCCATCATCTAGTTTTTTCCCTTTCATAACTGATTTTAACTTTCTCAGCCTGGCACCCATTCTCTTCTGCACATGTCCTATACATTCAAGTTTGCTTATATTTACACTGTTCCCATATGGTTTGCTTTCCAAAACTTCTTTGAATGCTTTAGAGTCACCATCTCCCAGATATTTGACATAGCGAACATTATACCACTGTGAAGAGCGATGAAAAATTTTCTTCACCCCAGCAACCTCCATGCCACCACTACTACCATAATAATTAGCAATACAGTCATCACTGTGTTCATTTTTCAGCCTGCCTGTGCACCTACAGTATTTAGACATTATTGCAACATCAATAACCTTGCCAGTATCAACACTAGTTGCTGTTACAACACCATTGTTGGAGGTGTGGCCCCTTTTCTGCCACGTGCCATCAAACGTCACTGTGAGGTCACGACTGCCGTCATTTTCTTCCACTGCTTCTTCCACAGCAACCTGCATTGACTTCTGTGCTACATCTTCAACTGCAGATCCTAGTACATAATTGTAAGCTTCAAACTTTGAAGGTGCACTTGGAAGATTTAGAACACCACATAGCATATCACCAGCTGCTTTGCCCTTACCAATTGCTCGCAATCCATAAACTAACCTAATATTTACACTATAAAGTTCAGTTTTCTTGTATCCATTATTTACAGTTACTGAAACCGAACTTGGAAACTTACAGCTGTATTTACAAACACTGCATATTAAATTAAACTGGGCAGCCAGGCCAACATGGGATTCTACTTTCAGAGAAACGTTTCCATGACATTTTTTGCAGCACAAACTGTTTTCAAGAGCTTCACACAATATATTCGTATCAATGAGTTCAAAAACTTCATTCCCTCTATCAAGTAAATTATATTTCTCTTCCAAATCTCTTAGTTTTTTATGAGAAGCACTGTTTTCATTTGGTGTAAGTTCGTTCGGCAAATCAGTAATAAGTGGATTCACATTTTCCAACAGTGATGATGATGAACTGCTTTGCTTTGCTAATGAATCATTATTTCTTTTCTTTTGCCAGTTCACACGCTTTTTAAATACTTTTGCTTTAGCTCTAGGCATTTTCAATGCGAAAAATGAAGCACTAAATACGAAATAACTCAACAACAACTACTTTCTTATATCACACTGTTTACAAAACAGTCCCGCCACAAAGTCAAAGAGTAACTTGAGGAAACCAGAGAGAAACATTTTCGGGCAACTAGTGTATAAATAGTCGCTGGAAACCGGGATATTTGAATTCATGTCACTTTAAAGGTACTGCCAAAAAGTTCATGGTCAGCCACGAGAGACGTGTATAACTAAAGCGCAATACCCGATCTCACAAATATATAAAAATAAAATACTTATAATTGTAGTAGAGCTATGTATGATACGTCATTTTAAAGAGGAAACATGGCAGAATATAATACGCCAATAAAAAAAAAATCGATTTTTTTAACCCAAAATCCGATTCCGTATCCCCTTAATAACTGCTTATCTGCTAATGGACTGTCACTGAATTTAGATAAAACACAACAGATGCAGCTGAGTACTGCACAAGGCCTGACCACACCATCAGAGCTGCGTGGAGTGGCCGCGCGGCTTGAGGCGTCATGTAACGAACTGCGCGGCCCCTCCCGCTGGAGGTTCGAGTCCTCCCTCAGGCATGGGTGTGTGTGTTGTTCTTAGCATAAGTTTAGTTTAGGGACCGATGATATAAGCAGTTTGGTCCCTTTAGAATTCACACACACACACACACACACACACACACACACACACACACACACACACCATCAGAAGGAATGCATGAGAGTAAATCAGTAAATGAACAAAATATTCTAAATTCTTAGGTGTTTATATTAATAAGAACTGGAAGCGGAAGTAACACATAATAGATTATTTTAAATGTCGAAACTCTATGACTTTTGCATTATGAATAATATCAGATTCTGGAGACGAATACGTCAAAAAATTGACACAGTTTTCCCATTTTCATTCATTAGTATCTTATGGCATCATTTCCTGAGATAACACATAATTGGGGGAAAAGTATTTGTTGTAAATAAGTGTGTAATGAGAATAAGAGGCATATCTTTAATTGGCCAGACATACTGATAACCCTCTCTGTGCATTCAAATGAAACTATCGATCCAGAGACCTTTTCAGGTCTCAGACATCTATTATGTAAATATACAGACTGAAGCAACAGATGAAAATTTGTACCAAGCCCGGCATTCAAACACTGATCTCCCTCTTACAAGGTCGATGCGCTAACAACTATGCCAGCCTGACACAGTGGCTTTGCACATCTGTATGGTCTATCCTAGCATGCCTCCCTCGTCAATCTAAATTCCTATTCATGCCTCAGCTCACTTGGTATTCTCCCTCAACTCGAACAGTGCAGGAACACAAGTTTGAATCCTGGCCTTGGTACAAATTTTCGGTCATCACTGAAGTGTGCATATATACACCTATGTACATTTCCTCCCTTATGAAGTTTTCTAACAACAATCATCATAATGATGTTAGCTTTACAAATATAATACTTGATGGAGAAGTGGTTTACCCTATCATTCAGCCTTAGTGTGGCATTGAAAGGAGTGAGGTGGTTGTTGTTGTTGTGGTCGTCAGTCCTGAGACTGGTTTGATGCAGCTCTCCATGCTACTCTATCCTGTGCTAGCTTCTTCATCTCCCAGTACCTACTACAACCTACGTCCTTCTGAATCTGCTTAGTGTATTCATCTCTTGGTCTCCCTCTACGATTTTTTCCCTCCATGCTGCCCTCCAATACTACATTGGTGATCTCTTGATGCCTCAGAACATATCCTACCAACCGATCCCTTCTTCTAGTCAAGTTGTGCCACAAACTCCTCTTCTCCCCAATTCTATTCAATACCTCCACATTAGTTATGTGATCTGCCCATCTAATCTTCAGCATTCATCTGTAGCACCACATTTCGAAGGCTTCTATTCTCTTCTTGTCCAAACTATTTATCGTCCATGTTTCATTTCCATACATGGCTACGCTCCATACAAATACTTTCAGAAACGACTTCCTGACACTTCAATCTATACATGATGTTAACAAATTTCTCTTCTTCAGAAACGCTTTCCTGGCCATTGCCAGTATACATTTTATATCCTCTCTACTTCGACCATCATCAGTTATTTTGCTCCCCAAATAGCAAAACTCCTTTACTAGATTAAGTGTCTCATTTCCTAATCTAATCCCCTCAGCATAACCCGACTTAATTCTACTACATTCCATTATCCTCGTTTTGCTTTTGTTGATGTTCATCTTATACCCTCCTTTCATGACACTGTCCATTCCGTTCAACTGCTCTTCCAAGTCCTTAGCTGTTTCTGACAGAATTACAATGTCATCGGCGAACCTCAAAGTTTTTATTTCTTCTCCATGGATTTTAATACCTACTCCGAATTTTTCTTTTGTTTCCTCCACTGCTTGATCTATATACAGATTGAATAACATCGGGGAGAGGCTAAAACCCTGTCTCACTCCCTTCCCAACCACTGCTTCCCTTTCATGCCCCTCGACTCTTACAACTGCCATTTGGTTTCTGTACAAATTGTAAATAGCCTTTCGCTCCCTGTACTTTACCCCTGCCACCTTCAGGATTTGAACGAGAGTATTCCAGTCAACATTGGCAAAAGCTTTCTCCATGTCTACAAATGCTAGAAATGTAGGTTTGCCTTTCCTTAATCTAGCTTCTAAGATAAGCCGTAGGGTCAATATTGCGTCACGTGTTCCAATATTTCTTCGGAATCCAAACTGATCTTCCGCAAGGTCGGCTTCTACTAGTTTTTCCATTCGTCTGTAAAGAATTCGCGTTAGTATTTTGCATCCTTGACTTATTAAACTGATAGTTCGGTAATTTTCTCATCTTTCAACACCTGCTTTCTTTGGGATTGTAATTGTTATATTCTTCTTGAAGTCTGAGGGTATTTCGCCTGTCTCGTACATCTTGCTCACCAGATGGTACAGTTTTGTCAGGACTGGCTCTCCCAAGGCCGTCAGTAGTTCTAATGGAATGCTGTCTACTCCCGGGGCCTTGTTTCGACACAGGTCTTTCAGTGCTCTGTCAAACTCTTCACGCAGTATCGTATCTCCCATTTGATCTTCATCTACATCCTCTTCCATTTCCATAATACTGTGCTCAACTACATCGCCCTTATAGACACCCTCTATATACTCCTTCCACCTTTCTGCCTTCCCTTCTTTGCTTAGAACTGGGTTTCCATCTGAGCTCTTGATATTCATACAAGTGGTTCTCTTTTCTCCAAAGGTCTCTTTAATTTTCCTGTAGGCAGTATCTATCTTACCCCTAGTGAGATAAGCCTCTACATCCTTACATTTATCCTCTAGCCATCCCTGCTTAGCCATTTTGCACTTCCTGTCGATCTCATTTTTGAGACGTTTGTATTCCTTTTTGCCTGCTTCATTTACTGCATTTTTATATTTTCTCCTTTCATCAATTAAATTCAATATTTCTTCTGTTACCCAAGGATTTCTACTAGCCCTCGTCTTTTTACCTACTTGATCCTCTGCTGCCTTCACTACTTCATCCCTCAAAGCTACCCATTCTTCTTCTACTGTATTTCTTTCCCTCATTCCTGTCAATTGTTCCCTTATGCTCCTCCTGAAACTCTGTACAATCTCTGGTTTAGTCAGTTTACCCAGGTCCCATCTCCTTAAATTCCCACCTTTCGATTCGGTTGTTTCCGGACCAGCAGCCCTTAGGCTGCGCAGGGTAGTCGTGCTGCTGTACACTTTTGTAGGCTAAATCTCGGCCAGGAGACTTCAGTTTGGTTGTTTGCTCTTGGACCGCATCTCGCTGAAACAACTTCAGGTGGACTGAAGTCACCTGTTAACTGATACTCTTCCTACAGATGTCACTGCAGCTGATGGCCTCATGAGTCTGGAACAAGTTACTGAGCTGTGTTTATAGTGTATATTTCACCCTCGGGCCACACAAATTGTATCGCGAGTTGCTAAAAAGGAATGGAAAAAGGGGCATAGTAAAACATCATTTAACTGAATTACGAATCGAACTAATTGCTACACTCATCTACATGTACTTGAAAGAGTTGCATAGTTTTTCGTCAACTGAACGGGCCCGGAGAGGCGCTAACGATGTAAATATATGTGCATTATGGTTGTTGGCACTGGATGCTATAATTAACTACGTGACAATCTACGACTGGTAATTCTTACATAGCAAGCATGCGCCTACACACGCAGCCCGACAAAAAAAGGGACTCTCCCATAAGCGTAGGAGGAAACAAAACGAAAGTACACGAGCTGAGATTGTGTGACGTTATTCCTGTAAGAGAGGCGTAATGAGTGGATGATCAAGTGGGTTATTTTTAGTAACAACTTTTATTAAAACAAATAAATACTTAGGCCCAACAGACACTTTACCAAGGAAGTTTCAAACTGAATTTAACAGGACCAAAATTTTTGAAAACTGAATTTGACAAGAAACTGTTTAAATTAAATAACACTAGTAGAAACACAATAGGCGCAATAATAGGAACAACAGTTTGAACACAGTGATAAAACACATTATCTACTTTACTAAAAATCTTGAATTTAAATTCAATGATCAGGCCTAATGGCCGCTTAACCAACTGTTTAAATTTGATTGTGACATAACACACACTACAATAAGAAAAACACAGAGTGGGGCAAATAAAAGTGGCTCGGACGAGTGGATACGATTGGACGTGAATGTATGCGTTAACGGAGGAGAAAAAAGACCAACAGCTGTTCCAAACAAGATGGAGCAACTGCCCATACAGCCGGCCGAACCTTCGAGCACATGTACACAATCTCCACGCCTTACAGAATTGTTAACAGAGGTCAGTCTGGTCGCGGCCGTTGCTGCCCACCCACGTCGCCTGATCTATCAGTGAGCCATTACTTCGTATAGGGAGGCCTTAAGTCTAAGGTACACCGCAAACAACCCTCATAGTCTTCACGAACTGCAGCAGAACATTTTGGATGAGGCTGCAGCAACTGCAGCAGTCCAGCTTCGATCCGCCTTCAGCAACACGCTGACTAGGTGCCAAAAGTGCCAAGGGATGAATGGTGGTCACTTTCAACATCTACTATAGTCAAGTTAGTACTGTATTTCCTTTCCTCGCAGTGTTTCTTTGTACCCTGGAACTCTGTTCTTCGGGCCACTTTTATTTGCTCCACTTTGTAGTTTGAACTCAGTAATTACACTACTGGCCATTAAAATTGCTACACCAAGAAGAAATGCAGATGATAAACGGGTATTTATTGGACAAATATGTTATACTAGAACTGACATGTGATTACATTTTCACGCAATTTCGGTGCATAGATCCTGAGAAATCAGTACCCAGAACAACCACCTCTGGCCGTAATAACGGCCTTGATACGCTTGGACATTGAGTCAAACAGAGCTTGGATGGCATGTACAGGTACAGCTGCCCATGCAGCTTCAACACGATATCACAGTTCATCAAGAGTAGTGACTGGCGTATTGTGACGAGCCAGTTGCTCGGCCGCCATTGACCAGACGTTTTCAATTGATGGGAGATGGGGAGAATGTGCTCGCCAGGGCAGCAGTCGAACATTTTCTGTATCCAGAAAGGCCCTAACAGGACCTGCAACATGCGGTCGTGCATTATAGTGCCGAAATGTAGGGTTTCGCAGGGATCGAATGAAGGGTAGAGCCACGGGTCGTAACACATCTGAAATGTAACGTCCACTGTTCAAAGTGCCGTCAATGCGAACAAGAGGTGACCGAGACGTGTAACCAATGGCACCCCATAGCATCACGCCGGGTGATACGCCAGTATGGCGATGACGAAAACACACTTCCAATGTGCGTTCACCGCGATGTCGCCAAACACGGATGCGACCATGATGATGCTGTAAACAGAACCTGGATTCATCCGAAAAAATGACGTTTTGCCATTCGTGCACCCAGGTTCGTCGTTGAGTACACCATCGCAAGCGCTCCTGTCTGTGATGCAGCGTCAAGGGTAACCGCAGCCATGGTCTCCGAGCTGATGTTCCATGCTGCTGCAAACGTCGTCGAACTGTTCGTGCAGATGGTTGTTGTCTTGCAAACGTCGCCATCTGTTGATTCAGGGATCGAGACGTGGCTGCACTATCCGTTACAGACATGCGGATAAGATGCCTGTCATCTCGACTGCTAGTGATACGAGGCCGTTGGGATCCAGCACGGTGTTCCGTATTACCCTCCTGAACTCATGGATTCCATATTCTGCTAACAGTCATTGGATCTCGACCAACGCGGGCAGCAATGTCGCGATACGATAAACCGCAATCGTGATAGCCTACAATCCAACCTGTATCAAAGTGGGAAACGTGATGGTACGCTTTTCTCCTCCTTACACGAGACATCACAACAACGTTTCACCAGGCAACGCCGGTCAACTGCTGTTTGTGTGTGAGAAATCTGTTGGAAACTTTCCTCACGTCAGCACGTTGTAGGTGTCGCTACCGGTGCCAACCTTGTGTGAATGCTCTGAAAAGCTAATCATTCGCATATCACAGCATCTTCTTCCTGTCGGTTAAATTTCGCGTCTGTAGCACGTCATCTTCGTGGTGTAGCAATCTTAATGGCCAGTTGTGTAGTTGCGTAATTAGATGTGATAGAAGAAGAAACAGGGGTCAAGAGGGAAAATATAGGGGATCCAATATTAGAATCAGAATTTAAAAGAGGTTAGGACGACTTAAGATCAAATATGGCAGAAGAGATAGATAATCATTGGAGGAGATGCCAATAACTCGACTATCCACGTTGGTGTGTAGAATGTGAGAGACTGGAGATATACCATTGTACTTTCGAAAACATCATCCACACAATTCCGAAGATAGCAAGAGCTGACAAGTGCAAGAATTACCCAACAATCAGCTTAAAAGCTGATGCATCCAAGTTGGTAACAAAAAAATACACAGAAGAATGAAAAAGGAAATTGAGGCTCTCTTAGATGACGATTAGTTTGTCTTTAGGAAACGTAAAGGCACCAGAGAGGCAGTTCTCACGTTAAGGTTGACAGTGGAAGCAACACTGAAGAAAAATAAAGACACGTTAATTGGATTTGTTGACCTGGGAAAAGCGTTCGACAATGTAAAATGGTGCAAGATGTTCGAAATTGTGTCGCGGTAAGCTATAGGGAAAGACGGGTAATAACAATAGCTACAAGAAACAAGAGGAAACAATAAGACTGGTAGACCAAGAACGAAGTGCTCGGATTAATAATAAGACAGGGAGGTAGTCTTTCGCCCCTAATCTTCAGTCTATACCTTGAACAAGCAATGACAGAAATAAAGGAAGGTTTCAACGAGTTGGATTCTAATTAGGGGTGAAAGGATATCAGTGATAAGATTCGCTAATGATGTTGCTAGCGTCAGTGAAAGTGAGGAAGAATTACAGGATATGTTGAATGGAATCAACAGCCTAACAAGTGCAGAGTATGGATTGAGAGTAAATCGAAGAATGACGAAGGTAATGAGAAGTAGCAGAAGCAACAACAGCGAGAAACTTAACACTAGGACTGATCGTCACGAAGTAGATGAAGTTAAGGAATTCCGCTACCTAGGCAGTAAAATAGCCAATGACGGACGGAGCAAGGAGGACATAAAAAGCGGACTAGCAATGGCAAAAAGGGGCATTCCTGACCAAGAGAAGTCTACTAGTATCAAAGGGCTTAATTTGAGGAAGACATTTCTTAGACTGTAAGTTTGTAGCACAGCGTAGTTTGATAGTGAAACATGGAACAGAAGAAAGTCAAAGTATTTGAGATGTGGTGTTACAGAAGAATATTGAAAACTGGGTGGGCTAATAAGGTAAGGAATGAGGAAGTTCTCACCAGATTCGGCGAGAAAAGGAATACATGGGAAACACTGACAAGACGAAAGAACAGGATGATAGGACATTTGCTATCTACTATGGCACCAGAGGGTAAAAACTGTAGAGAAAGACAGAGATTGGAATGCATCCAACAAATAATTGAGGACAACAAATTACGCATTATTTCAACCGAAACTGGCCGAGAACAAATGTGTTTCATTATTTACTGCACTCCCCTCGTTTATAAGAATCATATACTATTTGTGCCAGGAGGGACCATTGTAAAAATAATAATAATTATATTATGAATAGTAATAATTATTTGTGGCAGGGAGATCCATAGTGAAATTGTAATAACTACGTCTTATGCGATTTGCGGCAGGAAGGTGCATTGTAAAAGAAGAAAATTAAACCTTACATAATTTTATATAGGAAGATCGATAGTATTAGTTAACCACAGGGGCGTCTATGGAGAAACCAGAGCTAGTTTTGCTTAAAAAAATGACAGAACCCACATAAAACTACGCGCAGAAAGCTGGCTGCAAATAGGTGTTACTGGCAATGACATTCTAAATTGAGAATGTAATCTTTAACACAAAGATAGGTTGAACGCCGGTGGTGGAAACGTCTTTATAGCAGTAAGAAACAATACCTAGGGGGATGAAATCTGCTAGTGTTTCCATGCGGGTAGCTGCGTCGAAATTCCACGACGTTTCGATGAGTGTCGTTTTTATCATCGGAATTCCGACTCAGCCATTCGGATGGAAGCCAGAGAAGATTTTATCTGCAGTATACGCCGGGAAAGCCTATATTCACACGTCTCTAAGGAGTTTGGTATAGATTCCGAATGCGAAATAATCTGGATGAAGGTACAGTAATTGTTAAAGGTGGGTTAAACATGGTCATCGGAAGGTTTTATAGACCCGCTGCCTCAGAAGCAGTACTGACTCAGCATTTCAGTGGAAACTTGTAGGATACGTCACGTAAATTTCCTGACCATCTTATTGTATTAGTTGGAGATATGAACTTAACCGGTATAAACTGGGAAGCTAAAGTGATAAGGCATGTAGCTGGGACATGGAGTAAGTGAAATTGTTCTACATGCGTTATCCAAGAATTACCTTGAGCAGCTCATCAGAGAACCGACTGGTGCAAGCAACAGATTACATCTTCCGGCCACCAACGGACCCGAACAGCGCAGAACAAGGAATCATTGTTCATAAGGCTGTTACAGCATCACATAATGCAGCTGTAAATGGGAATGTAAACAAAGGCAGGAAGAAATTCCTGCTCAACAAAAGAAATAAAAAGAAAAAAAGATTTCGGATTACTTTTTTGGTCAACACGAAAAATTCATCTACCAGTACGGTTCTAGATAGAGTAAGCAAAAGAACTTGGTCATCTTCTATCAGAAGACTACTGTAGGTCGCTGGAGGAGCGGAACCTTTTTAGTGATTGGAAAAAAAAAACTGTAGGTCATTCCCGTTTCCAAGAAGGGTCGTAGAACAGTTGCACAACGCTATAGGCATATGTCTCAGATGCCGGTGTGTAATAGAATTTTGGAACATGTTTTATACCAACATATTATGACATTTCTGGAGACTGAAATTCTCCTTCGTAGGAAACAAAATTGGTTCCGAGAATAATGATCGTCTGAAACCCAGTTCGCGCTGTTAGTCCACGAGACCCACAAAGCTGTAGGTACAGGCGCCCAGGTAGATGCCGCATTCCTTGACTTCCAGAAGGCGTTCGACACAGTTCCACCCTGCTACCTTGGTGCCTCCAGACCGCATGCTGAAGGATCGCAGTGTATCACTTATCTTTTACTACTTCTTCTCGTATACGCTTAACATTGTCAAGCCAGGAGGCGATCTAGATTAATGCAGAAAAAGAAGTACAGCTTCAGACAGCTAAGATCGCTGTTGTACAGCCTTTATTGTGATGATCGGTATCAGCAAACTACGTTGCCATCATCAGATTTCTGCACTACATTTCACTGAATTTGACCAAGTGCACCTTATATCGTACCATATCACAGAACCGTTGTTGTTTTTGTAGTTTTCAGTCCTGAGACTGGTTTGATGCAGCTCTCCATGCTACTCTATCCTGTGCAAGCTTCTTCATCTCCCAGTACCTACTGCAACCTACATCCTTCTGAATCTGGTTGGTGTATTCATCGCTTGGTCTCCCTCTACGATTTTTACCCTCTACGCTGCCCTCCAATGCTAAATTGGTGATCCCTTGATGCCTCAGAACATGTCCTACCAACCGATCCCTTCTTCTAGTCAAGTTGTGCCACAAACTTCTCTTCTCCCCAATCCTATTCAATACCTCCTCATTAGTTATGTGATCTACCCATCTAATCTTCAGCATTCTTCTGTAGCACCACATTTCGAAAGCTTCTATTCTCTTCTTGTCCAAACTATTTATCGTCCATGTTTCACTTCCATACATGGCTACACTCCACACAAATACTTTCAGAAATGACATCCTGACACTTAAATCTATACTCGATGTTGACAAATTTCTCTTCTTCAGAAACGCTTTCCTTGCCATTGCCAGTCTACATTTTATATCCTCTCTACTTCGACCATCATCAGTTATTTTGCTCCCCAAATAGCAAAACTCCTTTAGTACTTTAAGTGTCTCATTTCCTAATCTAATACCCTCAGCATCTACCGACTTAATTCGACTACATTCCATTATCCTCGTTTTGCTTTTGTTGATGTTCATCTTATATCCTGCTTTCAAGACACTGTCCATTCCATTCAACTGCTCTTCCAAGTCCTTTGCTGTCTCTGACAGAATTACAATGTCATCGGCGAACCTCAAAGTTTTTATTTCTTCTCCATGGATTTTAATACCTACTCCGAATTTTTCTTTTGTTTCCTTCACTGCTTGCTCAATATACAGATTGAATAACATCGGGGAGAGGCTACAACCCTGTCTCACTCCCTTGCCAACCACTGCTTCCCTTTCATGCCCCTCAACTCTTATAACTGCCATTTGGTTTCTGTACAAACTGTAAATAGCCTTTCGTTCCCTGTATTTTACCCCTGCCACCTTCAGAATTTGAAAGAGAATATTCCAGTCAACACTGTCCAAAGCTTTCTCTAAGTCTACAATTGCTAGAAACGTAGATTTGCCTTTCCGTAATCTAGCTTCCAAGATAAGTCGTAGGGTCAGTATTGCCTCACGTGTTCCAATATTTCTACTGAATCCAAACTGACCTTCCCCGAGGTCCGTTTCTACTAGTTTTTCCATTCGTCTGTAAAGAATTCGCGTTAGTATTTTGCAGCCGTGACTTATTAAACTGATAGTTCGATAATTTTCACATCTGTCAACACCTGCTTTCTTTGGGATTGGAATTATTATATTCTTCTTGAAGTCTGAGGGTATTTCGCCTGTCTCATACATCTTGCTCACCAGATGGTACAGTTTTGTCAGGACTGGCTCTCCCAAGGCTGTCAGTAGTTCTAATGGAATGTTATCTACTTCCGGGGTTTTGTTTCGACTCAGGTCTTTCAGTGCTCTGTCAAACTCTTCACGCAGTATCATATCTCCCATTTCATCTTCATCTACATCCTCTTCCATTTCCATAATATTGTCCTCAAATACATCGCCCTTGTATAGACCCTCTATATACTCCTTCCACCTTTCTGCATTCCTTTCTTTGGTTAGAACTGGGTTTCCAACTGAGCTCTTGATACTCATACAAGTGGTCCTCTTTTCTCCAAAGGTCTCCTTAATTTTCCTGTAGGCAGTATCTATCTTACCCCTCGTGAGATAAGCCTCTACATCCTTACATTTGTCCTCTAGCCATCCCTGCTTCGCCATTTTGCACTTCCTGTCGATCTCATTTTTGAGATGTTTGTATTCCTTTTTGCCTGCTTCATTTACTGCATTTTTATATTTTCTCCTTTCATCAATTAAATTCAATATTTCTTCTGTTACCCAAGGATTTCTACTAGCCCTCGTCTTTTTACCTACTTGATCCTCTGCTGCCTTCACTACTTCATTCCTCAAAGCTACCCATTCTTCTTCTACTGTATTTCTTTCCCTCATTCCTGTCGATTGTTCCCTTATGCTCTCCCTGAAACTCTGCACAACCTCTGGTTTAGCCAGTTTATCCAGGTCCCATCTCCTTATATTCCCACCTTTTTGCAGTTTCTTCAGTTTTAATCTACAGTTCATAACCAATAGATTGTGGTTTGTATCCACATCTGCCCCTGGAAATGTCTTACAATTTAAAACCTGGTTCCTAAATCTCTGTCTTACCATTATATAATCTATCTGAAACCTGTCAATATCTCCCGGCTTCTTCCATGTATACAACCTTCTTTTATGATTCTTGAACCAAGTGTTAGCTATGACTAAGTTGTGCTCTGTGCAAAATTCTGCCAGGCGGCTTCCTCTTTCATTTCTTACCCCCAATCCATATTCACCTACTACGTTTCCTTCTCTCCCTTTTCCTACTACCGAATTCCAGTCACCCATGACTATTAAATTTTCGTCTCCCTTCACTATCTGAATAATGTCTTTTATTTCATCACACATTTCTTCAATTTCTTCGCCATCTGCAGAGCTAGTTGGCATATAAACTTGTACTACTGTTGTAGGCGTGGGCTTCGTGTTTATCTTGGCCACAATAATGCGTTCACTATGCTGTTTGTAGTAGCTTACCCGCATTCCTATTTTTTTATTCATTATTAAACCTACTCCTGCATTACCCCTATATGACTTTGTATTTATAACCCTGTATTCGCCTGACCAAAAGTCTTGTTCCTCCTGCCACCGAACTTCACTAATTCCCACTATATCTAACTTTAACCTATCCATTTCCCTTTTTAAATTTTCTAACCTACCTGCCCGATTAATGGATCTGACATTCCACGCTCCGATCCGTAGAACGCCAGTTTTCTTTCTCCTGATAACGACGTCCTCCTTAGTAGTCCCCGCACGGAGATCCGAATGGGGGATTATTTTACCTCCGGAATATTTTACCCAAGAGGACGCCGTCATCATTAACCATACAGTAGAGCTGCATGCCCTCGGGAAAAATTACGGCTGTAGTTTCCCCTTGCTTTCAACCGTTCGCAGTACCAGCAGAGCAAGGCCGTTTTGGTTAGTGTTACAAGGCCAGATCAGTCAATCATCCAGACTGTTGCCCCTGCAACTACTGAAAAGGCTGCTGCCCCTCTTCAGGAACCACACGTTTGTCTGGCCTCTCAACAGATACCCCTCCGTTGTGGTTGCACCTACGGTACGGCTATCTGTATCGCAGAGGCACGCAAGCCTCCCCACCAACGGCAAGGTCCATGGCTCATTTGGGGAGGTATCACAGAACCATATTTTGTGAAATGTGAACGATCGTATATCAGCAACTCAAGCATAAAATAACTATTGCGTAAAACAACGTACAATTGCACTGCTTATATAAGCTCATGTTTGTACATTAGCAGTGTCAAGACCCTTCATTCTGTCTGGCACGGAATATGAGACCAGCTGTATGGATTGAAGAGTTTCTAGCAAATAGAACAGAACATGTCAGACGTAAAAGTAAATTCGGGAATACTTCAAGGGGCTGTTATGCGACCATTACTTTTCGTAATGCATAAATGGCCTAATAGATACATCGGAAGCTCCATCAGGCTTTTCGTGACTGATGCCGTTGTATATAGAGAAGTCGAAACGCTAGAACACTGTAGTGAAATGCAAGATGATCTGCAGAAGACCGACGTTTGGTTCGGGGATTGGGAGTTGACCCCCAACGTAAACAAATGTAACGTATTATGCATAAATAACTAGAAAGTTCAATTATTGTAGAATTAGACGATTGTAGAACAATCACTGGGAGCAGTCACATCCATAAAATATATTAGAGTTTGCATATGGAGCGATTTAATGTGTGAAAACCTCATAAAACTAATCATAAATCAGGCAGATGCCAGGCTCATTGGACGAATCCTCAAGAATTGTAGGCCATGCACTATGGAGGTACCTTACAAAACGTTCGTTCGGCCAGCACTCGAACGTTGCTCGCCAGTCTGGGATCCGCCCCAGTCACGGTTGATAAAGGATATATAGGAGATCCAAAGAAGAGCAGCGCGTTTCGTTACAGGTTCGTTTAGTAAGCGCGGAAGCGTCACGTAGATGCTCAGCCAACTCCAAAGAAGACTTCTGCGTCACGTTATGGTCTACTGTTAAAGTTCCGAGAGTGTACGTTCCTAGAAGAGTCAACCAATGTATTGGTTTGGTTCAAATGGCTCTGAGTACTATGGGACTTAACATCTGTGGTCATCAGTCCCCTAGAACTTAGAACTACTTAAACCTAACTAACCTAAGGACATCACACACATCCATGCCCGAGGCAGGATTCCAACCTGCGACCGTAGCGGTCACGCGTTTCCAGACTGAAGCGCCTAGAACCGCACGATGTATTGGTTTCTCCACTGTATTGTACACTGCGAAGAGACCGTGGATGTAAAGTCATATGGATTAGAGGGCACAGGAACACTTACCAGGAATCGCTCTTCCTGCGAACCATTCATGACTGGAACAGGGAAGGGGGCAGCGGCAGTGGTAAAGGAAGTAGCACCCGCAACACGCCATTGGCTGGCTTGCGTACTACAGCTGGACTACAGCTGGAGTTGTAAGTTTCTCGTCATTCTATAAGACCCCATCTCAAAAATTTCAATTCTCTTGCTTTCCAGGAAAACTACAGCCCATGATTCGCTTCCTTACAAATCTTCGCTCCACACTTGCATTCTCAGAAATTTCATTCTTAAATGAAGAGCTATTTTCGAAACAATACGACTTCTTTTGGGGATGCATACCCACGATTATCTTGTCATTTCTTCAATGGTCGTGCTTTATTTTGCTTACAATGCAGTAGAATTTCTTCTCTTCATCTAGTATGTGGTCCCCAATTTTGATTTTAAGTTTATTGATCATCTCATTTCTGCTGCTACTGAATAGTTTATTCTTCGGTTCACTCTCAATCCATATTCTATGCTTAGCATACAGCTCGTTCCCATCCACCACATCACGTAATTCTTCTTAAATTTTTCAGAAGATGACAACGTCATTATCGAATGTTGTCACTGATATCCGTTCATTCCAAATTTTTATCTAAATCTTGGAATTTTCTTCTCGAATTGTAATCTAAATCTCGAATCTTTCTTCTAATTCCTTCATTGCTTTTTCGAGGTACAGATCATAGGTTCATTTTTCAGTATGTTTTCACAAATATAACACCGGCTATTAGTGCTGTTCAAACTGCTTATGGTACTGCTGCTACCATCACCACCACCACCTCCACCACTACTACTACTACTACTACTGCTACTACAATAACAACGACCCAAGCATTACAAATGCACTGCTCAGAAGAATTAGGGGAACCACATGTATCAATACCGAGTATGTTAAATCTATTTTGATACACTACTGGCCATTAAAATTGCTACACCAAGAAGAAATGCAGATGATAAACGGGTATTCATTGGACAAATATATTATACTAGAACTGACATGTCATTACATTTGCACTCAATTTGGGTGCATAGATCCTGAGAAATCAGTACCCAGAACAACCATCTCTGGCCGTAATAACGGCCTTGATACGCCTGGGCATTGAGTCAAACGGAGCTTGGATAGCGCGTACAGGTACAGCTGCCTATGAAGCTTCAACACGATACCACAGTTCAACAGTAGTGACTGGCAGTATTGTGATGAGACAGTTGATCGGCCACCATTGACCAGACGTTTTCAATTGGTGAGAGATCTGGAGAATGTGCTAGCCAGGTCGTTGAGTACACCATCGCAGGCGCTCCTGTCTGTGATGCAGCGTCAAGGGTAACCGCAGCCATGGTCTCCGAGCTCATAGTCCATGCTGCTGCGAACGTCGTCTAACTGTTCGTGCAGATGGTTGTTGTCTTGGAAACGTCCCCATCTCTTGACTCAGGGATCGAGACGTGGCTACACGATCCGTTACAGCCATGCGTATAAGATGCTTGTCATCTCGACTGCTAGTGATACGAGGCCGTTAGGATCCAGCACGGTGTTCCGTATTACCCTCCTGAACCCACCGATTCCATATTCTGCTAGCAGTCATTGGATCTCGACTAACGCGAGCAGCAATGTCGCGATACGATAAACCGCAATCGCGATAGGCTACAATCCGACCTTTATCAAAGTCGGAAACGTGATGGTACGCATTTCCCCACTTTACATGAGGCATCACAACGTTTCACCAGGCAACGCTGGTCAACTGCTGTTTGTGTATGAGAAATCGGTTGGAAACTTTCCTCATGTCAGCACGTTGTAGGTGTCGCCACCGGCACCAACCTTGTGTTAATGCTCTGAGAAGGTAATCATTTGCATATCAGAGCATCTTCTTCCTGTCGGTTAAATTTCGCGTCTGTAGCACGTCATCTTCGTGGTGTAGCAATTTTAATGGCCAGTAGTGTATAAACGGTACCTGTGGTTATTGCATAGCTTGATATATTCACTTTCAAAGTAGTCGACAATTAAAATCATTTGCCCTCTATTGGCGGTGTTATATATTACAGTATCAGGCGAACCCTCAGGAGGAAATGAGTACCGGTGTCCAGCGTTTTCTAATGAGGTGGCAGTTATCATCGCAATTGATCATTGTATTCAACCAAGCACATTAAGTGCGACATCTTAATGCAGTGCAAGTTGCAAGAGCGGTATGTTTGATTCATAAGGGATCGACTTTCAGTCGTAATGCAGGAGGTGACAATGTCTCTCCATGTGGTACCCCCAAGGTTGTGGGGAGACAGGTCAGTAAACAAGACAAGTTTAACAAGATCGCTGACGCATTACAACCCCACGTAGACCTATATGTGGCCGTACCTGCGTTGCGACGTCGTACAGATACCGCCAAAGCAATGCAAGACTATCTCAGAAGGGCTAGTGAAGCCGCTGTGTACGATGAACAGGTTACGAGAAAGGACGTTACGATCCAGGCGTCCTGTTCGTGTACCTCGCTTGACAAGACAACATCTGGCCCATAGTTCTACCGTTCTCATGTAAACTGGAAACTTCGTCGCTGACGAAACGTGTTATTCACAGACGAATCTTCTAGGCGCGCAGTCCGGAACCGTGCGACTGCTACGGTCGCAGGTTCGAATCCTGCCTCGGGCATGGATGTGTGTGATGTCCTTAGGTTAGTTAGGTTTAAGTAGTTCTAAGTTCTAGGGGACTGATGACCACAGCTGTTAAGTCCCATAGTACTCAGAGCCATTTGAACAGACGAATCCACATATCATCCCACGCAAGGTGATGGCTATGTTCGTGTGCGGAGACCTGCCAAACGTTTTCCAGGAAATCGATAGATTCCCAAGGTTCTGTGAAGTTGTGGGGAGGCGTCATTGTTGACAACCCTACGGATCTTGTCGTTATTCATGGTCGCCTTACCGCCAGTTAGGACATCGAACAGATCACGTTGGACCGTGTGGTGGCTGCAGCATACGGTGGTGGTCCTGGATTCCTTCTAATGCCAGGGCCTATGTGGCGAGCGTCAGTAGGGGTATTTTGCGAAGTCAGGAAGGTGAAGTAGTGGAGTGGCTGACGCAGATTCCTGGGCTAATCACCATCGTGCGTATGTGGGACACGCTTGACAGACGTGTACGCGGTCGTTATGTTCAACCACAGACACTCGAAGAATTTTCGTGGGCTCTCAAGAGTGGGAACGGATACCACAGGGTGACCTCCTTAGACTTACGGGGAGCATGCCAAGTGGGTGTCAGGCAGTGATAAACTCTCACGGAGGTCACACACGTTACTGAAGTTCTCAAAGTCCGATGAAAAGCACTCAGGATGAAGGGGTGAATGATTGATATCATTTTGTTTTCGACAACTGTCGGACATTTCAATTCCTTTTAGGCAAAAGATGGAAGATTTAATGATGTTTTGTAGCGTACTTAATTTATGGAAGATAACGGTACAATTTGGTAACGTACCCAGTCCTCAATTATTGCTCAGTGGATTATGCCAACGCGCAAAGTCACGTTCCCCTAATTATTTTCAGCAGTGTATAGTACTACCACCTCCAACTTCATTTGCAACTTCTGCTAAAATGGTTCAAATGGCTCTGAGCACTATGGGACTCAACATCTTAGGTCATAAGTCCCCTAGAACTTAGAACTACTTAAACCTAACCAACCTAAGGACATCACACACACCCATGCCCGAGGCAGGATTCGAACCTGCGACCGTAGCAGTCCCATGGTTCCGGACTGCAGTGCCAGAACCGCACGGCCACCGCGGCCGGCAACTTCTGCTAAAACTTACGCTACAAATACTAATGCTTCTACTACGAAGACTTGTGATAATATTAGGGTTGCTCGCCCTTGGAGGACAGGTAAGTAGTGTATTGTCTTGTGTAGCTTCCCTGTTGTCTGATATTATTGGAACGTTCTGCACTAGGTCGGCCATGATGTCAGATCCAGCAACATCTTGGTGCCGCCAGACCGCATGCTGACGGGTGACAGCGCATCATTTATCTTTCACTAATTCTTCTCGTATATGCTTGACATTGTCAAGCTAGGAGGCGATCTAGATTAATGCAGAAAAAGAAGTACACCTTCAGACACCTAAGATCGCTGTTGTGATGATCGGTTTCAGCAAACTACGCTGCCATTATCAGATCTTCTGCACTGCATTTCACTGATTTGACCAAGTGCATCTTATATCGTACCGTATCACAGAACCATATTTTGTGAAATGAGAACAACAGTATATCAGCAAGTCAAGCATAAAATAACTATTACGAAAAACAACGTACCTATTCACTGATTATACAAGCTGATTTTCGTACATTAGCAGAGTCAAGACTCTTCATTCTGCCTGACATTCATTCCGTTATCGTACGAGCTTGTATAATCAGTGCAGTACGTACGTTGTTTTACAGGGTGACAATTATTGAACCATATGAAATAAAATCGTCATAACTTCTGAACGGTTTGCGTTAGGACGCTCAAACTGCACGGTTGGCCGCGGGGCATGACGGGAATTAGTATGCGGACGCATGGTTTGGTTTAACAACGAAGCCCATTTTCATTTGGATGGGTTCGTCAATAAGCAAAATTGACGCATTTGGGGGTCTGAGAATCCGCATTTCGCGATCGAGAAGTCTCTTCACCCTCAACGGGTGGCCTCGCCGCCAACGAAGTGATTGCTTTTGGTGACATCATTTGCAATAGCGACTGCGCGAATTGACGGTACCTCGTACGGAAAGAAAGAGTAGCTGATGCTACTGAGCACTCGGCCGCGAGCATTTCCGACGACTTCTTGGGCTCTTATTCGTGATGGCATTCAGACAGGCAAGGGTGCTGTCGATTGTTACATACGAATGCGAAATACCTGCATTGTGCGTTTCCGCAAAGTGATTTTTACGCCAAAGTTGCGATCGTCCTACAAGTTGTGTCGGATGTGGAGCACAGAGCGTAGCAGTTTCCGTGGTGTAGCGGTTATCACGTCTGCCTAACACGCAGAAGGTCCCCGGCTAGATTCCGGGCGGAAACACTTTTTCGTCGCACTCAACAAGACACTTGCTACAATCTCTACTGTTACCATTTAAATCAATTTCAAACGTCCCACCACCAGGGTGCAGACGGCTCAAATGATACATGAAACTCTTTCAGAACCGGCTACTTGGTTTTTGTGCTTACCTGGAGGGCTGGAAATGCGCGGAACAGCCGCCAGCATGACGGTAGTTGCCACACGTTTGCACAAAACGCAAGGGCTCGTCCGGGATTTGAACCCGGGACCTCCTGCCCCCGATGCAGGAATCATACCCCTAGACCAACGAGCCTGCTCGTAGCGGCTAAGCGCTGCACATGACTGACGCCTCCGTTCTTGGTATCAGCATTCAGAACTGCTGCTCACCCAGTGTTCTCCCTGGCTGTTGCGGTTTGATTGTTTTCATCGATGTCTTTTACTATAGCAACTTCTAGAATCGGTGGGAGCTCGTAGCCGACGCCCTTGCTTACGCAGGAAAAATCTGTTGCCACTGCGGGTGGAATAATCGGTGCGGTATTCCTTGATGGCACGGTGACTACCGAACGGTACGTGAGGGTTTTGGAAGACGATTTCATCCCCATTACCCAAAGTGACCCTGATTGCGACAAGATGTGGCTCATGCAAGACGGAGCTCGACCCGATCAAAGCAGGTGACTGTTGATGTCCTGGAGATGGAGGAGCACTTTGTGGACCGCGTTCTGGCCCTAGGGTACCCAGAGGCTACTGGCATGGATCTCGATTGGCCGCCATATTCTCCGGATCTGAACACATATGACTCCTTTTTGTGGGGCTATATTAAAGACAAGGTGTACAGCAATAACCCCAAAACTGGTGCTGAGCTGAAAAGAGCCATTCAGGAGGTCATCGACAGCATCGATGTTCCGACACTTCAGCGGATCATGCAGGATTTCGTTATTCGTCTGCCCCACATCATCGCCAGTGATGGCAGCCATATCAAATATGTCATAATCTAAAGCTGAATATCTGTAGTGGCGTTTACATGTTGAATAAAGTGTGTACACGCCATAGTTTTTAACTAATTTACGTCTTTTTCATATAGTTCAATAATTGTCACCCTGTATATAATAGTTATTTTATGCTTGACTTGTTGATATGGTGCTGTTGTTCTCTTGATCATGAAATATCGTACTGTGATATGAGACAATATAAAGTGCATTCGGTCAAGATTCAGTGAAAAATAGTGCAGAAGATCTGATGACGGCAACGTAGTTTGTTGAGACCGGTCATCACAATAAAGGTTGTACAATAGCGATCTTGGTGTTTGAAGTTGTACTTTTATTTCTGAATTCTTCTAGGGTATGCAAGCGACCGCCTCCATTCATTGTCCCGCTATTGAGTCGAGTGATCATAGAGCTCTCAGTCTTACTTCTCGTGTCCCTGGGCTCGGCTAGTGGCCTTCCTCGAGTTGGTTGTAGTGTCTGTTTACTAAAGTTGAGCTTTGCTTTTTCTGAGACAGGTTCGACGAGAAAATTTAGAGTATCAAACTCTTCTTTGACTCTAAGGCTAGGCGCAAATTGAGAGGCGTGTAGCACGTGTGACGTGACACGATACTACAGCGCGTGCCGCACGAGTCGCGCGGGTGCAGCGCATATTGCGACGCGTACACCATACTTGGCACGCGCCGACTGGCGACGCTCGGCGCTGACAGAACCGAAGCGCGCGCAACCTCTTATCTTTCTCAAACGATTTTACAGAAAGTATTCACTGAAAATATTTGATTTTTGCCTTAACTTGTAGCGTTATTTGTCAGCTTCGTGGCGAAGTGCCCATCATCTCGCTAATGACCACTCTTATTGTGATGTACACATTTTAGTAAGACACTACGCAAAACTCAAAAAATTAGGGGTCGCTATGATTTTGCGTTTGGTGCGTATTACACCATATGTTGGTGCGTATGAAATTTAGCTAACATGTTGAATTTTTGTTTAGACTTGGGAGGAGGTCTCTGTCTGCCTCCGATATCGAGAAAATGGATCCCATGTAGCGCGCTCACTTCTGATCTCACGCCCGCGAGAATGAAATACTCGCAACATCTCTTCTATCTCCTAAACCGCTCGAGACATCGAAACGAAAGTTTGGCGAATGATAGCACACAAGGAGGAGAGTTTTTCACCAGTTCTTAAACACACGGAACTTTCTTATGTATGGCGATATAGCAGTACTTATACTTCTCTTTTTATTTATTTCACTCCAGTGACTAATTTTTTAAGAGTTATCGACAGCTAGCGAAACAAGAGCTTTCTAGTATGAAAATAAACATGAAATTTCTTCTTTTATGTTACTGCAAACCGACACTATGAGGTTTTTCGTACCCTATTGAGCTCTGTCATTGCCAATTACTTGTTTAATGAGGCACTGCGTTTCGCAATTCTGTCGCAATAGCTGCTGAGAGATGAGTTTGGCAAATTACACTGTGACAAAGGAAGTACAATTAAACCAGTCACCAAGAGAAATGTGGCCGCTACTCACAAACGGTGATGCTTCTACGAATGATAAAAGGTTAACAACTCACACAAAAATAGATTGCCAATTCTGTTGGAATTTTTGTGGAATCCCCGTAACCCATCGTATTTTTAACACTGAGCGACTGGAATGGAAACTTACCAAAGGATTTTATTTCTTCTCTTGATATGAGCAGTATTAAAATAATGACGAGCGTTCCTTCAGGCGGAATGATAGGCACATACCAGACACTGTTTACTCACCTAGGGCTTGCCAAACTGACAATGTGTGATCGCAAATAAAATAGTTGTTATTGAGAAAAATAAAAAAATTGATCTGTCGCACAAAACAATGATCAGTGTATTCTCAGCAGCGGAGGATAATGCGCGCGACAGGAATGCACAAGCTAGCCATGTGTGCCTCGTGCGTTGCAGTTCGAAAAACATTGTCATGAAAGTAGATCTGCCTTTGTCAGCAGTACATTTCAACAAATTAAATATATCTAATCATAACATTCTTTTAGGATATTCCTACTTTCGTAATAATACCGACCATTTTCTTCATTTGTGTAGCCTGTTGTATAATTAGTTTATTAATGCTGATAATGTGCATGCAACAACTGAAATGCTTTTTCTCATCACGGCGAACCAATTAAAACGTTGTTATTTGTGACTGCTTTTCGGCTGTTTCTAGCTTGCAGTAGAAATGTAATGTTCACATGTATGTAGTACAGTGAGACTTCTATACTTCAGATCTTGGACGCTTTTTACCAGGAGCACAAAGGGATCACACCTGTGGGGATTATCCCTTCTAAATTTTTGTAACAGATCGCACAGATACGCCAGAATACTAGGCAGCGAGAAGATAACCTTGTATTACTTTCCTGCCTTGCTTCTTAATCACATGATTTTATAATATTCCTTGCTTCCTTATTCACTACCCTCTGTCCCTTCTTGCGTTATGAAAACATCGCGGAGGCATATGATACAATTCCAGTGGCCAATGGCTCACCAGTTACTGAAGTATGCATTTTCGCGCCACACCCGCTATACGCGTCTCAATTTGCGCCTAGCCTAATTACGCACCAGAGAAGCAGTTCTGACATTGCGAGCGATAATGGAACCTTCTTAAGAAAAGTCAATACAAATTCAAAGGGTTTGTCGACCTGGAAAAAGCGCTCGACAAAGTAAAATTGGGCAAGGTGTTCGAAATTACAATAAAAATTGGGGTAAGCTATAGGGAAAGACGGATAGTGTACAATATATACAAGAGCCAAGAGGGAAGAAAAAGAATGGAAGACAAAGAAGGAAGTGCTCGGGTCAAAAAGTGTGTAAGACAGGGACTTAGTCCTTTACCCGTACCGTTCAGTCTATACATCGAAGCAGCAATGAGGAAAATAAAAGGTTCAAGAGTGGGATTAAAATTCGTGGTGAACGGTCATCAATGATAAGATTTGCTGATGACATTGCTACCCACAGTGAAAGTGGAAGAGAATTAAATGACGTGCTGAATAGAATGAACAGTCTAATGGGTGCGGATTATGGATCGAAAGTAAACGGACGAAAGACGGGAGTAATGAGGAGCAGCAGAAACGGGACTAGCGATAAACTTAAGATCAAAATTGCGGTCCACGAGGTAGACGAAGTTAAGGACGTCTGCTACCTTGGAAGAAAAATAACACTTGACGGACGAAGAAAGGATGACATAAAAAGCAGATTAGTGCAGCAAAGGGGGCGTTCTTGGCTAATGGAAGTTTGCTAGTATCAAACGTCAGTCTTAACCCCGGGAGGAAATTTCTGAGAATCTACGTTTGGACCGTAGCACTGTATGGTAGTGAACCACAAACTGCAGGAAAACGATAAAAGAGAAGAATAGAAGCGTTTGAGATGAGGTGCTGTAGAAGAATCTTGAAAATTAGGTGAACTGATATGATGAGTGAGGAGGACCTCCGCAGTATCGAATCGGCGAAGGAAGGAGTAAAAATAAAAAAACAGCCTTCCTCTTAAGACCTGTCTAGCTATCCTTGACATATCTTCAAGTGAGAGAAAACTGTATCCCAGTATTATTCACTTTTTAATCCGAGGACGTATGTCTTTAGAATGAAATTTTCACTTTGCAGCCGAGTGTGCGGTGATATGAAACTTCTTGGCAGGTTAAAACTGTGTAGCGGACCGAGACTCGAACTCGGGACCTTTCGCCTTTCGCGGGCAAGTGCTCTACCATCTGAGCTACCCAAGCACGACTCACGGCCCACCCTCACAGCTTCACTTCTGGCAGTATCTCGCCTCCTATCGTCCAGGTTCGCAGAAGAGTTTCTGTGAAATTTGGAAGGTAGGAGACGAGGTACTGGTGGATGTGAAGGTGTGAGGACGGGTCGTGAGTCGTGCTTGGGTAGTTCAGATGGTAGAGCACTTTCACGTGAAAGGCAAAAGGTCCTGAGTTCGAGTCTCGGTCCGGCACACAG
Source organism: Schistocerca piceifrons (assembly GCF_021461385.2). Taxonomy (NCBI): domain Eukaryota; kingdom Metazoa; phylum Arthropoda; class Insecta; order Orthoptera; family Acrididae; genus Schistocerca; species Schistocerca piceifrons. The sequence goes on along the minus strand of NC_060145.1, from coordinate 80,407,431 downwards.
TTTTAATCTGCCAGGAAGTTTCACATATGTCTTTATCTTCCATTCCGATTAGAATGTTGTGGTCTTCAGCCCGAAGACTGATCTGATGCAGCTTTCCAAGCTACTCTATCCAGTGTAAACATCTTAATCTCTGAATAACTATTGCAACATACATCGATTTGAACATGTCTCTACAGTCCCCCCCCCCATCCCCGCCACCACTCCACGGCTATTAGTTCATTCTCATGGATGATAATGCGCCACCACATCGAACAGCGAAGGTGGAGCAGCTGTTGGAACGAAGGACATCCGGCGAGTGGACTAGCCTCCCCGTTCTCCCGACTTAAATCTCATCGAGCACGTGTGGAAAGTGTTGGGCAGCAGACGTATTGCAGCACGCCAACCGCGCTTGTGGAGAAAGGGAACAACGTCCTGCCACAACAACTCCTTACCAACGTGGATAGCTTGGGAGCAGGTGGCGGAGCATGCACTACCGTCTGTAGCGACCACACATTCTACTAAGAACCACGTCACACCTTTTGTTATGTACAGGGGCTACCATAAATCGCGGTGAATTCGGTGTAATTATTGTTTTTGAATAACAGTGTCATGTCTCTTCGTCTCAATGCATATTTTTTCAGTTACCTTCTGTACCGTATTGTAGCAGTTCTTTCTATGTATGGTCCGAATTTCAGCGAGCTATGTTATTTGCGGGAATTTGCAAAAAGGTGGGAATTCAAGGAGATGGGACCTGGATAAACTGACTAAACCAGAGGTTGTACAGAGTTTCAGGGAGAGCATAAGGGAACAATTGACAGGAATGGGGGAAAGAAATATGGTAGAAGAAGAATGGGTAGCTTTGAGGGATGAAGTGGTGAAGGCAGCAGAGGATCAAGTAGGTAAAAAGACGAGGGCTGGTAGAAATCCTTGGGTAACAGAAGAAATATTGAATTTAATTGATGAAAGGAGAAAATATAAAAACGAAGTAAATGAAGCAGGCAAAAAGGAATACAAACGTCTCAAAAATAAGATCGACAGGAAGTACAAAATGGCTCAGCAGGGATGGCTAGAGGACAAATGTAAGGATGTAGAGGCTTATCTCACTAAAGGTAAGATAGATACTGCCTACAGGAAAATTGATGAGATCTTTGGAGAAAAGAGAACCACTTGTATGAATATCAAGAGCTCAGATGGAAACCCAGTTCTAAGCAAAGAAGTGAAAGCAAAAACGTGGAAGGAGTATACAGAAGGTCTATACAAGGGCGATGTACTTGAGGACAATATTATGGAAATGGAAGAGGATGTAGATGAAGATGAAATGGGAGATACGATACTGCGTGAAGAGTTTGACAGAGCACTGAAAGACCTGAGTCGAAACAAAACCCCGGGAGTAGACAGCATTCCATTGGAACTACTGACGGCCTTGGGAGAGCCAGTCCTGACAAAACTGTACCATCTGGTGAGCAAGATGTATGAGACAGGCGAAATACCCTCAGACTTCAAAAAGAATATAATAATTCCAATCCCAAAGAAAGCAGGTATTGACAGATGTGAAAATTACCGAACCCTCAGTTTAACATGTCACAGCTGCAAAATACTAACGCGAATTCATTACAGACGAATGGAAAAACTGGTAGAAACCGACCTCGGGAAAGATCAGTTTGGATTCCGTAGAAATATTGGAACACGTGAGGCAATACTGACCCTACGACGTATCTTAGAAAACAGATTAAGGAAAGGCAAACCTACGTTTCTAGCAATTGTAGACTTAGAGAAAGCTTTTGACAATGTTGACTGGAATACTCTCTTTCAATTTCTAAGGGTGGCAGGGGTAAAATATAGGGAGCGAAAGGCTATTTACAATTTGTACAGAAATCAGATGGCAATTACAAGAGTCGAGGGGTATAAAAGGGAAGCAGAGGTTGGGAAGGGAGTGAGACAGGGTTGTAGCCTCTCCCCGATGTTATTCAATCTGGATACTGAGCAAGCAGTGAAGGAAACAAAAGAAAAATTCGGAGTAGGTATTAAAATCCATGGAGAAGAGATAAAAACTTTGAGGTTCGCTGATGACGTTGTAATTCTGTTAGAGACAACGAAGGACTTGGAAGAGCAGTTGAACGGAATGGACAGTGTCTTGAAAGGAGGATATAAGATGGACATAAACAAAAGCAAATCGAGGATAATGGAATGTAGTCGAATTAAGTCGGGTGATGCTGAGGAAATTAGATTAGGAAATGAGACACTTAGAGTAGTTAAGGGATTTTGCTATTTGGGAAGCAAAATAACTGATGATGGTCGAAGAAGAGAGGATATAAAATGTAGACTGGCAACGGCAAGGAATGCGTTTCTGAAGAAGAGAAATTTGATAACATCGAGTGTAGATTTAAGTGTCAGGAAGTCGTTTCTGAAAGTATTTGTATGGAGTGTATCCACGTATGGAAGTGAAACATGGAATAGATGCTTTCGAAATGTGGTGCTACAGAAGAATGCTGAAGATTAGATGGGTAGATCACATAACTAATGAGGAGATATTGAATAGAATTGGGGAGGAGTTTGTGGCACAACTTGACAAGAAGAAAGGACCGGTTCGTAGGACATGTTCTGAGGCATCAAGGGATCACCAATTTAGTAATGGAGGGCAGCGTGGAGGGTAAAAATCATAGAGGGAGACCAAGAGATGAATACACTAAGCAGATTCAGAAGGATGCAGGCTGCAGTACGTACTGGGAGATGAAGCAGCTTGCACAGGATAGAGTAGCATGGAGAGCTGCATCAAACCAGTCTCAGTACTGAAGACCACAACAACAACATGTTATCTGGCAATGACATATCACGAGAAATTTACTTTTGTACTTACATTTTGCACACCAGGGTATAACGAGGCAGCAACAGAGGAGAACTTCGAAACGTAGCTTTATCTTGCTGAAAAAGCAGCACTGGCTTTGATGCTCATTTAACTGAGAAAATAAGACGTCGAAAATCTGAAAATAAGTATATCTACAGACAGTGGCTTCAAAGAGCATTGGGCCGGTAATCCGCCTACCAGAAACCAAATAACGCAGGACGGTGGTCATTTTGGTTGTGAGGGAAACGAATAGTGAAAGACTGACGAGTTAGTGGTGCCTGAAGTAATCACCGCCATACACCGTCAGGTGTCTTGCGTAGTATAGATGTAGATGTGGATGTATATGTGGCGCTACCTGCTTACTGTGTATGTATTACGGTATACTGATAATTTTTACTTTATGGATCGTCTGACACCAACTGAATAAAGCACAATTTTAGTGTCATACGCGTTTCGCCTTTACTTTCTGCAAGGCATCTTCAGTGGCCTGGAATATGTACATGTGTTTGCTATTTAATTTACATTTTGGTCACTGTACCTATAGGTTATAAACAGTTCTGGTGGTTGGTATTTCCTATTAAGTGGTAATATTTTGAACTGTACTTACAGGTTGCGTGGACGATTTCCAACATATTACGCACCTGTTGCATTTTTGGTGTTGTTGTTCTTCTTCTAAAAGACAATTTCGTTTTCCACATTTCACAGCACTATGAACTTGACACTTGTTTCGATGCAATGTTTTGGTTTGTGTTGCCGACTGTCAGATGTTATTGCCAAAGATCGAATGTTATTGCCGAACTTTCTAGTGTAATTATTGAAGTGTTTGTGATCTGTTTGTGTATGCATTTGTGTGTGTGTGTGTCCAGAAGGCGAAGGGAGGAGGGAAGAATTTTTTTCTGGTAGTGTGAGAGGGACGTTTTTTAAATTTTTTTATCTTATAGAAATGGTTCAAATGGCTCTGAGCACTATGGGACTGAACATCTTAGGTCATAAGTCCCCTAGAACTTAGAACTACTTAAACCTAACTAACCTAAGGACATCACACACACCCATGCCCGAGGCAGGATTCGAACCTGCGACCGTAGCAGTCCCGTGGTTCCGGACTGCAGCGCCAGAACCGCACGGCCACCGCGGCCGGCTTTTATCTTATAATTTCTTTTATTAAGTGTAGTAGAGAGCCTGTGCTGATGTGTTTTGTCATTTATCACATGTCTGTTTTCAGCGACGGCTTTCTGAATGTGGAAGTTTTCTTGCATTTGCGTAAGATGTTCGTCATGGTTGCTTATTCTCATTATTTTCATTTCTTGTTCCATGTTTGTAGGATGGTGGTTATAGTGTTTTAAATGTTCTGCAAATGTGGGATGGTTTGTTTCGTACTTCCAACATCTGATATACACTCCTGGAAATTGAAATAAGAACACCGTGAATTCATTGTCCCAGGAAGGGGAAACTTTATTGACACATTCCTGGGGTCAGATACATCACATGATCACACTGACAGAACCACAGGCACATAGACACAGGCAACAGAGCATGCACAATGTCGGCACTAGTACAGTGTATATCCACCTTTCGCAGCAATGCAGGCTGCTATTCTCCCATGGAGACGATCGCAGAGATGCTGGATGTAGTCCTGTGGAACGGCTTGCCATGCCATTTCCACCTGGCGCCTCAGTTGGACCAGCGTTCGTGCTGGACGTGCAGACCGCGTGAGACGACGCTTCATCCAGTCCCAAACATGCTCAATGGGGGACAGATCCGGAGATCTTGCTGGCCAGGGTAGTTGACTTACACCTTCTAGAGCACGTTGGGTGGCACGGGATACATGCGGACGTGCATTGTCCTGTTGGAACAGCAAGTTCCCTTGCCGGTCTAGGAATGGTAGAACGATGGGTTCGATGACGGTTTGGATGTACCGTGCACTATTCAGTGTCCCCTCGACGATCACCAGTGGTGTATGGCCAGTGTAGGAGATCGCTCCCCACACCATGATGCCGGGTGTTGGCCTTGTGTGCCTCGGTCGTATGCAGTCCTGATTGTGGCGCTCACCTGCACGGCGCCAAACACGCATACGACCATCATTGGCACCAAGCCAGAAGCGACTCTCATCGCTGAAGACGACACGTCTCCATTCGTCCCTCCATTCACGCCTGTCGCGACACCACTGGAGGCGGGCTGCATGATGTTGGGGCGTGAGCGGAAGACGGCCTAACGGTGTGCGGGACCGTAGCCCAGCTTCATGGAGACGGTTGCGAATGGTCCTCGCCGATACCCCAGGAGCAACAGTGTCCCTAATTTGCTGGGAAGTGGCGGTGCGGTCCCCTACGGCACTGCGTAGGATCCTACGGTCTTGGCGTGCATCCGTGCGTCGCTGCGGTCCGGTCCCAGGTCGACGGGCACATGCACCTTCCGCCGACCACTGGCGACAACATCGATGTACTGTGGAGACCTCACGCCCCACGTGTTGAGCAATTCGGCGGTACGTCCACCCGGCCTCCCGCATGCCCACTATACGCCCTCGCTCAAAGTCCGTCAACTGCACATACGGTTCACGTCCACGCTGTCGCGGCATGCTACCAGTGTTAAAGACTGCGATGGAGCTCCGTATGCCACGGCAAACTGGCTGGCACTGACGGCGGCGGTGCACAAATGCTGCGCAGCTAGCGCCATTCGACGGCCAACACCGCGGTTCCTGGTGTGTCCGCTGTGCCGTGCGTGTGATCATTGCTTGTACAGCCCTCTCGCAGTGTCCGGAGCAAGTATGGTGGGTCTGACACACCGGTGTCAATGTGTTCTTTTTTCCATTTCCAGGAGTGTATTCTTTGTATCGTGTTTTAAAATTCCTGCATGTCATGCCTATGTATACTGCATCACAACTTTGACATTCAAGTTTATATATTCCTGATTGTTGGAATTTGTCGCTCTCGGTAGCTGGTTGGCTTAGGTGTGATTGGAGGATTTGCCCAGACTTATAAGCTATTTGGAAGCCCTGTCTCTTTAGGATGTTTGCAACTCTAGGTTGCAAACAGTGTACCATCTGGTTCTTTTCTGTTTGGTGTTGTCATTGCGTGTGTTTGGTGAGTGTGTAAGTTTTCAGCCTGTGAGTTCTCTTCTATTCTGGAAATGTTGTGTTTTTATTTTTTGATTGAGGCTGTGTACTACATGTGTTCAAATGGTTCAAATGGCTCTGAGCACTATGCGACTTAACTTCTGAGGTCATCAGTCGCCTAGAACTTAGAACTAATTAAACCTAACTAACGTAAGGACATCACACACATCCATGCCCGAGGCAGGATTCGAACCTGCGACCGTAGCGGTCACTCGGTTCCAGACTGAAGCGCCTTTAACCGCACGGCCACACCGGCCGGCACTACATGTGTGTCATGCCCATTGTTCCTAACTATTTATATGATTGTACTCATTTCTTTTTCATAGTTACTCTTGTTGAGTGGGATTATGTGTAATCTATGTAACATATGTCTTATTGCTGCAAGTTTCTGGCTGTGGGGATGGTTAGACGTGGAATGTATTATTGTGTCTGTGGCTGTTGGTTTTCTAAAGATGTTAAATGTATGTCTGCCATTTTCTTTCTTTATTGTAATGTCAAGAAAATTTATTTGATTTTCTTTTTCTTTAAAGGCCAAACGCGTATGGCACTAAGATTGTGTTTTATTCAGTTGCTGTCACACGGTCCATAAAGTAAAAATTGTCAATATACCGTGATATTGCACGCAATTGAGGAAGACAGGACTACAAAAGTTACTGTGTATATAGTTATCACAAATATGTCGTCGTTTGGTCGGCGCGGCAACATCCACCTAGGGCTGTAATTGCCATGCACAGAAATCCCTCGTTCCATTTGTACCCTGAAAGTAATGGGGTGGTCATATGTCGAAACACCCGCCAGGATGATGCACGATTTCATTCCCGTAAGTTACCTGAACACTGATATAGATGGTGCCCTTTAAAAGGAGGGGAACGTTTTCCTTCTCCCATCTTTTACCCAGTATGAGCTTCTGCTGCGTCTTTGCATCTGCATCCACGCTCCGCAAGCCAGCTTGGCGCAGGATACTCTGTACCAGTACCACTACTAGCCATTCCCGTTCCACTCGCAAATAGGGGGAGGGAAAAGCGATTGTCCATATTACTCTTATCTTCGTAGCTGTACGTTGGCAGTAGGCTCTGAGCGCTATGGGACTGAACTGCTGAGGTCATCAGTCCCCCAGAATTTAGAACTACTTAAACCTAACCTAACCTAAAGACATTACACACATCCATTCCCGAGGCAGGATTCGAACCTGCCACCGTAGCGGTCGCGCGGCTCCAGACTGTAGCGCCTAGAACCGCTCGGCCACTCCGGCCGGCCGTTGGCAGTAGCAGAATCGTCTAAACTTTCTCAACCGTGTTTCGCGAAACGAACTTCTTTCTTTCAGGGATTCCCATCGGAGTTCGCGAAACACTTCCGTAATACTCGCTTATTGGTAGAAACTACCGCTAACAAAAGCAGCAGCACGTCTCTGAACTGCTTCGATGTCTTTCTTTAATCCGACCAGGCAGGGATCCCAAACATTCGAGCAGTACTGAAGAATGGGGCTCACAGTAATACTGTACGCTGTCTTCTTTGAAGATGAACTGCACTTCCGTAGAATTCTCCCAATACATAGATGTCCACCATTCTCATTCCCCTCTTCCGACCTTACGCGCTCTTTCCATTTCACATCGCTTTCCAACTTTGTTCTTAGATACTTAATCGATGTGACTGTCTCAAGCAGCACACTGCTAATGCTGTATTCGAACATTACTGGACTGATTTTCCTACTCACCTACATTAAGTCAGATTTTTCTGAAATTACAGCAAGCTGCTATTTATCACGCCAAACAGAAATCCTAAGTCATCTTATATCCTCCTACAGTTACTCAAAGACGACGCTTTTCAGTATACTAGAGAGTCATCAACAAACAGCCGCAGCCTGCTGCTCACCCTGTCCGTCATATCATGTACGTTTATAAATTATAAGAGCCGTCCTGCCACATTTCCCTGAGGTGCTCCTGGATATTCCCTCACCTTTGATGAACACTCGCGGCCGAGGATGAAGTAGAGTACTGGGTTCAATTACTTACGAAATGGACCAAAATTTTCACTCTGCAGCGGAGTGTGCGCTGTTATGAAACTTCCTGGCAGGTTAAACTGTGTGCTGGACCGAGACTCGAGCTCGGGACCTTTGCGTTTCGCGGGCAAGAACTCTGCCACTTGAGGTACCCGAGCACGACTCGCGACCCGTCCTCACGGATTTACTTTCGCCAGTACCTCGTCTCCTTAAGAACTCTTCATGCCACTCACACACCTGGGAACATATTCCGTATGCCCAGATCTTCTTTAACAGTCTGCAGTGGAGCACTGAGTCAAACGATTTCCGGAAATCTAAGAATGCGAAACATGTTGCCCTTCATCCATTGTTCACAGGATACAATGTGAGGAAAGGGCAAACTAAGTTTCGCACGAGCAGCGCTTTCTAAACCCGTGATGATATGTGGACAGTAATTTATTATGTCCGAAACTCAGAATATGCTGAAGAATTTTGCAGCAAATCGATGATAAAGATATCGGTTCGTAATTTTGCGGCGGTTTTGACAATGCTGACTGAAATACATTCTTTGAAATTCTGAAGGTAGCAGGGATAAAAAGCAGCGAGCAAAAAGCTGTTTGCACCTTGTACCGAAACCAGACGGCAGTTATAAGAGCAGATTTAAGAGCCGATGGGCGTGAAAGGGAAGCAGAGGTTGAGAAGAGAGCGAGGTTGTAGCTTGTCCCCAATGTCAATCAATATCTATATTTAGCAAGCAATAAAGGAAACGAAAGAAAAATTTGGCAAAGAAATTAAAGCTCAAGGAGAAGAAAAGAAAAAGTTTGAAGTTTTCCGATGCAATTGTTCTTCTGTCAGAGAGAGCAAAAGACGTAGAAGAGCATGTGAATGGAATGGACAGTGCCTTGAAGCATCAACAAAAGCAGAGCAAGGTAATGGAGTGTGGTCGAGTTAAATGAGGTGATGCTGAGAGGGAGTTAGATCAGTAAACGATACACTAAAAGTAGTAGTTGAGTTTTGCTGTTTGCGCGGTAACGTACCTGATCGTCGGCGAGGTAAAGAGAATATGAAATGTAGTATGGCAATGACAAGAAGTGTTTCTGAATAAGAGAAATTTGTTAACATCGGCTGCAGATTTGAGTGTTAGCAGAGTGGAGTGTAGCCTTGTATGGAATTAAAATGTGGACAATAAACAATTTAAACAAGAAGAGAATAGAAGCTTTTGAAATGTGGTACTACAGAAGAATGCTGAAGATTAGGTGGGGAGATCGTTTAACTAAAGACAAGGTAGTGAACAAGAATGGCGAGAAAAGAAATTTGTGTCGCAGTTTGACTAAAAGAGTGTATCGGTTGATAGAACACGTTTTGAGACGTCAATGGATCACCAATTTATTATTGGAGGGAAGTGTGTGTGTGTGTGTGTGTGTGTGTGTGTGTGTGGGAGAGGTATGGGGACGGAGTGTAAAAATTGTAAAGGCAGACGATGAGATGAATAAAGTAAGTAAACTAGTGGCCATTAAAATTGCTACACCAAGAATAAATGCAGATGATAAACGGGTATTCATTGGACAAATATATTATACTAGAACTGACATGTGATTACATTTTCACGCAGTTTGGGTGCATAGATCCTGAGAAATCAGTACCCAGTACAACCACCTCTGGCCGTAATAATGGCCTTGATACGCTTGGGCATTGAGTCAAACAGAGTTTGGATGGCGTATACAGGTACAGCTGCCCACGCAGCTTCAACACGATATCACAGTTCATCAAGAGTAATGACTGGCGTATTGTGACGACTCAGTTGCTCGGCCACCATTGACCAGAGCTTTTCAATTGGTGAGAGATCTGGAGAATGTGCTGGCCAGGGCAGCAGTCGAACATTTTCTGTATCCAGAGAGGCTCGTACAGGACCTGCAAATTGTGGTCGTGCATTATCTTGCTGAAATGTAGGGTTCTGCAGGGATCGAATGAAGGGTAGAGCCACGGGTCGTAACACATCTGAAATGTAACGTCCACTGTTCAAAGTGCCGTCAATGCGAACAAGAGGCGACCGACACGTGTAACCAGTGGCACCCCATACCATCACGCCGGGTGATACGCCAGTATGGCGATGACGAATACACGCTTCCAATGTGCGATCACCGCGATTTCGCCAAACACGGATGCGACCATCATGATGCTGTAAACAGAACCTGGATTCATCCGAAAAAATGACGTTTTGCCATTCGTGCACTCAGGTTCGTCGTTGAGTACACCATCGCAGGCGCTCCTGTCTGTGATGGAGCGTCAAGGCTAACCACAGCCAAGGTCTCCGAGCTAATAGTCCATGCTGCTGCGAACGTCGTCGAACTGTTCGCGCAGATGGTTGTTGTCTTGCAGACGTCCCCATCTCTTGACTCAGGGATCGAGACGTGGCTGCACGATCCGTTGCAGCTGTGCGGATAAGATGCCTGTCATCTCGACTGCTAGTGATACGAGGCCGTTGGGATCCAGCGCGGCGTTCCGTATTATCCTCCTGAACCCACCGATTTCATATTCTGCTAACAGTCTTTGGATCTCGTCCAACGCGAGCAGCAATGTCGCGATACGATAAACCGCAATCGCGATAGGCTACAATCCGACGTTTATCAAAGTCGGAATCGTGATGGTACGCATTTCTCCTCCTTACACGAGGCATTACAACAACGTTTCACCAGGCAACGCCGGTCAACTGCTGTTTGTGTATGAGAAGTCGATTGGAAACTTTTCTCATGTCAGCACGCTGTAGGTGTCGCCACTGGCGCCAACTTTGTGTGAATGCTCTGAAAAGCTAATCATTTGCATAACACAGCATCTTCTTCCTGTCGGTTAAATTTCGTGTCTGTAGCACGTCATCTTCGTGGTGTAGTAATTTTAATGGCCAGTAGCGTAGATCCAATATGATGTAGGTTGCAGCTGAAGAGGATTACTCGGGACCGAGTAGCAAGGAGAGCTGCATTGAGTCCGGACTGAAGACCATAACAATAATTCCGCGAGTCCGTTCTTTTAACCTTTGTATATACAGGAATCACCTGCGCTTCTTTCCAGTGGCTCTGTAATGCCCTCCACGTCGTCCTGACATTAAACCAGCGTCTTTCGTCATTTTTCCTACAGGATTGACCAGATGAGAATCTAATTGTCGCGATGGTGACGTGCGAAAGACCGAGCGTGGAACAGGAGCGGAGAAGGCTCTCGTGTGGTGCTGAGCCGCGCACCTCTTTGTGTCTGGCGGCGGGATGTGCCGCATCGCGGCTGCCTTTCGCTGTAACAGTAACAGTAACGCAGGGGCGTCCTTGCTCCTCGCCTCGCCTTACACGCCTGCTCTAGTGCCGGCGATTACCGTTCTCTCCGGCCGCCAAGGCCAGACAGAAAGACAGCCGGCTTGTCTTCTCTGCTCTGCCCGGCTGGATACACCTCGTCACGAGGTATGTGTAGGTAACCCACGCTGCGCGTCGAAAGCGCCCGCCTGCCATTCACCGCTGTCTATAGCTTCATCAGCGCGTCCCGGCTGGTATGCCCGGTGAAGGACAGTGCGACAGGCCGGCATGCGTGTAGAGACAGCGACATCCCCCAGTGCGGGCACGTGCACGAGGTGGTTAGGTCATACAGTACGCTATCTGTTACGTAACAGCAGTTACGAGGACCACTCTAAAAGAAAGGTTATAGTGCTACAACGATGAAAAATAATATTACGACGATGTCAAACCTTATTTTCATGATATAAAGAAGAATTGACAATATCAAAAATGTAATTATAATTTTATTATTTTAATTTTTGTGCTCAGTGAATCAAATACTTTCTAGTGCACGGAATAGACTAGCATTGTTTGTACTACGAAACTATATATGATTGTTAAGTGAGAACTGATTCTACGTAAGACATTTTGTCTGGGTGGATTTTGTTCTCGTACTGGTCGGTAGAGAAAGAAAAGTTTCTTAATCGATCGATGTATGTAATGTATAAAGGCTATAAAAAGGAGAGAGAGAGCGAATCTTTGCGGACAATCACCATTGTATAAGAAAAGGTAAATACAAGTTATTCAAAACAAATATCTCTAAAGTGTATCGTCTTGTGATTTCTAAAGACTGAAAATTGCGGTGTTTAATCTAAACCTGTCCTGAATAACAGCGAAGAACATTTATGTCATCATATATTTTCTTCGTTTGACCACGGTTGTGATTCGCATGTTACTTTTTGTTAAGCAACGTGTTATGAATATTTTCATTATACGCGCAAAAGTGCACACAGCTTTCATCGAACCTGGATCTTTCGGAAACGATAACTCTTAATCAGTACAGTTACGCGAATACCGTCTAAATCGCAACCGTGATCACAAAAGTGTTTCCTGGACCTGATTTTTATAAATGTGTAGATTTGAAAGGGAACAGCATTGCACCATCGCTGGTTCGCAACAATTGAAAGAAAACAAAGCAGGGACTGAACAACTTTAAATTTTAACGCCGTCAGCGTTACGAAATCTGAACGACGTATGTTAATTAATTAAATATTAACAGGAAGACAATTATTAAATTTTAAAGATTAAATCATAGCTAGAATTTAAAGCATTTTAGCATCATTACGTTTCTTTGCATTAGTACTTGAGTATCAGATACCATCATATCTATTTAAAAGACAGTGCGTAAATAAAATTGCCACCTTTTATAATTATTATTACCGCAATTCAACGTGCAATGTTTTTTTAATCCAATTTCTTTTTTCCACATCATTGATATTTTTTCAGTATATTGAGAGACAAAATGTCCTTTTGGTCAAATGTTTGAGCAGAGCAAAAATCAGGCTCCGTAGAAATTATTGCGCAATGGATGTTTTTGTCCGAATTCCCACCCCCAAAACAAACAATAGAGAATGGACTATTGAGGTATCAAATTGATCAGCATGGGATCTAGTTTTGCAAGAACAAAGTTTAATTGCTTGGAAGCAATAAGGTAATTAAAAAAAACTTAGAGATTTGAGGGAACATTTTTGTCCAAATTTCCATAGTCAGACGAAGAGTGGAAAATAGACAAATGTGGTATGATATTAACCAACATGACGTAAATTTAAAAAAAAAATGTTCATTTGCTTGAATGTAATCAATTTAATTAACAAAAACTTAATTAGTGATCTGAGGGAAAAATTTTGTTCGAATTTTCGTAGCCAGACAAAGATAGTTGTTCTTGTTGTTTTTTGGGTGTACGGGCGCTCAAGGGCGAGGTCATCCTCGCCCTTATAAATATTTAAAGTAACGAATACGGGTAAAATGTCTAAAATCGTTGGCACACTCACTCACTCCCGTTGATCCACACAATCACTGCATATCACATGCCGCAAAGCAAAGGGGAAATAGTGAAAGGTGATACACCTGGGATCAGAACCGAAGGAAAATGACTGAGGAGCTAAAAACGGCGGCACAGGAGAGTGTGACCGGCTGACTACATTACTAGCCATTAAAATTGCTACACCAAGAAGAAATGCAGATGATAAACGGGTATTCATTGGACAAATATATTATACTAGAACTGACATGTGATTACATTTTCACGCAGTTTGGGTGCATAGATCTTGAGAAATCACTGCCCAGAACAATCACCTCTGGCCGTAATAACGGCCTTGATACGCCTGGGCATTGAGTCAAACAGAGCTTGGATGGCGTGTACAGGTACAGCTGCCCATGTAGCTTCAACACGATACCACAGTTCATCAAGAGTAGTGACTGGCGTATTGTGACGAGCCAGTTGCTCGGCCACCATTTACCAGACGTTTTCAGTTGCTGAGAGATCTGGAGAATGTGCTGGCCAGGTCAGCAGTCGAACATTTTCTGTATCCAGAAAGGCCCGTACAGGACCTGCATCATGAGGTCGTGCATTATCCTGCTGAAATGTAGGATTTCACAGGGATCGAATGAAGGGTAGAGCCACGGGTCGTAATACATCTGTAACGTCCACTGTTCAAAGGGCCGTCAATGCGAACAAGAGATGACCGAGACGTGTAACCAATGGCACACTATACCATCACGCCGGGTGATACGCCAGTATGGCGATGACGAAAACACGCTTCCAATGTGCGTTCACCGCGATGTCGCCAAACACGGATGCGACCATCATGATGCTGTAAACAGAACCTGGATTCATCCGAAAAAATGACGTTTTGCCGTTCGTGCAACCAGGTTCGTCGTTGAGTACACCATCGCAGGCGCTCCTGTTTGTGATCCAGCGTCAAGAGTAACCGCAGCCATGGTCTCCGAGCTGATAGTCCATGCTGCTGCAAACGTCGTCGAACTGTTCGCGCAGATGGTTGTTGTCTTGGAAACGTCGCCATCTGCCGGTCGGTGTGGCCTTGCGGTTCTAAGCGCTTCAGTTTGGAACCGCGTGACCGCTACGGTCGCAGGTTCGAATCCTGCCTCGGGCATGGATGTGTGTGATGTCCTTAGGTTAGTTAGGTTTAAGTAGTTCTAAGTTCTAGGGGACTGATGACCTGAGTAGTTAAGTCCCATAGTGCTCAGAGCCATTTGAACCGTCGCCATCTGTTGACTCAGGGATCGAGACGTGGCTGCACGATCCGTTACAGCCATGCGGGTAAGATGCCTGTCATCTCGACTGCAAGTGTTACGAGGCCGTTGAGATCCATCACGGTGTTCCGTATAACCCTCCTGAACCCACCGATTCCATATTCTGCTAACAGTCACTGGATCTCGACCAACGCGAGCAGTATTGCCGCGATACGATAAACCGCAATCGCGATAGGCTACAATCCGACGTTTATCAAAGTCAGAAACGTGATGGTATGCATTTCTCCTCCTTACACGAGGCATCACAACAACGTTTCACCAGGCAACGCCCGTCGACTGCTGTTTGTGTTTGAGAAATCGGTTGGAAACTTTCCTGACGTCAGCACGTTGTAGGTGTCGCTACCGGTGCCAACCTTGTGTGAATGCTCCGAAAAGCTAATCATTTGCATATCACAGCATCTTCTTCCTGTCGCTTAAATTTCGCGTCTGTAGCACGTTATCTTCGTGGAGTAGCAATTTTAATGGCCAGTAGTGTACTTACAAAAAATACCGGTGAACCAATCACTGTTATCATATTAAGAACATCTCCCTAAAATTTTTTGAAACAAATTGGACGAATCATAAAACCTTATAAGTCTCAACACATTCGTTTGAACGTCACTTAAAATCTACATTTACATCTACATCTACACACATACTCCGCAAGCCACTTTACGGTGCATGGCGGAGGGTACCCTGTCCCACTGCTAGTCATTTCCTCTTCTGTTCCACTCGCAAACAGAGCGAAGGAAAAACGATTATCTATATGCCTCCGTATGATCCCAATTTCTTGTTATGTTCGTGGTCCTTACGCGCAATGTATGTCGGTGGCTGTAGAATTGTCCTGCCGTCAACTTCCAACGCCGGTTCCCTAAATTTTGTCAGTTGTGTTTCTCGAAAAGACCGTCGCCTTCCATCCGCATATTCCCATTTGAATTCCCGAAGCGTATTCGTAACACGAAAGTGTTATTCGAACCTACCAGTAACAAATCTATCAGCCTGCGTCTTAACTGCTTCTATGTCTTCCTTCAATCCGATCTGGTATGGATCCCAAACACTCGAGCAGTACTCAAGAAGAGGTCGCACCAGCGTCCTATATGCGGCTCCTTTACAGGTGAACCACACTTTACCAAAATTCTTCCAATAAACCGAAATCGCCCATTCGCCTTCCCTACCACATTTCTCAAATGCTCGTTCCATTTCATATCGCTTTGCAACGTTACGCCCAGATATTTAAACGTCTTGACTTTGTGAAGCAGGACACTAGTAACACTGTAACCGAACAGTACATGTTTTTCCTTCCTACTGATCTGTATTAACTTACATTTTTCCACATTTAGAGCTGGCTGCCATTCATCACACCAACTGGAAATTTTGTGTAAGTCGTCTTGTATCTTCCTATGGACACTCAATTTCGACACACCACAGTATCATCAGCAAACATCTGCAGATTGCTGCCCACCCTGTCCGCCAAATCATTTATGTAGATAGAGAACAACGGCTGTCCTATCACACTTACGTGGGACACTCCTGACGATGCCCTTGTCTATGATGAACACACGCCGTCGAGGGAAATATACTGGATCTATTACTTAAGAAGTCTTCGAGTCACTCACGTACCTTTGAACTTATTCCATACGCTCGTATCTTCGTTAAGAGCCTGCAATGGGACACGGCGTCAAATATTTTCCCGGAAATCTAAAGATATGGAATCTGCCTGTTGCCTTTCATCTATAGTTCGCAGTATACAAAGTACCACGTGAGAAAAGAGCACGCTGAGTTTCGTATGAGCGATGCTTCCTAAAACCATGCTGATTCATGGCTATAAGCTTCTCAGTCTCAAGAAAGTTTATTAAAACGAAACTGAGAACATGTTCAAGGATTCTTTAGCAAACCTAAGTTAGGGACATAGATCTGTAATTTTGCGGTCCGTTCTTTTACTGTTCTTACATATTGGAGGCCCTCCCCCCCCATAAATCATGGACTTGCCGTTGGTGGGGAGGCTTGCGTGCCTCAGCGATACAAATAGCCGTACTGTAGGTGCAACCACAACGGAGGGGTATCTGTTGAGAGGCCAGACAAACCTGTGGTTCCTGAAGAGGGGCAGCAGCCATTTCAGTAGTTGCAGGGGCAACAGTTTCGATGATTGACTGATCTGGCCTTGAAACACTAATCAAAACCGCCTTGCTGTGCTGGTACTGCGAACGGCTGAAAGCAAGGGGACACTAAAGCCGTAATTTTTCCCGAGGGAATCCATCTTTACTGTATGGTTAAATGATGATGGCGTCCTCTTGGGTAAAATATTCCCCCATTTCGATCTCCGGGCGGGGCGTACTCAGGAGGACATCTTTATCAGGAAAAAAAAAAACTGGCGTTAGATATAGTGGGAATTAGTGAAGTTCGGTGGCGGGAGAAACAAGACTTCTGGTCAGGAGAATACAGCGTTATAAACACAAAATCAAATAGGGGTAATGCAGGAGTAGGTTTAATAATGAATAAAACAATAGGAATGCGGGTAAGCTACTACAAACAGCACAGCGAACGCATTGTTGTGGCCAAGATAGACACGCATTGTTGTGGCCAAGATAGACACGAAGCCCACGCCTACTACAGTAATACAAGTTTATATGCCAACTAGCTCTGCAGATGGCGAAGAAACTGATGAAATGTATGATGAGATAAACGAAATTATTCTAACTACCTCTGAAGATGGCGAAGAAACTGATGAAATGTATGAGGAGATAAAAGAAATTATTCAGATAGTGAAGGGAGACGAAAACTTAATAGTCATGGGTGACTGGAATTCGAGTGTAGGAAAGGGAGAGAAGGAAACGTAGTAGGTGAATATGGATTGGGGGTAAGAAATGAAAAAGGAAGCCACCTGGTAGAATTTTGCACAGAGCACAACTTAACCATAGCTAACACTTGGTTCAAGAATCATAAAAGAAGGTTGTATACATGGAAGAAGCCGGGAGATACTGACAGGTTTCAGATAGATTTTATAATGGTAAGACAGAGATTTAGGAACCAGGTTTTAAATTGTAAGACATTTCCAGGGGGAGATGTGCATTCTGACCACAATCTATTGGTTTTGAACTGTAGATTAAAACTGAAGAAACTGCAAAAAGGTGGGAATTTAAGGAGATGGGACCTGGATAAACTGACTAAACCAGAGGTTGTACAGAGTTTCAGGGAGAGCATAAGGGAATAATTGACAGGAACGGGGAAAGAAATACAGTAGAAGAAGAATGGGTAGCTTTGAGGGATGAAGTAATGAAGGCAGCACAGGATCAAGAAGGGAAAAAGACGAGGGCTAGTAGAAATCCTTGGGTAACAGAAGAAATATTGAATTTAATTGATGAAAGGAGAAAATATAAAAATGCAGTAAATGACGCAGGCAAAGAGGAACACAAACATCTCAAAAATGAGATCGACAGGTAGTGCAAAATGGCTAAACAGGGATGGTTAGAGGAAAAATGTAAGGATGTAGAGGCTTATCTCACTAGGGGTAAGATAGATACTACCTACAGGAAAATTAAAGAGACCTTTGGAGAGAAAGAGAACCACTTGTATGAATATCAAGAACTCAGATGGAAACCCAGTTCTAAGCAGAGAAGGGAAAGCATAAAGGTGGAAGGAGTATATAGAGGGTCTATACAAGGGCGATGTACTTGAGGACAATATTGTGAAAATGGAAGAGGATGAAGATGAAGTGGGAGATATGATACTGTGTGAGGAGTTTGACATAGTACTGAAAGACCTGAGTCGAAACAAGGCCCCAGGAGTAGACAACATTCCATTAGAACTACTGACAGCCTTGGGAGAGCCAGTCCTGACAAATCTCTACCATCTGGTGAGCAAGATGTATGAGATAGGCGAAATACCCTCAGACTTCGAGAAGAATATAATTACAATCCCAAAGAAAGCAGGTGTTGACACATGTGAAAATTATCAAACTATTTGTTTAATAAGTCATGGCTGCAAAATACTAACGCGAATTCTTTACGGGCGAATCGAAAAACTGGTAGAAGCCGACCTCGGGGAAGATCAGTTTGGATTCCCTATAAATATTGGAAAACGTGAGGCAATACTGACCCTATGACTTACCTTAGAAGATAGATTAAGGAAAGGCAAACCTACGTTTCTAGCATTTGTAGACTTAGAGAAAGCTTTCGACAATGTTGACTGGAATACTATCTTTCAAATTCTGAAGCTGGCAGGGGTAAAATACAGGGAGCGAAAGGCTATTTACAATTTGTACAGAAACCAGATAGCAGTTATAAGAGTCGAGGGGCATGAAAGGGAAGCAGTGGTTGGGAAGGGAGTGACAGAGGGTTGTACCCTCTCGCCGATGTTATTCAATCTGTATATTGAACAAGAAGTAGAGGAAACAAAAGAAAAATTCGGAGTAGGAATTAAAATTCATGGAGAAGAAATAAAAACTTTGAGGTTCGCCGATGACATTGTAACTATGTCAGAGACAGCAAAGGACTTGGAAGATCAGTTGAACGGAACGGACAGTATCATGAAAGGAGGATATAAGATGAACATCAACAAAAGCAAAACGAAGATAATGGAATGTAGTCGAATTAAGTTTGGTGATGCTAAGTGTATTAGACTAGGAAATGAGACGCTTAAAGTAGTAAATGCGTTTTGCTATTTGGGGCGCAAAATAACTCATGATGGTCGAAGTAGAGAGGATATAAAATGTAGACTGGCAATGGCAAGGAAAGTGTTTCTGAAGAAGAGAAATTTGTTAACATCGAGTATAGATTTAAATGTCAGGAAGTCGTTTCTGAAAGTATTTGTATGGAGGGTAGCCATGTATGGAAGTGAAACGTGGACGATAACTAGAAGCTTTCAAAATGTGGTGCTACTGACGAATGCTGAAGATTAGATGGGTAGATCACATAACTAATGAGGAGGTATTGAATAGAATTGGAGAGAAGAGAAATTTGTGGCACAACTTGACTTGAAGAAGGGGTCGGTTGGTAGGACATATTCTGAGGCATCAAGGGATCACCATTATAGTATTGGAGGGCAGCGTGGAGGGTAAAAATCGTAGAGGGAGACCAAGAGATGAATACACTAAGCAGATTCAGAAGGATGTAGGTTGCAGTAGGTACTGGGAGATGAAGAAACTTGCACAGGATAGAGTAGTATGGAGAGCTGTATCAAACCAGTCTCAGGACTGAAGACCATGACAACAACAGCATATTTTGCAGGCACCTGGAATTCTTTTACAGTCACTTATGACTTTGCACTGGGTGAATGATTCACAATAAATGCATGCTAGATAAGTGTCCAATGCCGCAGAGTACTTTTTGTAGAACCTGATTGGGATTCCAGTCGGGCCTGGTGATATATTTGCTTTCAAATGTTTCGATTTTCTCTACACTGGGGATGCTCCGCCCGTTGCTCAAATGGCTGTATATTTGTACGTTTCTCCTGTCTGAACGATTTCTTGAACGTGAAATTTAAAACTTCGGCTTTCGTTATGCTATCTTCAGCTGTCACACAAGACTGGGCGACAAGGGACTGAGTGGAAGCCTTAGATCTATCAGCAAATCTACCGCTGCCTTCTGGTCGGAAAATGAAAGACAGTCTAATTAAATGTGGTCCACGGTGATCTGTACGTCACGAGCACCGCACACTGGATGGCCGTCGCGCTGGAGCCAGAAGCTGTGCGTCAGAGGACTGTGGCCTAGGCGAAGGCGTGTACGGAGGACCTCATTCCATCTTCGTGGCTGAAAGGAGGTGCGCCAGGGCCGAGTAGTGGGCTTTACGAGGCACAACTTATTATCTCTCTCTTTCAGCCAGCCATCTTCCCATTGATGCATAACTCTGCGCCTCAAAATCGATATGATAGCATGCAGGGCGATGCCACACTGAAATAACTGAGGATCACGACACACCTCCACGGCTGCTGCATCTGCGCTTTCGTTCGCAGCAATACTCATGTGCCCTGGTACCCAGCAGAAAGACACCTCCTTCATCAGCCGGTGTAGTTGGAGAAGAGTGTCCTGGATATTCTGAACTACTTTACGAGTAGAGGTGTTGAAGAGAGGGAAGGTCACGCAGAGAATCGGAACAAACGAGCCGCTTAGCACTTGAACCATGTCTCATCTGCTGCAGTGCCCGCTAGATCGCATCTAATTCCTCACCGAAGACGGTAAAGTCGCGAGGCAGTCAGATCTTGAGGACACGAACAGGGAAAACAACAGTGCAACCAACAGAGTCCTCCTGTTTCGACCCAGCCGTAAAGACAGCTATAGTATTGTCGTGTTCAGTTACTCTGTGTCTCTGCAGTCACTAACATGGCAGGTGATTAAAACCCTGAATCTGGGGTTGTGCATGGTCCTCACCAAGTGATTCCAGCACACGCTGCACGCGGATCCCAAACAGCACTGTTGCTCGTGGGCGATTGGAGAAAAGGCGTTCGAGAGGTGGACTAGCAACAGTATGGTATGCAGGTGCTGTCGGATCTGCGAGGAACTTACATGCCTGATGCATCATGAGAAGCTGCCGCCAGATTGGTGGCCCCCAGCCTCAGCACAGAGGCTGGGTAGGGGCCTGGTCCTGTAAGCACTTGTGGCCAGCCTAATCCTCTTACGGTGGATGCGTCAATAATAGTCATGTAAGAAGGCTTCACCGGCCCATGCACTGTGCATCCATAGTCTAGCTGTGAACGCACGGAAGCGCTTTAAAACTGGAGCAGATGCGCCGCGTCTGCTCCCCAAGACCTGTGGCTAAGGCACTTTATGATATTCGATGCCTTTTGGGCTCTGCATTTTAGATCTCTCATGAGTGGTAACCATGACAGTTTGGACTCAAGAATGAGGCCCAGAAGCCTGAATGAGTCCTTAAAATGTAGAATGGTGCCCCTCGTAAGCAAATACGACGACAACGATTAAAATGATCACACACACACACACACACACACACACACACACACTCACACTCACACTCTTATCTGCAGAAAACTGAAAACACGTGTCTGCAGCCCACTCATCTAACCTCCACATTGTAAGCTGCAACTCACAGGTCGCTGTCCACAAATAAGGAACGCTGTACAGGATTTCTTACAGTGTGTTAACTGTAAGACGGCCGAGTTGTGAGGGGAGTGCGGGGAGAGGAGGAAGCAAGCATTGGCTGGCGAGGGGTGAGGAGCCGTTGGGGGGGCGGGGGGGGGGGGGGGGACAAGGCACGCCTACCAGTTGCAGTGCTGGCACTACAAATTGAGCGTCATGATTACACGAAAGCAGACGAAAGGCTTGGAAGTAAAACTCGCTTTAAACGTTGTTCGTAAACGAAACTGAAATCGTCATGTACATTAATATATATATATATATATATATATATATATATATATACTATGCGCTCACAAACCATTCATCCAATTGCCATGAAACTTTGGTGAGTTGTTCTCCAAACGCCCGAAAAGGTAATGGACAATGTTTCAACAGTTATGTCATTGCAACATGCGTAGCGCAATTGATTAGGTCAAGGCTTGTCATGCAGCAGACCCGGATTCGATTCTCACTGCTCGCAATTAAAAAAAAATTTTTTTTCATTCCCTGCAATGTTAAACTATTAATTATAAAATTTAAATATACTTAAACAGGTCATATAGTATAACGTAACTGTCAATCTCTATATATAAAAATGAATGTATGTATGTCTGCCCTCTCTGCGTTCCGAAATCATTCATCCGATTGCGATGAAATTTTGGTGATTTGTTCTCCGTACGCCCACGAAGGTTCCTAGGCGAAAAAAAAAAGAAATAAGACACATTCTTGAGGAGATATGACGTCATAAACAACGAAATGCCACCGCGGGAAAATACCCAGATTTATGCATCCACTATTTGAGAATGAGAGCACTTAGCGACTAGCAACAAACGTTACATACAATTTGAAACCTTTACGAACATTTTTCTCGCTGACACCCCCCCACAAAAAAAAAGGTTGTCGCTTACTACATTTTCTCAGTACATACCGTAAATCTGCAGCAGTAGGCATGACGTTTTAATGTATTATTTCGTTACTATTAACTCTAATCGCAACATATTTCGCATACAGTGTCCACATATATCAGTAAACGCGCCGGCAAATTTATGTCTCTTTACGACATATAATTCAGGAGATATGACGAGGTAAACATCGAGATGCGTGAAAAAGTGCCGCGTCAGGCATGACTTTTTTTTCTAATATTTCTTCACTACTACCACTATTCGCAACACGTTTCGCAAACGTGTTAAAAAAGTATATAAAACCACGCAGAGCAGTACATCGCAAAACAATAACGAAGCAGACGACAATGGCTACCTTGTATAACACAGCTATGTAATGTTGGCAGCAGTCGAAACTGCGTGCCTCCCGAAGCCTCCCGACGTTTACCGACTTCTGCCGTTTCAGAACTAGGGAGAGGTCTGCCATCTAAAAGTTTACACACTGTACAGTAGACGTGGTATTGTTTATGGCTATGGCAAAAAGAGTAACACTTAAAACACTGTCCTGAGTAATACTATTCTTCTGCTGAAAACGATCCGACAGCACGTCACCAACTTGAGACCTATAAAAGCACTTAGACGGAAGAACCATATGAACATGGAGAGGTTCCCACGTAAGCCCCATTGATGGAGTTGCACGAGAATACTGTGACTCCAAGTAGTGCCGCAAGCCTTACTGACACCAAAGAATATATCGAGACTGACTTTCACGTAGTGTAAGTAGCCTGTTTATATATTTGTACGTTGGCAGCGCTATAGACTGTAATTAATATCGCTGACAGCGCTCTGCGCCCTCGGCAAGAGAGACTATGGTTGGACGAACTAGCAGTTAGCATTAGCGAGCGGACGGCTTGGACATTTGTCCTTCGTGGAAACTCAGTGTTGTTAGGACATGCATTGTAAAATGATGATGGATGTATTTGCTAATGTTTCGGTAGTGGAATTACTGACGACTATATAATTTTTGGAACTGGATGTCACATGCTTAAGGTAAAACCTACTAAATACATTGTTTGCTCTTCAACAAAATCTTCCTTTTACTAACCGTATGCCGCCTAGCAGTTGGAGCCTATAGTAGTTAGAATCTTTTAATTTAGCTGGCTGTAGTTCCTGCTTGCTGTAGTTCGTATTATGAAGATTTTCTGTCAGGTAAGTGGCATATGAAAAAATGTGGGTTATTGTTAGGATTTCTTCCAATTCAGGATTATTCTTTTGGGTTAATTATTTGAAGTCATGTTGTCATTTTAGAGCAGTCAGATTGCGTTGAAAATGTATATTGTGGGTAATAAATTAACAGGTTAAGTTTGAGTTGTCTTTGTCAAGGAAAATTCTGTATGTCAGTGTTAAAATGATAAAAATAAGTAACGAGACAGTAGGTTCAGTTTCATTCAGAAGTTTCAGTACAAAGGAAGAAGTTTTAGTAGGAAAGTCTGTTGAACAGCTGCCTCCAGTTGCGTCAGGTTGTCGGCAGCAGACAGAAATCTTCGCAATCCACACTGAGAGCGGTTAAAAAGACGCCTGATCTCTAACGACGAGACCAGACGACCGCTAACCATTTGCTCGAGGGTATTTCCTACACAGCTCGGTAAGGCGACTCTCCAGTAACTGCTGGGACATGTTCGGTTCTTTCCTGGTTTGAGGAGAGGTTTCAAAATTGTCTCTCTCCACGAGTTGGTAAAGTGACCTGTTTGCCATATTAAATTAAAACATTTAAGGAGGATTTCCTTTGGCGCCCCTGAAAAATGTCGAAGCGTGCAGTGTTGGATTTGCTCGTGACTGGGTGCAGTATCGTGAGTCTCAGACATCGCCAGTTACTTCTCCCACGTGGAGAAATGGTAGTTGTAGGGCTTAGAATTGTGGGATCTGAAATCCAGCTTGCCCCTCACTGCAGTCGCTCGGTACCGGCGAAAAGCCAGATCCGGCCTGGCATTGGCAATAGTCGCTGCAGAATGCTCTGCCATCGTCTGAACAATGTCTCAGGGAGCGGTTTGGAGGAACTCCTTTTTCAGCACTGCTGCTATTGGTAAACGACTCTGTTTATCGGAAACCCTCCTGGTAGATTCCCATACCTTTGTCGAACAAGTGGAAAAGTTGATGGAGTCCAGAAACGCTTGACATGATCTTTTCTTGCTCTCCTTAACTAGGTGTTGAGTCTTGGCTCCCGCGACCCGAAAGGCTGTGATGTTGTTTGCTGTTGGGCATTACTTAAATGCTCGAGGAGCCGCATGGCCGTCCCGGATTGCTGAGCACCACTCACCAGACCACCAAGGCCTTCCAAGATGACCTGAGGACATTGAGATGGATAAGTTAGCAGCATGATGGATCGCTGGTGTAATGTGTTCCACCCATTGCTGGACACATGGTGTTCAAACACAGCCAGCTGGCTGAACATCAGTCATATAGTGCTGCTGATCATTCATTTAGGTGGTTTCTGTTTGTGTAATGCTCCATCCAGTAGGTGGATGCAGAGTGGGAAGTGGTCACGGGAATGAAGGTCGTCAATGAATAGTGCCATATGGGATGAGCTTTTCGGTTTTTATCTGTTAGATCTACCGTTCTTCAAGAAAGACATTGCAGTCCCTAGACAGGGTGATCCCCAGAGCAACTGACACTCTTCGGAAGAGGTGAACAATGGAGAGTAGTGTGCCCGAAGTACTGGCTTTTAAGGCAGTAATTGGGTTGGGGAAATAAAGCCTCATGCTTAGGCGAAGGAAACCTGCCTTGACATGCTGTGGGAGTTTGGTGCTGTTAAACGCAAGTATAAAAAAGTCAGATTTGAAAAGATTACCGTCCAGCCTTTTCATGATATTTTCCACGTCAACAATGCCTTCCTGGGACCACTCAGCTTTCAATTCTTCTCAGGACATATCAAGCAGACCCCTGAAAGTTACAACATCTTTGCTGTAATTCAAGATGTTTTGCAGTTCAGTTTCAGTTGCATACTCCACGAGGCATTGAGCTTTCTGGAGGTTCTTGACTTGTTGGGAACTAGACGTTTCGACCAGCAGGGTCCTATTCCGCAAATGCTTGACAGATCTGAAGATTCCAGCAATGCCCTCTAAGCATTTTTGTATTTGGAATGGTGAAACTTTATCGAAGCTGCCCTCTTTCTGTTTAACTATTATAAACACATTCTGACAACCAGCATGCATTCTGTTTGTAAGAGGTCCGTGATTAAGGAATTTGTTGCTAGCGCACTTGAGCAGATGTAATTTCGATGGATTGCTCACGCGCTGCCTGCGATATGTAAGCTATAAGAGAATCTCAGACCAGAGAGCAGTGTTGTATGCAGTAAGAGCAGTGTCTGTAGCAGTAGTAGTGGTAGTAGCGAGCACTCTGGTGTATCGTGTTGGCTGGGCCGGTCGTGTGGAGCGATGGCGGTGCCTGAGCGGTGTAGTGTAGGGTAAAAGCAGCATTACGCATATATACTATTGTTATATCAAGTCCCATGTAAATGTTTCAAACAATCTCTTAATAATAACCTTTCTTATAAAAATTAACTTTTGACAATCATTCATCTCAATTAAAAGATTTTACTAATTTCTCCAATCCACGGTCATCCCAATTATTGTACAGAAAAATCAGTTGTTCTTTTCATACATGACAAATATATCTGCCAGCATTGCACTGGGCTGTGCCAGAAAAATCTCTTATAGGAGCAGATACGGGGTGTTTCAAAAATGACCGGTATATTTGAAACGGCAATAAAAACTAAACGAGCAGCGATAGAAATACACCGTTTGTTGCAATATGCTTGGGACAACAGTACATTTTCAGGCAGACAAACTTTCGAAATTACAGTAGTTACAATTTTCAACAACAGATGGCGCTGCGGTCTGGGAAACTCTATAGTACGATATTTTCCACATATCCACCATGCGTAGCAATAATATGGCGTAGTCTCTGAATGAAATTACCCGAAACCTTTGACAACGTGTCTGGCGGAATGGCTTCACATGCAGATGAGATGTACTGCTTCAGCTGTTCAATTGTTTCTGGATTCTGGCGGTACACCTGGTCTTTCACGTGTCCCCACAGAAAGAAGTCACAGGGGTTCATGTCTGGCGAATAGGGAGGCCAATCCACGCCGCCTCCTGTATGTTTCGGATAGCCCAAAGCAATCACACGATCATCGAAATATTCATTCAGGAAATTAAAGACGTCGGCCGTGCGATGTGGCCGGGCACCTTCTTGCATAAACCACGAGGTGTTCGCAGTGTCGTCTAAGGCAGTTTGTACCGCCACAAATTCACGAAGAATGTCCAGATAGCGTGATGCAGTAATCGTTTCGGATCTGAAAAATGGGCCAATGATTCCTTTGGAAGAAATGGCGGCCCAGACCAGTACTTTTTGAGGATGCAGGGACGATGGGACTGCAACATGGGGCTTTTCGGTCCCCCATATGCGCCAGTTCTGTTTATTGACGAAGCCGTCCAGGTAAAAATAAGCTTCGTCAGTAAACCAAATGCTGCCCACATGCATATCGCCGTCATCAATCCTGTGCACTATATCGTTAACGAATGTCTCTCGTGCAGCAATGGTAGCAGCGCTGATGGGTTGCCACATTTGAATTTTGTATGGATAGAGGTGTAAACTCTGGCGCATGAGACGATACATGGACGTTGGCGTCATTTGGACCGCAGCTGCAACACGGCAAACGGAAACCCGAGGCCGCTGTTGGATCACCTGCTGCACTAGCTGCGCGTTGCCCTCTGTGGTTGCCGTACGCGGTCGCCCTACCTTTCCAGCACGTTCATCCATCACGTTCCCAGTCCGATGAAATTTTTCAAACAGATCCTTTATTGTATCGCTTTTCGGTCCTTTGGTTACATTAAACCTCCGTTGAAAACTTCGTCTTGTTGCAACAACACTGTGTTCTAGGCGGTGGAATTCCAACACCAGAAAAATCCTCTGTTCTAAGGAATAAACCATGTTGTCTACAGCACACTTGCACGTTGTGAACAGCACACGCTTACAGCAGAAAGACGACGTACGGAATGGCGCACCCACAGACTGCGTTGTCTTCTATATCTTTCACATCACTTGCAGCGCCATCTGTTGTTGAAAATTGTAACTACTGTAATTTCGAAAGTTTGTCCGCCTGAAAATGTACTGTTGTCCCAAGCATATTGCAACAAACGGTGTATTTCTATCGCTGCTCGTTTAGTTTTTATTGCCGTTTCAAATATACCGGTCATTTTTGAAACACCCTGTATATACGCGTTATCCGGCGACCTTATTGAGGTAAGCATTTTTAATTTATTCAGTATGCTTTTTCAGGTCCATGGCGCAGCACTGCTGACGTCCAAATTTACCAGTTTAGATTCACAGTCAGGTAATTATTGAAAGGTTATAAGTAAACCACAATTTTATTGAGAGATTAGTCACATTTTTGTTATTGGTAGGTTACGGAATTTATTTATTGGGAGGTTACGCTGAATGTGAATGATTATTTTGTATTTTTTCTGTTACGAGGTTACGGAAAATATCAGTTGGGAGGTTACATGTTACTATTAGTGAGTCCGGAAGACTCGATAGCCAAGCCCTCTTGTTAGACAGGGTGTTGGTGCCTACTAGTGGTCCACGCACTCCGCTGGGAGAAGGAAGAGAAAATTTCGAGGGATCCATCCCAGTCCCACGGGCAGCTAGGGAAAGAGAGGACCACTCAGACAGAGCCCCAAGGGCCTAGGTAAGCCTTATACAACTGAGGTGCGGTAGGTTCCTCAGCCCTCTAAAAACTGTTCCACCTCAACAGCCTCCATCTCATCAGCGCGCAGCACACCTTAAGACTGAAGGTATTTTTTGTAGAGGTCTTTACCGCCCTCGCGATCCGGGCGGTCAAGCCAAGATCCCCGTTCCACCGCCGCGCCGCACGGTGGTCGCTGAAGCATGCCCAGAGTTTATGGTTACAGGTGACTGGCGGCGCTTTCCAGCCCCAGTCCAGGAACTCCGGGGTTGCCAAGCGCGTATCCAGCAAACGAATAATGGGGACCTGAAGGCGCCAAACGGAGAGTGGGAAATGGACAAATAGAGTATCAAACTGATCAGCATGGGGACTGCTTTACCAAAAGAATGCAATTGCTTAAACTTAATTAGATTAATGAAGTAAATATTAATTAATGATTTGAGGAAAAATTGAAAAATTTCAGATACAAGCAGCTGCTAGCTATGTAAATGAAGTGTTCAAAGTTCATCTCTTCATTTCGGGCACAAGATGTTACATTGGTGTAGAAATTGTGAAAGCGTTTCTTTCATGCTCAAAAAATAAAATAATTATAACATAACAGTATAAACTGGAACGTCTCCTTCCCTTGATCTATAAATGCTGTCCCAGGAGGAATGATCAATATTCAGGGACATAAGAAAACGAAGGTCGTGTGGCTAATGGCCTGGCGGAAATATTTCAATTTGACATCACTGCGATGAGTTGCGTGTTCTGAAAACCAACGGTACCCGGTTATCCTCGAACTGTCACCAATCCAAGTGGCAAGGCCGTTGGCATTCAGGGCTGTGACAGGAACGATCATTAGAGGCGAGAAAATTCTAGTAAACATAGGCTCTTAAACACATGCCTTAACAGCTACTAGCCTTTCTTCATCTTCGCTATTGTGAAACACATCTCTTCTACTGATCGAGTGTTCATAGTTCTTAAGGTATGCATTTTAGACACCATGCATAATAGGCAAATTTTTCTTGTTTTGGTCCTTACTACCTCCCTCCCAAATATGGAAAGCAAAGAGCTTTCAGTAAAAAAGATTTGTTTTGCAGTACCTAAGATGAAAAAGTGCTCATAGCTCTTAAGGTATGCATTTTTAGCACCCATATTTACTAGACTTTATTACCTCGAAATATTGTTCCTGTCGTGTCCAGAACATTGACCATTTCTCCTGAGACATCCTGTATACCTCTAATAATAATAGAATACCGATCGGTATTTAAATATACTGTTTTTCATGCATTCAACACAAAACAATAAAGAAAAACATTGAAAGAACAGTCCAGTTATCTTGAAATGGCCATATATATCATTTATCAGGTCAACATCCTCTTTTCTCAACACCTACTAATCGTACAGGGAGACTGAGGTATCTTGGAAAGGTTTTTTAACCAGCTTCTAACACACCACACCACACCGATTTTGCGCTGAAACA
Source organism: Schistocerca piceifrons (assembly GCF_021461385.2). Lineage (NCBI taxonomy): Eukaryota > Metazoa > Arthropoda > Insecta > Orthoptera > Acrididae > Schistocerca > Schistocerca piceifrons. Next base: position 80,377,792 of record NC_060145.1, on the reverse strand, counting down.
TACTATTTGTGGAAAATTTTGACAGAAGAAGGCAATAATCCTAGGCAAAAGGGAATCATAGGCACCCAGCTTCATACCAATATTTTTGGAAGCTAACTTATTAATCAAGAGTAAAAGACTACATTTTCATATTATCTCATTACAAATTAAATTTTAGTTATTTTAAGGTACTTATGAACTGCATAATTTGGTGGATAATAATCGTGACCACTACGGTCGTCCATTATCTCTTCCCGTCGTACACGTTGACTTTTCTGAACGATATACGAGGGTTGGAACTTTAATCTGCATCTACATGGATACTCTGCAAATCACATTTCTTGCCTGGCAGAGGGTTCATCGAACCACCTTCACAATTCTCTATTATTCCAATCTCGTATAGCGCGCGGAAAGAATGAACGCCTATATCTTTCCGTACGAGCTCTGATTTCCCTTATTTTATCGTGGTGATCGTTCCTCCCCACGTAGTCGGTGTAAACAAAATATTTTCGTATTCGGAGGAGAAAGTTGGTGATTTGAATTTCATGACAAGATTCCGTCGCAACGAAAAACGCCTTTCTTTTAACGATTTCCAGCCCAAATCCTGTATCATTTCTGTGACACTCGCTCCCATATTTCGCGATAATACAAAACGTGCTGCCTTTCTTTGAACTTTTTCGATGTACTCCGTCAGTCCTACCTGGTAAGGATCCCACACCGCGCAGCAGTATTCTAAAAGAGGACGGACAAGGGTAGTGTAGGCAGTCTCCTTAGTAGGTTTGTTATATTTTCTAAGTGTCATGCCAATAAAACGCAGTCTTTGGTTAGCCTTCCCCACATTTTCTATGTGTTCCTTCCAATTTAAGTTGTTCGTAATTGTAATACCTAGGTATTTAGTCGAATTTACCGCTTTTAGATTAGACTGATTTATCGTGTAACCGAACTTTAACGAGTTCCTTTTAGCACTCATGTGGATGACCTCACACTTTTCGTTATTCGGGGTCAACTGCCACTTTTCGTACCATTCAGATATTTTTTCTAAATCTTTTGCAGTTTGTTTTGATGTTCTGATGACTTCATTAGTCGATACACGACAGCGTCATCTGCAAACAACTGAAGACGGCTGCTCAGATTGTCTCCCAAATCGTTTATATAGACAAGGAACAGCAAAGGGCCTATAACGCTATCTTGGGGTATACCAGAAATCACTTCTGTTTTACTCAATGACTTTCCGTCAGCTGCTACGAAGCAAGCAATTTCAATACGAGCCGCTTGTGTGGTACAGTGTCGAAACTTCCGGAATTCCAGAAATACGGAATCGATCTGAAATCCCTTGTCAATAGCACTCAGCACTTCATTTGAGTAAAGAGCTAGTTGTGTTTCACAGGAACGATATTTTCTAAACCCATGTTGACTGTGTGTCAATAGACAGTTTCTTCGAGGTAATTCATAATGTTCGAACACAATATATGTTCTAAAATCCTCCTACATATCGATGTTAACGATATGGGCCTGTAATGGGTCTGAGTACATGAGAGTAGTCAATCAACCAAAAACTGAGTGTTTTAGAAAACTGCTCAAAGATATGAACTGGAAAGATGTTTATAGTGCTCATGACATGAATGAAAAATATAACACATTCATGAACAATGTCAGTACCATGTTTGAAAACTGTTTTCCTCTAAAAGTTACTCAAATTAAACAGAAGACTTTAATAAAACCATGGATTACACAAGGAATAAAGATTTCCTGTAAGACAAAAAGGAAAATGTATCTGTCGACCAAGAACAGCTCCAATGCTGATGATTTAGCTAAATACAAGGAATACTGTAAAATATTAAAAAAAGTAATTCAGACATCTAAACAAATGCACTACGAGAAGAAGATAGCAATGTCAAGGAACAAAATAAAAACAATATGGGATATAGTGAAAGAGGAGACTGGTAGAACCAGAAAGGAACAGGAGCAAATAACATTCAGGGTAGATGATACATTAGTAACCGATGGGCATAGTGTGGCAAATCTATTTAACAAGTACTTTACGAGGTGTGGCTAGAAAAAAACCGGACTAGTACTGGTGAAACAATAAAACGAATGCAATAAGGCTGAAAGTCGCGTGGCCTGTCACGCGACTCTCGCTCCGCCTACTGCTCGAGTTTCATCTGCCTCCTGCACTCAGTCTGCCCGTGGCGTCTGTTTTAAGTACACTCCTGGAAATGGAAAAAAGAACACATTGACACTGGTGTGTCAGACCCACCATACTTGCTCCGGACACTGCGAGAGGGCTGTACAAGCAATGATCACACGCACGGCACAGCGGACACACCAGGAACCGCGGTGTTGGCCGTCGAATGGCGCTAGCTGCGCAGCATTTGTGCACCGCCGCCGTCAGTGTCAGCCAGTTTGCCGTGGCATACTGAGCTCCATCGCAGTCTTTAACACTGATAGCATGCCGCGACAGCGTGGACGTGAACCGTATGTGCAGTTGACGGACTTTGAGCGAGGGCGTATAGCGGGCATGCGGGAGGCCGGGTGGACGTACCGCCGAATTGCTCAACACGTGGGGCGTGAGGTCTCCACAGAACATCGATGTTGTCGCCAGTGGTCGGCGGAAGGTGCACGTGCCCGTCGACCTGGGACCGGACCGCAGCGACGCACGGATGCACGCCAAGACCGTAGGATCCTACGCAGTGCCGTAGGGGACCGCACCGCCACTTCCCAGCAAATTAGGGACACTGTTGCTCCTGGGGTATCGGCGAGGACCATTCGCAACCATCTCCATGAAGCTGGGCTACGGTCCCGCACACCGTTAGGCCGTCTTCCGCTCACGCCCCAACATCGTGCAGCCCGCCTCCAGTGGTGTCGCGACAGGCGTGAATGGAGGGACGAATGGAGACGTGTCGTCTTCAGCGATGAGAGTCGCTTCTGCCTTGGTGCCAATTATGGTCGTATGCGTGTTTGGCGCCGTGCAGGTGAGCGCCACAATCAGGACTGCATACGACCGAGGCACACAGGGCCAACACCTGGCATCATGGTGTGGGGAGCGATCTCCTACACTGGCCGTACACCACTGGTGATCGTCGAGGGGACACTGAATAGTGCACGGTACATCCAAACCGTCATCGAACCCATCGTTCTACCATTCCTAGACCGGCAAGGGAACTTGCTGTTCCAACAGGACAATGCACGTCCGCATGTATCCCGTGCCACCCAACGTGCTCTAGAAGGTGTAAGTCAACTACCCTGGCCAGCAAGATCTCCGGATCTGTCCCCCATTGAGCATGTTTGGGACTGGATGAAGCGTCGTCTCACGCGGTCTGCACGTCCAGCACGAACGCTGGTCCAACTGAGGCGCCAGGTGGAAATGGCATGGCAAGCCGTTCCACAGGACTACATCCAGCATCTCTACGATCGTCTCCATGGGAGAATAGCAGCCTGCATTGCTGCGAAAGGTGGATATACACTGTACTAGTGCCGACATTGTGCATGCTCTGTTGCCTGTGTCTATGTGCTTGTGGTTCTGTCAGTGTGATCATGTGATGTATCTGACCCCAGGAATGTGTCAATAAAGTTTCCCCTTCCTGGGACAGTGTTCTTATTTCAATTTCCAGGAGTGTAGTTGACGTTTTGTCTGTGCGTCGGAAAATGTTGAGTGTACAGAAAGAACAGCGTGTTAACATCAAATTTTGTTTCAAACTAGGAAAATCTGCAAGTGAAACGTTTGTAATGTTACAACAAATGTATGGCGATGATTGTTTATCGCGAACACAAGTGTTTGAGTGGTTTAAACGATTTAAAGATGGCCGCGAAGACACCAGTGATGACACTCGCACTGGCAGACCATTGTCAGCAAAAACTGATGCAAACATTGAAAAAATCGGTAAACTTGTTCGACAAGATCGCCGTTTAACAATCAGAGCAGTGTCTGAGTTAACAGGAGTTGAGAAGGAAAGTGTTAGGCAGATTCTTCATGAAAGTTTCAACATGAACAAAGTGTGTTCAAAAATGGTTCCAAAGTGTCTCACAATTGAACAGAAGGAACGCCGAAGAATGATTTGTTCTGACATCCTGGAAAACATTGAAAGTGATCCCACCTTCTTACAAAATGTTATTACTTGCGATGAATCGTGGTTTTTTACTTACGATCCCGAAACTAAACGCCAATCGATGCATTGGAAAACTCCTGGTTCTCCACGACAAAAAAAAGCACGAATGTCAAAATCGAAATTCAAGGCAATGATGATTGTTTTTTTTTTTGACATCAAAGGGATTGTGCACATTGATTGGGTACCAGAGGGACAAACAGTGAATCAGCATTACTACATTAGCGTCCTGGCTACCCTACGTGAGCGAGTACGGAGAAAACGGAACGATTTGTGGAGAAAAAAGTCATGGATCCTTCACCAAGACAATGCCCCAGCTCACAGTGCGTTGTCAGTGAAGACGTTTTTGGCAAAACACAACATTCCCATCTTAGATCATCCACCCTACTCACCTGATTTGGCCCCCTGTGACTTTTTTCTTTTCCCTAAAGTCAAGTCAGCTTTGAAAGGAGCTAGATTTGAGACTGTTGAAGCAGTAAAAGAAAAAGCGACGGAAGTAATGTATGGACTTACCGAAAATGATCTGCAGCATTGCTATGAACAGTGGAAAATTCGTATGGAGTGGTGTAGAGACCGAGGAGGAGAGTACATTGAAGGAGATAACATGAAATTGTAAATAATTGTAAATAAATGTTTTTTCCAGCATCAGTCCGGTTTTTTTCTAGCCGCACCTCGTATATCCGCTACTGATAGAATGGGATTGTCAGGATCAGTAAATAATGCCCTTGAATGTCTGAAACTAGCCTTTACAAATAGCTTCAGGTACATGAATATGTCACTCACTTCACCAAAAGAAATAACTTCCATTATAAAATCTTTAAAAACAAAGCATTCTAGTGGTTATGATGAAATATCAACAAAGTTAATTAAGGCATATTCTTGTGAGTTTAGTACAATTCTAAGTTACTTGTGGAACCAGTCAATTATAACTGGGACATATCCTGACTGGCTAAAATATGCAGATGTTAAGCCTCTATTCAAGAAAGGGGATAAACTACAGACCGATTTCACTTTTGCCAGCATTCTCAAAAAATTTATAAAAAGTAAAGTACAGACAGCTTCTCTATGCTTTTGATTTTTGGAACATAGCCTACGACCAGCTTAGAGACAGAAGTGATACACTTCCTGCAGGACCTGATCATCATTTTGCAGGACAATGCTCAAGCACGTACAGTGCAAGCTGTTACTGATTTGTTTGACTGATGGGGGCTGCTAAGTGTTATACCACCCATTACACTCCCGTGACTTAAGCCCTCGTGAGTTCAACTCGTTTTCGAAACTGAAGGAAACACTTCACGGCATTCGCTTCAGAACTGCTACAAATTCGACGGGCAGCCGGCCGCGGTGGTCTAGCGGTTCTAGGCGCGCAGTCCGGAACCGCGCGACTGCTACGGTCGCAGGTTCGAATCCTGCCTCGGGCATGGATGTGTGTAATGTCCTTAGGTTAGTTAGGTATGAGTAGTTCTAAGTTCTAGGGGACTGATGATCACAGATGTTAAGTCCCATAGTGCTCAGAGCAATTTGAACCAATTGCGGAAAAGGTCGATATCGTGTTGATGTATGGCTATTGTGATCAAAATGCCCAACGGGCTTGTGCTATGTATGCTGCTCGGTATCCTGGACGACATCATCCAAGTGTCCGGACCGTTCACCGGATAGTTACGTTATTTAAGGAAACGGGAAGTGTTTAGCCACATGTGAAACGTCAACCACGACCTGCAACAAATGATGATGCCCAAGTAGGTGTTTTAGCTGCTGTCACGGCTAATCCGCACGTCAGTAGCAGACAAATTGCGCGAGAATCGGGAATCTCAAAAACGTCGATGTTGAGAATGCTACATCAACATCGATTGCACCCGTACCATATTTCTATGCACCAGGAATTGCATGGCGACGATTTTGAACGTCGTGTACAGTTCTGCCACTGGGCACAAGAGAAATTACGGGACGATGACAGATTTTTTTGCACGCGCTGTATTTAGCGACGAAGCGTCATTCACCAACAGCGGTAACGTAAACCGGTATAATATGCACTATTGGACAACGGCAAATCCACAATGGCTGTGACAAGTGGAACATCAGCGACCTTGGCAGGTTAATGTATGGTGTGGCATTATGGGAGGAAGGATAATTGGCCCCCATTTTATCGATGGCAATCTAGATGGTGCAATGTATGCTGATTTCGTACGTAATGCTCTACCGATGTTACTACAAGATGTTTCACTGCATGACAGAATGGGAATGTACTTCCAACATGATGGATGTCCGGCACGTAGCTCGCGTGCGGTTGAAGCGGTATTGAACAGCATATTCCATGACAGGTGGATTGGTCGTCGAAGCACCATACCATGGCTTGCCTGTTCACCGGATCTGACGTCCTCGGATTGATTTCTGTGGGGAAAGTTGAAGGATATTTGCCATCGTGATCCACCGACAACGCCTGACAACATGCTTCAGCGCATTGTTAATGCATGTGCGAACATTACGGAAGGCGAACTACTTGCTGTTGAGAGAAATGTCGTTACACGTATTGCCAAATGCATTGAGGTTAACGGACATCATTTTGAGCGTTTATTGCATTAATGTGGTATTTACAGGTAATCACGCTGTAACAGCATGCGTTCTCAAAGGTACATGTATCACATTGGAACAACCGAAACAAAATGTTTAAACGTACCTACGTTCTGTATTTTAATTTAAAAACGCCTACCTGTTAGCAACTGTTCGTCTAAAATTGTGAGCCATATGTTTGTGGCTACTACAGCACCAGCTATCACAAAGCGAAAAAAATGGTCCAACTAAAACATTCATATTTCTTTACGTACTACATGAATATGTAATAAAAATGAGGGTTCCTATTTAAAAAACGCAGTTGAGATCCGTTTGACCTATGGCAGCGCCATCTAGCGGGCCAACCATGGCGCCATCTGGTTTCCCTCTTCAAGCTAGACAAGTTTCGTTCTTGGTAATTTTTGCGTTTGACGCTTATTTCGTGAGATATTTGGCCCGGTCACGATCAATAGACCACCCTGCAGATATCGACTTTTTGTTCGCCGAAGAAGTATCCGAATATAAGGAAAGGAAAAAGTAGAGGATCTAACATAGTACATTATTTGCGACGTATCTAGACAGCTTAGCCTCAGTAACTGAACTCTGTCCTACTAATCTTACTTTCATGGAGAAGAAAGTATTATCTTTGTAGAAGTATTTTTAAACATTTCATTCAAATGTACGAGAGACTTCAGGTCAATATCGTGCTGGATAACGTGGCTATAATACAGGTGGTTTATTATACAGTCATTCATTTTTATCCATGTTTATCGCAAATGGGGCAAAGACCTGCTCAGCGAGGCTTTCCCCATTTCGAGGGTAAAACCGCGCAATTTTTCTTTTAGAGAAACTGTAAATTTCTCTTTCATTAACAATCCTACAGAGCTGGAATTTCGTAGGGTTATAGGTAATTACACAACCTATGACTTCAATTTGGTATCATGGGAAACTCATTGTCCACAATGTTAGGAAAACTGAAAATTGCGAGACTTTATCCCCATTAACACTACATACTTTCCTTACCGCATCACACCTACCCACAACGCCACCTGGAGGGCAGTGGTTATAATGTTTTGGTTCAACGGTGTAGGTGTTGGTTTATTTAATCTGTAATATCTTCGTATTCTGAACTGAATCCTCATGGTGTATGTTTCTACATCTTGTTAAATAAACTTGCATCTTACCGGTTTCCTACTTACTTCCACTCTCCATCTTATTAGTCCATCATCAGCTGCTATTAAAAAAGTGGTTTGGGACCGTCTCATCTTGTGTATTTTCCTAGGTATGGTGATGTGTTAAACTAAGAAGTATAATACTACTTACTACCTAGAAACTGAATTGTTCCTATAGCGCATTTGGGATTTATCATTAACTGCTAGAAATAATCGGTATAGAACGTATATTTTACTGTAGGCGAGATTATTGATACCGCGAAGTAACTTTTGGCCCACGTATAAAATTAGCTAAGTGGTCATACTAGTCAATCTTCCATGCACGGTATTTACATCATTCGATCTGAGGGTATCACCAGCACTACGAGAGGAAACGCCCGTATAGCTCGAATCAACAAGGCTGCAACTAACTCTTTCAACAATTTGTTCCAAGGAACGATACCTGCTCCAGAAGCAAACATTTCACTCGCTCAAGTGAACAGTTTGAATGCTGCCTTGTAATCGTTTTTTGGTCCTTTACTACCATCGTTCACCGAGGTGTAGTAAACTGAACACTACTGTCCTTTTGTCTGGATGCGTCAACAAGTACAGTAAGCCATGGTATAAAGAAGGGACGGGAAGTTATCATTAAACCCGTAGGATCTGCCCCACTATACTGGCAATATGGTATTCGGATTGCACGGTGCGAATTTCTTGACAAAGAGAACGAGGAAGTCACATCTGTGCAAGCGCGAGTGACGGAACGCTTTCGCCTCTACGCCTTCCACTCCCCAGTGAGGCAACTTCCCTTTTCAGGCAACACGTCTGTCTGACCAACTTTTTCAACGAGCTTCTAATTAAATCAGACTGGCAATTAAATATGATGTTACGAGGTTCTAAAATCGCACTGCTTAATTAAGTTACCTGACGGTGTTACAGAAGTACAGCAACGGGCTACTTTACCTTTCGTCTCTGAATTGTCTCGTCTTCGCTGGCAAGAAAGTCTAGCCAGCCATGTGAGACTACTGTATTCCATCATAATCGTTGTTGTTGCACGCATGAGAAAACTGGGCGCCTGTGGTTTTCACTTTAATCTAAGAAGTTGTATGCTACCTCTAAATTAAAAACTGTTACTTCATTATACCATAAAGAGCAAGATTTGCTGCTGATTAAGTCGCACACGGAAGTTTCCCTACTTACAAAATGAATAAGGCCCAAATTAATGTAACGCGACCTGACTAATCACTGTTATGGCTCTCAGATACCAAGACTTAAATACTGCAACGCAAGTTGTATTAGATGCCTGGAATAATTTAATATTGGCCACTGCTTAACTTCCCTTTTACTGAAACCAGGATAAATCTCCATCACAGCCTTTAGCTCTCCTCTATTAGTAAAATATGGCTCTAAGTTTGTGCATTCAGTTATCTTTCTCAATGGCGAGCTTCTAATGCCATCGTAACACAAATTATGTAATCCAAATGTGAGGTAGCTGCCCTTTCGAAGTTCTCGAGGTAACTTAATTTATGTGACCTGCAAACAGCTTAATAATACGAAGGGTAGCTTATTTATCAGTATATGTTATGAGAAAAAATTTTGTTACATCCACACAAAGAATTCGTACAAAGCCTTGTACTTGGTCGTATATATTATCTCAAAAGAATGCAGCCTCATTTAACAGAATGTACGAATTGAATAGGTTTGAAATGAAATGTATAAGACTTACGTTAACTTGGATTATTATTTAACCACACACATGCAAAAGCTGCGTAGCTTAACTTGATTGCAGTGGCTTAAAATTCGTGCTGTCTTTAGCACACCCATTCAAAGATCAGTGCTTTAACGTACATTAAAAGAATCGTGGAAGAAACAGTCTCTTTGGTGAATGGAAGTAACGCCTTGCTCAAGAGATAAATGTAATTCATAAACAGAATGGACATTAACCCACTGAGCCACCCTGTCACAGCGGTTAATACTTAATCCAGACAGATTTCGACAAGCCAGCATGCTTCCCCCGCATTTAATAATGAAAAACTGCTACTTTTGTCCAGATTCGCCGCTTGAGAGGAGCTTTGTTTTAATGAAATATCTCACACATACAAACCATTGCTGCTTTCATGTATATATTGCTCTCTCTCTCAGCGTATATAAATCCAGAAACATTGAACAGTACACCACTTCACACCATAAGAAAGTACATCTCATTACTACCACACTGCCGAACGCAATGGAAAGAAGTCACGGTCCTTGTTCGCCTTCACAAAAGAATGGCCAGCGACATCGCGCCTTAGCATCTCATTGGCCAGGCCGCTGGTACACCAAAGAATCTCAGCACATACCCTACGGTAGGAGACGCCGTAGCGAAAGTCGAACAGTGAGTTCAAAGATGAGAGCAATGGTTGTACACGTACAGGGCTATTACATACAGGGCTATTACAAACGATTGAAGCGATTTCATAAATTCACTGTAGCTCCATTCATTGACATATGGTCACGACACACTACAGATACGTAGAAAAACTCATAAAGTTTTGTTCGGCTGAAGCCGCACTTCAGGTTTCTGCCGCCAGAGCGCTCGAGAGCGCAGTGAGACAAAATGGCGACAGGAGCCGAGAAAGCGTATGTCGTGCTTGAAATGCACTCACATCAGTCTGTCATAACAGTGCAACGACACTTCAGGACGAAGTTCAACAAAGATCCACCAACTGCTAACTCCATTCGGCGATGGTATGCGCAGTTTAAAGCTTCTGGATGCCTCTGTAAGGGGAAATCAACGGGTCGGCCTGCAGTGAGCGAAGAAACGGTTGAACGCGTGCGGGCAAGTTTCACGCGCAGCCCGCGGAAGTCGACGAATAAAGCAAGCAGGGAGCTAAACGTACCACAGCCGACGGTTTGGAAAATCTTACGGGAAAGGCTAAAGCAGAGGCCTTACCGTTTACAATTGCTACAAGCCCTTACACCCGATGACAAAGTCAAACGCTTTGAATTTCCGGCGCGGTTGCAACAGCTCATGGAAGAGGATGCGTTCAGTGCGAAACTTGTTTTCAGTGATGAAGCAACATTTTTTCTTAATGGTGAAGTGAACAGACACAATGTGCGAATCTGGGCGGTAGAGAATCCTCACGCATTCGTGCAGCAAATTCGCAATTCACCAAAAGTTAACGTGTTTTGTGCAATCTCACGGTTTAAAGTTTACGGACCCTTTTTCCTCTGCGAAAAAAACGTTACAGGACACGTGTATCTGGACATGCTGGAAAATTGGCTCATGCCACAACTGGAGACCGACAGCGCTGACTTCATCTTTCAACAGGATGGTGCTCCACCGCACTTCCATCATGATGTTCGGCATTTCTTAAACAGGAGATTGGAAAACCGATGGATCGGTCGTGGTGGAGATCATGATCAGCAATTCATGTCATGGCCTCCACGCTCTCCCGACTTAACCCCATGCGATTTCTTTCTGCGGGGTTATGTGAAAGATTCAGTGTTTAAACCTCCTCTACCAAGAAACGTGCCAGAACTGCGAGTTCGCATCAACGATGCTTTCGAACTCATTGATGGGGACATGCTGCGCCGAGTGTCGGAGGAACTTGATTATCGGCTTGATGTCTGCCGAATCACTAAAGGGGCACATATCGAACATTTGTGAATGCCTAAAAAAACTTTTTGAGTTTTTGTATGTGTGTGCAAAGCATTGTGAAAATATCTCAAATAATAAAGTTATTGTAGAGCTGGGAAATCGCTTCAATCATTTGTAATAACCCTGTATAATCGACATGGAGCAAACTGAAGCTATGGAATTTGGAAAATTTGCAAATGTAACAGAGAACTTTCAGAGTAGACACTGGGGTGGTAAAAGTCATGGGGTAGCGATATGCACATGTACAGATGGTGGTACATCGCGTGCACAAGGCATAAAAAGGAAGTGCATTAGAGGAGCTGACATTTGTGCTCAGGTGATTCATGTGAAAAGGTTTCCGACATGATTATGGCAACACGATGGGAAGTAACAGACTTTGAACGCGGAATGATAGTTGGAGCTAGTCGCATGTGACATTCCATTTCGGAAATCATTAGAGAATTCAGTACTCCGAGATCGATAGTGTCAACAGTGTGCCGAGAGTACAAAATTTCAGGAATTACCTCTCACCACAGACAATGCAGTAGCCTAGGGCCTCTGCTTAACGACCGAGAGCAGCGGCGTTTGTGTAGAGTTGTCAGTGCTAACAGACAAGCAACACTGCGTGAAATAACCACAGAAATCAATGTGGGACGTACGACGAACGTATACGTTAAGATATCGCCTCCAGCGCCTCTCTTGCGCTCATGACCATACCGGTCGGACCCCACACGACTGGAAAAGCGTGGCCTGACCCGATATCCGATGAGACCCGATTCCAGTTGCCAAGTAGTCAACACGGTACTGAGCAAGGCGGTGGTGGCTCCATAATGGAGTGGAGTGGAAATTGTTATGTTCGGCTACTTGGAGACCATTTGCAGCCATTCATGGATGGGATTCTAATGGATGACAATGCACCGTGTCATTGAGCCACAATTGTTTGTGATTGGTTTTGATGAACATTCTGGACAATTCGAGCGAATGTTTGGCCACGCAGATCACCAGACATGAATCCCGTCGAACCTTTATGGGACATTATTAAGGGGTATGATCGGATGTGATAAGGTATGGGGATCGCAGTGATTAAAATAAAGTTGCAGTAAGTCTTTGCAACAAGCAACAGCCACAATAACTATGAAAGAAAAAAAAATCAGTAAAATATGTAGCCCTACCATATATAGGCCCACTTTCATATAAAATTTCCAACTTATTCAAGAAGAAGAATGTCAAAATCAGTTTCTCTACCAATAACAAACTCCAACAAAGAGTCATACACTCACTCCCACACAATAGCATACCCCACAAAAGATCTGGAATTTATAAACTCAAGTGTAACAACTGTCCTAAATTCTACATTGGCCAAACAGGTAGAGCTTTTGAAACAAGATTCAAGGAACACCTTGATCCCCTACGTCTGAAAAACCTAAGCAAATCTGCTCTTGCCACCCATCTTGCAGAAAACAATCATACAGTTGAGAGTATAGAAAACAATCTGCAGATATTACACCACAAAGACAAAGGTTTCACATTGAGTCTCCTAGAGGAGATTGAGATTCATACACATAAAAATAGGTTCCCTGATCTCATTTTGAATGAACAGACAGAGTCAGTTAACACCCCCTTCCTAAATAACTTTGAAGAAGCTTTCACTTTTTTAAAATAACTGAAGCCTAATATTCCATCAAAAACATTTAGTATACAGGCCCCAAAAACTGCTTATATGTCATTGAAAAAAATTGCATAATGAAAACATGTGCATTGCATTTTATGTCATATATTAGAATCTATCTTCTACTATTGTAATCAACTAATTAGTAACACACAGTAATTCTGTACTACATATAATGTTTGTAATCTTATTTGTATGTAATTTTATTTATTCCGTTTTAGATTAATTTCATACAATAGCAAAGAGATGTTTTACTGTACCCATATCGACTATACAGCATCGTTATGACTGTAAGCTCTTTGCAAATATTGTTCTCGATTGTAATGTGAAGCTTGGCCACGTTTTGTAAACGTTATTCGTGTGTGCTGCGTGTTTAATTAAGATGATGAAGTCGAAAGTGACGTCCATTGACTGGAGTAGCACTCACATGGTGCATATTGAAAAGTGTATTAAGCTTGCGTTCGGAAACATAAACGCACGAATATTTTGTCAGGCAGAACTACACAGCTCGTAAGTACAATAACCTGCAAGTTTACTATATAAAAACCATCTCATGAGCAATTAGATCTTGTAAAAGAAGTAAATCTTTCGTAAAAATACCATTACCGATATGACAACAAAAATATTTCTTTCCTTTCCCAGTGCAGCAAACGAATAACACAAACAAAAGTAGGTCCAACTAAGAATGCTTGTAATCTGCCATCTGAAGATGGATTTGTAAGAAAAATCCGAAACCGGTCATGGTCTGAAGATAATAAACCTTTTTAAACCATACATGTGGCTGGTAGCTGTTCTTTATGTAAATTATAAACCTTAAGACGTTTTTGGTTCTGGCGATATCTTTTCACGAAATTGTAATTACCAACTTTCTTCTCTGGATGTGAAAATATCGCATTGTCGCCAACCTACATAGGGATGAATTATCATTGAGCCGTGCGCGGCTCGTGTTCGTGCCATTTCTTATTTTACATCTTGTTTTTACCATACTGTCACCTCGTTTTGTTAATTTTCATTACTTGTGTCACTGAGTTCCTGGCTTGCCTGCCCATGAGCGGCAGCAGCAGCGCTTATCGATATAGACCCTGCCGTATTATCTTTGCTGGACTGGTATTACTTCCTGGTCATCATGTGATGTTAGTTCGGACCTGGCAGTGTTTGAGTTGGCACGCGGCACAAGTCCAGTCGGGGCGTGGCAGCTATGAGGTCCGGACCGCCATGACTCTCTCGACGGTTGCCGACACACATGATTGGAGTGGGGAAGACTTTGGTTTGTCGTCGGTCGGTCGTCTTGCCGGACGACGTGTATTTGGCCGGCGATCGCTTGTGGGTTGGCTGTGTGTGCTGACTCGTGATTCGTCCCTGTTACTGTACAGCTACTGCCGTTAGCATCGTCCAGTTCTTCGTGCAAGTGTTCGTGAAACTGTATGTAGTTTGTCTGATTTTGACTGACAAGTTATTTTAAATGTTGTCGGCGTACTGGATCTGAGGAGTCGGTCGGTTGGCATGGAGCAGAGAGGAATTCTCGGCGGAGCATAATTTGGCCGGGGCCCGCTGGCGGTCTCTACGCGGTGTCGGAGTGTGTGGCGCTGTTCGCATTGCTATGAGGTCTGTGGCTCGCCAACCCTGGACACGAAAGTTGGGTTTTGATTTTACCTACCAGCAAGTCAAGACTGTTCACATTGTGTCGTTTGGTGTCGGCTGTTCGGATATTCCCGAGAGCAACAACGTGGTTTTCAAGTTGCAAAATTCTAGCCACCCTCCAGTGGAGTTTCACTGTATATGGTTATTTGAATTGAAGTGCACCAGCGGAATCTTCTGCCTTTTGAGCGTTAACGTTCTGGTTACCTGCCCTGGCCATTGACGTAAATTCAGGCAGTGTGGTTTCCTCATCGTGTTGTTGCTCTCCAGCACAGTGTGTAGTTTGACAGCTCCGTGTATGATTGGTTGGGGGCGCCAATATCTTCCAGGTTGTTCCGTTCAACTCCCTGTTGCGCCCTGGTCGGGTCAAGTGGAAGTTATCTTGTCGGTGGGTCCGCTGACTGTCGGTCAGTTGTAGTCGGATCATGAATGGTTTGCCCGACTGCCTGTATCACCTAAGCGAGCGTTAGTGTTTGAATTGCAGGCCGACCCTCGAACACCTGGGCGCCCTTGTGTGGACTGCCTTCTTTTTAAAAAAATTTGTTCTTTTGTTGGTGCTTGTATGGCTTCTAGCCGGTTTTGTGTTTTACTCTTAAGGCGTTCAGCCTAGTTTAAAGTTCTGTTTCACGTGAGCCCTTTGGCATCTAAAAAAATTTTGAATTTTTAAGTCTTCATCCTTCAGCTGATTTGAATTTAACTTGTTTACTTCAGCCTAACAAAAGAACTGTTTTAAGATAAGGCTTACCTTTTAAATTTCTGATTATGTTTGCGTTTTAAGTTATTGGCCTTCAGCTGTTTTGAAATTAAACTGGCTTTCAGCCAGTAATTAAGTCCCAAAGATTAAAGCTGTGTGTTTAAAAACTTTTTTAGGCTCTTGTAATGTTTCATCAAATAATAAAGTTGTATGTTCGAGTGTAACTGGCAGCCCCTTATTTTGGCCCCTTTCCACAATTTATTCTATCTGTCCTGTCCTATGGGTTTAGCAGGGCGTCTCAATCATCATAATAAAATAAGAGAAATCAGAACTTGTACAGAAAGATTTAAGTGTTCATTTTTCCCGTGCGCTGTTGGAGACTGGAACGGCAGATAAATGGTCTAAAGGTCGTTCAAAGAACCCTCTGGCAGGCACTTAAGCGTGAATGGCAAAGTAGTTATAATGACGTAGACGGAGATGTAGGTTAGCGAAATAAATTCATCAACAGAGGCAAAAGAGATTTTAAGCTGGAAAGAGCAGATTAACTGTTGTTAGCATCCTTGACATATTTTAGTTCCAATATGGCGTACAGGAATTATGGGAAAAGTCTACACTAATTCAGACACGGGATAGGTATGTGTCTAGTAAGTGGATTAACGGTAGAAAATTCCGCCATGGCCTACTAACAAAATTCAGAAACTTCAGTGAAAAGAGATATTGTTGATCTTTTGATTCAAAAATCAACGCGGAAACGTCGACAGGCAAAAGTTAGCAGAAATGTGAGCTTTTATAAAAAGATCGATGCATGAAGCATATACCAATTCCACCATCAAAAGTTAGCTAAAAATCTTGTTGAGAATCATAGAAAATTCTGGTCCTGCGTAAAAATGCTGAGCAGGCTGAAGGTTTATGATCAGTCACTCGTAGACCAGTCTGGTGTGAAAATAGAAGACGATATAAGGAAAACTGATGATTGAAAATTCGCATTTAATAATCATTCACGCAATAAGACTATGGAGATGTGCCACATTTTGACTGCCGTGCAAGCTCCCGTATGGAGGATGCAGAAGTGGCATCATTAGCGTGTAAGGCGTCAGAATAAATGAAGGTCAATTTCGCACCTTACATAAGAGTTTTTTATACATCGTAACGGGAAGGTGAATATGACACCTAACTTACTTTGGCGGTAATGAGCGGATTTGACTATAAGTGTGTAATGCAAAAGGGATGACGCTCAATAGACGGTATTAACACATCACTCCTATATAATGCATGTCAATGAGCAGAAGGTGAAACAAGCAGCGAGAGGAAACGTTTTGTGTGGAAGCAGGTGCGGGCAGAAGCAGAGGCCGCACCCCGGAAGGTACCACGAAAAGCTCTTAGGGGGCGTCCCGCAGTGGAAGTCAGCGACCGGACAGGTGACGCATACTGGAGAGCAAGTAACGCGCCACCAGAAGTAGGACAGAAAGAAACTTCAGAAAACTGCATTTCGGAATTCCAAATGGATACGAACAAAACCAGTGACGCAGTTGATCATATGAACAGCGAGTGGTACCCATGTGATGTACACTTGTAACTTTTAGGCGTCTGGAGCGGGCACAAAACGTCCGACTGGCGGAAACGAACTAGGAAGGAGTAAAGTGCCGAGATTTCGATGCAGTTTAATGGTAGGGCCCTCCCGATTAGCAGAGAGAGTTTCCACAAAAATAAGAGGAACGCTCCTATTGTGTTGAGTGGTACTTAAGTAAATAAATTAGTGAAATCAAAGTGAACTAGAAATTAGAATATAAATGGAAAACTTGGTTTAGTTTGGAGAGTTACATACTGGCACACAGCGGGCACAACAGCAGAGCAGAAGAGACGATGACCGTGAAGTCAGCAAGTTCCACATAAGCGGGCGCTGTCGATTCAGCCGTCAGGGCATCGCCCGACCGGCTCACGTGTTTCTCAGTTGTCGCATGTGAGCAAAGGCCCTCGCCTACATTCCAAGAGCCAATGACCGACGTTAAGAAGATTCTTCGAGAAGCTTTTCAACGTGACGGAAGGGGCAATGACCGGCTCACGTGTTTCTCAGTCGTCACATGCGATCAGAGGCCCCCGCCTACATTCCAAGAGCCAATGACCGACGTTAAGAAGATTCTTCGAGAAGCTTTTCAACGTGACAGAAGAGGCAATGGCCGTGAAGTCGTTCACCTCCAGTGAACTGAAGTGAATAAATACGTGAGACGCGATGGGCCCGACAGATGAAGACAGATGAAGACGGGGACGAAGACGGAGACGGGGACGGAGACGAAGATGAGAGACGAAGGAAGAAAAGAAGAGTAGCAGTAGTTTTCAGTCAGTTTCGGTGCTGAAGACCGTCATGCAAGAAGAGACTGCATCATGCACAGACGCACCAAGTCCGCCGCTGTAATGGAATAGCAAGCAGCAGCCGCGGCGCCAGAAGACAGAAGTTAAAAGGTATTTGAAGTCTGATTTTTACGTACCCGGGTGACTCGTGAGAACGGGAAGGAGACGGCCTCACCTCAGCAGTCACCTGTGAGCTGGGATGAAGACCTGACAGCCGAAGACTGGCAAGCGGGAGTCCGTGGTTCGAGTTCGGGACACTGGCCTTGCCCCGCCGCGCCGCTCCGCTGGTCGACGCACAACACACGCGGCCGCTTAGAGAAGAGAAACACTGGGACGCCACATCCAAGGTATCACCATCCGATGCACGACTTCGCTCGCAATAATTAAACGGGCCACCTCTCGCTGCGCGTCTCCAGTTAACTGGGCGAGACGGCGACACGAGATACACACCGCTACGCGTAATAAGACGCCGCCGCCGCCGCCGCCGCCGCTGCCGCTGCCGCAGCAGAAGACTTCACAAACGACACAGCTGCCGCTCTCCGAACCAGAACATCCCGTAAGATACAGTTGTACAAATCTTCAATAAAAGTTATCTTATGTAAAAATGATGTTTCATTCGACCTCATACCCGAGCCAAGGAAGAACCCACCCTGCCCACATGTTGTTAAGAGAGAAAAGTTAATTTATTTAATATTTTCACCCTGACAGAATGCTTTAGAATGCTTATCCTGACAATTGACAGCATCAAAAGAGAAAACCCAGTTACATTGAGTGACAGAAGTGTCACATTTAGTAACACAACTGTTACAATTGGTCGAAAAAAGCCGTGACGTGGAGAACAAAAGAACCCAGGTGGGGAGACAGTTCAGCTACGAGAAAGACAAGAGCGAACTTTTCGGGGACTCTTCTCTGAACTGGCGTCAAGCGCAGAATGGGGCGCATAACGCTCTGTACGACACAGAGGAGAAATTTGTGTGAACACTGCGTTCATTGCAGCTGACATTCAGCTAGATATTAGCTGTAGCGTCGTTGAGTTCTAAAAGCAGAGAAACGAACCATCCGGTTGGGTAACTGTTCTTGCGAGGAGTGAGAGGGCATTTTAATATGCACACTGCTCTAGCCATGCCCGTACATATCGCCATTTTCCAAGACTAGGGATGAGTTTTGTCACATAACGAGAAAAACAGGGAGAGTTTCTGCTGAAAAAATCAGCAAAGGCTTAATTAGTTTTTATAGGAATTTCAGAGGACGAGAGCAGCTATGCAGATGACAGCTCATCGCAGCTAAAGTAAATACCATGAGCAGAGGCGTAAACTTGTTGGCTCACCAGCTTGTGTCCACTGAAAACTCGAACGACCTTGGGTAATCTTTTGCTCAACTTGTCACAGAACTAACCATCCTCTGTAGACTTCATTGGCATCCTAAATAGTACCGAACTTTGAACCGGAATCGGATGATTTATCATAGTACTGGCCAACATCATGATGTAGTCTTAAGAATAATTTTGTAAAGAAACTTCTAGTTAAAATTTACCATTGTTGTGATTAGGATTATTTCACTTTCTGAGGACGAGATGCGTTAGTTTGACAACTGTCGTAACGTTGTCACATTGTAAACTGTGTAAATGCGTGTATTTCTGTGACAAGATTGCAACATTAAACCAAAAATATTTACAGCTTACACAGTTGTTCTGTCCTCAAAACCTTACAAGCGTAGAGAAGCAACTGAAACAAATGAAAACAAGTAAGTCGCCAGGCCCAGATGGACTCCCAGTTTGGTTTTAATCAACGTATTCTTAGGCAGTGGCCCCTTACTTAGTGAATCCCTTGTCCGGCGGAAAGTCCAAAGCGACTGGAAAAAAAGGTACAGATGATTCGCGTATATACTACAGACCAATATGCCTAACGTCGGTTTGCTGAACAGTAGCTTGCTATAACGTGGGATAGTAAGTTAATGCAGACGAGTAATGTCCGAATGCAGTATGTGTGGTGTGCCGCTTGACACAGTAACGCCGATTAAATATCTATGCGTAACTTTGCAAACAGACATGAAATGTAACTAGCACGTAAGGACGGTTAAGTGGAAGGCGAATGTTCGACATACGTTTATTGGGAGAAAACTAGGGAAGTTGTTTCTTTTTGGTTACACATTGAGGGTCTGGTATTTTTCCTACTATTGTTCCCGACTAGAGAGACAAAAATCATTCAGCAAAAAGGTATGTCCGTTTTCGAAATGAGCACTGCCCGAGTGTTTAGTATCAACATTCCAAAATCAAAGACATGACAAGGTAATGATGTCAAAGGGATATTTTGGAATTCTGGAAATTTGTGGTAAGTTCCTATGGGACCAAACTGCTGAGGTCATCGGTCCCTAGGCTTACGCACTACTTGAACTAACTTAAACTAACTTACGCTAAGGACAACACACACACCCATGCCCAAGGGAGGACTCGAACCGCCGACGGGAGGGGGATATTTTAAGAGAAGTTCTGTAACCATGAGCCTGAACAGAAGACAGGCTACACTCATGGTAGGACTAATTACAGGCCATGAGAACTTTAAAAAACAGCTAAACATGTTGGACACAGAGCTAGATGCTCTTATGTGTAAGCTGTGTGATGAGGGTAATAAAACTGCATCACACCCAATCTTCCAGTGCTTCGCATTGGAGATCAAAAGGCACAGAATATTTGGGTCATCATACCCTGAAGAAACTGTGTCCGATGAAGAACTAGTAAAGGGACTCCTACTACTGTTTGAGGATAATGGTTGGCTTTACTAGAACCACAGAGAATGAAATCGCACCATGATCCCTGTTTCGGTGCGAGCAGTAGTGGACTAGGATCACTGCTGTTTTTATCTCCCTGTTCAAATAAGATCAAATCCAGTCGACTAAACTCGTTTCGTTTGCTAATATGCGGTCTCTCCTCTTACAAACACCCAACTTGTAGACTCCCTGGCAATTACCGGCAATAAATTTCAGGTAGATATTACAGAATTATTCCGACATGATATTACCTTAATATACATCTTTGCGGGTAGTCGTTGACTGTATCTATGGAGGCCAGCACTGAACACGTGAATGCATATCGCAGAGGAATATCGTTTAGCTGCAATGATTGTAACATTTGCAAATTGTATGCAAAAAGGTGTAAAGCTTATGTAGCACATTATGGACGATCTTGCTTCCTGCAATTCTCGCGATACACAACGAATTGACTTTTGTAGGGTACAATGAAATGTAGCTTGCACTCTGTCAACATATGCTTGAGACATAGGGGTAGGAGGGGGGGAGAGTGGACGTCCACTTAGAGGGAAGTCTATGATATTACCCGTATCTTTAAGTTTCTTGAACCATCTCATTAGAATTGTGTGTTTTTTTGTGGTTGTGTTTTTTTGTGGTGGTCTCCCATACTAGCGTTGATAACTCCTCAGCACCGTTCTCACAGATTTGGATCCTGTGTACCAGAAGACATATTGCGCGTACTGCTGGTCTGTCGTCATTTTGATGCACTCCGACTTGAATCTGCAACAAAGGAGAAAGGTGAATAATTTGAGATCTGCTAAACGTTTTAGAACAATCTATGATGCGTTAAGATTTTTTGAAATGATAACGGGACTTTATGGACACGCTGCATTCCACCATACATAACGTACTCCAATTTAGGCTACTGCTACTTCAGTTTGGGATTCCATTATTAAAAATCCATGGGGATACGTATGGCGGGATGCATTGTTAACCAGTGCAGCCCCTAGCGATTGGGTAACGCATGGAATCCCATTATTTCCCCCATTTGCTGTCAGCTAAGACGACATGAATGCGCCGTGTCCCAGAGTGAGCGGCAACCCACCAGACACCCGAGTGTCGCATTTCCGTCACCGAGGGGGCAGCCTTCCGGCCGTCACGTCGGTCTTGCTGTTAAGACCTTGGCGCATGCGTTTAACACAGATAAACTGATACCGTGGGTAGCAGGCTCACCTACAGATATCTGGTAGGTGTGCAGAAGAAATACTGCGCGTGACATTAAACGACGACCGGCTGCACTCCCGAAACGTCTCCGAGTCTAAAGAATAACAACTATACTTTAGATCACAAAACAGAGATACCTGAATACGTAACTCTGTCTAACTTCCACGACACGGAAAAGAGCGAAACCAGGATCGAAGCCACGTGGAAGATTGACGACCGTGGGTTGGTACACTGGCTGGTCAGACTGCTAGGTGCTTTCCGATGCTCGTTTTGGCAAGTGGTGGGCAGGGTGCCCCATTCAGCCCCAGAGAAAACCATAAGTAAACAGTTGAACTACGACCTATAGAACAAAGTTCACACGATTGACGGACAGATGGCGCACAGGACTTCTTTCCCTCAGGTTCCCACGATGGCTGCGGCGTTAGGAAGGGTATCCGCACACATACTTAGATCGTAAAATAAAATCTGCCAAATTCTGAAAAAGCGGACTCCGTACTAGACAGGGTAAAGCAAGGGAAAAGAAAAAACCGTACATCACAGATTATGTATACTGTCTAAGAGCTATACAATATTTACTACTATCAGAGGAAAAATACTCCTGTCGGAGCACATAAAAGGCGAATATGTCCTTCTTAAAAGAATCCGACAGAAAAGTGGGGAACCAGTTGCCTAAATCCTCATTCTGCCTTCCTCACATTTTTTTTTCTAAATCGTTTTATCTGGTCTCTTTTTGTAGTTAAGCCTTCATACTTGGCAACTCCCTCGCAGTGCCACGGTCTACATTTACTTCTCTTTCCCACTGTCTTTTTTTTCGCACTGCTCTACATCCTTCTGCCGCTGTCTGCTTTTTCACTTACACTGTCTCCTTTTGTCTTTTATTTCCCATTATCACAGTTTCCACTAGACGTAGCACCTCAAAAATTCTGAGGGTTCAAGTCATTTTAAGAAATTTTTGGTAACATTTTTGGGAAAATAGCGATCTCTTAATCTGTATAAAATCAGTGAAAAACAGTCTTTATCGCGACTGTTATTTTATTAAAATGACCGGTATCGGCCAAGGCTTCGGTCATCTTCAAACAGCACCATCAGTTGAAGTTGACGGTACGTGGAAATTGACTTCAGTATCTGAAACTGCCAACTGGCTGTTCTATGCATCGTCAACTTCAGCTCATGGTGTTATCTGAAGATGACCTAAGCCTTGGCCGAAACCGGCCATTTTTATAAAATAACCATCGAGAACAAGACCGTTTTTTCACTGATTTTTAGAAGTTGGTTTCCCCTTTTATCCACATGTTTAAAGTGTCGGTCCAAAATGCGCTCTTCCCTATACGTATGCCTTAAAGCTCGCCCCTCTCGTAGGGTCAAAACGGCACAAACATATGTAGCGCCTGCACTTATCCGTACTTTTCACTTCTCTCTTTATCTCCCACCGCCTCTACCTCCCCTCATGTCTCTTTCTGTGTCAGTGCCACTGTCTCTCAATGACCATCATTGCTGCGGTGTGCAGCAGGCGGGGTTCGTTGAGTGTACAGTGTCATGCATGGATGCACTTTTGGAACTAAGCGAGTTGCAGATTTATTATGAGGAGGAATGATGACTAAGAACAATGACTGGATAGCATACGGACATAAAAAAGGTTTTGGAACGAAGAACAAGGTATTATTTTATCACGTAGAAAGTTTATTTTTATTTTTGTAGACTTGTATGTTGATCCATTTAACTCTAGTCAAGTCGAGTCTTTGGTGATTGTTGTGTTGATTAATTTTCTGATTTAATTTGCTGTTCTATGGAAGTTATTAGATTAAATTAATTTTCATATTATAGTCTATAATTGTTTTCTTTAATAAGTTTCTTCCAGACTAAAATTTCAGAACTTAAACGTTGAGTCATGTGTTTCATTGGCATTCTGTGTCAAGATTATGAACCCAGTTTCCCTGGACCAACTATAGTTAGTTTTTAGCAGTATTTTTTTAACTGTTGCGGAGTCTTGTTGTGTAACTGTTTCCGCCAGTACTTCATTTTGCAGGTGAGGTTCATAATACGTGATTGTTTCGTTTCCTTTGCTCAATGTACGTTCTGTCAGTTTCTTTATTTTATCAGGGCCATACGTTAGTGCAGAAATTTTCTTGTGCTTCAGATCACAGCCGCCCGGAGTGGCCGTGCGGTTCTACGCGCTGCAGTCTGGAACCGACCGACCGCTCCGGTCGCAGGTTCGAATCCTGCCTCGGGCATGGATGTGTGTGATGTCGTTAGGTTAGTTAGGTTTAAGTAGTTCTAAGTTCTAGGCGACTGATGACCTCAGAAGTTAAGTCGCATAGTGCTCAGAGCCATTTTTTCAGATCGCATTCTTAATCAGGTCGACATTACAATTTTTTTTATACAGTTACATTTTTTCAAACAGTTCGTACTGACCAAATCTACCGAACATGAAATTATTGGTTTGCTTATTTATTTGATTATGAATGAGATAGTTTTTCACACACACAGGATTCTTTTCAATTTCATCTAAGTGATGTGGCTTTGAGCTCAGCAGCACATTTATCTTGCCATTTCAGATTCCCAAGTTTGTATTTACTATAACACACACACAACTAAAGGCAACTCACTTTCACGCCTGAGCTACCCGTGCGCGACTCACGCCCCGTCCTCACAGTTTTAGAGCCGCCAGTACCTCGTCTCCTACCTTCCACACTTCACAGAAGCTCATCTGCGGAACTTGCAGGAGTAGCACTCAAAGAAGAAAGGATATTGCGGAGGCACGGCTTAGCCACAATCTGGGTAACGTTTGCAGAACGAATTTTTCACTCTGAAGCAGAGTGTCAGCTGATATGAAACTTCGTGGCAGATTAAAACTGTGTGCCGGACCGAGACTCGAACTCCGAATCTTTGTCTTTTGCGAGGAAGTGCTCTACCATGTCTCTGGGGTATACTTTCTTCCGGAATTAGACCCACAAGTTTCGCAGGAGAACTGTGAAATCTGGGAGGTAAGAGATGAGGTAGGGGACACAGGGACGGAACAGCCCCCTAACGTTTGGAGCGAATTTTTGAGGACAGAATGATGAAAAAAATTAGAAAAATTAGGAACAAAAAAAATGGCTCTGAGCACTATGGGACCCAACTTCTGAGGTTATTAGTCCCCTAGAACTTAGAACTAGTTAAACCTAACTAACCTAAGGACATCACACACATCCATGCCCGAGGCAGGATTCGAACCTGCGACCGTAGCGGTCTCGCGGTTCCAGACTGCAGCGGCTAGAACTGCACGGCCACTTCGGCCGGCAATTAGGAACAGTTTGTTCAGATATTTCAGTAACACAACTTGCAATTGAAGATAAGATAAAATACGAGGGTTGGAACTTTAATAGTGGCAACCATATATTTACAGCTCGTACAAAATAGATAGGTGTTTCAAAGTTTTAGCGACCTTCAAAGTGGTCACGAGCATTGTTTATAACCCGTTGCCAGCGATGTGGAAGTCGTAGGATACTCTTAGCAGTGCCAGTCGTGTTGACAGTTCGAGCGGCGCGGTCTATTGCCCGACGAATTTGTAGCAGTTCTGAAGTGAATGCCGTGAAGTGTTTAATTCCGTCTAGAAATAGAGTTGAACTTACGAGGGCTTAAGTCAGGGGGGTGCAGTAGGTGGTATAGCACTTAGCAGCCCCAATAGTCAAACAAATCAGTAACAAACTTCCTGGAAGATTAAAACTGTGTGCCCGACCGAGACTCGAACTCCGGACCTTTGCCTTTCGCGGGCAAGGGCTCTACCATCTGAGCTACCGAAGCACGACTCACGCCCGGTCCTCACAGCTTTATTTCTGCCAGTATCTCGTCTCCCACCTTCCAAACTTTACAGAAGCTCTCCTGCGAAACTTGCAGAACTAGCACCCCTGAAAGAAAGATACTGCGGGGACATAGCTTAGCCACAGCCTGGGGGATGTTTCCAGAATGAGATTTTCACTCTGCAGCGGAGTGTGCGCTCATATGACACTTCCTGGTAGATTAAAACTGTGTGCCCGACCGAGACTCGAACTCGGGACCTTTCTGCTATCACTAGCAGTGGAGATGACAGGCTTCTTATCCGCATGTCTGTAACGGATCGTGCAGCCACGTCTCGATCCCTGAGTCAACAGATGGGGACGTTTGCAAGACTGCACGAACAGTTCGACGACGTTTGCAGCAGCATGGACTATCAGCTCGGAGACCATGGCTGCGCTTACCCTTGACGCTGCATCACAGACAGGAGCGCCTGCGATGGTGTACTCAACGACGAACCTCGGTGCACGAATGGCAAAACGTCATTTTTTCGGATGAATCCAGGTTCTGTTTACAGCATCATGATGGTCGCGTCCGTGTCTGACGACATCGCGGTGAACGCACATTGGAATCGTGTATTCGTCATCGCCATACTGGCGTATCACCCGGCGTGATGGTATGGGGTGCCATTGGCTACACGTCTCGGTCACCTCTTGTTCGCATTGACGGCACTTTGAACAGTGGACGTTACATTTTAGATGTGTTACGACCCTTGGCTCTACCCTTCATTCGATCCCTGCGAAACCCTACATTTCGTCAAATGGTTCAAATGACTCTGAGCACTATGGGACTTAACTTCTGAGGTCATCAGTCCCCTGGAAATTATAACTACTTACACCTAACTAACCTAAGGACATCACACACATCCATGCCCGAGGCAGGATTCGGACCTGCGACTGTAGCGGTCGCGCGGTTCCAGACCGGCCGGCTACATTTCATCAGGATAATGCACAACCGCATGTTGTAGGTCTTGTACGGGCCTTTCTGGATACAGAAAATGTTCGACTCCTGCCCTGGCCAGCACATTCTCCAGATCTGTCATCAATTGAAAACGTCTGGTCAATGGTGGCCGCCGAGCAACTGGCTCGTCACAATACGCCAGTCACTACTCTTGATGAACTGCGGTAACGTGTTGAAGCTGCATGGGCTGCTGTACCTGTACACGCCATCCAAGCTCTGTTTGACTCAACGCCCAGGCGTATCAAGGCCGTTATTACGGCCAGAGGTGGTTGTTCTGGGTACTGATTTCTCAGGATCTATGCACCCAAATTGCGTGAAAATGTAATCACATGTCAGTTCTAGCATAATATATTTGTCCAATGAATACCCATTTATCATCTGCATTTCTTCTTGGTGTAGCAATTTTAATGGCCAGTAGTGTAAGAACTGCAACGTCACAAGATGATTATTAGCCGCGCTCCGAAGAGAGATGGCCCCTTGAAGAAGGAGAAAAAGAAGAAGAGGAAGAAGAAGAGGTACCA
The DNA here is from genome assembly GCF_021461385.2 of Schistocerca piceifrons. Taxonomy (NCBI): domain Eukaryota; kingdom Metazoa; phylum Arthropoda; class Insecta; order Orthoptera; family Acrididae; genus Schistocerca; species Schistocerca piceifrons. Next base: position 80,350,777 of record NC_060145.1, on the reverse strand, counting down.
GATACCACGGGCCTGTCATAAGAAAATAGCGAATGTCCCTGAACAACCTTCTGTTGGTGGAATTTTGGCTACATGTAGCTACTATACGAGAAACGTTAAAAACACGTTCATACTTTCTCTGCCTGGTCTGCCCTTTCGCGCTGTCCATACCCGACCTGGCGGTGCCCACGGCAATGAGTTGAGCTACTCGGGCGCCGCAAGTGCAGCGGCTCGCTCTCTCGTATGTGGCGCCTGTGTCGTTTGTTGCAATGTATTCCACGTCGCCGCCGCCACCGGGCGCTGCGTTTGGTATTCTGTAGGCGGGCGCGGACGCGCAGATGCAGGAAGAGGCGAACGGGTTTGGAAATCGTTTCCCGCGGCCAGAGTCGGCGCCGATGCGTGAGAAGATCCCGGGCAGTCGTGGCGGTGCGACCAGAAATCCGCGGTGGGCGCTGGACGAGTGGCAGGCCGCTCCACGGGGACTGAGGAGGGTCCAATATGATCACTATTAAGAGACGGCAGCATTAGGAGTATCTGTCCATACGAGGGGCAGTTTTAATTACCTCCATGGAAAAGTCAGAGACCATGAAATTTAGCGATGCTGTTAACCATTCTCCCTTGAGTACAACACATTTTTTCCCATCTCTAGATGTCACGCCAGAGACTTTGTTTGTAAAAGTCTGCATTTTTCGTTGTTCAGAAAACTTTCCACATCGAAAATCGTCTCTTCGTCGTTCTGGAAGTACCAGCAAAGCAGTGGTTCGCCCATCTGAGGAAAGAGGAAGAAGTCTCCGGGTGTCTTGTCAGGACAATACGTAGGTGAGGCAAAATGTGATAAACCAAAGAAGCATGGGGCACCTCCCTATCGTAGCAAGCGGTAGACCTTCTGCACTCCATTGAAATCGAGAGCTATACCGATGGTAGCGTAGCCATCAGCATGGCCTACTTAGCCTACAAGGTCTCAGCAGAGAAGCCGGACAACGAACTGGTTTCCTCATTTTTTCCATTCCACACTGTAAGGGATCCGTGATCCCACGAACATAGATGCTAGTATCCGACACCCAGGTCGATAGCACTCAGGAGTCGATTGTCGAGCGTTGCCGGAGGCAGAGAGACGAGTGCCGAGTGAGAAGTAGTACTGGAGAGACAGGCAAGAATGGTGGTCGAGTGAGTAGTAAACGGTAAATTCACCGGAGTATGACAAATGAGCGAGTCACCATGATCGTCGTGGGGTTGACCCTCATTCATACCGATTCGCGAGTGATATGAAACAGAAAGTGACAAGTGCCGAATTACGTACTTCGCGTCAACCGCGCCGGCCAGCAACAACCATGGATTGCAGTGAGGATTGTTGTGAATGTTAACCATCATCATTGCGTGTGACGAAGTACCTAAAATCAGCAACCAATAATAGATATAACCGTAATTAAACTTATAAGGCGAAGGTAGCAACTGCCTCAGAATTTGTGTGTTCGTAGAAAATACATATCAGTTTGTACATCGCAACCTTCATGGTCTTTAATAATAGACAAACTTTCAATTATTAACTATTCCGTTTCAGGACAGCCGCACTCTGTTGAAATACCCCCGAAACCATAGAAGGAAAACCGATAGCCTTCATCCATTAAGCACACGGCCATATAACCATAATAATTAACTGTTTGGCGGCTTCGGTAAATCACACACAAAACCAATAAAGGAAAAAACCGGGAGCGTTTCAATACCCATGTCGCACTTTTCCACGCCATAGGGCGGACGGAGCTCTCGACGTGAAATGAAACCTATTCCCCTACGTATAAAAACAGTGGTGGCAGATCCTTTTACCCCATGAGCAGAAAACTGAAGCCTTTTGCTGCAGATGCGGCTGAAGAGAGTCAGGTAGCTTTCTGGGCAGGAAGAAAAACGTGGATCAAATTTTCAGGGTGTGACAGATCTGGGAGAAGTGCTGGAGATTCAACTATCGTTTTGTTTTCTTGTAACGTCTGTAGATGTATCAAAGATTCTGTATGGATTAGTGTGTATAAGATCTTGACGGAGCTTAGCATGCCGAGAAAGTTCATTAACTTGTAATTAACTTGGTGAAGGTGCGTTCAGCGGAGACGAATGCCAAGATGAAATACCAGGAGGATCTGTCCAAGGAATCAAACGTCAGAACAGATATACACTACTGGCCAATAAAATTACTACACCAAGAAGAAATGCAGATGATAAATGGGTATTCATTGGACAAGTATATTATACTAGAACTGACATGTGATTACATTTTCACGCAATTTGGGTGCATAGATCCTGAGAAATCAGTACCCAGAACAACCACCTCTGGCCGTAATAACGGCCTTGATACGCCTGGGCATTGAGTCAAACAGAGCTTGGATGGCGTGTACAGGTAAAGCTGCCCATGCAGCTTCAACACGAGTAGAGTAGTGACTGGCGTATTGTGACGAGCCAGTTGCTCGGCTACCATTGACCAACCGTTTTCAATTGGTGAGAGATCTGGAGAATGTGCTGGTCAGGGCAGCAGTCGAACATTTTCTGTATCCAGAAAGACCCGTACAGGTCCTGCAACATGCGGTCGTGCATTGTCCTGCTGGAATGTAGGGTTTCGCAGGGATCGAATGAAGGGCAGAGCCAAGGGTCGTAACACATCTGAAATGTAACGTCCACTGTTCAAAGTGCCGTCAATGCGTACAAGCGGTGACCGAGACGTATAACCATGGCACCCCATACCATCACGCCGGGTGATACGCCAGTATGGCGATGACGAATACACGCTTCCAATGTGCGTTCACCGCGATGACACCAAACACGGATGCGACCATCGTGATGCTGTAAACAGAGCCTGGATTCATCCGAAAAAATGACGTTTTGCCATTCGTGCACCCAGGTTCGTCGTTGAGTACACTATCGCAGGCGCTCCTGTCTGTGATGCAGCGCCAAGGGTAACCGCAGCCATGGTCTCCGAGCTAATAGTCCATGCTGCTGCAAACGTCGTCGAACTGTTCGTGAAGATGGTTGTTGTCTTGTAAACGTCCCCATCTGTTGACTCAGGGATCCAGACGTGGCTGCACGATCCGTTACAGCCATGCAGATAAGATGCCTGTCATCTCGACTGCTAGTGATACGAGGCCGTTGGGATCCAGTACGGCGTTCCGTATTACCCTCATGAACCCACTGATTCCACATTCTGCTAACAGTCATTGGATCTCGACCATCGCGCGCAGCAATGTCGCGATACGATAAACCGCACTCGCGATAGCCTACAATACAACCTTTATCAAAGTGGGAAACGTGATGGTACGCTTTTCTCCTCCTTACACGAGGCATCACAACAACGTTTCACCATGCAACGCCGGTCAACTTCTATTTGTGCATGAGAAATCGGTTGGAAACTTTCCTCATGTCAGCACGTTGTAGGTTTCGCCAGCGGCGCCAACCTTGCGTGAATGCTCTGAAAAGCTACTCATTTGCATATCACAGCTTCTTCTTCCTGTCGGTTAAATTTTTGCGTCTGTAGCACGGCGTCTTCGTGGTGTAGCAATTTTAATGGCCAGTAGTGTAAGACAAGTTGATGTCATTTTACCATTATTTTTTAACTTTCTCCTCGATAAAGTAATTCGGGAAATGAAAACGGAAGGCAAGTGGGTAAGATAAATGAAAGGGCACAGTCACTGGGATATGCAGACGACATTGTAGCCACAGAGGTGTTAGGGGAAGACTTGGAAGAATCTGTAGGGGACTTAGCAAAGGATGCCAGTAGGACTGGACTGTGGATAAATGCAGGAAGGAATGAAATGATAGAAGTATCCAGGGAAGCCCCTAATAACGTCCCGCAACAGCTTTGAATATGCAATATAGCCTTAGATCAACAGGCATAATAAGTTAAAACAAGGAATTACTCCACTTATAGTCAATGGGTCTAAAACATATTTCAGTGTCAAGCAGATAAAAAATGGTCAAATGGCTCTGAGCACTATGCGACTTAACTTATGAGGTCATCAGTCGCCTAGAACTTAGAACTAATTAAACCTAACTAGCCTAAGGACATAACACACATCCATGCCCGAGGTAGGATTCGAACCTGCGACCGTAGCGGTCGCTCGGCTGCTGACTGTAGCGCCTAGAACCGGTCAAGCAGATAATCTCATCACAAATATGGCAATTAAGACTAAACTTACAGCCTGTAACGCTGTAACAGATAACTATCTTAGGATCTACAAAAAAGTATGAAGAGAACCTGTCGACCTTTAAATCGAAGATAACGAGAAAGATCTCTGGAGCAGTCCACGAAGAGAACACCTACACGTAGAAAGAACTGAGAACTGTACTACGTGTTGAAACGAATGAACATCGTGCAGAAAACGAAAGCGCAGAGAATACGAGGTGTGGCTAGAAAAAAACCGGACTAGTACTGGCGAAACAATAAAACGAATGCAATAAGACTGAAAGTCGCGTGGCCTGTCACGTGACTCTCGCTCCGCCTACTGCTCGAGTTTCATCTGCCTCCTGCACTCAGTCTGCCCGTGGCGTCTGTTTTAAGTAGTTGACGTTTTGTCTGTGCGTCGGAAAATGTTGAGTGTACAGAAAGAACAGCGTGTTAACATCAAATTTTGTTTCAAACTAGGAAAATCTGCAAGTGAAACGTTTGTAATGTTACAACAAGTGTACGGCGATGATTGTTTATCGCGAACACAAGTGCCTGAGTGGTTTAAACGATTTAAAGATGGCCGCGAAGACACCAGTGATGACACTCGCACTGGCAGACCATTATCAGCAAAAACTGATGCAAACATTGAAAAAATCGGTAAACTTGTTCGACAAGATCGCCGTTTAACAATCAGAGCAGTGTCTGAGTTAACAGGAGTTGACAAGGAAAGTGTTAGGCAGATTCTTCATGAAAGTTTCAACATGAACAAAGTGTGTTCAAAAATGGTTCCAAAGTGTCTCACAATTGAACAGAAGGAACGCCGAAGAATGATTTGTTCTGACATCATGGAAAACATTGAAAGTGATCCCACCTTCTTACAAAATCGATGCATTGGAAAACTCCTGGTTCTCCACGACAAAAAAAAGCACGAATGTCAAAACCGAAATTCAAGGCAATGATGATTGTTTTTTTTTTTTTGACATCAAAGGGATTGTGCACATTGATTGGGTACCAGAGGGAGAAACAGTGAATCAGAATTACTACATTAGCGTCCTGGCTACCCTACGTGAGCGAGTACGGAGAAAACGGAACGATTTGTGGAGAAAAAAGTCATGGATCCTTCACCAACACAATGCCCCAGCTCACAGTGCGTTGTCAGTGAAGACGTTTTTGGCAAAACACAACATTCCCATCTTAGATCATCCACCCTACTCACCTGATTTGGCCCCCTGTGACTTTTTTCTTTTCCCTAAAGTCAAGTCAGCTTTGAAAGGAACTAGATTTGAGACTGTTGAAGCAGTAAAAGAAAAAGCGACGGAAGTAATGTATGGACTTACCGAAAATGATCTGCAGCATTGCTATGAACAGTGGAAAATTCGTATGGAGCGGTGTAGGGACCGAGGAGGAGTGTACATTGAAGGAGATAACATGAAATTGTAAATAATTGTAAATAAATGTTTTTTCCAGCATCAGTCCGGTTTTTTCTAGCCGCACCTCGTAAGCCTGGCATGGTACATTGCCACGAAGCCAGACACATGGTGGGCCGAAGCTAGTGATATTCAATTGGAAGACCAAGGAAGCGATGGGAGGATGAACTGCAGAAGGGTCTTCAGCAACTGGGTGTCCATGAGAGGCAAGGTAGGTAAAGTTCCGCGTTCTGAGCCTAGACAGACTAAATCGGGCCCGACAGACCGCGGTGTTATCCTTTACCAGTGGCATCGTCGGATGCGGTACGGACATGCATAGGGTCAGCTCACTGCTCTCTCTGTCGTTGTCGGGTTTCTTGACCTTAGAACTGCTCCTAATCGCTCGAGTAGCTCCTCAGCTAGCCTCCTCCACCAGCACAGCATCGATTGTTGAAGCGTTGTTCCTCTACGAATGAAGAAAAGAAATTAGCGCGCGTTATGCTGTTGAAGAAATAGCGAGTGATTCCGCGTATAGGTACATCGAGACAAGCTTCAGTGAAATTAAAAGCAAAGGCGTCAACGTTAAGAGTGCAAGTTAGGAATTTCGCTGTTACACACAGAGAAGAGAGCGGATTGTGGGAAGAATACATTGAAGACCTCAAAGAAGGAAAGTAAGAACAAATGGGAGTCGATAGGGAAGACGTAGGGGATTTAGTACTTGTATTAGAGTCAGAGTTTAACAGAACTTCGGAAGAGTTGCAAGAAAACAAGGTGGAAGGCATAAAAAACATTCCTTCGAATTTCTAAAACAATTAGGGGAAGAGAAAACCAAACTTTTATTGAAATTGTTTAGTAGCATCTATGAGTCTGGAAAGGTACCATCAGACCCTCGGAAAAAATCAATGTCACAATCCTGAAAATGGCAAGGGTAGACAGGGCGAGAGCTATCGTACATCCAGTTTAAATGCTCTCAAGTGTAATACGCAGAGGAATGGAAAAAAATTGAATCTTTTGGCTTTAGGAGAGGTAAAGGCACCAGATAGGCAGTTGTCACGTTTCGCTTGATAATGGATGCAAGACTTAAGAAAAATATGGAACAAAGTGTATGTTATTCTCAAATAGATGTAAGCTGAATGGAAAGAAGGATAATAAACAATTTGTACAAGAACCAAGAGGGAAAAAGTTCCATGTCAGAGCGCACTCCGCTGAAAACTGAGAAACTCATTCTGGACCTTTCTGCCTTGTTTCACAAACTTTATTAGACGACCTAGGTTTCCGGTTATAAGCCCGTTTGCTAGCACATTTAATCGCAAAGATGGCAACTAACCAAAGATGAAATCATCAGCTTTTTAATCTATCGATTCTTGACATAAACTGTAAAGGTAATCTCTTCTAAAAATTTTGACACAGTTACATTTGTATACTACAACATTCATCAGGACAGTATTTACCATAAATATGAAAAATAAAAACAGTGGTGAATTGAGAGAGGTGCTTGTAGGATTGTGACAGGATGGTATAATCCATCAGAAAGTGGTGAATTATATGACTCAGTCCAGTCACAAAATGTAACCAAATGTGAAGAAAACGATTCTAAGAGATCTACTGAATATAATTTTGATCGTGAATTTATAAATTGATTTTGGAATGCTTGATACAGTAAATTTTGATTATTTAGACTAAAAAAATTGTTTCACTATGGAAGTTAATGAGAGAAATCATGTCAGAATTTACGTACGAACCCCATTTTTTTTTGAGTCATCGGTATTCTGATTGGTTTGGTGCAGCCGGCCACGAATTCCTCTCCTGCGCCAACCTCTTCATCTCTGAGCGGCACTTGCAATCTACATACTCAACTATTTGCTGGATTCATAACATAAGCTTTCACGGCCGGCGTCTTCATTAATTAAAACTTCCGGGCTGAATTGCTGTGGTCCATATATAAAACTGCTTCTCCTGGACCACGGCAATTCAGCCCGGAAGTTTTAATTAATGATATTTGCTGGATTATTCCATTCTCTTTCTTCCCCTACAGTTTTTGCCCTCTACAGCTCCCTCTAGTACCATAGTTGGTTGGTTGGTTGTTTCGGGGAAGGAGACCAGACAGCGAGGTCATCGGTCTCATCGGATTAGGGAAGGACGGAGAAGGAAGTCGGCTGTGCCCTTTGAAAGGAACCATCCCGGCATTTCCTGTTTATTTCGTTCCTCAGCGATTTGTACTTCTGTATTCCTGAATTTCTCTGAATTTTTGTACTTTCTGCTTTCATCGATCAACTGAAGTATTTCTTCTATTTCCCTTGGTTTCTTCGGAATTACCTCCTTTGTATCTGCGTTTTACTTTCCTGCTTTTGTGATTGCCATTTTTAGAGATGTCCATTCCTCTTCAACTGTACTGCCTACTGAGCTATTCCTTATTGCTGTATCAATAGTCTTAGAGAACTTCAAGCGTATCTCGTCATTCCTTCATGTTTCTAAATCCCACTTCTTTGCGTACTGATTTTTCCTGCCTAATCTATTGAACTTCAGCCTACTCTTCCTCATTACTACATTGTAATCCCACTCTATTCCTGCTCCTGGATACGCCTTACAATCCAATATCTGATTTTGGAATATCTGTCTGACCATGATGTAATCTAGCTGAAATTTTCCAGTATCACCGGCGTTTTCCAAGTATAACGTCTCCTATTGTGATTCTTGAACGGAGTATTCGCTATAACTAGCTGAAATTTATTACAGAACTCAATTAGTCTTTCTCCCCCTCATTCCTTGTCCCAAGCCCATATTCTCATTTAACCTTTTCTTCTACTCCTTCCCCCAAAACGGCACTGCAGTCCCCGATGACTATTAGATTTTCGTCTCCCTTTACGTACTGTATTACCCTTTTCGATATCCTCATATACTTTCTCTACCTCTTCATCTTCAGCTTATGACGTCGGCATGTATAACTGAACTATCGTTGTTGGTGTTGGTTTGCTGTCGATTGTGATAAGAACAACCCTATCACTGAACGGTTCACAGTAACACACTCTCTGCCCTACCTTCCTATTCACAGCGAATCCTACTCCCTTTACACAATTTTCTGCTAGAATCACTGACCAGAAATTTTTGTCTTCTTTGCATTTCATTTCACTGTCTCCAACTATATCTAGATTGAGCCTTTTCATTTCAGATTTTCTAGGTTCCCTACGACGTTCAAGCTTCTGACATTCCACTCTTGGACTGGTAGAACGTTGTCCTTCCTTTGGTTATTCAATCTTTTTCTCATGGTCACCTCCCCCTTGGCAGTCCCCTTCTGGAGATCCGAATTGAGAATATTCCGGTATCTTTTGCCAATGGAGAGATCATCATGATACTTTATCAATTACAGGCCACATATCCTGTGGCTACACATTGTGTGTCTTCAATGCAGTGGTTTCTACCGCCTTTTGCGTCCTCAAGCCGTTGATCATTGCTGATTCTTTATGGGCAGGTTCCCACCCCACGGGCAAGAGAGTGCCCTGAACCTCCCATACTAATTCCATAGATAATGATGGAACATGCTGCAATTTTGCTCTGTTATAATTGGAAAGCCAAAAAACTCGCATTCTTTCATGAATATTTGGTAATATGACGTTCCTTTGAATGTAAACACAGTTCATGTAGTTGAAGGGCTGTCAAATTTAAAGTTCCAACATTACAAGGAAGAGGACGGATTTGCTACTCACCGTAAAGATTACACGTTGAGTTGCAGACAGGCACAAAGAAAAGACTGTTACTCTATTAGCTGTCAGCCAAGGCGCAAAGAAAAGACTGTTACTCTATTAGCTTTCAGCCAAAGCTTTTTTTCAGAAAAGAAAACACACACACATTCATTCACACAAGCAAGCATACCTCAGGCACACATGCCCGCCATCTCTGGCAGCTCGATTGGAATGTGTGCGTGAGGTGTGCATGGTTATGTGAATGAATGTGTGTGTTTTCTGTTCTGAAAAAGGCTTTGGCCGAAACCTAAGTGTGTAACTTCGTATATTGCTAATGTTCCAACTTAGAGTTTCCATTATTTAGATCTAAAGTCCCCACCGATAGCGTGTCTTGCACCAATAGCGATCGAGGACATTACTATGATTGGTCGGTGATCGGAATCTAATGACGGATGCCACAACTTAACGCTAGTTACCACGTATCACAACAATACACGTAAATGCACCATGTAAAAACGCTGCACACGTACATTAAAAAACACCCCTCCAGAAAATACGTTAAAACGTATGCAGTACAGCTACAATAGAAAGAGATGGTAAGTAGTGATGACTACTGTTATTGGAGGAATCAACATGTCAACACAGATTGCGAACACACTCCACTGAAATTATATTTATTTTTAAGAAAGCAAATATTAGGAAAAGTTTCTCACACAAAACAAAAGAATACAATTTTAACCATTTAAAAGGCTTTTAGTCTACATTGTTCTTACTTTACGCTGCGGCAAAATAAACGCAACCTTGCAAAATTTCCGTTTGTTGCTTTAATTGTGGACACCAGTGTATTTTCTCATAGGTTCCAAGCAATGTTCAATTTTTTTCATTGTCAAAATTTACAGCATCTCAATGGAAACAGTTGGAAGCGGCAAACTATCGTCTTCAGTGAAGTGTCTGGACAGGACAGTGTGGTCGGAAATTGTGAAATGGTTTATCAGATTTTTCATAATAAGAGCTGTATCAGGTATGAAATGCAATTTCTTAGCATCACCCTTGTGGTTCGTCTCAAATTGTTTACTTGTAAAATGAGGTTAATAAATGAAAAAAAGATATTAAAATATAACACGTAACATTAATGGAATTTAAAGCTCTGACAGAACAGTATTACGAATAAAGTAAACCTCAGAAGACAGTATTAAGCAAGTAGGACCGGAAGGAAATAAATCTTGGTCTAAATGAGGATAGATCATATGATCATTGCATTTGTAAAGTCGCACGCTACCATTTATGCTATAAGTGATAATGTGATGTACGTACTACATAATGGGAGACAGAAGGCCATTATTAAGTAGACTAATGAGAGAATGCTTATTTCACACAATCTAGCAGACTCGTATGGAAATGTATCTTTCCTTCCAATTCGATGCAGCCATATTTGGATCTTTCTGTAGTCCTTCCACCTTGTGAAATTCGAAAAATTCTGCTACCACCCTTCTGCTCTCAAATAGCAGTTTACTGCACAACACTGCGGCATTCTTCACCACAGAAAAATTGAGACGTTTTGTTAGGCTCTCAATTCGATAAAAATGATCCTGTATGTTTCACAAACCCCTATATACCAAGATAATGGCTAACTAGATCAAGTCTCCCATTTGTTCTCATATACTACTTGAATCCTAAATGGCGGCATCGTACCATGTGACGTTAATCTGACCAACGGCAGCGCTTAATTGTCGGCAATCCAGACATAAAAGATTGTCGCTACTTTCTTTAATCAGGGCTTTACTCTACCCTGAAGTAGTCGGTCAACTTTAGTCAGCTCACGGCCGAATTGACCAAGGTTAATTAAAATGAAGCACGTCTTAAAATACGGGGTGATTATAATTAAACTTTAAAAGCGCTGTAAAAATAACGCCACTGGTCAGAATGCCGTCAAATTACAACGGAATATTACCGGAGAAGGGGGAAAACGCACAGCAAAAGAAAGAAAAAATAGTGTGAAAATTAATCAATAGATGGCGCGTGAATGAAAACACCTGTCATACGCACGGCTCATTGAAGTTGGTACAAACACGCCTGGTACACGGCTTTTCTTCCTTTCGCGCCTGCGACGTTCGCCATGACTGTCTCAATGCAGGATCGCGCTCTGCTTGTAAAGCTGTATTACAAGATGACTATGCACAAGGCGCTCTGCTGAAATTCCGGACACTGAAAGGTTTGAAAGAAGGCATTGGTCCGATGATTGCCGTGGGTTTGGAGAAAATGATTCAGAAATTCTAAAAGACGGATTCTTTTGATGTGCAACCTGGTAGAGGGAGAGAACGAACTGATTCGACGTCAGTGGAATCGGTGGTCACAGGAATACAGGAAGAGACAAGTGGTGGTGTGCAAACGTGTAGTGCACGGCGAATTGCCCGAACACTGGACATACCCTGAGCACGGTGGGTAAAATCCTACGATACATCCTTCTTTGCTAGCAAATCAAAATTAGCCATGTGCACGAGTTGCTTCCTGTTGACCTGCCAGCAAGAGAGACCTTTGCTTTTAGGATTTCTTGCTCGCATGAAAGTGGACAATGATTGGCTGTGGAAGATTTTGTGGACAGACGAAGCCTTCTTCCATCTGACAGGATATGTCAGTACACAGAATTGTCGAATATGGGCAACGGAACATCCACACGCAAATCAACCAGTACCATTTCATCCTGAAAAGGTGACTGTGTGGTGCGGGTTTACGACATCATTTATCACAGGGCCACATTTTTTCGAAGAGGCAGGTGCTTCTGGTCCTGTTACGTATACCGTCACTGGTAACTTCTATGAGTCTCTTTCGCGCAACCACGTCATTCCAGCTATCCAACGGCGTGGATGTGTGGATGGGATCATTTTTATGCAAGATGGCGCACCACTGCAAATCCAGTTAAGCAGCTGCTAAAGCGCCATTTCGGAAATGCTACAATTATCATCCACCATTTTCCTACAGCCTGGCCGTCCCGATCACCTGATCTTAATCCGTGTGACTTCTGGGTGTGGGGCTATCCGAAAGATGTGTTCAGTGTTCCGACTGCAAACTTAGCTGCATTGAAGGCACGCATAGAGCAACACATCCTGAACGTGACCCCGGAAACACTTCAGTGAGTTGTGGAACATGCTGTGTATCGATTTCAACTTGTTGAAGTAAACGGTGGACAGCATACTGAACGTGTTTTGCGCAGTCACACGGAAATTAATAATCCGATTTGACATTGATTGATTCTTCTTATGCGGTTTTTGGCTTCAGGACAATTAAAAACCGATGTGAGCGATGCTTTTTATGCGGTTTTTGGCCTCAGGCCAATTAAAAAAAGGATTTTTCCCATCCTATAGGACATGACCTTGGCGTGTAGGATGGGTCGACTTAACTAACAGTATCACACCCGTACACCCATGCACTCTGAGTAGTACAGTTTGTTTAACGTCAAACGTGCACCTTAGGCATTGTGTACGATTCATTTGTAGTCGACCACTATTAAATTATGATGCTTAGAGCACCATCTATCGCTACATTTTGTGACTATTTATTTTTCTTCTGCCATACGTTTTCCCCTTCTCCGATAACATTCCGTTGCAATTTGATGTCATTATGACCAGTGGTGTTATTTCTACAGTGGTTTGAAAGTTTAACTTTAATTATAATCACCCTGTATTACTGCCTCTTTATGTATTTTTATTCCTTACTGAATAGGAAAGCTTCACTCTTAAGTAGCTCTTAACCTTAGATAACATTTTTGTATTCGTCTGTTTGTTGCTAGATGCACAGTATTATAAAATATGGCTGTCAACCGCGGCACTAAGTGTAATAGAAGTGCTGGAGGAACTTAAATGGAAATCCTTGGAAAAAAGACAAAGAAGACCTCGCGAAACACTGTTCGGTAAATTTACAGAACTTGTATGTGAGGAAATCGGTGTGATCGTTGTGCTGCCACCATGTTTATATCGTGCAGGGTGTAAAACGAAGGATATGCACATGTAAGGAAATAATAAGCAATCAGTCGCAGAAACGAAATTTAATTTCTTCGCCGGTTTCGGGCACTTAGTGCCCTTCTTCAGAAGCTTATACCTACCGCATTATTTGCGAGTGTCAGCAATAAGATGCATACAGCAAAATGCTATAGTTATGTCTTTCATAGTATCTGTACGTTGACTATAGTATTTTGCTGTATGTATCTTATTGCTGACACTCGCAAATAATGCGATGGGTATAACCTTCTGAAGAAGGGCGCTAAGTGCCCGAAACCACTAAAGAAATTAAATTTCTTTTATGCAACTGGTTGCTTATTATTTCATTATATACGACTATAGTGGCTGAGGATGGATAGAATACTGAGACTACGCTAGTAGATATTGTTTTATACATCGTTGGATAGCCGTTCCGCTGCTACGAAATAAGACAGGAGGTGCCAGGACGCGTGCAGAGGCATATACTTATTTTAGTTCACAATGTTCAAATGTGTGTGAAATCGTATGGGACTTAACTGCTAAGGTCGTCAGTCCCTAAGCTCACACACTACTTAACCTAAATTATCCTAAGGACAAACTCACACACCCATGCCCGAGTGAGGACTCAAACCTCCGCCGGGACCAGCCGCACAGTCCATGACTGAAGCGCCTGAGACCTCTCGGCTAATCCCGCGCGGCCTTATTTTAGCGATTTTATTTACTTAACTTGATCAGATTAGGGACGTCTATTTCTCTTACAACATGCCAGTATTTTACACATACGGTACATTTTACATCATAGTTACATAACAATAGACCAGAACCCCCCCCCCCCCCCCCAAACACACACACACACCCTTCCGGCAGTGGAGGCACCTTAACCTGTGCTTCACGCATGGAGGTAAAAATCACTTAAATGTTGTTCGCAATCGAAACTGAGATTGTCTTATATAATGACATATTTAATAAAGATCGGAACGGCAACAATTATGTAGACTTATCCAGTGGAAAGAAAACATTGTGAGGTGGTGTACGAAACATACCCCAGCAAGTAATGGCTACCTCAGTACTGTCAGATAGGTAACGTTGGCTGCAACCAGAAACATATGACTACCGGCCGAAATTCTCCAACTCCTACTGACCCACAGATTCAGGTCTAGAAAGTCGATCGACCAACTTATAGTTAACGCACTGTACTACCGACACGACTATTACTGCTGCTGGTAACATAATAATAATAATAATAACTAGTATCGCCTGTGCTCAAAATTCGACCAGTTGCTTTAGTGGACCTGATCTGTCATAGCAAATTCATGTATCTCAGTGTCTAAAACTTTATGCGCAGATCTGATCCTTGGCAAGAAATGCATGGTAGCTACGTGTATTCTTGGGGAATTTCGTGATTTCTCTTTAATTATTCGATCGTTTTGAAGGGAGTCTTTGATATAATGCTTGAAAAATAAATTTTGTGTTAATGGCGGCATTAACTTTTCCCTTGTGACAACACAATGTGTATGCCGTTGTATGCGCTACCTCAGGCGCGAAATGATCTGCATTACCAAAATATGGACTGTAAATTCATCAAACCGCAATTTAAGTTCTCAGGATTATTTGGAATTATGTTCAGTGCACATTGAAATGTATCTTTCAGAACGACGATAGAATTATCATTATCAACATGTTTACTATTCCTATAATTTTCTCTATACAAAAATTGTGTCTTTCTAGTGTTTCGTCTTTCAGTCCGACCCGTTAATGTTCTTCTTTGAAGCATAGCCTAAAACAAATATAGTTTCCTTATAATAAGAGACGTTGTAGGTACTCAAAACGAAGATACTGAAAACTAGGAACAATTTAAATTTTGTGGTGACGGTGGCAAATGAACACAGATTTAGTTCCGTTTACTCTTAGACCAAAGTAAGTGAAAAAACGTCGCTAATAAACAACTTTCGTTGTCTCCGACGGCTTCGTTACTACGTTTCGTTTTCCACTCTCGACATCAACGACGTAGCAATTGCAGCATTGTAGCTGTCCGGAAGACGTGTACAAATGAACTATGTGCAACATTTAAACATGAACGTCCCTAGAATGCAGCTTCACGATACGTTGTTATTTTCGTGTGATGTTTATACCATAGCACCCTACCGTTACGCGTGGCAGAGGTTTGTGCCAATGTCAGAAACAAAGGAGAACTTTTCTCATATGTGTGTCTGCTTCCTTTTACCTCTCCTAATGGCTGTGTATACACATGATTTTTTTTGTGTGCATCCAAGGAAAGTTTTATTGGCGTCCTTATATAATTAATTTTAAATATCGGTACTCCAATTTTCCGCTGCAGTCTGGAACCGCAAGACCGCTACGGTCGCAGGTTCGAATCCTGCCTCGGGCATGGATGTTTGTGATGTCCTTAGGTTAATTAGGTTTAACTAGTTCTAAGTTCTAGGGGACTAATGACCTCAGCAGTTGAGTCCCATAGTGCTCAGAGCCATTTTTTTTACTCCAATTTTCGATTCTCACTTTTTAATATTATGGTCGTTAAATAAAACAGACGCATTATCATTATGAATGTCCACATTACTATTACTTTCTCTGTGCAAAAATTATGTCTGTCTAGGTCTGCGTCTTTCATTCTGACCTGTAGGCATTCTCCTTTTAGCAATACCCTCAAAAAATATAGTTTCCGTATAATATGCAAAGTCGGAAGTCGTAGTTATTCAAAACGAAGAAATTAAAAATTAGGAACTTATTTAAACTATCTGGTAATGGCAAAAAATGACCACACAGTTACTCTTACAGAAAATTAATCGAAATAACGACGCCAATATACAACGTTATTTACAGACTTAGCTACTACGATATGTTTATTTTTCACTGCTAGCAACATCATCGACCTAGCAGTTGCCGCACTGTAGCTGCCAGGTATGCGGCTTTACTGCAAAGAACGCGGTTTATTACTTTCATGTGTCATTTCTACCACGGCACCTGATCGGTGTGCAAGGCAGAGGTTGGTAGATTTTCAACGTTCAGGTATTGGAGATTTTAATACGTGATAGAGAATGTAGCATTAGTGTTAGGAATGTGAAAGCTTCTACTTCCTTTTATGACTCTTAACGGCTACATACACACATTATTATTCTTTTGTGCACATCTATGGCAAAGTACGTTTAGAATTACGTAAGGATAATTGTCCTCCTTGTACAATTAATATTTAAATTCAGTACTTCAATTTTCGTGTTCAGGTATTAATATTATGATAAAGACAGTGATCGTAACAGATAAAGAACGTATTTATAGGTGTACAAAATAGATATTTTCTGAAGGAGCGAATTCTCAAGGAGAGAAATTTAGGTAGACTGTACCAGGGTTTTGGGAAATGGGGAAGATCTTCGTTGGAATGAAGGGTACTTAGTTGTGATGTGGTAAGCACGCTGTCGTTTTTCCCTCCCTCAACAAGGTAATGGAATGGAATAATACTGATATGATTAATCCTCTGCATTCAATGTACGGTGGCTTGCGAAGTATGTATGGAGATGTAGATATGCATGTGAAGATGTATTTGACTCATTATGTGTATCAGCTCTCGACACCCAAGCAACGCGATCTCTGGATACCAGCAGAGCAAGCGAACCCTCCCCCCCCCCCCCCTCTCCAATGATTCCCCTCCCATCCCCAACTAACAGTTGAAAGAAAAAAACGAGTATGTGGAATTCCTTGCAAACGACACAACACGCAGTGGGCACTTATCTCCGAATCCAATGTAACCGACCACATATCTCAACTTGAAGCGAGGACATAATTACGCATGGAATAAAGTGTGGGCTGAAACACGATGGCAGAGCAGCAGCCAATACTGTAACCTGCAGCCTGTTCCTCCAGAAGATCTCGGTTTGCGGTGTGGACTTGCAGATAGATGATATCTGATATCAGTGATAAACGCCTGCTCATGATAATCGTCGTACGTGTCGGATGAACAAGTAAACAGCAAGAATTCCTTGATCTCCTGTCAACATTGTGATAACAGACGTACGATTAGCTTTCGTATGCCACTAACTGGTCCATCGTGAAAAGTTACTTTGCTGCGTCCATTCATCAGAAGAACTGGAGCCCGCCGACAGCGACGCGGATTAAAGAGGGCGGGAATTGGAAGCCTGCAGCGCTTTGGAGAAACCATGGGAACAGGATGTGACGCCTGGATCCACGGCTGTTCGCGCATTTTCACAACTGTCTGACGCAACCAGAGGCTTCCGCTGGACCCCTGTTCTGGGAAATCTATCACGTACGAAGACGGAGGGTGGGGGGGGGGGGCGTCGCTTCTGTACGTCAAGAAGCGTTCACAGAACCAGACATGATAAGGAGAGAGTCTGACGCCCCAAATACGCAGTGCATATTCAAGGTTTCTTACGGAAGGCTGCTTAAAACGTCGTGGGCAGAAAGGAGTAGTTTCTACGCATAAAGGGCAAGGAAAGAGATATGCAGAAACCAGTAACTGGAAGAAAGAAGAGGATGCTCGGACCATAGAATATACGAGGTGTGGCTAGAAAAAAACCGGACTAGTACTGGTGAAACAATAAAACGAATGCAATAAGGCTGAAAGTCGCGTGGCCTGTCACGTGACTCTCGCTCCGCCTACTGCTCGAGTTTCATCTGCCTCCTGTACTCAGTCTGCCCGTGGCGTCTGTTTTAAGTAGTTGACGTTTTGTCTGTGCGTCGGAAAATGTTGAGTGTACAGAAAGAACAGCGTGTTAACATCAAATTTTGTTTCAAACTAGGAAAATCTGCAAGTGAAACGTTTGTAATGTTACAACAAGTGTACGGAGATGATTGTTTATCGCGAACACAAGTGTTTGAGTGGTTTAAACGATTTAAAGATGGCCGCGAAGACACCAGTGATGACACTCGCACTGGCAGACCATTGTCAGCAAAAACTGATGCAAACATTGAAAAAATCGGTAAACTTGTTCGACAGGATCGCCGTTTAACAATCAGAGCAGTGTCTGAGTTAACAGGAGTTGACAAGGAAAGTGTTAGGCAGATTCTTCATGAAAGTTTCAACATGAACAAAGTGTGTTCAAAAATGGTTCCAAAGTGTCTCACAATTGAACAGGAGGAACGCCGAAGAATGATTTGTTCTGACATCCTGGAAAACATTGAAAGTGATCCCACCTTCTTACAAAATGTTATTACTTGCGATGAATCGTGGTTTTTTACTTACGATCCCGAAACTAAACGCCAATCGATGCATTGGAAAACTCCTGGTTCTCCACGACAAAAAAAGCACGAATGTCAAAATCGAAATTCAAGGCAATGATGATTGTTTTTTTTTTTACATCAAAGGGATTGTGCACATTGATTGGGTACCAGAGGGACAAACAGTGAATCAGCATTACTACATTAGCGTCCTGGCTACCCTACGTGAGCGAGTACGGAGAAAACGGAACGATTTGTGGAGAAAAAAGTCATGGATCCTTCACCAACACAATGCCCCAGCTCACAGTGCGTTGTCAGTGAAGACGTTTTTGGCAAAACACAACATTCCCATCTTAGATCATCCACCCTACTCACCTGATTTGGCCCCCTGTGACTTTTTTCTTTTCCCTAAAGTCAAGTCAGCTTTGAAAGGAACTAGATTTGAGACTGTTGAAGCAGTAAAAGAAAAAGCGACGGAAGTAATGTATGGACTTACCGAAAATGATCTGCAGCATTGCTATGAACAGTGGAAAATTCGTATGGAGCGGTGTAGAGACCGAGGAGGAGAGTACATTGAAGGAGATAACATGAAATTGTAAACAATTGTAAATAAATGTTTTTTCCAGCATCAGTCCGGTTTTTTTCTAGCCGCACCTCGTATATGTCTATGGAGTGAGCACAGCCTTCTGCGCATGTTTTCAACATCAAATCGTGCTATTCACGTGATTTCGGGACAACGCTGCTTGTCTACAATTTGCAGTAATAGCGAAGCCTGAAATTACACTATTGGCCTTGTTTTATAGACTGATGAGACCAAAACACGATGACCACCTGCTTAATAGCTCATTTGTCCGTTTTGTAAGAAAATACATCACTGATTATGCGTATCAGGGATCCGACAGTTTCTTGGTATGTTTTTGGAGGTGTGTGGCATTAGATGTCTACGCACAGGTCATGTAACTCGCGTAAATAACTGGCCGCTCATTTGTGTACGCAGTGGTGTCGCCCTATAGTGATAGTGACCCAGATGGGTGCCACAGGATTTACACCAGGCAATTTGGTCGCCGAGACTATAACGTTCCTCAAACCACCTGCGTCTGTGGCGAGGGTATGAACCGTCGTTCTTCCGAATGCAACTCCAGTGTGGTAACCACTGCGTCACCTCGCTCGGTGTACGTAATTGTAAATGTCCTATTGACATGAAGAACTTTGTATGTTGAAAAATATCGAGACACGGTGTTGTAAAAACTCGTATTGTAGCGATAATTTCTACGATGTTATGGCCATGTGTTTACCTGACAAGTGCTAGATAAATTTGCAAGTGGGTTTGAGTAAACTTCCAGCCTGTGTATACATATCGGTTCTATGTTCACACACAGATAAAATTTATACATTGAAGTCTGATTGATTTTCTCGAATTTGCGCAGGTTCTCAAACCCTTGTGTGTGTCTGAGTATTTCTGCACAAGACAATTTCCTGTACGGTGTCACTGTAACGTAATTAATTATAACAATATGAATCAGTAGAATAGCAAAAGCGAAAAAATATTGTTGGCTGTCACTTCTTTTATTACTCCAAATTTCTAGCATAAAGCATGAATTTTTTATTTTTTCTTGTGCACAGTGTATGGTTTTACTTCTCTGAAAAGATAGCGAAAAAATGTTATAGATATTTTACTTGTCTGTAAAAAGCAGAAGGGTAAATAACGAAAAATTGAAAATAATAATGGATAAGCAGGTGGTGCAAATAGCTTACCGTGTTTATTGTAACAGTTTCGTAATTCCAAATGCGTTGTTTTTTCTTGACACTTTGGTGCCATCTACAACGTCATTGCAACGTGATTAATTAGAAAAGAGATTCGACAATATGAACAAGTGCGACAGAAAACGTAAAAAAATATTGTTGGCAGTCATTTCTTATCCCGTTAACGAAAAATCGTAAATAAAGTAAAATGTCAGCTATCATGGTGTGGCGAAAAATCACAATACTTTTGGACTTCACATCTTTAAGCTAACTTCTGTTTCTGGTATCAAATTATTAAGATGACAGTAAAACGCGTATACAAAGTTGCACGGTGCCTCTGAAGGTGATCTATATGTGGCCACGATCACTCAAAATAGCCTAAGCGCTATACGACTAGAATGCCCCGACCGAAAATCACATGGCTTGAGCTGCAGGAGATTTTGCGGACAGAATTCTCGTTTGCGCATCCGAATGCTCACGCCATAGATATTTATACTCTATGGCTTGGACATATGATAAGACGTCGGGAAATAACTTCCGTGCTACCAGAGGGATCCGTAGAGGACAAACATTATTGTGGAAGACAGAGATTGGCAAATGTACGACAAATAACTGCGAGGACGTTTAGTGTATTGTTCTGAACTGACAAGACTGGAACAGGAGAGGAAACAGTGGCGGACTTCATTAAATCAGCAGAAGATGGGCTGCTTTTCGAGTATTGCGAATGATTTGATATCCCCCCCGCCCCAAATCATCTTTGTTTCATGGGTATGAGGGCATGGTCCAAGACAAATTTTTGTGCCTAATGAGTCGTCCCCTAAAGCTGGAGACATCATCATAGGCCATGAAGACTTAACAGTTTCAAACAAGCTCGACAACCTGAACTGTTTAATGCGGAGTCGCGCCAATTTGTGTTGTGGAGCTTGTAGCGGGAAAGAGTTGGCGCTCTTTACCCACAACTTGTGTAATTTAAATTATTCTTCTATTTTTTAAATCAAAATGCATTTTAATGAAAGTCAGTAATCAAGTCTTACAATTCGTAGGCATTAACTGTAAAAAAATACATTTAAGATATGGATGTGTATTAAGGCTGTTGAATTTTTAGTTCTACATAATACTGCTCCAGCACTAAACAAATGAATTTAATTTTAAAACAAAGTGATATGATGAAAATCAATAACATGGCTCTGCAGATTACTGTATGTTTATATGATTGTATCACATCACAATAATTATTTCTGTGCAAACAACATTTGCAAATATGTTACATAAATATTGTTTACAGTTTACAGATGTAACATTAACGGATCTTTTTGGAATTTTTAAATAAGTTAAGTTGGATGACAATGAGGCTTATGTCAGTGGATAACTGTCTACACTTATAGAACAAGTAATCCACAAAATAAGAAGTGGAACAGAAGAAAACAGAACGAAAAATGGTAACAAAATGATACGCCCACTGTATGTATTCCTTACGTAATATCTCTCAACAAAAAAGACCAACTCTTTAATACCTTATAACATTAGAACAGCTTTATCCACCAAGAATAAGCTGTGCTATACGATGATCCACAGTATGGGAAGCAACCATTACATTCTTTTTATTTTAAAATAAATTCCCCCATTTGACTGTTAATTGTTAATTATTTTTTTTTTACACAATCGTGATTTCGGCTTCATAGCTATTCTCAAATACATGTTAAACTGAAAATTAATAGAGCTTACGTGTCATACAGTGCAGGACATAGGGACAAGAAGTTATTTCTGAAAACATTACTTACCTACTCAAATATGTCTGACTTGCCTGTGACATATAGTCGTCGAAAAAATATATTTCTGGTTTTATTGACCACTTGTCTTTGTTTAACAGCTAATATATTTCTGTGACCTGAATTCGTCACTTTCGTTCACACCATTGTGTAAGCCACATGGTCTTTGCGTTACCAGCCGTATTACCGGAGGCATTACCAGAGGTGTTACCATACTCTCATTCTGTCAACGTCCTTGTCAAAAGCGGGCGGGGGAACAGACAGAGGAAGGCAATGGAAAACAGTGCATTAAAGGCACATAACGTGTAACCACAGGACACGTCGACTGTAGTTGAAGAAGCGTTATGATGATCTCTCCACTGGCAAAAGATTCCGAAATAGTCCTCCATTCGGAGGGGGCTACCGAGGAAGAGGTGACCACGAGAAAAAGACTGAGTATTCAACGAAAGGATAACATTCTACGAGTCGGTATGTCGAACGTCAGAAGCTTGCACGTGGTATGGAAGCTAGAAAACCTGAAAAGGGGACTGCATAGGTTCAGTCTATATATAATAGGCGTCAGTGAGGTGAAATGCAAAGAAGATAAGGATTTCTGGTTGGATTGTAAGTAGGCTGTTTAGGTTTTTATATTGGTAACGCCACGCAGCGCTCTGTATGAAAATCACTCGCTGTGCTGTGTGCAGTCTGTGGTTGGTTGGGATTGTTGTAATATTCGCTACTGTAGTGTTGGGCAGTCGGATGTGAACAGCGCGTAGCGTTGCGCAGTTGGAGGTGAGCCGCCAGCAGTTGTGGATGTGGGGAGAGAGATGGCGGAATTTTGAGAGCGGATGATCTGGACGTGTGTCCATCAGAGACAGTAAATTTGTAAGACTGGATGTCATCAACTGATATATATATATATAATTTGAACACTATTAAGGTAAATACATTGCTTGTTCTCCATCAAAATCTTTCATTTGCTAACTATGCCTATCAGTAGTTAGTGACTTCAGTAGTTAGAATCTTTTATTTACCTGGCAGTATTGGCGCTCGCTGTATTGCAGTAGTTCGAGTAACGAAAATTTTTGTAAGGTAAGTGATTCCTGAAAGGTTTAGGTTATTGTTAGTCAGGGCCATTCTTTTGTAGGGATTATTGAAAGTCAGATTGTGTTGTGCTAAAAATATTGTGTGTCAGTTTATTGATGATCTGAATAAGTAAAGATAGAAATGTCTGTACATGTTCAGTTTTGCTCAGCTATTTGAAAATCAAATAACGTAAGGGGTTTATCAGCACAATCATTCATAAATTTTTCTAAGGGGAGGTTTCAGGATGATTACAGGGTAATGTCAACAGTAGCAGAAAATGGTATAACGGGAGTAGGATTCTTTATGAATAGGAAGGTAGGGCAGAGACTGTGTTACTGTGAAGAGTTCAGTGATAGGTTTGTTCCCATCAGGATCGACAGCAAACCGACACCGACAGTCCAGGTTTACATGCTGACGTCGCAAGCTGAATACGAAGAGATAGAGAAAGTACATGAGGATATCGAAAGGGTAATACAGTACGTAAAGGGAGATGAAAATATAATGGTCATGAGTGACTGCAATGCTGTTGATGGGAAGGAGTAGAAGAAAAGGCGACAGGAGAATACGGGCTTTGGACAAGCAATGAGAGAGGAGAATAATAATTGAGTTCTGTAATAAATTTCAACTAGTAATTGCGAGTTCTCTGTTCAAGAATCAGAAGAGGCAGAGCTATACTTGGAAAACGGCCGGATGATACGGGAAGATTTCAATTAGATTACATCATGGTCAGACAGAGATTCCGAAATCAAATACTGGATTGTAAGGCGTCCCAGAAGCAGATATAGACTCAGATCACAATATAGTAGTGATGAAGAGTAGGCTGAAGTTCAATAGATCAGTCAGGAAAAATCAGTACGCAAAGAAGTGGGATATGGAAATATTAAGGAATGCCGAGATACGCTTGAAGTTCTTTAAGACTATAGATACAGCAGTAAGGAACAGCTCAGTAGGCAATAAATACAGTTGAAGAGGAATGAACATCTCTAAAAAGGGCAATCACAGAAGTAGGAAAGAAAAACGTAGGTACAAGGAAGGTAAGTGAGAAGATACCATGAGAAACAGAAGAAATACTTCAGTTGATCGATGAAAGAAGGAAGAACAAAAATGTTCGGGAAATTCGGGAATACAGAAATACAAGTCGCTGCGTGATCAAACAACTAGGACGTGTAGGGAAGCTAAGACGAAATGGCTGCATGAAAAATGTGAAGAAATCGGAAAAGAAATGATTGTCGGAAGGAATGACTCAGCGTATAGCGACGTCAAAACAACCTTCGATGAAATTATAAGCAGGGGTGGTAACATTAAGAGTAGAACGGAAAGTCCACTGTTAAATGCGGAGGAGAGAGCGGATAGATGGAAGAGTATATTGAAGGCCTCTGTGAGGGGGAAGGTTTGTCTGATGTGAAAGAAGAAGAAACTGGAATCGATTTAGAAGAGATAGTGTATCCAGTATTAGAATTAGAATTTAAAAGAGCTTTCAATGACTTAAGAACAAATAAGGCAGAAGACATAGATAATAAGTATTCCACCACAATTTTGAAAATTATTGGGGGAGGTGGTCACAAAAGGACTATTCACGTCGGTGTCTAGAATGTATGAGTCTGACGACATACCATTTGACTTTCGGAAAAATATCATCCACACAATTCCGAAGTCTGCAAGATCCGACAAGTGCGAGAGTTATCGCACAATCAGCTCATGCACCGAAGTTGCTTACAAGAATAACATACAAAAGAGTGTAAAAGAACATTGAGGATGCTCTGTATGACGATCAGTATCGCTTTAGGAAAGGTAAGGGTACGAGAGAGGCAATTTTGACGTTGCGGTTTATAGTGGAAGCAAGACTAAAGAAAAATCAAGACACGTTCATAGGATTTGTAGTCCTGGAAAAAAGTATTGTCAGATGGTGCAAGTTGTTCGAAATTCTGAGAAAAATAGGGCAATCTATAGGGAGAGACGTATAATATACTGTGTGTACAAGAGCCAAGAGGGGATAATGAGAGTGGACGACCAAGAACGAAGTGTTCGGATTAACAATAAGACAGGGCGGTAGTCTTTCGCTTCTACTGTTCAATCTGTACATCGAAGATGATGGAAATAAAAGAAAGTTTCAGGAGCAGAATTAAAACTCAAGGTGAAAGGATATGAATGATACAATCCGCTGATGACATTGCTATCCTGAGTGAAAGTGAAAAAGAATTGCATTGGCTCCTGAATGGAATGAACAGTCTAATGTGTACAGAATGTGGACTGAGACAAAATTGAAGAAAGACGAAAGTAATGAGAAGTAGCAGAAACGAGATCGGTGAGAAATTTAACGTCAGGATTGATGGTCGCGAAGTAGATAAAGTTAAGGGATTCTGCTACCTAGACAGTGAGATAATCTTCGACAGACGGAGCAAGGAGGACATCAAAAGCAGACTAGCACTGGCAAAAAAAGGCATTCCTGGCCAAGAGAAGTCTACTAGTATCAAACGTAGGCCTTAATTTGAGGAAGAAATTTGTGAGAATGTACGTTTGGAGTACAGCATTGTGAAACATGTACTGTGGGTAAACCGGAACGGAAGAGAATCGGAGATGTGTTGCTATAGAGGTAGGGAATGAGGAGGTTTTTCGCAGAATCGGAGAGGAAAAGAATATGTGGAAAACAATGACAAAGAGAAAGGACAGGATGACAGGATATCTGTTAAGACGTCAGAGAATGACTTTCACGGTACTAGAGGGTGCTATAGAGGGCAGAAACTGCAGAGGAAGACAGAGATTGGAACACATCCAGCAAAGAGGTAAGTTGCAAATGCCATTCTGAAATGGAGAGGCTGGGGAAGGAGAGGAATTCGTGGCGGGAGAAAAAAGGAAAGGGAACGTGGATATTTATATAGCTACACGCTTAACACGTCCTCTCAATACATATTCATAGCAGACCCGTACAGGGAGACACATAAATATTCGAAATTTAGGTAAAATAAACTTTTGTCTCAAAATGATCAAGGTACTGCAATATTTTCTGGAACATAAAAAACTATTTGGTTAGAGCGCCATTGCTGTCGACATGAATGTAGTGCAAGAAGTGACTTTCGGTGAACATGAAAGTTTGGCACAGTTATCTACGGACGGAGCTGTAAAACGAATGTTAAAGTAGCTTTCTGAGATTTATTACCTGATAGCCATTCTACACGTATTCACCAGAAAGCATTTTCTACGGAAAAAATGCTGGAATAGAATAAAAGATGTCTAAGAAAATCTCAGAATGCTACCGACATTACCAATTTTGTTATGCAACATCTATCTTCCCACTAATTTCTTTCATATTTGTTTTCTACTTGTTTGGTTCTGTCCGAGTTTTTTACTAAATAATGCTCTTTGCAAACTTCGTTTTACATTTTTACTCTGTAATGTGTAATATTGTCACGAATAGATTAACATTTTCTGAGTCGTGCTTCGGTAGCTCAGTTGGTAGAGCATTTGCCCGCGAAAGGCAAAGGTTCCGAGTTCGAGTCTCGGTCGGGCACACAGTTTTAATCTGCCAGGAAGTTTCATATCAGCGCACACTCCGCTGCAGAGTGAAAATCTCATTCTGGAAACATCCCCCAGGCTGTGGCTAAGCCATGTCTCCACAATATCCTTTCTTTCAGGAGTGCTAGTTCTGCAGGTTCGCAGAAGAGCTTCTGTAAAGTTTGGAAGGTAGGAGACGAGGTACTGGCAGAAGTAAAGCTGTGAGTACCGGGCGTGAGTCGTGCTTCGGTAGCTCAGTTGGTAGAGCATTTGCCCGCGAAAGGCAAAGGTTCCGAGTTCGAGTCTCGGTCGGGCACACAGTTTTAATCTGCCAGGAAGTTTCATATCAGCGCACACTCCGCTGCAGAGTGAAAATCTCATTCTGGAAACATCCCCCAGGCTGTGGCTAAGCCATGTCTCCACAATATCCTTTCTTTCAGGAGTGCTAGTTCTGCTAGGTTCGCAGAAGAACTTCTGTAAAGTTTGGAAGGTAGGAGACGAGGTACTGGTAGAAGTAAAGCTGTGAGTACCGGGCGTGAGTCGTGCTTCGGTAGCTCAGTTGGTAGAGCATTTGCCTGCGAAAGGCAAAGGTTCCGAGTTCGAGTCTCGGTCGGGCACACAGTTTTAATCTGCCAGGAAGTTTCATATCAGCGCACACTCCGCTGCAGAGTGAAAATCTCATTCTGGATTTTCTTAATATTTTGGCAGCAGATACAGGATTGATAAGAATTAAAGCTTTGACATTTTTGTGGTATCGGCTGTATCTTCGACAACCGCACCTGGCGCGCCCGCATCGCTCACAGCGACGCGGAAGACGACACATTTGAACACCATTGGAGGTCGGATCCCACTGCCTGCCACTCTGATTGGCCGGCGCGTCTTTTCAAGCAGCTGCACTCAGAGCTTCTCCCGGAGATTCAGTTCATCTGCAGACTAATCAACATTAATACGGAAGACTGCAGTGAGGACAACACGACTACTTAGCACTTCCCTAGTGAACATTACTATTATTGAGGGACTTTTTTTAGCAGTATCAGCATTCAAGACTATCATGAACATTATTGACATTCTATATAATCCAGCACCAGAAGAACTTACAGCTATACAAAAGTTATATATATCTCAAAAAATGTACATACTATAAATGAACTTATTAATGTGTTATCTTTCTTAGATGTCTAATTGCCTTTATCAGCCTCCCCTGTTACCGACACAGTAGTTTTTATTTATGCCACAAAAATCTGCAAGAATCTTTATAACACTAAAACTAGTTTCGTCAGTTTAAGTCATCATGTGGCAGACTTTACCATATGTCCGTAATAGTAAAATATGTGTCTAACTAGTGTTGTGGAAGCAAGTGTGCCTAGTGACTGGCACCTCTAACTCTGTAAAACAAGAGCAGCTTTTGGTAGCAAACATAAAACAGTCTTTGATCAAAACTGTGGAGCACAACCAAAGGAAGATCAAAGTGTTATCTTAACGGGTCCGAAAATTAATTATGTAATTTAGAGGGGATGCTTCATTAAAAAAGATTAAAAAATGTGGTATAGAATTATGAAGAAACAATTTTTAC
Source organism: Schistocerca piceifrons (assembly GCF_021461385.2). Lineage (NCBI taxonomy): Eukaryota > Metazoa > Arthropoda > Insecta > Orthoptera > Acrididae > Schistocerca > Schistocerca piceifrons. The sequence continues at coordinate 80,322,765 of NC_060145.1, read as the reverse complement.
TAGTTTCAGCAGTCACTCGACTTAACAAGTATTTCTTTTTAAAGTGTTATCAGCAGTTTAGGTTATACGAGGGCTATTCGGAAAGTAAGGAACGATCGGTCGCGAAATGGAAAACACAGTGAAAATCTGATGAAGTTTTGCACAGATGCGTTGGGCACTGTGTCTAGGACGCGCGTCGATCGCATCATGTCGCTCTTTTCAGTTCAGAGCTCACAGTGAGAACGTAAAAATGGCTAGAAATTAATGTCTTCCACCAAGTATGAGGGCCTGGGGAAAGATTTCGCCTGAAGCTATGCAGTCCACATAACATAACTGTCATGCAGTTCATTCTACACGACAATTCTCGGCCGCACTCTGCAGGGGCAATGAAGATGCTCCTGCAGCGTTTTCAACAGGAAGTTTTTGATCACCCACAATACAGCTCGTAATTGGCTACCGCTGAGGTTCATCTCTGCTTATATGAACCGCCGACTACGAAGACAATATTTTGATACAGACAACAAGCTGCAGTCAAGAGTAGAAAATTATCGAAAAGCACTGGCGGCTGTCTTCTATAACGAGGGAATTGAAAAGTTGGTACAACGCTAGACAGATGTCTAAGTCTGAGGGGCGACTGTGTAGAGAAATAGCTGGAAGGTGTAGTTAACCGTTGCAAATAAAATAGTTTTGATTTTCACTGTGATTTCCATTTCGCGTCCTATCGTTGCTTGCTTTCCGACTAGCCTTCGTAGAAAGGGTACTACTGAAATTTGATAGCACGAACTTCCAGGTAGTAAAATAGTAAACCACTGCTGCCTACGTATAGTCGTTGCACACAAAGGGGCCATAGTTCCTCCTGTCAGTATTGTTATAGCAACTAGGAAAGAAGTATCAGGAGATGTCGCAGTGCAATAAATACGAGTGACGAACAGCCTTAAGTTTCAGAATGAGATTTTAACTCTTCAGCGGAGTGTGCGCTGATATGAAACTTCCTGGCATATTAAAACCGTGTGCTGGACCGAGACTCTAACTTCGGACCTTTGCCTTTCGTGGGCAAGTGCTCTACCGACTGCACTACCCAAGCACGACTCACGACCCGCCCTCACAACTTCAATTCCGCCAGTACCTCGTCTCCTACCTCTCCTTTGAGTTGCGTACATGTTTGAAGTCTGGCGCTCCACTATGCCAGAACTTGCGCCGACCGAGGTTGCGCAGTTGGAATCGCATTCCGGAATATGGTGATTCATATCAATGCCAAGCCATCCAAATTTAGGCTTTCTGTGATTTCTGTAAATCGCTCACGGCAAAGGCCGGGATGGTTCCTTTGAAAACGACTGTTTCCTGTTGTAATGATGCCCTTATCGACACCCTTACTAAAAACATATTCGCAGCTCAGTTCAGGTGGTTGCGATACCGCTGGTGTTCTAGAAGGTCCTGGGAGCTATAGTTACGCAAAACGGTCGGAAATCCCAGGTGGGCCGGGCGTGCTTTCGAGAAGTTAAGAGCTAGCGACTCGGCGGCTTAAAGGTGACTGTCCGGCTACGGCCCATTAGCGAGGAGAAAAGTTTAACTTTGAAGCATAAGTAGTATGAAAGTGATAAGATGAAGTACACTGTTCAGTCACACTGAAATGAACACCTGCCAAAAGCCTGAATAACCACCTTTCGTAGCATAGACAGTTGCGAGACGTGCAAGAAGAGAGTCAGTGAGGTTCTGGAAGGTATCGACATGGATGTTGAGCCATTCAACCCCAGTGCTGTTTCCAGCTGCACTAGGTCTCTCGGATGAGGATCTATGGTGCGAACAGCCCGAATGAGGTTGTTCCCATAGGTTCTCGAATGAGTTTAAATTCGGGGTGTTTGGTGGTCAAGGGTAAGCAGTGGGACACGTTGCATTGTCCCTGTTGGTAGATGCCGGCGTGCCGATGAAAAACGAAGGGGCATGTAGGGTTGCATATGGTTCCCAAGCATATATGCACACGGGTTTTGAGCCATTGCGCAGTACGGAATGACGAGATCACCCAGGGAATGCCACGAAAGCATTCCCAGGCCATAATGCTCCGGCAATTCTGCATCTACACATATACTCCGCTAGCCACCAAGAGGTGTTTGGCGGAGGGCACAATTCACGCCAAAGTCATATAGTCATATCCCCCCCCCCCCCTATTCCACTCGCGGATCGCGCTAGGGAAAAACGACTGTCTCAAAGCCTCAGCATGAGCTCTAATTTCCCTTATCTTTGAATGGTGATCATTGTGTGGTTTGAAAGTTGGTGGTAATGATATACGCTCTGCACCCTCGGCGAAGATAGTATTTCGGAATTTAGTGAGCAGCCCCTTCCGTTTAGTGCGTCGTCTATCGGCAAGTGTGTCCCCCTTCAAACTTTGGTGTGAGATTTGTAACGCTCTCGCGATGGCTAAATGTACCATTCACGAATATTGCCGCTCTTCTTTGGACCTTCTCAATCTCTTGAATCACACCGAAGTGGTAAGGGTCCCATATAGACGAACAATACTCTAAGACTGGACGAAATAACGTATTGTAAGCAATTTCCTTTGAAGGACTGCATCGCTTCAGGATTCTACCAATAAACCGCTATCTAGAGCTCGCCTTGCCCGTTACTTGTGTGATCTGATCATCCCATTTGAGATCATTTCGAATAGTCACACCCAGATACTTGACGGATGTTACCGCCTCCAAAGACTGGACATTTATTTTGTACTCGTACATTAATGGGGATTTTCGTCTTGTTATACGCGTTAGGTTACACTTACTAATAATGAGAGCTAACTACCAGTCATTACACCACGCATTTATTTTCTGCAAATCCTCATTGATTTGTTCACAATTTTCGTGTGGTACTACTTTCCTGTAGACTACAGCATCATCGACAAACAGTCTAATTTCGCTCTCAATACCATCAACCAGATCGTTTTTGTAAATCGTAAAAAGCAGCGGACCTATTACGCTGCCCTGGGGCACACTTGATGTTAGGCTTGTTTCTGTCAAAGTCATTCCATTCAGAACGACATCCTGCTCTCTCTCTGTTAAAAAACTTTCCATCCAACCGCATATGTCATCGGATAGACCATAAGTGTGCACTTTTTGGAACAAGCGACAGTGCGGAACTGAGTCGAACGCCTTTCGAAAGTCGAGAAATATGGCATCAGCCTGGGAGCTGGTATCTGGAGCCTGTTGTATATCATGCACAAAGAGGACTAGCTGTGTTTCGCATGACTGCTGTTTCCTAAAACCGTGCTGGTTTCTGCAGATGAGCTTCTCAGAGTCTAGAAAGTTCTTTATGTCTGAACACAAAATACGTTCCATGGTTCTGCAACAAATCGATGCCAGTGAAATTGGCCGGTAATTATGTGCATCTGATTTTCTGCCCTTTTTATGTATTGCTATGACCTGGGCCTTCTTCCAGTCCCGTGGAACTTTCCGCTGTTCCAATATTCTCTGATAGATGATGGATAAGAATGGTACTATATTTGTAGCATAGTCAACATACAATCTTACGGGGATACCGTCTGGGCCAGATGCCTTCCTGGCGTCTAAAGATCTTAACTGTTTTACAATCCCAGATAAACTAAACACTATGTCAGCCATCCTTACGTTTGTTCGATAATTGAAAGTCCGCAGCTCGTGGTCGTGCGGTAGCGTTCTCGCTTCCCGCGCCCGGGTTCCCGGGTTCGATTCCCGGCGGGGTCAGGGATTTTCTCTGCCTCGTGATGACTGGGTGTTGTGTGATGTCCTTAGGTTAGTTAGGTTTAAGTAGTTGTAGGTTCTAGGGGACTGATGACCATAGATGTTAAGTCCCATAGTGCTTAGAGCCATTTTGATAATTGAAAGGGGAAATGGTGCTGCAGGCCTCTACCGTAAACGAGTTTTTCAAAGCTAGGTTTAGAATTTCGGGCTTCTGTTTATCATCATCCGTTATATTACCAGTACTGTCAGCAAGAGAAGGTATTGAGAATTATTTGCAGCGTTCATAGATTTTACGTAAGACCAAAATTTTTTGGGGTTTTTCTAGAGCCTGCATATAAAATATTACTTTCAATATTCGTTGAAGGAATCTCTCATTGACCTTTTGACAGTTGCTTTCATTTCGCATAATTTCTGTTTGTCAGCGGGGCAGCGACTACGTTTAAATCGACTGTGCAAAATTCTCTGCTTTTTCAGCAACTTCCTAATATGTTTGTTGTACCAAGGTTGATTCTTTCCCTCCCCTATTTTGCTACGCACATACATCTCTAGCATGTGGTGGGCACTACCTTTAAATTTCGACCAAAGATGCTCAATATCTTTGTGTCCCGCGGTGAATGCTTGGAGCTGACTACGAAGATATTCATTAACGACAGTTTTATTTGCTTTCTCAAACAAGAAAACTCTACGCTGTTTCTTCGTGGCTTTTTTTTTCAACTTATACTGGCATAGAAGCCACAACGACATTATGGTCGCTAATACCTTCTTCTAGATTAACTTCCTGAAAAAGATCACGTCTGTTTGTCGGCAATATATCTAATATGTTCCCATCTAGAGTTGGTTTTCTAACCAATTGCCCGAGGTTGTATGTTGAGAGCGCTCCTAGAATAATTTCACACGAGTCTTTGCTTCTGCCCCCTGTGATAAACGTGTAATTTTGCCAGTCAGTGGACGCCAGATTAAAGTCTCCAGCTATAACTAATGGATAATTTGGATATTTATTGATTATGTACTCAAAACTTTCCCTGAAACGTTCTGCGACGTTTGTTGCGGATGCTGGAGGTCTATGAAAACTTCCTAATACGATGGTCAATCACTGTCTGATTGACAGCTTTATCCAGACTATTTCACAGTCCGACCCAGTATCGATCTCAACTGCTTAAATAGCTTTTAACTGCAATGAACGCACCACCTCCCATATCATCATTACTGCATTGTTGCAGGGCGTTTGCTTTTAGCTGTTTCACGACTTAAGTGCCAACGGCCATCTTTCCGATGGCGCACTAAACATGCGGAGGACTATAGGCAGCGACGTTCTCTGAACGGTCGTTGGGAAGACACAGTTGGTAGCCCTGGTTCGCCTGAGCGGTCGGTTGCTCGGCAGTTGCAGGCTATTCGCCTCTACACGTCTCCACAGCCGTCGTTCAGCGCTGTCACCTATGGTCCGTAGTGTGCTACAATCGCCTTCGCGCCAGTTTTAGATAACGCCATTTTGCCGTGCGCGGAATAATTTAATCGCGGCGGCACGCGAACAGTTTACAAACGTAGGCGTTTCGAAATTGCTTCCATCCTGGACCCAAAAGCTAATGATCGTTCTATTTCGGACCCCAGAGAAATCGCTACGTTTCCGCATTACGAAAATGACTGCACTGTTTCCCTCGTCCTCCCAAACATGTGACTGACCGTGTATTCAAGTGGCGTTGTGATGGTAAAATAACGGGAAATAACTATGTGAATAAAAGTATGTAGAATTGTGAGATTTCAGCAGTTTGAAGATTGCGGAGTGCTATGTGTATGGCAATCATTAGCAGAACGTGGCAAGATAATTTATTAATTAACAACCGTCTACGTAAGTTGACTATCAATAGTATTCCTGAACAAGTTCAGGTGAAGTAACTAAATCAAGTGAAATTGCTGAAACTGACTTACATGGTTGTAAGTGAGCTGTTTCTGTGTTGGCAGCGCTGTGTAGCGCTTTGCATTGGATCTGTGAATGCGCTTTCTTTGTAAGAGACTCTATGGCTGGTTGGACTCGTTGTTGGAAGTTAATCGCCAGTAGTGTTGGGCAGTTGGAAGTTAGTCGCCAGCAGTGATGGAAGTACTGTTTGGCAGTTGGAGGTGAACAGCCAGCAGTGATGGATGTTAAATGTGAGAAGTTAGCGTTGATGGAGGGCAGAGGTCTGAAGTGTTAGCGTAGGCTAACGATCTGCAAGTATCCGACTTGGAGATTGACAATTATTCACGATTATATATCTTTTTACTGGATGTCAATGACGATTTATATTCGTGTTTGAACTGGATGTCACATTATTAAGGTAAAAAAATACATTATTTGGTTTGCAACAAAATCTTTCCTTTGCTAACAACGTGCCTATTAGTAGTTAATGGCTTCAGTAGTTAGAATCTTTTATTTAGCTGGCAGTATTGACGCTCGCTATATTGCAGTAGTTCGCGTAATGAAGATTTTTGTGAGGTAAATGCTTAATGAAATGTATAGGACATTGTTAAGATTTATTTGAAGTCAGGGCCATTCTTTTGTATTAATTATTGTTTGAGCAGTCAGATTGCGTTGCGCTAGAATATTGTGGGTCAGTGTTGACATGATATGAAAAAGTAAAGAGAAACTAGGATCAGTACGTTCAGTTTTACTCAGCTGTTTCAGAATCAAATAACGTAGAAGTTTCATCTTCTCAGTCATTCAGCAATTTAAGTACAGACACAATCATTTAAACAAAGAAGTTTCATGGTTAAGCAGCATGTGTGATATTGAACTGAGAGAAACTAAAGAGGGGAAAAAACTGTCTTTAATTTGAATGACTTAATATTTCGGAACAATCACTGAAAACAGTTACTTATACATGTAGGAAGCACTCTAGAGGTTGATTAAGGTACACGGTCCTAAACTGTCAGTTGCACAGTCCCTTGCACAGCTAACGTGATAAACCGTATTCACCCGTCCGATTGCCGTAAACTTTAACGAACACTTTGATTATTCAAAGAGGCAGATTAAGCGGGAGAGGAGAGGAGAGGGGTTGCGCTATACTTCCTGAATCCGAACTTTCTCTCTGTCTCTAGCGATCTCTCCGTCGACCGGCCGTTAAACCCCGACCTTCGTTCCTTTTCAAGTGCTGGCCACGTTCCTCTACCATATTTAGAGCGTTCAGCGTGGTAAAGTCAACGACGAGGACATTCTCGACTCGGGTTGAGCTTCTTCACTGAGCTCCAAAGAAAACGTAAATCCTTTGCAGGAGCAACTGAAGGCCAGAGCACAGAGAAATCCTTGGGCCTTGACTGCACCTGCAATTCTCACTATTCTGCTAGGCCAGACTGCTCGAGCGAGCTTTGTTATTGCTTCCCAGAAGTTTAGCAGTTCGTGTTCCACTGTGTAAATAAATCCTAAAAAGAGTACGGAACCGGAGGATCACGCTATGCATTATTGCAGTTTGTAACGATCTTATTTTTGAACGTTACTTAACTTTGCGTTTGCCTGGTTCATTGATGATTGAAAAGAACATCACGAAAGTTTCAAGCTTCACAAAATTATTTATTGACATTAGTTGACAACCGAACTGCACAGACTCCTGAGGTAAACAAAACAACTGACTGATTGACCTCTTTGACTAACTTCGCTGACTGCCCTCCCTGCAGCCTCGCTGCGTCGCTTTAACTACAATTTTTAACAATTGCTACATTGTTAATTTATTACAAAACGTAACTTACAATTAAAAACAATTTCATCTAATCTAACTGCTGTTGCATTTGTACAGATTATAACATATAATGTAGAATAACATATAAAAAATAACATATAAAAATTAATAAACGGTCACAACGCCCATAGAGTACTAGGGACAGAATGTTGGCTGAAACCAGACGTAAACAGTAATGAAATCCTAAACTCAGATTGGAATGTATACCGCAGAGACGGGCTGGACAGTGAAGAGGGAGGCGTGTTTATAGCGATAAGAAGTGCAATAGTATCGAAGGAAATTGACGGAGATCCGAAATGTGAAATGATTTGGGTGAAAGTCACGGTTGAAGCAGGCCCAGACATGGTAATTGGATGTCTCTATAGGCCCCCTGCCTCAGCAGCTGTTGTGGCTGAGCACCTGAAGGATAATTTGGAAAATATTTCGAGTAGATTTCCCCACCATGTTATAGTTCTGGGTGGGGATTTTAATTTGCCGGATATAGACTGGGAGACTCAAACGTTCATAACGGGTGGCAGGGATAAAGAATCCAGTGAAATTTTTTTAAGTGCTTTATCTGAAAACTACCTTGAGCGGTTAAACAGAGAACCGACTCGTGGCGATAACATATTAGACCTTCTGGTGACAAACAGACCCGAACTACTCGAAACAGTTAACGCAGAACAGGGAATCAGCGATCATAAAGTCATTACGGCATCGATGATTTCAGCCGTAAATAGAAATATTAAAAAAGGTAGGAAGATTTTTCTGTTTAGCAAAAGTGACAAAAAGCAGATTACAGAGTACCTGACGGCTCAACACAAAAGTTTTGTCTCAAGTACAGATAGTGTTGAGGATCAGTGGACAAAGTTCAAAACCATCGTACAATATGCGTTAGATGAGTATGTGCCAAGCAAGAACGTAAGAGATGGAAAAGAGCCACCGTGGTATAACAAACGAGTTAGAAAACTGCTGCGGAAGCAAAGGGAACTTCACAGAAAACATAAGCATAGCCAAAGCCTTGCAGACAAACAAAAATTACGCGAAGCGAAATGTGGTGTGAGGAGGGCTATGCGAGTGGCGTTCAATGAATTCGAAAGTAAAGTTCTATGTACTGACTTGGCAGAAAATCCTAAGAAATTTTCATCTTACGTCAAAGAGGTAGGTGGCTCAAAACAAAATGTCCAGACACTCTGTGACCAAAATGGTACTGAAACAGAGGATGACAGACTAAAGGCCGAAATACTAAATGTCTTTTTCCAAAGCTGTTTCACAGAGGAATACTGCACTGTAGTTCCTTCTCTAGATTGTCGTACAGATGACAAAATGGTAGATATCGAAATAGACGTCAGAGGGATAGAGAAACAATTAAAATCGCTCAAAAGAGGAAAGGCCGCTGGACCTGATGGGATACCAGTTCGATTTTACACAGAGTACGCAGGTCAGCAACTGGAAGCAGTTAATTCCATAAATTATCTGGGAGAACGCATTAGGAGTGATTTAAAATGGAATGATGATATAAAGTTGATCGTCGATAAAGCAAATGCCAGACTGATATTCATTGGAAGAATTCTAAGGAAATGCAATCCGAAAACAAAGGAAGTAGGTTACAGTACGCTTGTTCGCCCACTGCTTGAATACTGCTCAGCAATGTGGGATCCGTACCAGATAGGGTTGATAGAAGAGATAGAGAAGATCCAACGGAGAGTAGCGCGCTTCGTTACAGTATCATTTAGTAATCGCGAAAGCGTTACGGAGATGATAGATAAACTCCAGTGGAAGACTCTGCAGGAGAGACGCTCAGTAGCTCGGTACGGGCTTTTGTTGAAGTTTCGAGAACATACCTTCTTCGAACAGTCAAGCTGTATATTGCTCCCTCCTACGAATATCTCGCGAAGAGACCATGAGGATAAAATCAGAGAGATTAGAGCCCACACAGAAGCATACCGACAATCCTTCTTTCCACGAACAATACCAGACTGGAATAGAAGGGAGAACCGATAGACGTACTTAGGGTACCCTCCGCCACACACCGTCAGGTGGCTTGCGGAGTATGGATGTAGATGTAGATGTAGATTTTTTCTTATCATCTTTGGTTTTTTTGTGTGAAAATTAATTTACAATCTGATTTAAACACTTATTTTGATTTTACTTTAATTTCAAATTAGTGATTGTATGAATTTCGTTGCTAACATGAATTCGAAGTATACACAATGTGCTTCGCCAGATTACACAAATTAAATACATACTTGTTGTATTATATACTGGAGTTTGGTAAATTTGGACAATGTAACTAACAAGAGGTAATTATCTCATAATTTACAAGCATAATTAATTGCAATGAATTCCGTAAAAATGAATAACGAATGAAATTACATCACTGCATAAAAATTTTTTTCATTTGAATCGGAATGACGTTTTTTGTGTTAACTAATGTGCCAATTGCAACTATGGTAATTAGAGGCGTTAGTTATTTATGTGAACATTTCCACAGGCTCTTAATATTTGTTGCTAAACATTTATTATTTCAGTTTCTCGATTTGATATATGATTTGGCATAAGTAAAGAATTTTGTTAATGACAACAATCTATTGGCAATTACGATAATGTACGTCCTTCCAGTATATTCTATGTGTGTTTACAAAGAATAATAGGTTTTTTGGCAAATTGAACTGAATGATACCTATAAAGATACACATAAAAGGAATTAGGGAGCACTGAATCGTACGATAAATACACGGATGCACATAAAAAAGGTGGTATCAGACACTTCATAACCATCCTGGGAGTGGCTGTAGCGTTATAAGTTGTTGAAAACTGGTCTTATTACTGTGGTATTCCAGTTCGAGTCGCAGAAGAAGACTTATGTTCACAACTTCGTAAACCAGACTGGGAGACGAGAGTCGTAGATTATGATTGACAACTGCTCCCTAAGTTATCACTGTACCATAATTCGTCGGTACATGTGAGTGTATGGATGAATTCTTATGCATTGTACACGGATGCCACCGCATTGTCGTAATTATGTGTTCGTAAAATGGACTAGTTGAGGAATTTGTAACGTTCAATAAATATGTGGACCAGCTTAAATAATTTAGGCTGCATTTGGATCAATGGCGAATCTCAATTAAATTTTGATTCATAAAACAAGAACCAGGGCTACTTTCGAAATTAGGGAGCATCGACTTCATACAAGCAGGCGCCAGTTAAAAGATTAACTATTGGTTCCGCTGAACGCCAAACTCCATTAAAGAAAACTGCATCATTAGTTCAACGACATTCCCCCAAAGTTCAGTAATCTCATTTCTATCATCGAAGTAACCGTGCCATTCATAGGAGCTATTCACTGCTCAGTGTAACTCGTGATTTTTGCTAAGTACCACGTGAAAGTAACTCAGAAAGTGGTGGTCCACGGCTGGTATATGCTTCATGAAAGACGTTTGTGTGGTTACATCATTAGCTGCTATCAAATCTGTACTACATTGCTTCTGGTCCGGCCATATACATGGACCTTATTCTGGTAATTAACAACGAAAACAGATCAATATGGTTATAGAATTTTGCTTTCTGATGTATTACAAATTGTTACCTTAACATTAAGTTAAATGGGCAAGCATCAACTGGTATTATTATTACATGCCAGTACATCTGTAATCAATCAAAAACTAAAATGGCCATAACATGGTTTGTTTTTGTTGTTAATTACCAGGTGCCAGAAGATGGTCCATGTATACGATCGAAACTTAGTAAAGGTGTTGACATCAGTTGACGGCGTAATTACAGAAATACATATTTCATGTAATACCGAAAAATGTGTAAGTATCGAAAAACTTCATAGAGTATCGATGATACTTGCGAATGCAACCGACTCGCCGCCCAAACCATCGTACCTTGGTCGCTGCTGACTCTTCCACCGACCAGCCCGGCTGCCTTCGCAGGACTCTCCTATACGGCTTCCCAAAACCAAATGCCGCAGCCCCCGTAGCTTCCTATCCATGGCCTACCGTATCTTCCAGGTCTCAGAACGCGTATTACCAGTACAGTGCGAATCATCTAAATAATAGTTTCTTTCACTAAAGCTGTAAATGGCGTTGCCCATGCGTTACCAATACAAGAAAATCAAGATTGATTGGTAGCTTCTGTGTTAATCGGTAAATGAGGCTGGCTGTTATTAATGGTATTTGTAATTATGCCAATTTTTCGTAGAAAAGAAGCATCTGTTATGGCCCAGACGGTGTTTGTTCATTTATCAAAACATATGCGAATCATTTGATAATTTGTATGTAATGTCTTCCTTATAGGAAACTGCCTCCTCCTATTCATTCATTCATATTGGTTGTATCTCTGACCACTCTCTTGTAATTCACACTAACTTTTATCATATTATTTATCTCGTTTTCGTGTAAATGTAATTACACTATGTCTTCTGAAAGTGTATTATGATACTATAGCAATTCTTGTTCGACATGTTGTCAGGTGTAAGTATGTTTCTTATGGCTACTTGATTAAAAAATGATTGACTGTATAATTATAATATTTGACGTTTTTGTTCCAGTTTGCTGTATTGTAATGCAATTCTGAGTACCTGAAATGTTAGCTTTTATCATCAGTTATCCAACGATATCTTGAATGTTAAAATGTGGTAAGTACTTTTGGTGCTAAGTGCTACGTACTTCCGTATCTTCCACTCCGAATAATCGTTTGGTTGCCATTTCCATCAGAGAATTTAGAAATTCCGAAGGAATGATATATGCGACTTTGTCTCATTTGCGCAGAATTTTTCAAAAATTCTGTCAAACTCTAATACTAGGTCTCCAAATCGACTTCCATTTCTTCTTCTCTTACATCAGCAGACAGTTCCTCCGCCTCCTAGAGGCTTTCATTGTGTTCTTTCCACTTTTCTACACTCTCCTCTACGGTTAACAACCTTGGAACCTCTGTTTTTAATTTCATCGAAGGTAGTTTTGAATTTTCTGTATGCTGAATTTCTCCTTCCGATGACCATTTCCTTTTTCGTTTCCTCGCATTTTTCCTGCAGCCATTGTGTCTTGACTTCCCTACCCATTATTCACTCTTAAGTGACATATTGTTGTAGTCCTGTCTTTTCCTGAACAATTTTGTAATTTTTGTACGTCTTTCTTTCGTCGATGAATTGAACTATGTCTTCTGCTACCTGAGGTTCCTTTTCAGTTCCCTTCCTTGTATCTACATTTGTCTGCCAAACTTCTGTGATGACCCTTTTCACAGATGTAAATTCTTCTTCAACTGAACTGCCTACTGTGTTATTTATCATTGCAATATGTACAACATAACATATGCGAATCATTTGATAATTTGTATACAATGTATTCCTTATAGGAACCTGCCTCCTCCTATTCATGCATTCATATTTGTTGTATCTCTGACCACTCTCTCGTAATTCACATTAACTTTTATCATATTATTAATCTCGTTTTCGTGTGAATGTAAAGCTTCAGAAAACTTCAAAACACATCATCATTCCTCACTTCTTTAGTATCTTGGTTCTTTCAACACTGATTTTTCAGGCGGATTCTGTTAAATTCAGCTTACTCTTCATCATTTTTGAATTGTGATCTGACTCTATATCTGGTCTTGGGTACGCCTTAAAGTCTAGTATTAGACGTCGGAATCTCCATCTGACAATGATTTAATCCAGCTGGAATCTTCGTGTGTCTGTAGACCATTTCCATGCATACATTCTCCTCTTGCGAATTTCCCTAATATAGGGACAATAATTTGGCAATAGGCCTGCATTTGATCATGATACTACGCTGGATACGATAATATAACACTCGCAAAAACATTATTTAGTAGGTTGTGGCGGCCCTTTAATGTTCATAAAGTGTTCGGTGGAAAAAATAATCAAACTTACTTCTGCCGTTAATACTGTGCATTTACTTTAACTAATTAAGTACTTTTTTAATCGTTTAAACGGTTCCTAACAAGACTGTTACCATGAAATTACTTTCACTATGAAAAGAATGACTTGTAATCTATGTTTGCTTTACTATATGACCTAACCAGCTTCCTCCGTGAAACAGTTATCGCATGTCTAAACCGTGACCTACGTTAACATTAAGGCAATCGATATCAGAAGACAGTGACACACTGAACTATGGCTGTTAATTAATTATATCACTTCCTACCTGCTTAGTCTCCTTCAACATCTTACAGACTGTGGCAGTGTAGTCTACACAGGTTAAGAAAGAAGCTAGTATCTACCAACTGACAAGCCACTTTGAAAGTTTTATAATGTTGAAAATGATATGGAAACTTTGAATTGAAATGTTAAGTCTTTCAGAATGATATCTACGGCATTGAATTTAAGAAAGCATCATTTATTAACGAAGTTAAAGCTGTATAAATTTTAAAAATGTTTATTTAAATGAAATTTGAGAGGAAAACAGAAATATTTCATTTACTTACAAAGCTGTAAATCTTATTACCGTCTTTATAAATCAACTTCAATAAAGCAAAAGTTCTTCACTAACTATTAAAGTAGATTGCAATAGATCGCAACTGTATTCGAAAAGATTCTTTCTACTTCCTTGAGATTAAGCAAAAATATTAGCGCAATGGATGGCTGAAGGCCTTTAACTTTTAAATCAGTCCAAACAGAAAAACTGAAGATAACCGCTTTACTAATTCACACATAAGTTCGTAACTGTGAAGCAGCACTGGCTATTTAACAGTTTTCAGAATCGTTAATAAAACCAAAGCTCGGTGCACTTTGTTGACACGCACTAAATTTCACCAAGGAATCTGAATTACACGGTAGTCTATAGTCACTGAAACACATTGAATATGTGGCTTTCAATATATTATGAAAATTTAGAAAAAACGCTGCTCTTCACACTTTTATAAATTTAAATTCAAACTAAGATCAGATCTTGATGGTGATTTCTATACTCACTTCGAAATATTGTGTCATAAGCTTCCGCACTGTTTGCACGTTCTTCTTTCCTGCATGCAACACTCCGTGGAATTATCATCCAGACAACTGCACGTTCACAAAACATCCATCTGTGGTTGGTAATTATAATTTAGAGCAGAAAGCGTCCACATTTTGTCAGCAGCAATATTCTTCTCGCGTCACACGCAGCGTAGACTAGCCACGTCTTCACATGAGCACACGATACGACGAACTCGCAAATTGCACTGACTGAGCTCTTTGCTTACGCCAACTTGCGGCATGCCTCCTCGTCAAAGTGGTTCCCAGTTCCAGAGACTTACAAATTATTTTTCTAATCTGGGTGGGATTATATGTGCCTTTTGACAGTCATAACTTCTTTGAAATAATTCCAGTTCAATTCTACTTACACAACTGTGAATGAAAAAAAGCGAGATAATGTTACAATATTTATTTAACCTGATAATAAGCAGATCTAGCTAAAATTAATAAAAATACATACGACTATCAAATTACAACTTTCAGTTATTGTGTGTATGTTGGTAGTGTAGTTACATTACAAGGTTGACACAGATGCTCTTCTGTAGCCTGGAGATACCGTTAAATTCCTGCAGACCACTACCCATACGACAGTATCACGTGAGTAGACTCTGTATCACGTCGGTATAAAAGGCGCTGTTAGTAAGAGGTACCAAATAGGAGAGGGTGGGCAACACGGTTTTGTAGTTCACAGAAGGGCACTACAGAAATATCAGTTCATACTGGAATAGTTTGGAGAAAACGTCAATTACACTGCAAATGTAATTCTTCAGAAACCAAGCAAAGTACTGCTGTTGCTCATAAGCATTATCTATCTCTTGCGAG
The DNA here is from genome assembly GCF_021461385.2 of Schistocerca piceifrons. NCBI lineage: Eukaryota > Metazoa > Arthropoda > Insecta > Orthoptera > Acrididae > Schistocerca > Schistocerca piceifrons. Next base: position 80,307,598 of record NC_060145.1, on the reverse strand, counting down.
CAGAAGATGTAGGTGAACAGGTAGATTCGGTCTTCTTGGGTTTTCGATAGATATTCAACAATGAACTACGCTACCAAATGATAAACGAGACAAGAAGAGGCACATCTACATCTTTGCTCCTTAAGACATTGTACGGTGTGTGGCAGAGGGTGTGTCCTGTACAAGCCTCATTTTCTATTCCTTTTGCGACAAGAAAGGCTATAAGTAGCTTTGTGTACAATCTCGGTTTTTTAATTCTGAATTTTACCTCCGTCGTTCCACGACTATTGATCTAGAGGTTGAGCAAGCAGTGGAGGAAACCACGGAAAAATTTGGAAAGAGAATTAAAACTGGAGGATGAGATATAAAAACTGAGTTTCGGCACTGACGTTGCAATTTTGTCAGATAGGGAAAAGGACTTAGAAGAGAAGTTGAAGGGACTGGATAGTGTCTTGAAAAAAAAAAAAAAAAAAGGTGTGGAGTGAACATCAAGAAAAGTAAATCAGTGGTAATGTAGTCTAAATAAATCAGGCGATCCAGAGGGAAATAGATTAGGAAATAAGACACTGAAAGTAGTAGATGTGTTTTGCTATTTGGGCAGCGAAAAGACTGATGGTGGTCGAAGCAGAGAGGATATGAAAAGCAGACTAGCAATAGCAAGAAAAGCGTTTCTGAATAGTATTTAATTTGAATTTAAGTGCTTGGAAAATTTTTTGGAAGGTACTTGTCTACTTGTCTGGAGTGTAGCCATATACGCAAGCGATATGTGGACAATAAAAGGCTGAGACAAGGAAAGAACAGAAGCGGTTGAAATGTGGTGCTAAAAAATAATAACATGGGTAAAAAGATTAAATGGACATATAGAGTAACTAATGAAGAGCTGCTGAATTGAGATGGAGAAAAAATAAAACTTCTGACGCATCTTGATTAAGCGAAGGAAATAGCTGATGGATACATCCTGAGGCCTAAAGGAATCCTCAGTCTGGTCACGAATTATCCACGCCGTTCTCATAGGGATTGCGAAGATAATATCAGGCTAATTACGGTAGGCTCAAGGGCTGTTGGGCAGGCGTTCTTCCCCCGCTCCCCATGAATGCGATGACAAGGGACTATAATATTTATTTTTAATTTTATTTATTGATAATTTACCCTAACCAGATTAGGGTCTTAAGGTGCTCTCTCATACTTCTGAACAGGATTTCACAAAGAAGTTCACAGTAATAATAGTCATAATGATAATAGTAGTAGTTGACACTAATAATAATAATAATAATAATAATAATAATAACAATGCAATACAGGATCAAACAATAAACACCAGATATTACAGCAAGCATATTATTGAAGATCACAATACCACAACAGATAAATGCAGACTTTGCAAACAACAAATAGAAACAGTAGATCACATCACAAGCGGATGTACAATACTAGCAAATACAGAATACCCCAGAAGACATGACAACGTCGCAAAAATAATACATCAACAGCTTGCCTTACAACATAAACTTTTAAAACAACACATTCCTACATACAAGTATACACCACAAAATGTACTGGAGAATGATGAATACAAATTATACTGGAACAGAACCATTATAACAGATAAAACAACGCCACATAACAAACCTGACATCATACTCACCAATAAAAAGAAGAAATTAACACAACTAATTGAAATATCTATACCCAATACAGCAAATATACAGAAGAAAACAGGAGAAAAAATTGAAAAATACATCCAACTGGCTGAGGAAGTCAAGGACATGTGGCATCAGGATAAAGTTGACATTATACCAATTATACTTTCAACTACAGGAGTCATACCACGCAATATCCACCAGTACATCAATGCAATACAGCTACATCCAAACTTATATATACAACTTCAGAAATCCGTAATTATTGATACATGTTCAATTACCCGAAAGTTCCTAAACGTAATGTAACATATACCGTACAGTTAAAAGGAAGTGACGCTTGATCAAGGTCCGCGTCACTTTCATTCCGAACCAGACCTAAGGTCTGAAAAAGGAAAGATAACAATGATAATAACAATGATAATGATAATGGTAGTGAATGGCATAAGGAATTATATAAATTATTTTAGTACTTTTGAGTCTATGATGAGAGTTCTCAGGAGTGAAAACAATATAGATGAAGGAGGAGACTGAGATGAGAGCGACAGTAGAAGATAGGAAACAATCAAATACAAGCAGAGGATTCTGCTGACAAGAGGGGGGGGGGGGGGAATTGTGGGGTAGAGAGAATCTGCGAGACTAAGCTACGGATCTGAGTATGAGAGAGATAGCTATCGTGATGGAAGGTGAGGCATTAACTGTCTGTTGAAGGTGGGTAGGGATTTGGTTTCTCTGATATTTTGTGGAAGATTGTTCCAGAGTCGGGTACCTGATACGGGGAACGATTGAGAGAATATGGCTGTGTTACGCGCTGGTACAGAGAGGATTTTACTGTGTTGAGAGCTGGTTTTCTGCTGTCCTGTTTAGACAGTAGTGCAAAAGTGGACGATAAATAAGAGGGGTTGCAGTGATTGAGGAGACTATAGAGCAAGCATGGGCAGCCTGTACGCTTATTGGCACGTAGCCATGATAACTGCTTCTAGGGAGGCGTGATAAGGTCGAAGAAACGAATGTCACAAATGTATCTCGCGTAAGCATTCATTTCCAGTTACAATTTGTGTGAGCTTTCGTATGAAAGTTCTTCGAGAATGACACCACCATAGTCGAGTATAGGGATGATAAGTGACTCTACAAGCTTCTTTTTAAGCTCGAAAAGAAACACTTTTCTATATTTCTGTAGTGAGTGAAATGACGCTGACACCTTCTTACAGACTGCAATTGTGTGTTCAAGTAATGTCAGAATTATTCTCAAGCTCTTAGCAGAAGAAGAAAATGTTATTTCTGTACCGTTTAGGATTAACGGTGGAAGACATTCTTTGTATTGAGGGCAATGAGTCTTTTATGAGCGACTAAGACTGCTTCTGTTTTACGTGGGTTAAGTTTCAAAACTAATTTCTGTGCCCAGTGTGACAAGTAATCAATATTTACATGCTGCATTGCTGGGCACAAGTTTGTTGGTTTTGCACTTAGATATAGCTGGAGGCCACCAGTGCATATTTACAGTGAGAGAGAACAGTTGAAACGTCATTAACATATGATGAGAAAAGTGGTGGACCCAATACTGATCCCTGAGGGACTCCCGATACCACATTCCTCCATTGTGACTTTTTATTCCAATCATTACACATTCTTGACGCAATGTAAGGTATGAGTGGAACCGTTCTACAGCACTTGCAGAAAATATTAGGCTTTTGAGTTTGGAAAGTAATATGTAATTTTATTAGATTGGGGAAACGAATTAGAAGTTGAAGAGACTGGATAATGTCTTGAAAAAAAGTGGTGAGGTGAACACCAAGAAAAGTGAAACGGAGATAATGGAATGTAGTCGAAATAAATCAGGCTTTGCTGAGCGAAATAGATTAGGAAATAAGACACTGAGCGTAGTAGATGAGTTTTGCTATTTGGGTAATGAAATAATTGTGTCGAATGCTTTGCTGAAATCTGAAAAAGCACATAATAGTCTCCTACTGTTTGTCCATGGCTTGTTCTAAATCGTCAGTCACTTTTGTAAGAGCAGTCGTCGTGCTGCGATTTCACCGGAAACCTGACTGGTATTCATCTAAAAGGTTGTGTGATGTAACATAATTAGTGAGCTGTTCATGAACTATATTTTCTAAAGCCTTATGGTGCGGGTAGAATGCAGATTTGCAGATTCCTTCTTTGGTAATCGTTTATGAGTCCCTGCTTCCACTCTGACGGGAAGGTGCAAGAGGTTAAAGAATTGTTAAAAAAAGTGTCCTTTGTTATGGGCGGCAGTGGACCGACGAGAAAACTGATCATTTGCACTGTAATATTACCGTGTCCTGCAGCAGCAGAACGGATTCGCGCAATTGACTTCCTGATCGTGTTAGGGCTTACAGTCTGCAGAGAAAATTTCCTGTATCCAATAAACATTGATGCATTAAAGGAATAGATGGTTTGTGCCCTTGTGTATAGGTCAAGTATAGATTTAGTCGCAACGAAATACTCATTTGGGTCATCAATAGGAAGTAGGAGTTCAACTGCAGGTTTGGCGAACGATAGGAACTATCCTGTGCCATGCTATTCACAGTGATTAGCAGAGTACAGATGTAGATACACTTGTTCCGTTCCATTACAGATTCTTTTATGAAACTATTTTCTGAGGACCCTTTAGTAGAATCTACAGGAAGGAATTAAGCCCTCAACCATGAAGGCGAATTATTTTACTGGCCAACAACCGTGCCCATGAAATGTTTTATTGACCCTCAGCTGTGAAGGGGAATTGTTCTGTTGACCTTTACACGACGGCCAAGAAGGGCAGTAATAGAACTGGGTGTGATGGATGTGGCGGTGCACGGTACGGTTGGCAGCCACTGACAAGATGTTACACGATGCTGTATAGGTGGTCCAACGTGAAACTGGGATGAGCCGCTGACCTTGTTCTGTCCCGGAAGCCACGTGCTCGGCCTTGTGCGGTTGCGACGTTCCCAAGGAACCAAAGGCGGACCCGGCTCTCGGCTGGCGGATCGCCTCGTGCGATAAATGCTAACCGGAGCAGTTCATTACGAAACCGCTGTGGCCATGGAATGCCTTATATTCATCCTGTGGGAAAATAATTTCGTCTGATACTCTTGAGCCAAAGAGTAGCGGAATTGCGGACGTCTCAGATTCTTGGAAAGTTTAAGCACCTCTAAAGGGAACGTCCGCGCAGGAAATTCCAAGGACTTCAGTACCGTCTACGTGAAAAACGATCTCTAAGCCTACCTCGCTGTAAGCTTAAGACACAGTCCGCTGAGACAACTGCTCTATATGAAGGCAATCCTAGGAATATGGAACAGTAATTTGAAAAAATACCAAAGATCTGTGACAGCACAGCGTGGTACGTCTAAAACAACATCTATGCTTGGAAAATCACCTTGCAACCTGTGGTGAAGGGAACTTGAGGTCTCACAGTCACTTCTCCGCTTCCATGTTTCATTGACCACAGCCTATCAGCTCGGAAGTTTTAAGTGAAGACATTGTATGAATAAGCCTCTAAATTCTCTGATTTTCTCGTCGTGGTCATTTCGCGAAACATATACACGATGACAGATGTGAAAATTACCGAACTATCAGTTTAATAAGTCACAGCTGCAAAATACTAACACGAATTCTTTACAGACGAATGGAAAAACTAGTAGAAGCCAACCTCGGGGAAGATCAGTTTGGATTCCGTAGAAACACTGGAACACGTGAGGCAATACTGACCTTACGACTTATCTTAGAAGAAAGATTAAGGAAAGGCAAACCTACGTTTCTAGCATTTGTAGACTTAGAGAAAGCTTTTGACAATGTTGACTGGAATACTCTCTTTCAAATTCTAAAGGTGGCAGGGGTAAAATACAGGGAGCGAAAGGCTATTTACAATTTGTACAGAAACCAGGTGGCAGTTATAAGAGTCGAGGGACATGAAAGGGAAGCAGTGGTTGGGAAGGGAGTAAGACAGGGTTGTAGCCTCTCCCCGATGTTATTCAATCTGTATATTGAGCAAGCAGTAAAGGAAGCAAAAGAAAAATTCGGAGTAGGTATTAAAATTAATGGAGAAGAAATAAAAACTTTGAGGTTCGCCGATGACATTGTAATTCTGTCAGAGACAGCAAAGGACTTGGAAGAGCAGTTGAATGGAATGGACAGTGTCTTGAAAGGAGGATATAAGATGAACATCAACAAAAGCAAATCAAGGATAATGGAATGTAGTCTAATTAAGTCGGGTGATGCTGAGGGAATTAAATTAGGAAATGAGGCACTTAAAGTAGTAAAGGAGTTTTGCTATTTGGGGAGCAAAATAACTGATGATGGTCGAAGTAGAGAGGATATAAAATGTTGGCTGGCAATGGCAAGGAAAGCATTTCTGAAGAAGAGAAATTTGTTAACATCCAGTATTGATTTAAGTGTCAGGAAGTCGTTTCTGAATGTATTCGTATGGAGGGCAGCGTGGAGGGTAAAAATCGTAGAGGGAGACCAAGAGATGAATACACTAAGCAGTTTCAGAAGGATGTAGGTTGCAGTAGGTACTGGGAGATGAAAAAGCTTGCACAGGATAGAGTAGCATGGAGAGCTGCATCAAACCAGTCTCAGGACTGAAGACCACAACAACAACAACAACATACACGATGACGTAATACATTACCGGACTCTGCATGTAATATTTCTTATTTATCACCACTATTTCGATTGGAAGGCAGCTAAACTCCCCATATGGATCTATTAGAATTTAACTCCTTCATTCATACACAATTAGGTACGCCTGCATTACGTTGTTGTTGTGGTCTTCAGTCCGAAGGCTGGTTTGGTGCATCTCTCCGTGCTGTTCTAGCCTGCGCAAGACTCTACATCTCCACATAACTAGTGAAAGCTACATTCCTTTGAATCCGCTTACCTTATTCATCTCTTGGTCTCCCTCTACGAATTGTACTCCCCACAGCTCCCTCCAGTACTAAATTGGTGAGCCCTTGAAGTCTCAGAACGTGTCCTATCAATCGATTCCTTCGTCTAGTCAGGTCGCGCCACAAATTTCTTGTCTCACCAATTCTGTTCATATCGTTAAGGCTAACTGGCTGATGCCCTTCTTCAGTACCGATGCCCACGAATTGCCTGAACTCTTATGGGACTCGGCGGATTGTCTGCCCCGACTAATGGGTATAATGGCAGGGGCACTAAGAATGTAGTGTGTGGACTATAAGTTGAGAATGTGGGTCTCACGGGCAGCGTGCCTGTGGTAAGTCCCTGCAGTCGCACTATCCTCTGTGTCCTCGGTGGCTCAGATGGATGCCGGCACGGTAGCTCAGCGTGCTTTGTCAGAGGCTTAGCTAACCTCTGTAATAAAAAACTGAATGAACGGATCAACAAAGAAGCAAAACCGGTGTCGTCGGACGTCCTTCCCCGAACAAATTCAACGAACAATTTAGAACAAAATGAGAGCTAAAAAAAAAAAAAAGAAAAGATGGATGGAGCGTCTGCCTTGTAAGCAGAAGATCCAGGATTCGACTCCCGGTCGGGTCACACATTTTCAACTGTCCCCGTTGATGTATTTCAACGCCTGTCAGCAGCTAATGGTATTGATTTAATTGTAATTTAATTCCTCATTAGTTACGTGATCTAATCTTAAGCATACTTCCGTTGCACCCATTTCGAAAGCTTCTATTATCTTTTAGTGTAAACTGTTTACTGTCCATGTTTCACTTCCACACACGGCTACACTACATACAAATAACTTCAGAAAAGACTTCCTAACACTTAAATCTATATTCTATGTTAACAAATTTCTCTTCTTCAGAAACGCTTTTCTTGCCATTGCCAGTCTACATTTTATATCCTTTTTACTTCGACCATCATCAGTTATTTTGCTGCCCAGATAGAAAAACTCATCTACTACTTTCAGTTGCTCGTTTCCTAATCTAATCCCCTCAGTATCACTTTATTTAATTCTTCTACAATCCATTATCCTTGCTTTCCATTTGTTGATATTCACTTTACATCCTCTTTTCAGGACGCTGTCCATTACTTTCAACTGCTTGTCCAAGCCCTTTTTTTGTCTCTGACAGAATTACAATGTCACCGGCAAACATCAAAGTTTTTCTTTCTTCTCCCTAGACTTTAACTACTACTTCAAATTATTCTTTGGTTTCCTTTACCGCTTGCTCTGTGTAGCGATTGAATAACATCGGTGATAGGCTACAAACCCGTCTCACTCCCTTCTCAACCACTGCTCCGCTTTCGTGCCCCTCGATAACTGCCGTCTGGTTTCTGTACAAATTGTAAATGGCCTTCCGCTCCTTGTATTTTATACCTGGTACTTTCAGAGTTTCAGAGTATTCCAGTCAACATCGTCGAAAGCTTTCTCTGTGACTACAATGCTATAAACGTAGGTTCACCTGTCTTCAAAGAGAAGTCTCAGGGTCTATATTGTTTCGCGTGTTTTATATGTTCTCGGAATCGAAACTGGTCTTCCCCGATACTGCCTCTTAACAGTTTTTCCATTGTTATATAAAGAATTCGTGTTAGTGTTTTGCAGACGTGGCTTATTAAACTGATATTTTTGCAATATTCACACCTGTCAGCAGCTGCTTTCTTTGGAATTGAAATTATTACATTCTTCTTGAAGTCTGAGGGTATTTCGCCTGTCTCATACATCTTGCCCACCAGTGGGTATTTATATAGCTAGTGTAAAAGATGCCAGTCACCGTCTTCCTCCTGCTATCTTTGCCTGTATCGTTCCTTCCGAGGAATTGGTTGTGTCGTAGTATGTGACCAATGCACTCGCGTCTTCTTCGCTCTGCCGTTCTCCTAAATGGCCTTTCTTCGCCGATTCATTGCCTGCCTCCATTACAGAGCGGGCTAGCGCCCACCTGTGCGTTGTGTCCCGAGGCATGGGCGCCCAACACCTTGACGCCCACTTCCTGCAGACGCTCACGACTGTATCGTGCCAACAGCTGACCACTTTCACCGTTCCCGAGATGCTCGATGCCAGGCGCTGGGCCACAACAATCTGCTCTTTGTCAAAGTAATTTATGTCAGTTGACTTTCCCATTCACAGTCCGTATCGCCGTCTCTGCTCCACTCTTATGGTTTCCTTCGCGTGTCACGTATTAGCCGCTTCTCCAGACTGCATTCTACCTCGCTGTGCGCAATGTTAATCAGGTTTCCGCTCATCGTTGTGAATTAAATCAATAATTTCGCAAAAAAAGTCTTACTTTAGAATCAAAGTACGAATCCCAGAGCCGGCCGGAGTGGCCGAGCGGTTAAAGGCGCTACAGTCTGGAACCGCGTGACCGCTACGGTCGCAGGTTTGAATCCTGCCTCAGGCATGGATGTGTGTGATGTCCTTAGGTTAGTTAGGTTTAAGTAGTTCTAAGTTCTAGGGGACTGATGACCACAGCAGTTAAGTCCCATAGTGCTCAGAGCCATTTGAACCATTTGAATGAATCCCAGATAAGGTGGATATTAGTGCTCATTGCCTCGTTCTTAAATTTCATTGTCTTGGAAATGGTCCAGTACGCTGCGTACACTTTTTGAACCACCGTAGCCTTGACTTTATTGACTTTCTTGACCGCCGATATATTTGTTACTTGTAGGTTCGATCAGAATGCAATTGTTACGGATATGCTTCCGGAGGTCAAGTGGGAATCCCTGGAGGGAAGAAGGCATTCATTTCGAAGAACACATCTGAGAAAGTTTAGAGAACCGGCATTTAAAGCTGACAGCAGAACGATCCTACTGCCGCCAACATACATTTCGCGTAGGGACCACGAAGACAACATATGAGAAATTAGGACTCATGCGGAGGCATATAGACATTTTTCTCTCGCTCTATCTGCGACTAAAACAGGAAAGCAAATGATCAGTTGTAAAGGGTATCCTCAACCATGCACCGTACGTACGGTGGCTTGCGGAGTATGTATGTAGATACGTGAAACATGTGTAGTGCTTGTCTGAATTCGTTTGCGCAATAAAAAGGAGTCATAAACGATAATGTCTATTGTACGTCAGCTACAGTAGACTTTTGTAAATAAAAATGGTCCTCTGTTACACATTCGTCTGTTTTTACGGGATAGAAGGTGTTTGCTTTAACAACAAGCAACTAAATATCTAGAAAGCTACGCATCGTACAAAAAGAATGTTCTGGGTGAAAAGATAATAATAGTAAAGGAGACATCTGTCTATGCCACAACTGGCCACTTCCTACCCACCCCTCCTGCGTGACCGCGTTCAGATTTGTATTTTCAAACGGGAACCCCTCGTTTTACTGCATATTCTGATTCTACGCCAAACAATACGTACGTTTTACCAAACCATTGTTCTCACTTCGAAGTAGATGCCGCTGTTATCGACAAATATCAAGTGTGCATACTCTATTTCAAATTCTAAAGGTGGCAACGCTGGCATACAGGGAGCGAAAGGCTATTTACAATTAGTACAGAAACCAAAGGGCAGTTGTAAGAGTCGAGGGACACGAAAGGGAAGCAGGGGTTGAGAAGGGAGTGAGACAGAGTTGTAGCCTATCCCCGATGTTATTCAATCTGTATATTGAGCAAGCAATAAAGGAAACAAAAGAAAAGTTTGAAGTAGGAATTAAAGTCCGAGGAAAAGAAGTAAAAACTTTGAGGTTTGCCTATGACATTGTAATTCTGTCAGGGACAGCAAAAGAATTGGAGGAGCAGTTGAACGGGATGGACAGTATCTTGAAAGTGAAACAAGGACGGTAAACAGTTTAGAGAAGAACAGAATATAAGCTTTTGAAACGTGGTGCTATAGAAGAATGCTGAAGGTTAGATGGGTAGGTCACGTAACTAATGAGGAGATATTGAACAGAATTGGGAAGCAGAGAAATTTGTGGTTCAACCTGACTAATAGAAGGGATCATCGGTAGGAAACATTCTGAGGCATCAAGGAATCACAAACTTAGTACTGGAAGGAAACGTGCCGGCCGTTGTGGCCGAGCGGTTCTAGGCGCTGCTGGCCGAAACTGCGCTGCTGCTTCGGTCGCAGGTTCGAATCCTGCCCCGAGCATGGATGTGTATGATGTCCTTAGGTTAGTTAGGTTTAAGTAGTTCTAAGTCTAGGGAGACTTGCGTGCCTCAGCGATACAGATAACCGTACCGTAGGTACAACCACAACGGAGGGGTATCTGTTGAGAGGCCAGACAAACGTGTGGTTCCTGAAGAGGGGCAGCAGCCTTTTCAGTAGTTGCAAGGTCAACAGTCTGGATGATTGACTGAGTTGGCCTTGTAACAATAACCAAAACGGCCTTGCTGTGCTGGTACTGCGAACGGCTGAAAGCAAGGGGAAACTATGGCCGTAATTTTTCCCGAGGGCATGCAGCTTTACTGTATGATTAAATGATGATGGCATCCTCTTGGGTAAAATATTCCGGAGGTAAGATAGTCCCCCATTCGGATCTCCGGGCGGGGACTACTCAAGAGGATGTCGTTATCAGGAGAAAGAAAACTGGCGTTCTACGGATCGGAGCGTGGAATGTCAGATCCATTGATCGGGCAGGTAGGTTAGAAAATTTAAAAAGGGGAATGGATAGGTTAAAATTAGATATAGTGGGAATTAGTGAAGTTCGGTGGCAGGAGGAACAATACTTCTGGTCAGGTGACTACAGGGTTATAAACACAAAATCAAATAGGGGTAATGCAGGAGTAGGTTTAATACTGAATAGGAAAATAGGAATGCGGGTAAGTTACTACAAACAGCATAGTGAACGCATTATTGAGGCCAAGATAGATACGAAGCCCACACCTACTACAGTAGTACAAGTTTATATGCCAACTAGCTCTGCAGATGACGAAGAAATTGAAAAAATGTATGATGAAATAAAAGAAATTATTCAGATAGTGAAGGGAGACGAAAATTTAATAGTCATGGGTGACTGGAATTCGAGTGTAGGAAAAGGGAGAGAAGGAAACGTAGTAGGTGAATATGGATTGGGGCTAAGAAATGAAAGAGGAAGCCGCCTCGTAGAATTTTGCACAGAGCACAACTTAATCATAGCTAACACTTGGTTTAAGAATCATGAAAGAAGGTTGTATACATGGAAGAACCCTGGAGATACTAAAAGGTATCAGGTAGATTATATAATGGTAAGACAGAGATTTAGGAACCAGGTTTTAAATTGTAAGACATTTCCAGGGGCAGATGTGGACTCTGACAACAGTCTATTGGTTATTACCTGTAGATTAAAACTGAAGAAACTGCAAAAAGGTGGGAATTTAAGGAGATGGGACCTGGATAAACTGAAAGAACCAGAGGTTGTACAGAGTTTCAGGGAGAGCATAAGGGAACAATTGACGGGAATGGGGGAAAGAAATACAGTAGAAGAAGAATGGGTAGCTTTGAGGGATGAAGTAGTGAAGGCAGCAGAGGATCAAGTAGGCAAAAAGACGAGGGCTAGTAGAAATCCTTGGGTAACAGAAGAAATATTGAATTTAATTGATGAAAGGAGAAAATATAAAAATGCAGTAAATGAAGCAGGCAAAAAGGAATAGAAACGTCTCAAAAATGAGATCGACAGGAAGCGCAAAATGGCTAAGCAGGGATGACTTGAGCACAAATGTAAGGATGTAGAGGCTTATCTCACTAGGGGTAAGATAGATACTGCCTACAGGAAAATTAAAGAGACCTTTGGAGAGAAAGAGAACCACTTGTATGAACATCAAGAGCTCAGATGGAAACCCAGTTCTAAGCGAAGAAGAGAAAGCAGAAAGGTGGAAGGTGGATGGAGTATATAGAGGGTCTATACAAGGGCGATGTACTTGAGGACAATATTATGGAAATGGAAGAGGATGTAGATGATGATGAAATGGGAGATACGACGTATGGAAGTGAAACATGGACGATAAATAGTTTGGACAAGAAGAGAATAGAAGCTTTCGAAATGTGGTGCTACAGAAGAATGCTGAAGATTAGATGGGTAGATCACATAACTAACGAGGAGGTATTGAATAGAATTGGGGAGAAGAGGAGTTTGTGGCACAACTTAACCAGAAGAAGGGATCGGTTGGTAGGACATGTTCTGAGGCATCAAGGGATCACCAATTTAGTATTGGAGGGCAGTGTGGAGGGTAAAAATCGTAGAGGGAGACCAAGAGATGAATACATTAAGCAGATTCAGAAGGATGTAAGTTGCAGTAGGTACTGGGAGATGAAGCAGCTTGTACAGGATAGAGTAGCATGGAGAGCCGCATCAAACCAGTCTCAGGACTGAAGACCACAACAACAACAACAAGTCTAGGGGAATGATGACCTCAGATGTTAAGTCCCATAGTGCTCAGAACCATTTGAATATTTTTTTTTATTTTATTTATTTATTTATTTTTTTTTTTGAAGGGAACGTGGGGTTGGTGGGAGGGGCGTGTTAAAAGTCGTAGATGGAGACCAAGAGATGAATACAGTAAGCAGATTCAGAGGGATGTAGGTTGCAGGAGATACTCGGAGATGAAGAATTTTGCATAGGGTAGAGTAGCATGGAGAGCTGCGTCAAACCAGTCATAGGACTGAAGACCACAACAGCAACAACTTCAAGTATGTCTATTTTTTCAATTACGAACAGACTCATTTGACACTATATTTAATTTACGATGTAAATGTAAAATTTTGTCTTGTAACAGTCGATATTTATGTTAGAAATTTACTTTAGTGTTGCAAATTTGATTGTACAGTACAGTATGGTTACCCATTTCAGTGTCTCGTTAGAAGCTACGTTTAGCGTAATCCAGGAACAACGACGTGGATGTAATAGTTTCCTTTTCCCATCGGGATTCTTGATTTCGGTGGGTCCCATTGCCTCTCACCATTGGGTACTTGATTTCAGTGAGTATCCATGGCAGGTGCACACTTCACTATTACGTCATGGACGTTTTACCTCACTACATTAGTTGTGGTTTGTATTCCGCCTGTAGCCGCAAAGCGGCCAGGACGAGAATTACAGCGGTTCGATGGAAATACACACCCCCATTAGTCACAGAAATAGTGTGGTTTGAGGACGGCCACCGACATCAAGCATTCCGAAGGTGCGGAGACTCAGCACCATCAACCCTGTAGGGAACAGAAAACTACTTCACCATAAGGGTTGTTTATTTAACAGAAATTTCAATGTTTAGCCATATTATCTGTACTGTACAATCACATCTGCAACACGCAAGTAACGTCTGGACAATATCAACCGTTAAAATACAAAGATTTACATTTACATCGTAAGTGAAATATTAAATCAAACAAGGCGGTTATTAATTTCATAAGAGCCACACTTGATATTTGCCGATTCTGGTGCCATCTAACACCAATGGGGAACCTTGATTTGAGTGAACCGGAAGTATTTTTCGGCGTAAGATCCGAATATGCACTAAAATGTGGGGGGGGATTCTCATTTGTAAATACGAAGTTGACCCCGCCCACGCAGGAAGGGAGGGGAGGTGGCTAGTTGTAGCACAGACACACGTCTCCTTCACTATTATTGCACTACTGGCAACTAAAATTGCTACACCACGAAGATGACGTGCTTCAGACGCGAAATTTAACCGACAGGAAGAAGATGCTGTGATATGCAAATGATTAGCTTTTCAGAGCATTCACACAACGTTGGCGCCGGTGGCGACACCTACAACGTGCTGACATGAGGAAAGTTTCGAACCGATTTCTCATACACGAACAGCAGTTGACCGGTGTTGCCTAGTGAAACGTTGTTGTGATACCTCGTGTAAAGAGGAGAAATGCGTACCATCACATTTCCGACTTTGATAAAGGTCGGATAGTACCCTATCGCGATTGCGGTTTATCGTATCGCGACATTGCTGCTCGCGTTGGTCGAGATCCAATGACTATTAGCAGAATATGGAATCGGTGGGTTCAGGAGGGTAATACGGAACGCCGTGCTGGATCCCATCGGCTTCGTATCACTAGCAGTCGAGATGACAGGCATCTTATCCGCATGGCTGTAACGGATCGTGCAGCCACGTCTCGATCCCTGAGTCAACAGATGGGGACGTTTGCAAGACAACAACCATCAGCACGAACAGTTCGACGATGTTTGCAGTAGCATGGACTATCAGCTCGGAGACCGTGGCTGCTGTTACCCTTGACGCTGCATCACAGACAGGAGCGCCTACGATGGTGTACTCAACGACGAACCTGGGTGCACGAATGGCAAAACATCATTTTTTCGGATGAATCCAGGTTCTGTTTACAGCATCATGATGGTCGCATCCGTGTTTGGCGACATCGTGGTGAACGCACATTGGAAGCTTGTATTCGTCATCGCCATACTGGCGTATCACCCGGCGTGGTGGTAAGGGGTGCCATTGGTTACACGTCTCGGTCACCTCTTGTTCGCACTGACGGCACTTTGGACAGTGGACGTTACATTTCAGATGTGTTACGACCCGTGGCTCCACCCTTCATTCGATCCCTGCGAAATCCTACATTTCAGCAGGATAATGCACGACCTCATGTTGCAGGTCCTGTATGGGCCTTTCTGGATACAGAAAATGTTCGACTGCTGCCCTGGCCAGCACATTCTCCAGAGCTCTCACCAATTGAAAACGTCCGGTCAATGGTGGCCGAGCAACTGGCTCGTCACAATACGCCAGTCAGTTGGTATCGAGTTGAAGCTGTGTGGGCAGGTGTACTTGTACACGCCATCCAAGCTCTGTTTGACTCAATGCACAGGCGTAACAAGGCCGTTATTGCGGCCAGAAGTGGTTGTTCTGGGTATTGATTTCTCAGGATCTATGCACCGAAATTGCGTGAAAATGTAATCACATGTCAGTTCTAGTATAATATATTTGTCCAATGAATACCCGTTTATCATCTGCATTTCTTCTTGGTGTAGCAGTTTTAATGGCCAGTAGTGTATCTTTTCACCTGGAACATCCTTTTTGCACGAGGTGTCATTTTCTAGATATTTTGTTGTCTTAAGTTAAAGCAAAGAAAAAAAGGAGAAGAAACCACGCAACGTATACGGAGTAGGTGCACAGTTTTAGTAGTAGAGGGGTGTTCATATTAGCGATATCACCTAGAGCTTCCTTCGCTCTACGTGCAGCGGTAGCTAGGTCCTCCGCGTGGCTCTGCCACTATTCCTAGCATGTGCTCGCAGCATTGAGCGTCGGGTCACGAGTGGGCGAGTGACGAGCACTCTGGACTGACAGCTCCTTTCCTCTGCTGCCCTATGCCTTTCTCTCTCTCTCAGTATTTCTCTTTGTCCCGTTGGTCTCGTACAGCTACCTGAAGGGGCGCAGGACATTAATGCGGTGACAGAAACGGTGCAGTAGATAATCTGGACGCTGCACGTAAATCACACTTCATCGCATCATTAAGGAGCGGGCGCATCCGCTTTTATATTCTAATGCTTCAGTGTACCTCTGAAGAACGGTTAAAAAACTCGACTGTTCTCGAACTTTCATTGATCGGCGTTGATGCAGTGTTACTCAGGTTTCTAGATACAGTCGAATGTCTAGTTCGTTATTCGTACAGTGAGTGAACTTGAAGACAGTTATCTAGAATTTCAACCTTGACATGTGAGCATTATCAAAATGAGCATCGAATATGCGGTTTAAGCTCACTGCATCCAAAACACAAGTAGTCCCTCTTCATCAAACCAGGCTTATTACCTTGAAATATCTGGAATCTTTACCATTTTTAATCTTAAATGGGACAAACATCAGTTTCTCTCCCTCAGCAACGAGTCTAGGTGAAATAATAGGAAAAAACATAAAATTCGGCTGATCACGTAGGCGCACAGTGCAAGCTTTCGGGTGGCTATAATAAAGTGCAAGAACTCGCCGAGGTTCTGTGAGGTCTACAATTATCGTATGGCAGCAAAATTCTGTAGATGTACCAACGCGTTAATGCAGTACCGATTTACGTTGCACAAAGTTACTTTCAATTTTGGCCAACTGGTGCAAATCTGGCGCTGTTCACTGTTTATATGACGGTATGACATCCATACTGTCATTTCACAAGGCACAACGTGAGAGAACTATGTAGCTATTGAGAAGAGAGACCGTAAGCTGTTAGTGAAACTGTTTCACGTGAAAGAACGGCAGCAATTACAGTGCTGTGTTGAGAGAGCACTGGCGACTCAAAGGACTGAGGAGGGGCTCGAAGTCATTAAATGGTTTGAAAAACATGGTAATGGAAATCGAAAATACGTGTGAGCTTGGTGGGGCACCTGGAACAGAAAGGCCTCCTATGGCGGTGTTGCCGTAACTGACCATGAAGCACGTGTCCGAGGTAGTGTTAGCGCTCGTGCACTGTCACGAGTATTGTCCATGCTATGGTCAACAGTACGGAAAGTTTTGCGGTCTATATTACATTGGTATCCACACAAAATGCAAACGGTGGAGCAACTGAAACCTCACAATCCCCATCAACGTTCTTGTTGTGTACATATTTCCGCGTAGTCAGCGCGTACACAACTTTCCCACGAGAGCGCGCCCCGCTAAGCACAACAGCGCAGGCGGAGCGCTCGTCCTTCTCCGCACTACGAGATGGCGCTACCATAGAGACGGACCAAATTCTGCTTCCGCCGGTCTGCGTATTAATATGTATTGCAGCCAATGAGATTGCTGCTAACGTAGAACCTTTTCTCCTCGCGTATCACACTCGCGCAGTGATACCTGAACGCGCTAGGTATTATAACGAGTCTACAGACCTCCGATTAGTGAGTCTGCATCAGTCTGTACTAGTCTGCATTTGTCTGCACCAGTCTGTACCAGTCTGCATTTGTCTGCAACAGTCTGTACGAGTTCTACATTTGTCTGTACCAGTCTATAGTCAAGTTTCAGACTGCGCCTAATAAGATTACCATATTCCTGTACATAGCCATGAAGATAAATGTATAGACACTATTGTCAAGTATCAGAGATATATGTGAGAATAAGATAAATGCACCAATACCAAAGGAACTTCAGACTGTCAATTGTAAATAGCATCCAGAACCAAGTTAAGTAATGTTTATGCTTGTTATTATTTTAATAAATGTGTGTGAAAATTAATCAAGTTCTGTTTAAAGTTGGTCACCATCAATCTGCTACTCTAAGTGTGGAAGTGGCATTTCTATCGTCTGACCTAACGGCAGAAGATAAATACGCCACGATAAGACCACGAGACATATTGATGACACTCGCCTACTTCCTTAGAGCGACAAGTCAAATAATCTGATGGTGTGTGTACTGAAGGTCTTACAGTATGCACACCACAGTTCTGAATTTGTTCTTTGGTTTCTGGCACGGGTCAAAGTTGATGACAAGTGAACGGGTAATATTCTAAGGAGTGACGAGGCACGTTCTACACTAGAGGCTGCAGTGAATACAAGAAACTGCCGAATTTGGGGCACTGTTAAACCGCGTGTTGTGCACGAAAAGCCATTGCACTCACCGTTTGTGTGGTGGGGATTCATAAGCACCTTAATTCTCGGTCTGTTATTCTTTGAAGAGAATACACCCAGAGAGTCTGCACGTTATCGAGACGTTCTAGTACAGCAAGTGATTCTTGCTTTCGAAGAGAGCAACATGTGGAAACCATTGTTTTCATGCAAGATGGGGCATTTCATGTCGCTCGCCCAGTGAAAGATGTGGTTAATGCAACCTTGCACAAAAGTGCTATCTCCAAAGGTTTTCCAGATGCAATACCCGCAAGATCGCCTAATCTGAATCCCTGTGACTTTTCGTTCTGGGGATACCTAAAACAGCGCGTTTATCAGGGACACGTTCGGTTTCTACCTTGTTGAAGGCCAGTATACAGGAACACATTGCTAAGATTCCACCGGAACCGTTGCGAGCAACTATTGCTCACGTCGTCTTACAGATACAGAGTCTCGTTGTGTAAGCAGTGGTTATTAATCAAATCGACATAATGCCTTTCTCATTTGTTTGACCTTTTCTGCCGCGCCCCATTCCTAATGCATTACATATGGAAACATTTCTATGTAGAGGCTTATCTCACTAGGGGTAAGATAGATACTGCCTACAGGAAAATTAAAGAGACCTTTGGAGAAAGGAGAACCACTTGCATGAATATCAAGAGCTTTGATGGAAACCCAGTTCCAAGCAAAGAAGGGAAAGCAGAAAGGTGGAAGGAGTATATAGAGGGTCTATACAAGGGCGATGTACTAGAGAACAATATTATGGAAATGGAAGAGGATGTAGATGTAGATGAAATGGGAGATATGATACTGCGTGAAGAGTTTGACAGAGTACTGAAAGACCTGAGTCGAAACAAGGCCCCCGGAGTAGACAATATTCCATTATAACTATTGACAGCCTTGCGAGAGCCAGTCCTGACAAAACTCTACCATCTGGTGAGCAAGATATATGAACAGGCGAAATACCCTCAGACTTCAAGAAGAATATAATAATTCCAATCCCAAAGAAAGCAGGTGTTGACAGATGTGAAAATTACCGAACTATCAGTTTAATAAGTCACAGCTGCAAAATACAAACGCGAATTACACTCCTGGAAATTGAAATAAGAACACAGTGAATTCATTGTCCCAGGAAGGGGAAACTTTATTGACACATTCCTGGGGTCAGATACATCACATGATCACACTGACAGAACCACAGGCACATAGACACAGGCAACAGAGCATGCACAATGTCGGCACTAGTACAGTGTATATCCACCTTTCGCAGCAATGCAGGCTGCTATTCTCCCATGGAGACGATCGTAGAGATGCTCGATGTAGTCCTGTGGAACGGCTTGCTATGCCATTTCCACCTGGCGCCTCAATTGGACCAGCGTTCGTGCTGGACGTGCAGACCGCGTGAGACGACGCTTCATCCAGTCCCAAACATACTCGATGGGGGGCAGATCCGGAGATCTTGCTGGCCAGGGTAGTTGACTGACACCTTCTAGAGCACGTTGGGTGGCACGGGATACATGCGGACGTGCATTGTCCTGTTGGAACAGCAAGTTCCCTTGCCGGTCTAGGAATGGTAGAACGATGGGTTCGATGACGGTTTGGATGTACCGTGCACTATTCAGTGTCCCCTCGACGATCACCAGTGGTGTACGGCCAGTGTAGGAGATCGCTCCCCACACCATGATGCCGGGTGTTGGCCCTGTGTGCCTCGGTCGTATGCAGTCCTGATTGTGGCGCTCACCTGCACGGCGCCAAACACGCATACGACCATCATTGGCACCAAGGCAGAAGCGACTCTCATCGCTGAAGACGACACGTCTCCATTCGTCCCTCCATTCACGCCTGTCGCGACACCACTGGAGGCGGGCTGCACGATGTTGGGGCGTGAGCGGAAGACGGCCTAACGGGGTGCGGGACCGTAGCCCAGCTTCATGGAGACGGTTGCGAATGGTTCTCGCCGATACCCCAGGAGCAACAGTGTCCCTAATTTGCTGGGAAGTGGCGGTGCGGTCCCCTACGGCACTGCGTAGGATCCTACAGTCTTGGCGTGCATCCGTGCGTCGCTGCGGTCCGGTCCCAGGTCGACGGGCACGTGCACCTTCCGCCGACCACTGGCGACAACATCGATGTACTGTGCAGACCTCACGCCCCACGTGTTGAGCAATTCGGCGGTACGTCCACCCGGCCTCCTGCATGCCCACTATACGCCCTCGCTCAAAGTCCGTCAACTGCACATACGGTTCACGTCCACGCTGTCGCGGCATGCTACCAGTGTTAAAGACTGCGATGGAGCTCCGTACGCCACGGCAAACTGGCTGACACTGACGGCGGCGGTGCACAAATGCTGCGCAGCTAGCGCCATTCGACGGCCAACACCGCGGTTCCTGGTGTGTCCGCTGTGCCGTGCGTGTGATCATTGCTTGTACAGCCCTCTCGCAGTGTCCGGAGCAAGTATGGTGGGTCTGACACACCGGTGTCAATGTGTTCTTTTTTCCATTTCCAGGAGTGTATTTACAGACGAATGGAAAAACTGGTGGAAGCTGACGTCGTGGAAGATCAGTTTGGATTCCGTAGAAATGTTGGAACACGTGAGGCAATACTGACCCTACGATTTATCTTAGAAGAAAGATTAAGGAAAGGCAAATGTACGTTTCTATCATTTGTAGACTTAAAGAGAGGTTTTGACAATGATGATTGGAATACTCTCTTTCAAATTCTGGAGGTGGCAGGGGTAAAATACAGGGAGTGAAAGGCTATTTACAATTTGTACAGAAAGCAGATGGCAGTTATAAGAGTCGATGGAGTATGAAAGGGAAGCAGTGGTTGGGAAGGGAGTGAGACAGGGTTGTAGCCTATCCCCGATGTTATTCAATCTGTATATTGAGCAAGCAATAAAGGAAACAAAGGAAAAGTTCGGAGTAGGTATTAAAATCCAAGGAGAAGAAATAAAAACTTTGAGGTTCACCGATGACATTGTAATTCTGTCAGAGACAGCAAAGGACTTGGAAGAGCAGGTGAACCGAATGGACAGTGTCTTGAAAGGAGGGTATAAGATGAACACCAACAAAAGCAAAACGAAGATAATGGAATGTAGTCGAATTAACTCGGGTGATGCTGAGGGAATTAGATTAGGAAATGAGACAGTTAAAGTAGTAAAGGAGTTTTGTTATTTGGGGAGCAAAATAACTGATGATGGTCAAAGTAGAGAGGATATAAAATGTAGACTGGCAATGGCAAGGAAAGCGTTTCTGAAGAAGAAAAATTTGTTAACATCGGGTATAGATTCAAATGTCAGGAAGTCGTATCTGAAAGTATTTGTATGGAGTGTAGCCATGTATGGAAGTGAAACTTGGACGCTAAATAGTTTGAACAAGAAGAGAATAGAAGCTTTCGAAATGTGGTGTTACAGAAGAATGCTGAAAATTAGATGGGTAGATCACATAACTAATGAGGAGGTATTGAATACAATTGGGGAGAAGAGAAGCTTGTGGCACAACTTGACTAGAAGAAGGGATAGGTTGTTAGGACATGTTCTGAGATATCAAGGGATCACCAATTTAGTATTGGAAGGCAGCGTAGAGGGTAAAAATCATAGAGGGAGGCCAAGAGACGAATACACTATGCAGATTCAGAAGGATGTAGGCTGCAGTAGGTACTGGGAGATGAAGAAGCTTGCGCAGGATAGAGTAACATGGAGAGCTGCATCAAACCAGTCCCAGGACTGAAGACCACAACAACAACAACATGTCTCCCTTGCATCGATAGCGCCAGATTATATCTTCTGGCCAAAATTGGAACTAATTTTTTCCCAGAGTAATTCGGTTCCCCATTAAGCATTAGAATATCTACCAAGTTTCGCGGCCGTTCGATAATTACAGCCCACACTGGACCTCTCTGAGTAGCTGCACTTTAATTACAATATAACCACACGAAATGCACTAGAAAAATATAAAAAGTCTTACCCTTTTTCCCCTGGTAAAAAAGTTGTACAAATGCTTGTACTTGCGATTGCCAATCGTAGCGATGTTACGCTACGGTCAAGTCGATGACTTGTCCATACGCGATCTGGTGAAAGGACACAGCAAACAGCGATTGTCGAGACCCACGCCTGTCCAACTCCTGGAATCGAAGTGTGAGGAGTTACTAGATATGGTAACAGAAATGGTGTGGTAACTGCTGAAGGGTGACTGAATGGTCACTAGTATGCAGCACTAATGGTAAATCCTGCTGTCATACCTTCATGACCACAGTACGAAATGGCATATTTGAACAGGATAACGCAAAACCCCACAGCATGGTTCACACCACAAACCCCTTGATGAATTAAGAATCCTTGACCCATCTACTCTTTCCCCTACTTTACGGAGCTTGTCTGGAATGCAATGAGAAGTCGTATAGTTTCTAACCAGCCTCCAGCCAGGAATCTACACTGAGGCAACAAAAGCCATGAGGTACCTCCTAATATCGCGATGGACCTACTTATACCCGGAATAGTTCAGCAGCTCGACGTGACATGTACTCAATAAGTCGTTGGAAATCCTCTGCAGATATATTGAGCCATGATGCCTCTATAGCCTTACATATTCCGAAAACGTTGCCGGTGCAGGACGTTGTGTTTGAACTGATCTGGCGTTTATTTCTCATAAATGTTCGATGGGATTCATGTCGGGTGACCTGAGTGGCCAAATAATTCTCGCGAACTCATCAGAAAGTTCTTCAAGCCAATCGCCAAAAACTGTGGTCCCGTGACCTGGCACACGGTCATCCATCCATAAAAATTCCATCGTTTTTAGGGAACGTGAAGTCCATGAATAGCTGCAAGTCGTCTCCAAGTAGCCGAACATAACAATTTCCAGTCAATGATCGGTTCATCTGGACCAGAGGAGACAGTACACTCCATGTAAACACAGTCTACACCATTGTGGAGCAACCACCAGCCTGCACGGTGCCTTGTTGACAACTCGAATCCATGGCTTCGAGGGATCTGCGCCACACTCGAACATTACAACTCTTACCAACTGAAATCGGGACTCATGTGATCAGGCTACTGTTTTCCAGTCGTCTAGGGTCCAACCGATATGGTCACGAGCCCACGAGAGGCACTGCAGGCGATGTCGTGCTGTTAGCAAAGGCACTCGCGTCGGTCGTCTGCTACCATAGCCATTAACGCCAAATTTTGCCGCACTGTTCTAACGGATGCGTTCGTCGTACGTACACGTTGATTTCTGCGGCTACTTCATGCAGTGTTGCTTGTCTGTTAGCACCGACAACTCTACGCAAACGCTGCTGTTCTCGGTCGTTAAGTGGAACCCACCGGCCACTGCGTTGTCCGTGGTGAGAGGTAATGCCTGAAATTTGGTATTCTCGGCACACTCTTTCACACTTTCAGATATGAAATTTCCTTGCGTCTAGCTCGAACTACCATTACGCGTTCAGAGTCTATTAATTCCCGTCGTGCAGCCATAACCTTTGGAAATCTTTTTACAAACGACAGCTCCACCAATGCACTGCCCTTTTATATCTTGCGTACGCGATGCTGTGTCATCTGTATATGTTCACGTCACTATCAGGTGGTTTTGGTCACCTCAGTGTACATCTTCATGGTACTCTGAAATTCATACTTAAGTCCTTGACAGAGGGTTCACCTCCACCTTTCCAGTCTCTAACAAAAGCACTCCGTCTTCAGGCCACGAGTGGCCTACCGGGACCATCTGATCGCCGTGTCGTCCTCAGAGGAGGAATGCGGATAGGAGGGGCGTGGGGTCAGCACACCGCTCTCCCGGTCGTTATGATGGTATTCTTGACCGAAGGCGCTACTATTCGGTCGAGTAGCTCCTCAATTGGCATCACGAGTCTGAGTGCACCCCGAAAAATGGCAACAGCGCATGGCGGCCTGGACGGTCATCCATCCAAGTGCCGACCACGCCCGACAGCGCTTAACTTCGGTGAACTCACGGGAACCGGCCAGTCTAGATTAGATTAGATTAATACTAGTTCCATGGATCATGAATACGATATTTCGTAATGATGTGGAACGAGTCAAATTTTCCAGTACATGACTAGTTAATTTAACAGCATAATTAAGTTAATATAACAACTTTTTTTTTATTTTCTTTTTTATTTTCTTTTTTATTTTCTCTAACAGCGCGCTGGAAAAACAAACGCTGAAATCTTTCTATGCCAGCTCTGGTTTTCTTATTTTATTACCATGATCATTTCTCCACACGTAGGTGGGTGTCAACAAAATATCTTCGCTTTCGGAGGAGAAAGTTGGTTATTGCAATTTCGTGAAGAAATCTTGCCGCAACAAAAACGGCTAACGCGCGTATCATTTCTGTGCCACTCTATCACCTGTTTCGTGATAATACAATACGAGCTGTCTCTCTTTGAACTTTTTCGATCTCCTCCGTCAATCCCATCTGGTAAGGATCCGATACTGCACAGCAGTACTCCAGCACGGGTCGGACAATCGTCGTGTAGCAGTCTACTTTGTAGACTTGTGGCATCTTCTAAGTGGTCTGCCAGTAAAACGCAGTCTTTGGTTTCCCTTCCCTACAACATTACCTGTGTAATCGTTCCAGTTTAAGTTCGTAACTGAAACTGTAATAGATCTTTAGCTGAATTGACAGACTGTATATTTCCTTTAGTATTCATGTGGGTGATCTTACACTTTTCATGTTTAAGGGTCAGTTTCCGCTTTTAGCACCATGCAGATATCTCTTGCAAATCATTCTACGATTGTTTTTGATCTTCTGATGTCTTTACTAGACAATAAATAACAGCGTCATCTGCAAACAATCTGAGATGACTGCTCAGATTGTTTCTTAAAAAAATCTAAGATGGCTACTCAGATTGTTTCTTACATCGTTTATATAACTACTGGCCATTAAAATTGCTACACCAAGAAGAAATACAGATGATAAACGGGTATTCATTGGACAAATATATTACACTAGAACTGACATGTGATTACATTTTCACTCAATTTGGGTGCGTAGATCCTGAGAAATCAGTACCCAGAACAACCGCCTCTGGCCGTGATAACGGCCTTGATACGCCTGGGCATTTTGAGTCAAACAGAGCTTGGCTGGCGTGTACAGGTACAGCTGCCCATGCAGCTTCAACACGATACCACAGTACATCAAGAGTAGTGACTGGCGTATTGTGACGAGCCAGTTGCTCGGCCACCATTGACTAGACGTTTTCAGTTGGTGAGAGATCTAGAGAATGTGCTGGCCAGGGCAGCAGTCGAACATTTTCTGTATCCAGAAAGACCCGTAAAGGACCTGCAACATGCGGTCGTGCATTGTCCTGCTGAAATGTAGGGTTTCGCAGGGATCGAATGAAGGGTAGAGCCACGGGTCGTAACACATCTGAAATGTAACGTCCACTGTTCAAAGTGCCATCAGTACGAACAAGAGGTGACCACGCCGGGTTTTACGCCAGTATGGCGATGACGAATACACGCTTCCAATGTGCGTTCACCGCGATGTCGCCAAACACGGATGCGACCATCGTGATGCTGTAAACAGAACCTGGATTCATCCGAAAAACTGACGTTCTGCCTATCGTGCACCCAGGATCGTCGTTGAGTACACCATCGCAGGCCCCCCTGTCCGTGATGCAGCGTCAAGGATAACCGCAGCCACGGTCTGCCATGCTGCTGCAAACGTCGTCGAACTGTTCGTGCAGATGGTTCTTGTCTTGCAAACGTCCCCATCTGTTGACTCAGGGATCGAGACGTGGCTGCACGATCCGTTACAGCCATGCGGATAAGATGCCTGTCATCTCCACTGCTAGTGATACGAGGCCGTTGGGATCCAGCACGGCGTTCCGTATTACCCTCCTGAACCCACCGATTCCATATTCTGCTAACAGTCATTGGATCTCGACCAATGCGAGCAGCAATGTCGCGATACGATAAACCGCAATCGCGATAGGCTACTATCCGACCTTTATCAAAGTCGGAAACGTGATGCTACGCATTTCTCCTCCTTACTCGAGGCATCACAACAACGTTTCACTAGGCAACGCCGGTCAACTGCTGTTTGTGTATGAGAAATTGGTTGGATACTTTCCTCATGTCAGCTCGTTGTAGGGGTCGCCACCGGCGCCAACTTTGTGTGAATGCTCTGAATAGCTAATCATTTGCATATCACAGCATCTTCTTCCTGTTGGTTAAATTTCGCGTCTGTAGCACGTCATCTTCGTGGTGTAGCAATTTTAATGGCCAGTAGTGTAGATTAGGAACAGCAAGGGCTTATTATACTTCCTTGGGGAACTCCGGATGTCATTTATGTTTTACTCTATGACTACCCGTGGATTACTACGAACAGTTAACTTTCCGACAGGAAATCACGAATCCAGTCGCACAATTAAAACGATGCACCATAAGCACTGAACTGGATAATAAGCTGCTTCTTAGTAACGGTACCAAAAGCGTTTTGGGAATCCAGAAATATGGAATCATTTTGATATCACCTGTCGAAAGCATTCATTACTTCGTGAGAATGAAGACATAATTGTGTTTCACAAGAACGATTTTTTCTGGATGCGTGCGGACTGTGTATCAACAGGTCGTTTTACTCGAGGTAATTCATAATTTTTGAAAACACTATATGTTCCAAAATCCTATTGCAAATCGACGTCAGTGATAGAGGTCAATAATTCATTAACTGTTCAGCATCGGCTTCATGCATGGTAAAAATTCCTAAAGATGACATTAGAAAGCTGTTCGCGTGCCAAAATGAATATATGATGGTATTCACGCCACTATTGTGTCATGCTGATGTTAACGACGGTCATCAGTTCCCAGTTGAATGTAAGTTTAATCATGTAATAGCTGTTATCTGAGATTCCGGAATAGTCCCCCATTCGAATCTCCAGGATGGGACTGCCAAGGGGGAGGTTACCATGAGAAAAAGATTAAATAATCAACGAAAGGATAACGTTCTACGACACGGGATGTGGAATGTCAGAAGCTTGAACATGGTAGGGAAACTAGAAAATCTGAAAAAGGAAATGCAAAGGCTCAAACTAGATATAGTAGGGGACAGTGATGTGAAGTGGAAGAAGACAAGGATTTCTGGTCAGATGAGTGTAGGGTAATATAAACAGCAGCAAAAAATGGTATAACAGGAGTAGGATTCGTTATGAATAGGAAGGTAAGGCAGAGAGTGTGTTACTGTGAACAGTTCAAAAAAATGTCTCTGAGCATTATGGGACTTAACTTCTAAGGTCATCAGTCCCCTAGAAGTTAGAACTACTTAAACCTAACTAACCTAAGGACATCACACACATCCATGCCCGAGGCAGGATTCGAACCTGCGACCATAGCGGTGTGTGAACAGCTCAGTGACAAGGTTGTTCTTATCAGAATCCCCAGCAAACCAACACCGACAACGATAGTTCAGGTATGCATGCCGACCTCGCAAGCTGAAGACGAAGAGGTAGAGAAAACGTATGAGGATGTTGAAAGGGTAATACAGTATGTAAAGGGGGATGAAA
The DNA here is from genome assembly GCF_021461385.2 of Schistocerca piceifrons. Taxonomy (NCBI): domain Eukaryota; kingdom Metazoa; phylum Arthropoda; class Insecta; order Orthoptera; family Acrididae; genus Schistocerca; species Schistocerca piceifrons. The sequence continues at coordinate 80,280,109 of NC_060145.1, read as the reverse complement.
ATCTAATAGTCTTGGGGGACTGGAATGCAGTTGTAGGGGAAGGAGTAGAAGAAAAGGCGACACGAGAATAAGGGCTTGGGACAAGGAGTGAGAGAGGAGAAAGACTAATTGAGTTCTGTAACACTTTTCAGTTAGCAATAGCGAATGCTCTGTTCAAGAATCACAAGAGGAGGAGGTATACTTGTAAAACGCCGGGTGATACGGAAAGATTTCAGTTAGATTTCATCATGGTCAGACAGAGATTCTGAAATCAGATACTGGATTGTAAGGTGTATCCAGGAACAGATATAGACTCAGATTACAATTTAGTAGTGATGAAGAGTAGACTGAAGTTTAAGACATTAGTCAAGAAAAATCGGTACGTAAAGAAGTGGGATATGGAAGTACTGAAGAATGACGAGATACAGTTGAAGTTCTCTAAGGCTATAGATACAGCAATAAGAAACAGCTCAGTAGTCAATACAGTTGAAGAGGAATGGACATCTCTAAAAACGCCCTTCACAGAAGTTGGGAAGGAAAACATAGGTAAAAGAAGGTAACTGCGAAGAAACCATGGGTAACAGAAGAAGTTCAAATGGCTCTAAGCACAATGGGACTTAACTTCTGAGGTCATCAGTCCCCTAGAACTTAGAATTACTTAAACCTAACTAACCTAAAGATATCACACACATCCATGCCCGAGGCAGGATTCGAACCTGCTACCGTAGCGGTCGCGCGGTTCCAGACTGTAGCACCTAGAACCGCTCGGCCACACCGGCCGGCACAGAAGAAGTGATAGATGAAAGGAGGAAGTACAAAAATGTTCCTGGAAACTCAGGAATACAGAAATACTAGTTGCTGAGGAACGAAATAAATAGGAAGTACAGGGAAGCTAAGACGAAATGGCGGCAGGAAAAATGTGAAGACATCGAAAAAGGAATGATTGTCGGAAGGACAGACTCAGTATACGGGAAAGTCAAAACAATCTTCGGTGACATTAAACGCAAGGGTGATAACATTAATAGTGCAACGGAAATTCCACTTTTAAATGAAGAGAAGAGAGTGGATAGGTGGAAAGAAGACACTGAAAGCCTCTATGAGGGGGAAGATTTGACTGATGTGATATAAGAAGAGACAGGAGTAGAGATACAAGAGATAGGGGACCTGCTATTAGAATCAGAATTTACGAGATCTTTGGAGGACTTAAGATCAAATAAGGCACAAGGAATATATAATATTCCATCAGAATTTCTAAAATCATTGGGGGAAGTGGCAACAATACGACTATTAATGTTGGTGTGTAGAATGTATGAGTCTGGCGACATACCAATTGACTTTCGGAAATGCATCATCTACACAATTCCGAAGACGGCAAGAGAATTATCGCACAATCAGCTTAACAGCTCATGTGTCCAAGCTCTTACAAGAATAATATGCAGAAGAATGGAAAAGAAAATTGAGGATGCGCTAGATGACGATCGGTTTGGCTATAGGAGAAGTAAAGGGACGAGAGAGGCAATTCTGACGTTACGGCTAATAATGGAAGCAAGGCTAAAGAAAAATCAAGACACTTTCATAGGATTTGTCGACCTGGAAAAAGCGTTCGACAATATAAAATGGTGCAAGCTGTTCGAGATTCTGAAGAAAGTAGGGGTAAGCTATAGGGGTCATATACAATATGTACAACAACCAAGAGGGAATAATAAGAGTGGACGATCAAGAACGAAGTGCTCGTATTAAGAATGGTGTAAGACAAGGCTGCAGCCTTTCGCCACTACTCTTCAATCTGTACATCGAGGAAGCAATGATGGAAATAAAAGAAAGGTTCAGGAGTGGAATTAAAATACAAGGTGAAAGGATATCAATGATACGATTCGCTGATGACATTGCTATCCTGAGTGAAAGTGAAGAAGAATTAAATGATCTGCTGAACGGAATGAACCGTCTAATGAGTACACAGTATGGTTTGAGAGTAAATCGGAGAAAGACGAAGGTAATGAGAAGTAGTAGAAATGAGAACAGCGAGAAACTTAACATCAGGTCACGAAGTCAATGAAGTTAAGGAGTTCTGCTACCTAGGCAGTAAAATAACCAATGACGGACGGAGAAAGGAGGAAATCAAATGCAGACTAGCAATGGCGAAAAGAGCATTCCTGGCCAAGAAAAGTCTACTAATATCAAATATCGGTCTTGATTTGAGGAAGAAATTTCTGAGAATGTACGTCTGGAGTATAGCATTGTATGGTAGTGAAACATGGACTGTGAGAAAACCGGAACAGAAGAGAATAGAAGCATTTGAGATGTGGGGCTACAGAAGAATGTTGAAAATTATGTGGACTGATAAGGTAAGGAATGAGGAGGTTGTGCGCAGAATCGGAGAGAAAAGGAATCTGTGGAAAACACTGACAAGGAGAAGGGACAGGATGATAGGACATCTGTTAAAGACATCAGAAAATGACTTTAACAGAAGAGAATCGAAGCATTTGAGACGTGGTGCTACAGACGAATGTTGAAAATTAGTAAGGTAAGGAATGAGGACATTCTGTGTAGAGTCGGAGAGAAAAGGAATATGTGGAAAACAGTGATAAAGAGAAGTGACAGGATGCTAAGACGTCTGTTAAGAGATCAGGGAATGACTATGGTACTAGAGGGAGCTGTAGAGGGCAAAAACTGTAGAGGAAGACATTGTAATACATCCAGCAAATAATTGAGGACCTTGGTTCTAAGTGCTACTCTGAGATGAAATTAGCACACGTTAAGAATTCGTGACGGGCCGCATCAAACTAGTCATAAGACTGATGACCAAAAGAAAAAAAAGCTGTTATCTGATGAAGATGTTGGCAACATGCAGGAAAATTCCTGTGAAATTTGGGAGGTAAGAGAGAAGATATTGGCGGAAATAAGGCTGTGTGAACGGGTAATGAGTCACGCTTTGATTGCCCAGTTAGTAAGGACTTGCCCTTGAAAAGCAAAGGGCTCACCTTCGAGTTCCAGCCCAGCACACAGTTAAATATGCTAGAAAATCAGCTTATATTCCACACCAGAGAGTAAATTCCTTCTGTAGACAACCCCGATCCTGTGGCTAAGCCATTTCTCCGCAACATAATTTCTTCCAGGAGTACTACTGAAACGTCCCCTTTCAACAATTATACAAGACTGTGCTTAAACTGACACACAATATTTTGTTAGCGCAACGCAATCTGACTTTCAAAATTCCCTACAAAAGAATGGCCCTGACTAACATTAAACTATACCTTTCACAAATCACTTACCTCACAAAAATCTTCGCTGCTCAAGCTACTGCAATACAGCGAGCGCCACTACTGCCAGCTAAATAAAAGATTCAAACTATGGAAGGCACTAACTACTGATAGGGATAGTTAGCAAATGAAAGATATTAATAGAGAACGAACAATGTATTTACCTTGGTATCATCATATATAAATATAGCAGTTCATGACAAATTACAAACCTCTGCCATCTCTCTCCCCACATCCACCACTGCTGGCGGCTCACCTCCAACTGCGCAACGCTACACGCTGTTCACATCCAGCTGCCGCTGCCCAACACTACAATGGCGAGTATTACAACAATGCAAAGCAGACACAAACTGCCCACAGCACAGCCAGTGATTTTCATACAGAGGTGGCGTTACCAATAAAAAAACCTAAACAGCCTACTTACATAGCCCCCATGCTCCCCACAAAAAATTTTTACAAATTGGATTGGGCACTGGCCAATACAGATTTGAAAAAAATTTTTCATAATTACAATAACAAAGAAATCAAATGCACACACTTATTGATACAATGTTGGTCAAAAGCTAAAAATTTCTCACAGTCCATAAAGACAGTCCTCATCATTCGTCACAGTAAAATTGCAGTGTTTTTCTCAAAGTCTGACCAGTAAAAGACAATGCACACAGACGTAGTGGATTTCCTTGCAGTCTTGAAGAAGTAGTGTTGTCTTTCCAACGGAAAGACAGTGCTGACTCGACATGCAGACAGGTAATGGGCCACAACAGAGTAAACCCACAGCAGAGTCAGTCGACGTTTTGAAGAATATTGGTAGTTAGGTCATCACAGAGCAGACCCACTGTAGTCCTGGTAGAGACAGCCAGCAGCCATCTGTTGAAAATGTGCAGGTGCACAATCACCATCGAAGAGTCTTGTGGACAATATAGCAAGTGCATAAACCACCACTTGTGCATTCACAAAGTTTCTGGAATTGTCCTTAGATCCAGCAATGCTGTTATCCAGTCCCTTGCTGAATCATTAACACACGTGCAAACACTATCAGTCCCTACTTCTCACATATTGTCCATGTACTATGACCAACAGAAACGTGTGCAGTGAAATGTTACTTAATTTGAAGAACTGGTAACAATTACAATTTGGTAACATAAGAATACAATAACAAAGGTACATGATACATCATTAAAAACATAACAATACAGATAACATTTGTAGTAATACAGGCTTTACAAAAGAATCGAAATAAAATATACATCAGTGTTACAGGAATTATAAGTACCTACATAAAGATCAGAATAGCTTTGGAAACAACAACTTCACACATGAGCATTAAAACAAAACAGAATAAATAATGTCTAAACATCTTTACAAAGTAAATAACATAGTATTAGAAAAATTCTACAACATAGCTCTCATCAGCTAAACACATAAAGACAGGAAAAACACAAATATACAAGAGTACACAAACATATAGAGGGATGACACAAAAGGAAAGGACAGGGTTTGTTTTACTGCAGTCCAACCCAAAACTTCATATATCTTTCCTCTTATTTCATCCTTTGTTTCCACCAAAAAAATTCTATCTAAGCATGCTTTCTGTATTTATATGTTCACACATTTCTCACCTCAACATTTATTTCCAAGAAAATCCTACCTAAACCTGTTTTCTGTACTTTTTTTTGTATAACTCCTCAATGCATTTCTTCCAATTCATCGAAACTCATTCTCTTAGAGGCTACCTACTCTTAAGCTAACTTAAATCTACTGAGCTCAGATGCTAAACTAAGGGACGAGGCAATGCAGCATCACATAACAAATTATCACAAACAGCAATGACAAAAAAATGCCAATTTGCAAAGCAAGCAGCAGCAAATCTAAATTAACAGATAAAATGCAAAATTACAACTAATATGAGCCAATGTGCAGCAACATGAAAAATAAATGAGTAGTAAAATTGGCTTAGCAGAGTAACACAAAGTCAAATTCAGTAACACTACGCCTGGCAAACAGCAGTAACTTATACCTAAACATGACATAGCTCAAGCAGAAAAAATATTACAGTAAAAACAACAATGCAGATAAGGGAAATGTATATTCACAACTTAATATCTATGTAATTAAAGTGGTGCACCACAACAACTTATTGTAAAAGAAATATTACCATGTACTTGAAAAGAATATTATGTATGCAGTTACTGTTACTAGTTCCTTCTTATTGTTCTTTCCTTTCCAAGAGCTCCTTTATCGAAGAATGTGGGTCATAAAATAATTATTTAATAGATCTGTTGACAGAAAGTGTTCACATTAGCAAATGCATTTTATTTTATAAAAGCAATGCTGCAACACAGCTGGAAACCAGATGTCAAATGAAATAAGCAATTACGCAAACCAAAGCATAAAAACATCATTAAATAGTCATGTGGCATTTCGTAACTCAGTAGCTCTCAACTCTCGTAGAAAGACACTTGTCATAATCAGGTGTGCAGATGTACGAATATTTCCCATCAATTCATAAGCATTTCAGTAATTAGCACAAAGTACGAGTAACCATATGTTTTCAGGTAATGAGCGTGTAATATTTGCGATGCGTTCTACAAAGGAACGTCAATAGCCAGGATAATGGCCTCCCTTTTTTTTTCTACCTGTGCCGCTGAAAGGCTAATGGCTTTTTTTTTTTTTTTTTTTTTTTCGGGCGGCTGTCGCCCAGGTGGGTGCCCGCGACGCATTACGTGCAGGTGGTCACTTAACTTTCTTACGGAAAAATTTACGACAGCAGTTTCCGCTACAGTGACAGTCTCACATAAAAATATTTCACAGGTCAAGAATTAGCGTTGCAAATCTGTAGAAACAAAATCCTATGAATATAACAGTGTCCAAAAAAATTTTCAGTGGCATTGTGATACATTCACACATGATTCACACATGTACACACATTTCATAATTCTAAAGTATGATTCTTGGTTTCCAACATCCTTTTCCATAAGTCAGAGTCCCTAATCACTATTCATTACTCCTTACCTTATTACACATATATATATATTCGTCGACACGTCAATCTTGCGACGGCACTTCAATATTTCATCATAATAAATACATAGCATAACCAAATTCCTCATATAGCATCAGCTTATTGATCATAAACATACCTCAACAACATAATACACATCGTGTCATCTGCCTCAAACGTACTTTAAAAATCATGAATCCATACCAAATACATCATTCAAAGCTCTCATAGTATCACAATGGTTCCGAAAATATATGAACAGTTCACAAAGTACAAACAACATACAATTTTGTAAGTGTGAAGTTATCCAACGGTGTAATTACGTAAACGTCTGTCACTGATGCAGTAAAATAAATGCTTGTCTCTCTCAGGTAAATAATCAGACAGCTGTGTAATTTGTGTGTTAGAGAAATATGGTACCGATGTGTAAAGTTGTATAAGCAAATACCATATTAGCTAGGGTTCCTTGTGGTTGCCACACACATGGTACACAAAGTAGGCTTATACCCCCCTGAGGATTAATGTAATTATACCCTCAGGTGTTACAGATTACAGCAATGGAATGAAATGTATCACGGAAAACTTTCTTTGTAATTCAAAAATCTTTAAAAATAAATGTTTTAAGTACAACATTAATCACTGAAATGCGTGTCCTGCAGCGCTAAACTGTGTGTCTTGTTGTAAGATAATCTCTGTGGAAGTGTCGTAGTTATCGTCCTCCAAAAGCTAAGTTCTGCAGAAGCCAATGTACTTACCTCATGATAAACAAAAGTGAAATGCTTTGCGTATAGATATCTTAGTTATTACGCTTATTGTTGTGATGAAGAAATTACTGTGCTGTAACATATTGTTGTGCTACGGAAAAGGCTGTCTCATTGTAGCTATATCACAAAAGTTACTATTAAAACATGTTTTACTTTCCAGAATAATACAGAAAAACTGTGCAGATATAAAACAGATACTCCGCAAAAGCAACAATGTAAATTGTCACACATTAGTAACGTCGTGATATAAATCGTGTAGCTGTCCCATAAACTAACCACTGTGTCATCTGGTATCTCACAGAAAGTACTTTAAATACAGAATGTATTTTCAGGTAACCAAAATGTTGCATTAAAATCTCATTAGCAGTACTGGTAAATGTTCTAAGTATGTAAGCCTGATAGTCGTTACGTAATCGTGCAACTAACAAGCAAGAATGTACAAATACAACACTGTGTCGTCTGTTCACTATAACAATGCATTCGTAATTTCTGTTTAAAAATGTTCCCTAGGTTCTAGACTGGATATTTAACTTCAAACATTGTTGTATGTTAGCAGTTTCTTAAGTCTAACACAGCATACTAGTAATGTAAAGTGAAAAGTTATATGGCAAAGACAAAGTTAAAAAGCAGATTATCTTACAATAAACGGTTTTACATGTGAAATGTGGTGTAAACCTTTACTCTTCCTAGTACGCAGAGTTTCAACTTCAACGCAATTATCATGTGGTATACGTCGGATTCTGTAAGGTCCATTGTAAACTAGAAAGAATTTGTGACTCAAGTGTTTCTTCTTATGTGACAATGAATGAGCTTTAATGAGAACTTTCTGACCAATATACAGGGTCGCCATATGAAACGTCCCCTTTCAACAATTATACAAGACTGTGCTTAAACTGACACACAATATTTTGTTAGCGCAACGCAATCTGACTTTCAAAATTCCCTACAAAAGAATGGCCCTGACTAACATTAAACTATACCTTTCACAAATCACTTACCTCACAAAAATCTTCGCTGCTCAAGCTACTGCAATACAGCGAGCGCCACTACTGCCAGCTAAATAAAAGATTCAAACTATGGAAGGCACTAACTACTGATAGGGATAGTTAGCAAATGAAAGATATTAATAGAGAACGAACAATGTATTTACCTTGGTATCATCATATATAAATATAGCAGTTCATGACAAATTACAAACCTCCGCCATCTCTCTCCCCACATCCACCACTGCTGGCGGCTCACCTCCAACTGCGCAACGCTACACGCTGTTCACATCCAGCTGCCGCTGCCCAACACTACAATGGCGAGTATTACAACAATGCAAAGCAGACACTGCCCACAGCACAGCCAGTGATTTTCATACAGAGGTGGCGTTACCAATAAAAAAACCTAAACAGCCTACTTACACAACTCCTGCAGCATTTACAGGGTAACATACACTGTCCAGTCAGATGTGAAAAGCCTAAATAACCACCTTTTGCAGCCCGGGTGTGCTGGAAGAGAATAACTGATGTTCTGTAAGATGCCCACAGGGATGTGAAGCCGTACAGACTTCAGCGCTGTGGCCGGCTGCGCTAGGTTTCTCGGTTGAGGATCTATGGCGCGAACAGCCCGATCGATGTGATCCCAAAGCGTCTCGATTGGCTTTCAATCCACGGGGTTTGGTGGCCAGGAAAGTACTGTAAAGTCGTCCTGGTGCTCTTCGAACAAAGCACGTACACTGTGAGCTGCGTGGCACATTGCTTTATCCTGCTGGCAGGTGCCATCGTGCCGAGGAAAAACAAAAGTTCACAAGCGGCAAGACGCAGCCAATACCTTCGCTGCGCAGTGCCGATGGTACTGTTACCGACGACTGTGCCGCTAAAGCGGAGTTATTGAACGCAGTTTTCCGAAATTCCTTCACCAGGGAAGACGAATGGAATATTCCAGAATTTGAAACACGAACAGCTGCTAGCATGAGTTTCTTAGAAGTAGCTACCTTAGGGGTTGCGAAGTAACTCAAATCGCTTGATACTGGCAAGTCTTCAGGTCCAGATTGTATACTGATTAGGTACCGCTCGCTCACCGATAGATCTGTACCTACAGCTTGGAAAATTGCGCAGGTCGCACCAGTGTTTTGAAAGGTAGTAGGAGTAATCCATCGAACTATAGACCTATATCATTGACGTCCGTTTGCAGTAGGGTTTTGGAACATATACTGTATTCAAACATTATGAATCACCTCGAAGGGAACGATCTATTGATACGTAATCAGCATGGTTTCAGAAAACATCGTTCTTGTGCAACGCAGCTAGCTCTTTATTCGCACGAAGTAATGGCCGCTATCGACAGGGGATCTGAGGTTGATTCCGTATTTCTAGATACCCGGAAAGCTTTTAACACCGTTCCTCAGAAGCGACTTCTAATCGAGCTGCGGGCCTATGGAGTATCGTCTCAGTTGTGCAACTGGATTCGTGATTTCCTGTCAGGAAGGTCGCAGTTCGTAGTAATAGACGCCAAATCATCGAGTAAAACTGAAGTGATATCAGGTGTTCCTCAGGAAAGCGTCCTGGGTTCAAATGGTTCAAATGGCTCTGAGCACTATGGGACTTAACAGCTGTGGTCATCAGTCCTCTAGAACTTAGAACTACTTAAACCTAACTAACCAAAGGACATCACACACATCCATGCCCGAGGCAGGATTCGAACCTCCGACCGTAGCAGTCGCGCGGTTCCGGACTGCGCGCCTAGAACCGCGAGACCACCGCGGCCGGCAGCGTCCTGGGACCTCTGCTGTTCCTGATCTATATAAATGACCTGGGTGACAATCTGGGCAGTTCTCTTAGGTTGTTCGCAGATGATGCCGTAATTTACCGTCTAGTAAGGCCATCCGAAGACCAGTATCAGTTGCGAAGCGATTTAGAAAAGATTGCTGTATGGTGTGGCAGGTGGCAGTTGACGCTAAATAACGAAAAGTGTGAGGTGATCCACATGAGTTCCAAAAGAAATCCGTTGGAATTCGATTACTCGATAAATAGTACAATTCTCAAGGCTGTCAATTCAACTAACTACCTGGGTGTTAAAATTACGAACAACTTCAGTTGGAAAGACCACATAGATAATATTGTGGGGAAGGCGAGCCAAATGTTGCGTTTCATTGGCAGGACTCTTAGAAGATGCAACAAGTTCACTAAAGAGACAGCTTACGCTACACTCGTTCGTCCTCTGTTAGAATATTGCTGCGCGGTGTGGGATCCTTACCAGGTGGGATTGACGGAGGACATCGAAAGGGTGCAAAAAGGGGCAGCTCGTTTTGTATTATCACGTAGTAGGGGAGGGAGTGTGGCAGATATGATACGCGAGTTGGGATGGAAGTCATTAAAGCAAAGACATTTTTCGTCGCGGCGAGATCTATTTACGAAATTACAGTCACCAACTTTCTCTTCCGAATGCGAAAATATTTTGTTGAACCCAACCTACATAGGTAGGAACGATCATCAAAATAAAATAAGAGAAATCAGAGCTCGAACAGAAAGGTTTAGGTGTTTTTTTTCCCGCGCGCTGTTCGGGAGTGGAATGGTAGAGAGATAGTATGATTGTGGTTCGATGAACCCCCTGCCAAGCACATAAATGTGAATTGCAGAGTAGTCATGTAGATGTAGATGTAGAAACTGTATGTAGGGGTGGACATGGTCCCCAAGGACAGGTACATACTTGATCCACAGTGGTTTCGAGAATGGCGAAAACATTCACCAGACCATAACGTTCTCTCCTTCGGAATGGACGCTTCCGACGATTGTTGCATGTTGCTCGCTTTCAGTCATTTGACGCCTTGCGCACCAATACCCATCTGTCCAGTGAATGATAAAACGTGATTGGTCTGAAATGGCCACCAGTTGCCACTCAGTGAACGTCCAGCTACTGGCGTGCAAATTCCAGCCCTCGTTGCCCATGAACTGCAGTCAGCATGGATGCACGAACCAGGCGTAAGCTGCGGAGGTCCATACGCTGCAACGTTCACTGAACGGTCGTTGAGGAGAGGCTGTTGGTAGCTCCTTGGTTCATTTCGGTGGTCAGTTGCTCAGCAGTTGCATGTGTGCTGACCCGTACACATTCCCGCAGCCGTCGTTTACCCCTGTCATTTATGGCCCGTGGTGCACCACAGTTGCCGGCCGGGGTGGCCGAGCGGTTCTAGGCGCTACAGTCTGGAGCCGCGTGACCGCTACGGTCGCAGGTTCGAATCGTGCCTCGGGCATGGATGTGTGTGATGTCCTTAGATTATTTAGTTTTAAGTAGTTCTAGGTTCTAGGGAACTGATGACCTCAGAAGTTAAGTCTCATAGTGCCCAGAGCCATTTTCACCATTTTTTTTGCATTCCAGTTGCCTTGGCGCCGTTTTTGCATAGCGCCATTTTGCCATGTACGGAATACTTTAATCACGATGCCATGCGAACAGTTTACAAACTTAGCCGCTCCGTAAATGCTTCCACCCTGGCCCGAAAGGCAATGATCACACTCTTTTGGTCGTCAGATGCTTCGTGTTTGGCCGTTGGCCCGAAAGTCAATGATCAAGACTTTGCACTATTGTTACATCGGCGCCAGTTTAGGACAGCGCCATTTAACCACGGCAGCAAGCGAACAGTTTACCAAATTAGCGGTTTCGGAAATGCATCCGCCCTTGAACCGAAAGCAAACCATCACGCCCTTTTGGACGTCAGATAAATCGCTCCGCTTCCTCATTATGACACCGACTGCACTGTTTTCATCGTATCCTCGACGCTCTTTATGCACCCTCCACTGCTAATGCTGCTGCGTGAGTGGTTACTGCACGTTGATGTGGAACATAGGCGGTGGTAACAATACCAGCAGAGTGTCACGCATCATAACATAGTTCAACCTGCCCACGGCCTCACACATAAGGCAGATTAGGGATTATACGAGGGTTGGAACTTAAATAGTGTAAACTATTTATTCACAACTGGTAAAAAAGAGTTGCATGTTTGCACCTATTACTGTCCTTCAAAGTAGTCATCAGCGTTGTGTGGAACCCGTTGCCAGCGATGTGGAAGGCGTAGTATACCGTTAGCAGACCCTGTTGTGTTGATAGTGCGAATGGAGCGGTCTAAAGTTATGGTGATTCTCGTGTACGACTGTGATGGTGTTATGCAACGCATTACGTTCCTCCACGGCAAACTGTCAATGCACAGTATTACTGTTCGTTTTTGGAGGATCACCTGCGACCAGATTTGCGAAAGAAGCGGCGAGACTTTCTGCCAACCCATCCACCATTTTGCACGACAATGCGCGGGCGCATACTGCGCAAGCTGTGACTGCTCTGTTCGGTCGATGGGACTGGGAAATACTGTACCATCCACCATACTCCCCGGACTTAAGTCCTTGTCACTTTGATTTGATTCCAAATATGGTTCAAATGGCTCCGAGCACTATGGGACTTAACATCTGATGTCATCAGTCCCCTAGAACATAGAACTACTTAAACCTAACTAACCTAAGGACATCACAAACGCCGGCCGCGAAACATCCATGTCCGAGGCAAGATTCGAACCTGCGACCGTAGCGACCGCGCGGTTCCAGACTGAAGCGCCTAGAACCGCTCGGCCACACCGATTCCGAAGATGAAGGATGGGCAGCCTTGGCTCCAGTGGAGCTCGTGCAAGGCTCTGTGATGGTGAAGGAGTACCGCTTCAGAACTGTTCCAGAAATTCAACAGGCTGTAGGCCGCTCCATTCGCATCATCAACAGAACAGGCTTTGCTGACGGTATACTACGCCTTCCACATCGCTGGCAGCGGGTTCTACACAATGCTGGTGACTACTTTGAAGGACAGTAACAGGTGCAAACACGTAACTCTTTTTTATCAGTTGTGAATAAATAGTTTACACTATTTAAGTTCCAACCCTCGTATAATCCCTAATCTGCCTTATGTGTGAGGCCGTGGGCAGGTTGAACTATGTTATGATGCGTGACACTCTGCTGGTACAGTGGATGTTTCACAGGAGTTTCTCTGCTACATCTGAGCTCTCTGCGTTGCATGCTGAGGTTGCGTTTGCTAGGGCTGTACTGCTCGCCAAATGCTGGCGCCTGTGCTAAGAGGGGGCGTTCCAACCAATATGAAATACTAATCATCCAATGTTTCGAAAAACTATTAGGCGAAAAATTTAATTTTTGCACATATTACAATCTGATATTTTCACTTGATAAAGAACTATATTTGTTTTCTTTACGCGTGATTCTTATTGCGGTGCACCAAATTAAGTAAAAACATTGCACAAAATTTTAAAGAGTTCGCAGAGGTAAAAACACACTGCGTGAATTTTGCATATGGTTGATTTTAGCTCGTACATTAGACTCTGCAGATGATGAAGAAATTGATGAAATGTATGACGAGATAAAAGAAATTATTCAGGTAGTGAAGGGAGACGAAAATTTAATAGTCATGGGTGACTGGAATTCGTCAGTAGGAAAAGGGAGAGAAGGAAACATAGTAGGTGAATATGGATTGGGGGGAAGAAATGAAAGAGGAAGCCGCCTTGTAGAATTTTGCACAGAGCATAACTTAATCATAGCTAACACTTGGTTCAAGAATCATAAAAGAAGGTTGTATACCTGGACGAATCCTGGAGATACTAAAAGGTATCAGATAGATTATATAATGGTAAGACAGAGATTTAGGAACCAGGTTTTAAATTGTAAGACGTTTCCAGGGGCAGATGTGGATTCTGACCACAATCTATTGGTTATGAACTGCAGATTGAAACTGAAGAAACTGCAAAAAGGTGGGAATTTAAGGAGATGGGACCTGGATAAACTGAAAGAACCAGAGGTTATACAGAGTTTCAGGGAGAACACAAGGGAACAATTGACAGGAATGGGGGAAAGAAATACAGTAGAAGAAGAATGGGTAGCTCTGAAGGATGAAGTAGTGAAGGCAGCAGAGGATCAAGTAGGTAAAAAGACGAGGGCTAGTAGGAATCCTTGGGTAACAGAAGAGATATTGAATTTAATTGATAAAAGGAGAAAATACAAAAATTTAGTAAGTGAAGCAGGCAAAAAGGAATACAAACGTCTAAAAAATGAAATCAACAGGAAGTGCAAAATTGCTAAGCAGACATGGCTAGAGGACAAAAGTAAGGATGTAGAGGCTTGTCTCACTAGGGGTAAGATAGATACTGCCTACAGGAAAATTAAAGAGACCTTTGGAGAGAAGAGAACCACTTGTATAAATATCAAGAGCTCAGATGGCAACCCAGTTCTAAGCAAAGAAGGGAAGGCAGAAAGGTGGAAGGAGTATATAGAGGGTTTATACAAGGGCGATGTACTTGAGGACAAGATAATGGAAATGGAAGAGGATGTAGATGAAGATGAAATGGGAGATAAGATACTGCGTGAAGAGTTTGACAGAGCACTGAAAGACCTGAGTCGAAACAAGGCCCCGGGAGTAGACAACATTCCATTAGAACTACTGATGGCCTTGGGAGTGCCAGTCATGACCAAACTCTACCATCTGGTGAGCAAGATGTATGAGACAGGCGAAATACCCACAGACTTCAAGAAGAATATAATAATTCCAATCCCAAAGAAAGCAGGTGTTGACAGATGCGAAAATTACCGAACTATCAGTTTAATAAGTCACAGCTGCAAAATACTAACGCGAATTCTTTACAGATGAATGGAAAAACTGGTAGAAGCGGACCTCGGGGAAGATCAGTTTGGATTCCGTAGAAATGTTGGAACACGTGAGGCAATACTAACGTTACGACTTATCTTAGAAGAAAGATTAAGAAAAGGCAAACCTACGTTTCTAGCATTTGTAGACTTAGAGAAAGCTTTTGACAACGTTAACTGGAATACTCTCTTTCAAATTCTGAAGGTGGCAGGGGTAAAATACTGGGAGCGAAGGGCTATTTACAATTTGTACAGAAACCAGATGGCAGTTATAAGAGTCGAGGGGCATGAAAGGGAAGCAGTGGTTGGGAAAGGAGTGAGACAGGGTGGTAGCCTCTCCCCGATGTTATTCAATCTGTATATTGAGCAAGCAGTAAAGGAAACAAAAGAAAAATTCGGAGTAGGTATTAAAATTCATGGAGAAGAAGTAAAAACTTTGAGGTTCACCGATGACATTGTAATTCTGTCAGAGACAGCAAAGGACTTGGAAGAGCAGTTGAACGGAATGGACAGTGTCTTGAAAGGAGGATATAAGATGAACATCAACAAAAGCAAAACGAGGATAATGGAATGTAGTCAGATTAAATCGGGTGATGCTGAGGGGATTAGATTAGGAAATGAGACACTTAAAGTAGTAAAGGAGTTTTGCTATTTAGGGAGCAAAATAACTGATGATGGTCGAAGTAGAGAAGATATAAAATGTAGACTGGCAATGGCAAGGAAATCGTTTCTGAAGAAGAGAAATTTGTTAACATCGAGTATAGATTTAAGTGTCAGGAAGTCGTTTCTGAAAGTATTTGTATGGAGTGTAGCCATGTATGGAAGTGAAACATGGACGATAACCAATTTGGACAAGAAGAGAATAGAAGCTTTCGAAATGTGGTGCTACAGACGAATGCTGAAGATAAGGTGGGTAGATCACATAACTAATGAGGAGGTATTGAATAGGATTGGGGAGGAGAGAAGTTTGTGGCACAACTTGACTAGAAGAAGGGATCGGTTGCTAGGACATGTTTTAAGGCATCAAGGGATCACAAATTTAGCATTGGAGGGCAGCGTGGAGGGTAAAAATCGTAGAGAGAAACCAAGAGATCAATACACTAAGCAGATTCCGAAGGGTGTATGTTGCAGTAGGTACTGGGAGATGAAGAAGCTTGCACAGGATAGAGTAACATGGAGAGCTGCATCAAACCAGTCTCAGGACTGAAGACCACAACAACAACAACAACATTAGACTCAATGAAATGTACATAAGATATCGAAATTTCATTTAGAATTGAGAGTAGAACGATATCGCATTTCATTCTGGAGTTATTCCATTTTACACTGATCAGCCAGATCGTTATGACCATCGACCTATTATCGATATAAACCCGTCCAGGCGATAGCAGCGTCACCTGGCGAGGGATGACTGCTAGTCAGACACATGGGCGGTGCATACAGTACAAGTGTGGGTGTTGTCAAGCGTGTAGAATGGGGCACGCCGACGATCTATCTGAGTTTGGCGGAGGGAGATTGTGATGGCCTGGGGCAGCACCCCCTATAGAGGCAAGACTGCGCGCCCGCTCAGTGACGTCACGCACAGAGTCTGGTGCCAGTGTTCGCAGTCCGTTTGGCCACAGCAGTAGACTGTAAAGGGATCCGGACGACGAAAATTCGTAAAGAAATCTGCTATACCTCTCTCATGAATTACAAGATTTCCTTTCTTAAATGACCTAGTTCTTTTGTCTGTAACTTATTTCTGCATACCTTTTAGCCCCGACGTAAAAAGTGGTTGTAATAACTTTCACTATCTCAGGCATCAAAACTCCCAAATGAATGGACACATTTCATTGTAGTTTATTTTATTTTAAATTTGATTTAATGAGGATTGTCACGACTTGTTTGATGACAGTCTGGTTAGCCGTTTAAAGATCGTCAGCTATACAAAGTGAAAGAGTTTGCCGCCAGTGTGGTCTTTTCCAATACCATTCCTAAACTGTAAGTGCTGTAGTGTAAATTGTAAATCTCGAAAAGGCCTACCTAAACGTCTGCAACAGTATATATTTATCTTTTATGGCTGACCACCATTCACCATTCTTCCGTTTTGTAGTTGCTGTGGAAGACGACTTTTAATGACAAAATTTTTTATTGAAACCTACCTGCGAAAGATTCTTGTATGCTCTTGCGGACTTTCTATTAGGTTTTTTTTTTTAGTTAAATATTGCATCTTTATGACGCAGGTTTAATAGTGTCGACGGCATTTTACAAAGTAGCACACTGGCAGTTAACATTTTACGGACATTGTTCACTGTTATTGCCTCTTTTTAAAAAATAAACAAAACAAATACTCACTCTTGAACTTGAAGAAGGAGTAAAGTTATCTCTGCGGATACTTGACAACCATTTCTTCTACGTTTCTTCATCCTCTGGAAATTTAAACACAGTTACTTTTGGTCCACCGTCGTAATTTCCTCTACAATTCCGCACAGAGCAACGAAACGGCATTTTGCAGGCAATGAAATTTTCACAGACAAGAAAAACAGATCACCAGTTTAGTACACAGAAACTAAACAACCAAATCACGTACACTAATGCAGGAACACTATTCACTATAATAGTAAACTGACGCGAAACTCGCCGCACGACTGTTCACAAGCACTGTTCCATGAAACTTTTGAAGAAGAGACTAGATGTGTAGCCATCTTGTGACGTCACGCACTACTTGGACAGGCTTTCTTTTACAGGGGGCTCCCCACGAGCATTTCGGAAACTGCACTACTTTTTGGGTGTTCGAGGAGTGCTGTGGTGAGTGTCTTCAACACGTGGCGAAACTAACATTAGACTTCAATGCTGGGCAAATTGTGTCTGAACACACAGTGCACTGAATTCTCCTAACGTTGGGCCTCCGCAGCCGACGACCGATGTACGTGCCAATGTTAACACCGCGACATCGGAAACTACGACTGAAATGGGCACGTGACCATCGGCAATGGACGTTGACACAGTTGGAGACCGTTGCTTGGTCTGGTGAATGCTAATACCTTCTTCATTATGTCGATGGGAGGGTGCGAATCCAGGGGAACGTTCCTTTGACACCTATACTGCGTGACGTAGACAAGCTGGCGGTGGCTCTATTATCTTATGGAGAACATTCACGTGGGCAGCCTTGGCTCCAGTGGAGCTCGTGCAAGGCACCGTGATGGTCAAGGAGTACCGTCCACTGTTTGCAGACCACGTACATCTCTTCATGACGAACATGTTTCCGGACGGCAGTAGCATTTTTCAGCAAGATAATGCGCCATGTCACAAGGCCAGCAGTGTCACGGAGTGGTTCGCGGAACGCAGTAGCGAGTTATAATTTATGTGCAGGTGCCCCAACTCCCCAGATCTGAACCTGATCGAAGACATTGAGAGGCACCCACGTGCCTTGCTCATACTGTGGCATCAAGCAGTCAGGCCTGCAAGATGAGTGGTCTGCCAAGCGAGTGGATTCATTCTTATTTATCGAGTAACATGAACTCTCGTACTCACAATTAAGTCACTAATCTACCTCCTGTATGAATAATACGCAACGGAAACACGCATCTGACTATCAATAATTTACAGAACTCTGACTGTTCACTACGCACTGGCAATACCACATTTTCTTTCCTTTTTATTTAACGGTTTTTATCAACACGTGGCCATCGCACTGAATATGAGTGGCGCACGCATTATAAATTCTGGATATCACGACAACATACAATTCCAAGGAAAAGGCCACCAATCTTTTTCTTTTCACTATCTTATTTATTCCGATCAATTCTATAACCTAAACACACAAATTCTATAACCTACAACAATAACACATGAGAAATTACGCCCAGTGGGCATGGCTTAACATTGGTGATTCCCTACCTTATGGTCTCGTAATTATTTAACGCTACAGTGCACTTTCTGGATAGGATGGTGGATCTTTTATTATACCTCACACTTCGACTCTCACAATCATCATCACGAAACTTTCCTCCAGACCGAGCGGTACAAAAGGAACACGCATAACCCACTACCTCTGAAACTACCTTGCTACTCTCCCATGCAAACCACACATACCCAAATTACATGACATACACCACACTACGACATGGAATGCAATACAATGAATAGTCACAACACTATTACTTTCAGCTTTCCCACTTCAATTAGTATTTATCCCAGTTTCACACGACACTGCCCCACTTTGTAATTCTACTTTCCTACTATGAACTCTGGAGATATATGCACGTCTTTCTGTGCAATGCAAGCCAAGTGGCGTTGCTGGATAGACGGCCGACTCACCTTGCTTCTCTCTCAGAGTATTATAGTTTAAATCAAGCGTCACACGGAATCATATCACGCGAAGTAATATTAAGAACATATTCATCACACACGCGAGTCCTCAACTGATACCATGGACGAGTACTTCTCCTTTTCCTTTGTCTCATACACAGATTGAGACTCATACAGTACTCACCACGTGGAAGCACTCGTCTCTAATTTCAAGTCCTGCACACGCCATTTCTTAAACATTTCAACTTATGGTACACACGCTATTTCTTAAATATTTCAACTTATTGTACACACGCTAGTAATTCAGCTTAACTTAAGCACACGGAAGTATTTCAACTTATTGCTACACGTGGTTTCATTGTGACCGTTGGTCACTTCCGAAGATTACTACGATCCCATTAATATTACCTGCCTGACATTTAATTCTCCCCACAAAAGTTCCTGAAAAAGAGAAATTATTATTTCAAACTACTCTTAAATATTCCACATGCATACCATGTCTCCACTCTTTTGTCTTTACGGACCACAACTAAGACAGGTCTTAACAGCACAAGATCCAGCGGCAGAGTGCTGAAACATGGCCGTTCTTCGGGTCATCTCGCACCTCTGTCGAGGTGGGGGAAGACCATGCTACCATATTGGTCAGCCACATTTCAGGCGCTCAAAGCTCCGGTAAGTTTCATCTCTTTGGTTCCACCAAAGGTGGCCAAAGGATCGTCTCAAAGATGATCATATACTCACATTCACTATCTGCAGTTAGCAGACGACCATCATTTCGCAGATCTCACCAAACTGGATGTAGGGATTTATTTTGTGGGAGTGCACATGTGATCAATTAAATAAATAAATTGTCATTCTTTCCCACACTGGTATCCGGCTTCGCTGTATTAATTGAAATTGAGTTATTATTACAAAAAATATGTTGTTCAGACAAGAATAATGAAGTATGTTGTACCTATTTTCAATGTCGGGCGGTACTGTACCCTTTCAACATCTGGGATGTGATTGAACGTGGCGTCGGAAGTCGTCGCCACGCTCCTTTCATTTTACGTGAATCAGTTGACTTGTGTGTGCAGGTGTTGTGCCAGATCCCTCCAGCGACCTACCAGCGCCTCCTTGCTTCCATGCCACGACTTGTCGCTGCTGTTATTCGTGCCAAAGTTGGACATACCGGCTCTGATCAGTGTATATCCGACGGACGGTCGGACGCGATGTGACCAGTTCTGTCCATGATATCTTGCCAGCTGCTATGAAATACTTAGCATCCGTTTTTAAGAAAACTATTTCCTGAAAAAAGTTTGATTTTTGCACACCTTACAGTCTGATATATTCGCTTGACAATGAATTCATTTTCGTTATACGACATATTTACTGTACTGCATCAAAAAAAAAAAAAAAAAAAAATGGCTCTGAGCACTATGGGACTTAACTTCTGAGGTCATCAATCCCCTAGAACTTAGAACTACTTAAACCTAACTAACCTAAGGACATCACACACATCCATGCCCGAGGCAGGATTCGAACCTGCGACCATAGTGGTCGTGAGGAACCAGGCTCTAGCGCCTAGAACCGCTCGGCCACCCCGGCCGGCTACTGCATCAAATTAAGTAAAAGCTCTCCGTCGTCAAGCCACAAGTGACCCATCGGCACGATCCGACCGCCGTGTCATCGTCAGCTGAGGATGCGGATAGGAGGGGCGTGTGGTCAGCACACCGCTCTCCCGGTCGTTAAGACGGTTTTCTTTGACCGGAGCAGCTACTGTTCGCTCGAGTAGCTCCTCAGTTGGCATCACGGGGCTGCGTGCACCCCGAAAAATGGCAACAGCGCATGGCGGCCCGAATGGTCACCCATCCAAGAGCCGGCCACGCCCAACAGCGCTTAACTTCTGTGATCTGACGGGAACAGGCGTATCCACTGCGGCAAGGCCGTTGCTAAAATAAGTAAAGCACTAAAATTTTAAAGATTTTGCAGAGGTAAAAATGCACTGCGTAAACTTTGTGTATAGTTTATTTTAGCTGATAAGTTGCAGGAATTGAAATGTAGATAAGATATCTCAATTTTATTTAAAATTGAGATGTTTCATTTTGTCCTCGAGTTATTGGGTTTTACATCCGAAGGTCGGTCGTCTGCGACGCACCCATTCACGCCCTTGCGCATCACATATCACCTGATCATAGCAATCGTCATATGGCAAATGATGGCATGCAATGAGGCACATGTGTTGAACCATAAATACTCGAAACTTTTCTGTTCAGCGAGATATGAAACTAACTCGTTCGCAGCAGTGAGAGGTCGACTGCCCAGGACGCATTCGGATGTCCATAGCACAGAAGGAAAATCCAAGCAGTACGCGTATATACATCCACAACGCCTGGCGAACGGCGTAGGAGGTGTGACGGTACGTCACGTAAATTGACATTTGGAGAAAGGGAAAGGAAGTTTTTGTTACGAGACGTGTGAATTATAAATTATTTCAAGACCGTGTACGTGTGCGCAATGTATAACAAATAGTAAAGAACGTAAGTTATTATTATCAAAACACAAATATCGATGTAATTAACAAAACACAGTTTTTTTGTGTAATCTCTGTGTAATATAGGCCATGAAGATCAGAGACAATGCTAAGAGTGAACCAACTCTCCTGTTTTGTTTCGTCTAGCGGTAGGCCGGCATTGTAGTGCTGTCTGATAATTAACGTTAGTTTTATCTGTATTTTTGAAAAATATAATAGAAATTGTTATTAGAAAGTGTGTATTATTGACTTAGTTGTCACCTCTAATGATCGCAACCATTAATTATAATTAACGAAGATTTTACAGAACTTCGTAGTGCAGGGGGCTCATCTCCCCTAGCAGGATTTAGTCGGCCATTAAGCTGACGATTCATGTTATTAAATGTAAAAGCGAGAGACTTCTCAATTTTGATCTTTCATTAATTTCTAAGTTAAAATTAATTTCAGTTACCAAAATTCACAGCACTGAATGAGTTCAGTATGTTTCATTTTGGCCGCCTAAGGGCCGATGAGATTCTCGGGTCTAGTTTAGCAGGGGATACAACCCGTCGGCTTTGACCAATGACGTCAGAATTGGCCAGAGAGCATGTATTACAAAGATGAAAGAGCTGAGAATAATGGTCAGAAACAAAGGAATGCAAGAGAGAAAAACTGTACTTCACATATATAAGGGCCAGTAGTATTTTCACGTTAATGATATCGCGTGTTTGTATCTTAGTATTTCTCCGCAAAATACAATGGAAAGAAATGAATGAAATATATTACTAGCAAAGAATACATCACATTACATGCAGGTCAGTTGTATCTCGAAACTCTTTCGAACTGTATTGCGTAAGTGCAGTACGGGATATAAGTTCAGCGTACGCCGATTTCTTAGTTTCACCTAGCATTGCTGTCCTGTTGTTCACTTGAACTATGTATCCCCTGCTTCACTAAACCGTAAATGAAACACCCGATATAAATTAAAAGCTCATTCTATGTGTTATGCTTAAGTACAGTACGGAATACGAGTTTGTCGCAAGTCGATATCTTCGTTTTCACTACCACTACTCTGCTGTTGTTCACTTGAACGATGTGTACTCTGCTTCAGTAAACCCTAAGTGGAACACGGAATACAAATTGTAGATGTGTTGTTTATTTCGTCTCCGCTATTACTAACAAGTCTTTCCTTGCGTACATATCAGTACTACTGAAGTCAGAAGGACCTACGTATGTAATATATGTATACCAGACTTCCGTTGACCTCTATATATTTACACTGGTAACGAAAAGGTGGAAATAGACGTAAGTTACATTTGCAACCTGTACCACAACTGAACTACACGGAGACAAGAAGACGACACATGCACAATTTGTATCCCGCATTTCACTAAGGGGTACAGTTTTCTTGTTGCCTTGGACGCTAATAGTATCCCATTCGTTACTTGAGCTATATAGCTATACGCAACGTTTGTATCTTGCTCGCCAATTGACATACATAGTGTCAGTGTAAAGGCGAAGTGAAGGACAGGATACAAATTTCAGTTGTGTCAGGGGTTTCGCCTGTAATATAGCAAGTACACAATCGAAAATGTGGTACTGATACTAGAGCTGGGAAACTAAAGAAGATCGACAGCTGAGAAATTTGTATTACATACTTCACAACACAAAAATACACATAATGGTGGAATGAAACTGCGAAATATGTCAAAATAGTGAAATACAGTGAAAGAAGCAAATGGAAAAGTGAACTTACCACACGAAAATATTGAGGAATAACCGAAGCTCGCCTAGACAGACAGTAACGAAAATTACATACCCACAAACAGACAAATCCATTCCTATAAACGAAAATAAGACACTAAAAATTGTTCTACAATAACAAATTAATACTCTAAATTACCTCAATATCATTACAAATAATTATTTTAATGTACAATGATAGCGCATATCCGGGACACAGAACTGTTTTATTATCTATGCCTCGAAGTGAAGACATTGCTATCTATGACTAATGTATGACGTCATCGGTCAAAGCCGACGGGATGTATCCCCTGCTTCACTAGACCCAGATTCTCTCCAGTTTTGCCTTGCAAATAATGAATAAGAAATATTGAAAATCATTACATTCCGCAATATCTCAGTTAATCTTTGTGACATTTGGTACATAAATAACCAATAGCCCCTGAGACCCATATTAATAATTACAGTTTACATAAGAATACGCATATTTTCTTTTCTATCCAGCAGCGCTCACGCAAACTATATATCAGAATGAGGTGAGTCGCGTGTTGTGTTTAAAAAAATATATCGTACGCACTTCGGGGCAGCCGATGCCCGTACGAGTGTTATCGCGGTATAAGTTAATTAAAAGTCTCATGCTAGCCCACGATATTTAAAGCCACCCCAACCAAAATAAAAAATATATAATTATAAAAACAAAAATATGTTGTTGTTGTTGTGGTCGTCAGTCCTGAGACTGGTTTGATGCAGCTCTCCATGCCACTCTATCCTGTGCAAGCTTCTTCATCTCCCAGTACGTACTGCAGCCTACATCCTTCTGAATCTGCTTAGTGTATTCATCTTTTTGTCTCCCTCTACGATTTTTACCCTCCATGCTGCCCTCCAATACTAAATTGGTGATCCCTTGATGCCTCAGAATATGTCCTACCAACCGATCCCTTCTTCTAGTCAAGTTGTCCCATAAACTCCTCTTCTCCCCAATCCTATTCAATAACTCCTCGTTAGTTATGTGATCTACCCATCTAATCTTCAGCATTCTTCTCTAGCACCACATTTCGAAAGCTTCTATTCTCTTCTTGTCCAAACTATTTATCGTCCATGTTTCACTTCCATACATGGCTACACTCCATACAAATACTTTCAGAAACGACCTCTGACACTTAAATCTATACGTGATGTTAACAAATTTCTCTTCTTCAGAAACGCTTTCCTTGCCATTTCCAGTCTACATTTTATATCCTCTCTACTTCGACCATCATCAGTTATTTTGCTCCCCAAATAGCAAAACTCCTTTACTACTTTAAGTGTCCCGTTTCCTAATCTAATTCCCTCAGCATCACCAAATTTAATTCGGCTACATTCCATTATCCTCGTTTTGCTTTTGTTGATGTTCATCTTATACCGTCCTTTCAAGACGTTGTCCATTCGGTTCACCTGCTCTTCCAAGTCCTTTGCTGTCTCTGACAGAATTACAATGTCATCGGCGAACCTCAAAGTTTTTATTTCTTCTCCTTGGATTTTAATACCTACTCCGAATTTTTCTTTTGTTTCCTTTACTGCTTGCTCAATATACAGATTGAATAACATCGGGGAGAGGCTACAACCCTGTCTCACTCGCCTTCCCAACCACTGCTTCCCTTTCATGTCCCTCGACTCTTATAACAGCCATCTGCTTTCTGTACAAATTGTAAATAGCCTTTCGCTCCCTTTATCTTACCCCTGCCACTTTCAGAATTTGAAAGAGAGTATTCCCACACCAGAGAAAAGGTTACTACTACCCAGCACTACGTAGATGCTCTGCCGAACTTCTGATGGACGTACAAAGAATCTGGAGACGTTTGATGGCTGTAGCGACAGCAGAGCTCGGTGAAAGCGCCACAGACGTGCGGAGGAGGTTGAGTACGGCAACCGACAGCCGATTAGTCACCCGTTGGGCAGAACGCTTTCCGCAGGGTGGCAGGGCCCGTTGGCAGCCGCGCACGGGTCCACCTCGCCAGGTTACGCAAGGCGACCAGCGGGGCTCCGCCGATGCTCCAGTTCTGCCAGCGGCGGTAGCTGGACGGGCTATCTAGGGGGCGTGATCGGCGGCAGCGCCGGGCGTGACTCGACTGTCGACACAGGCAGGCGGCCGGCGGTGTGCCAACGCGCCGTTTCGCGTCCCTGGTCTCGGCGACAGTGTTTCGAAACTAGCAAATCTGCAAAGTTGCCAGCAGTGCGGAGAAGATCGTGCGGTTGTGTTATTACAGGATGTGCAGAACTATAGACCTATACCTCTAACGTCGACCAGTTGTAGAATTTTGGAACACGTATTACGTTCGAGTATAATGACTTTCCTGGAGACTAGAAACCTACACTGTAGGAATCAGCATGGCTTTCGAAAAAGACGATCATGTGAAACCCAGTTCGCGCTGCTCGTCCACGAGACTCAGAGGGCCATAGATACGGGTTCCCAGGTAGATGCAGTGATTCTTGACTTCCGCAAGGCGTTTAATACAATTCCCCACAGTCATTTAATGAACAAAGTAAGAGCATATGGACTATCAGACCAATGGTGTGATTAGATTGAAGAGTTCCTAGATAACAGAGCGCAGCATGTCATTCTCAGTGGAGAGAAGTCTTCCGAAGTAAGAGTGATATCAGGTGTGGCGCAGGGGAGTGTCGTAGGACCGTTGCTATTCACAATGTATATAAATGACCTTGTGGATAACATCGGAAGTTCACTGAGGCTTTTTGCAGATGATGCTGTAGTATATCGGGCGATTGCAACAATGGAAAATTGTACTGGAATGCAGGAGGATCTGCAACGAATTGACGCATGGTGCAGGAAATGGCAATTGAATCTCGATGTAGACAAGTGTAATGTGCTGCGAATACATAGAAAGAAAGATCCTTTATCTTTTAGCTACAATATAGCAGGTCAGCAACTGGAAGCAGTTAATTCCATAAATTATCTGGGAGAAGGCATTATGGGTAATTTAAAATGGAATGACCATATAAAATTAATCGTCGGTAAAGCAGATGCCAGACTGAGATTCGTTGGAAGAACTCTAAGGAAATGCGGTCCGAAAACAAAGGAAGTAGGTTACAGTACACTTGTTCGCCCACTGCTTGAATACTGCTCACCGGTGCGAGATCCGTACCAGATAGGGTTGATAGAAGGGATAGAGAAGATCCAACAGAGAGCAGCGCGCTTCGTTACAGGATCATTTAGTAATCGCGAAAGCGTTACGGATATGATAGATAAACTCCAGTGTAAGACTCTGCAGGAGAGACGCTCAGTAGCTCGGTACGGGCTTTTGTTGAAGTTTCGAGAACATACCTCACTGAGGAGTCAAGCAGTATATTGCTCCCTCCTACGTATATCTCGCGAAGACACCATGAGGATAAAATCAGAGAGATTAGAGCCCACACAGAGGCATACCGACAATCCTTCTTTCTACGAACAATACGAGACTGGAATAGAAGGGAGAACCGATAGAGGTACTCAAGGTACCCTCCACCATACACCATCAGGTGGCTTGCGGAGTATGGATGTAGATGTAGATGTAAATGTAGATCGGGGCTTGACGTAAACAGAGAATGCCAGAAATGGGCTACTCATTGTGGTTGACTCGAGACGCGGAAAAGATGTATTCTCTTGTTTAACGCTGATACAACGGTGTTTATTAAAATTGTAATATCAAGAAGAATAGTCGGAGTCACTATGGGGTCTCTCTAGCGCCAGGCATTGCTAACCTTGGAAAAATTCTAAGAAACACCCCTCGAAGCTACGCGACCGACGAGGGGAGGCCACGACGTTTGGAACGCAGATTTACTGCAAACTTCGTACACTCGTAGTACTCCTTGAGGGCAATAAAATGTGTAAGCAGTAGCCCGTACTTCTCAAGCGTTATTGAGGAAATCGCAAGATAATTTCGGTCGTCAAATATATACCTGTGCGTGGCCATTTCTACCATGATGCGGCGACAGCCGAGTGGTTAACTGTATTCGATAGGACTACATGCAACCAATGTGCGCCAAAAATGTCACAATTTGGACTCCTTAAAGCATCGCTTCATCTGTAATCGATACAAGAATATTTGGAATGACATTGTATTGCAAGTCGCTTTTCTCAAACGGACCGATGGAAGAGAGATCACACTACACGATATACTCTTTCCAGAAGAAGTTTCCTTTCCACCAGAAAAGAGCGATGTCATCTTGTGGCTATTCGGAAATTTTGTCAATTATGTTGTCAACAACAAAGACAATGACGATCTACAAGAATATCGAGAATATATGAAAGATGAATACTTCAAAATATAGCGGAACAAAGACCATAAAAAAAGTTCTGGAATGGAAAAATGGAAATGAAGTCCCATGCTTCTTTACAGAGCGTAGGGGAACGATGCGGAAGACCCGCACCGCCTTACTGGGCAAGGTCCTAATGGAGGTGGTTTGCCGTTGCCTTCCTCCGACCGTAATGGGAATGAATGATGATAATGAAGACTAGTTCTTTACTATTTATATTAAAATTGATATAATGGCAAAAATACGTGTAATCGGATGAACGTTTATTAAATTTACAATGTTATTTGGCAGTCTACAAATTTTTATTATCACGAATAATATAATATTCATAACTATCGACTAGTATACGACCAAACGCATAAAGTGATACTGAAAAATGTATGCTTGTCCGTGCTTTGAGAAATCCCTGATACCTGGAAGGAGCCCGAAACTACTTGTTACCTCCAAGTTTTGACCGGCACAGACGGCTTTCGAAAGATGTACAATTAATCGTCGCTTTCGACATTACGAGTACAAGTTGCAGGATGGTATTTTTCGTAAAAACATGGAAAACGTAAAGTTAAACGGCACCAGCTGCGTTGAAGAAATGCTGTGTTTCCGCATACGCAAGGTCTTTTGAGGTTTTCCGTGGGAAAACAGACCTCGTTAACATTTTCAAAAAACCTCTCTTTCAGTTCATAATTTGGAAGCAAACCACGCATAACGCAGTATTTCCTTAAATATCTGCGCTTATAATTGGTCATGCAGTATCGAGTATATTTTAATAGCGTCTTCACGAGAAGCAATTTCTCGTTCTCTTTCGATTAAATACGAACAATTTTGAAGACACGGACAATCATACATTTTCAGTATCACTTTATGCGTTTGGTTGTTTACTAGTCATTAGTTATGAATATTATATTATTCGTGATAATAAAAATTTGTAGACTGCCAAATAACATTGTAAATTCAATAAAAGTTCATCCGATTACACGTATTTTTCCCATTATATCAATTGTAATATAAATAGTAAAGAAAATGACTGTGTTGAAAATAAAAAAAGAAAACTGACGAATGGAACTCGATCCAGCGACCCAACGATTACGGTGCTAGAACGCTAACCACTTTTTTTTGTTTTTTGTTTTTTGTTCGTTGTTGATCGTTGTGTTTGGTCGTTGCGGACGTCGCATGACATCTGTTAAGTTCATTTGTTAATCCTTCAACTCAGTTCTTTATTACAGAGGCCAAACAGCTCTCTGAGCGAACACGCTGAGCTACCGTGCCGGCTATCAACTCGGCTGCCGCCGCTTCATTGTAAAAATGGCCAAGCGCAGGTATATATTTGACGACCGAAATTATCTTGCGATTTTCTCAATAAAGCTTGAGAAGTACGCGCTACTGGTTACACATTTTGTTGCCCTCAAGGAGTACTACGAGTTACGAAGTTTGCAGTAAATCCGCGTTCCAAACGTTGCGGCCTCCCGTTGTGAGACCAGAGGTGTTGTGCAGATATGCGGACGACACATACATGATTTGGCCGCACGGTGAATAAAATCTATACTGATGTGAGCTCCTTTTGCCCTCGACGCAGCAGGGACGTTGGAAGTCCCCGTAGAAATACTGAGCTGTGCGTACTGTATATTAGTCCATAACTTCGAAAGTGTTGTTGGGCTCGAAATGACCTCTTCACTGCGTCCTTCAATGTTTGATGCGATTCATGGCGGACGATCCGGGTGGCCAAATGATTCAAAGCAATCGCAACAAACTGTGCCCCTGTCACGGGGCCTCGTCATCCATAAAAAATTCCATCGCCGTTAGGGAACATGAAGTCAATGAATGCCTACAAATGGTCTCCAAGTAGCGGAACTTAATTGTGTCCACCAGACAACCCAGTCCATTCCACGTAAACGCAACCCACAACTTATGGATCCACCACCAGCTTGCACGGTGCCCTAGCTTCGTGGGGTCTGCTCCACACTCGAACCCAGCTCTTAGCAAACGAAATCTGACGAGGCCACAGTTTTCCATTCTTCTAGAGTTCAACCGATATGGTCACGAGCCCAGGAGAGGTGCTGCAGGCGATGTCGTGCTAGTAGCAATCCACTCGCGTCGATTGTCTGCTTCTGTAGCCCGTTAGCGACAAATTTCGCCGTACTGTCCTAATGAATAGGTTCATCGTAAGTTCCACATTGATTTCTGCGGTTATTTCACGCAGTGTTGCTTGTCTGTTAGCACTGGCAACTCTACGGAAACGCGACTACTCTCAGTCGTTAAGTGAAGGTTGTCGGCCACTTCGTTGTCCGTGGTGAGAAGTAATGCCTGCAATTTGGTATTCTCGGCACACTCTAGACATTGTGGACGTCGGAATATTGAATTCCAAAACGACTTACGAAATGGAATATCTCTTGCGTCTAGCTCTGTCAACCATTACCCGTTCAACGTCTGTTAATTTCATTCGTCCTGCCATAATCACGTCGGAAATCTTTTTACATGACTCACCTGGGTTCAATCTATAGTTCCACTATTGCGCTGCCCTTTATACCTTGTGTACGTGATATTACTGCCATCGGTGTATGTGCATTTCGCGAAGCCTCTGTTGTTATGGTCTTCAGTCCAGAGACTCGATTGAAGCAGCTCTCCACGCTTCTCTATCCTGAGCAATCCTCTTCATCTCTGAATAACTACTGCAACCTACATCCCTCTGAATCTTCTTAGTGTATTGATCTCTTGAGGGTCTCCCTCTACGATTTTTATCCTCCACACCCCCCCTCCAGGACTAAACTGGTGATCCCTTGATGCCTCAGGTGACCTACCAAACGATCCCTTCTTGTAATCAAGTTGTGCCATAATGTCCTGTTCTCCCCAATTCTTATTCAGTACCTCCTCATTAGTTACATGATACACCCATCTAATCTTCAGCATTCTTCTGTAGCACCACGTTTCGAAAGCTTCTATTCTCTTCTTGTCTAAACTATTTATCATCCACGTTTCTCTTCCATACATGACTGCACTCCATACAAATACTTTCAGAAAATACTCCGACACTTAAATCTATACTATATGTTAACAAATTTCTCTTCTTCAGAAACGCTTTACTTGCCATTGCCAGTCTACATTTTATATCCTCCCTACTTCGACCATCGTCAGTTATTTTGCTCCCCAAATAGCAAAACTCCTTTACTACTTTAAGTGTCTCATTTCCTAATCTAATTCCCTCAGCATCACCCGATTTAATTCGACCACATTCCATTATCCTCGTTTTGCTTTTGTTGATGTTCATCTTATATCCTCCTTTCAAGACACTGTCCATTCCGTTCAACTGCTCTTCCAAGTCCTTTGCTGTCTCTGATAGAATTACAATGTCATCGGCAAACCTCAAAGTTTTTACTTCTTCTCCATGGATTTTAATACCTACTCCAAATTTCTCTTTTGTTTCCTTCACTGCTTGCTCAATATACAGATTGAATAACATCGGGGAGAGGCTACAACCCTGTCTAACTCCCTTCCCAACCGCTACTAGCCTTTCGAGCCCTTCGACTCTTATAACTGACATCCGATTTCTGTACAAACAGTAAATAGCCCTTCGCTCCCTTTATTTTACCTCTGCCACGGTGAGAATTTGAAAGAGAGTATTCCAGTCAACATTGTCAAAAGCTTTAAGTCTAAAAATGCTACAAACGTAGGTTTCCCTTTCCTTGCTATCAGTACTTCTAATGGAATGTTGTCTACTCCCAGAGCGTTGTTTCGACTTTGGTCTTTCAAAGCTCTGTCAAATTCTTCATGCAGTATCATATCTCCCATTTCGTCTTCATCTACGCCCTCTTCCATTTCCATAACATTGCCCTCAAGTACATCGCCCTTGTACAGATCCTCTATATAGTCCTTCCATCTTTCTGCTTCCCTTCTTTGCTTAGGACTGGTTTTCCATCTGAGCTCTTGATATTCACAGATGTAGTTTTCTTTTCTCCATAGGTCTGTTTTTCTGTAGGCGGTATCTATCTTACCCCTAGTGATACATGCTTCTACATCCTTACATTTGTCCCTAGCCATTCCTGCTTAGACATTTTGCACTTCCTGTCGATCTCATTTTTGAGACGTTTGTATTCCTTTACGCCTGCTTCATTTACTGCATTTTTGTATTTATAGTAGCCGTCATCTTTTTACCTACTTAATCCTCTACTGCCTTCACTATTTCATCTCTCAAAGCTTTACCCGTTCTTCTTCTACTGTATTTCTTTCCCCTGCTCTTGTATACCGTTCCCTAATGCTCTCTCTGAAACGCTGTACAACCTCTGTTTTTTTAAGTTTATCCAGGTCCCATCTCCTTAATTTCTACCTTTCTGCAGTTTTTTCGGTTTTAGCCTACAGTTCACAAACAATAAATTGTGGTCAGAGTCCACACATGTCCTTGGGAATGTTTTATAATTAAAAACCTGGTTCCTAAATCTCTGTCTCATCATTATATAATCTATCTGAAACCTTCCATCGTCTCCAGGCCTCTTCCAAGTATACAGCCTTGTTTTTTAATTCTTAAACCAAGTGTTAGCTATGATTAAGTTATGCTCTGTGCAAAGTTCTACCAGGCGGCTTCCTCTTTAATTCCTTATCCCCAGTCCATATTCACCTACTACTTTTCCTTCTCTTCCTTTACCTACTATTGAATTCCGATCCGCCATAACTATTAAATTTTCGTCTCCTTTAATTATCTGAATAATTTATTTTATCGCATCATACATTTCTTCATTGTCTTCATCATCTGCGGAGGTAGTCTTCAGATAAAGCTGTAATATTGTGGTAGGCGTAGGCTTCGTGTCTACCTTGACTGCAGTAATGCGTTCACTATGCAGTTCGTAGTAGCTTATTGGAGTTCCTATTTTTTCTATTCATTATTAGACCTACTCCTGCATTACCCTTTTTGATTGTGTATCTATAACAATATTTTCACCAGACCAGAAGTCTTGCTCTTCCTGCCACCGAAGTTCACTAATTCCCACTATATCTAACTTTAACCTATCCATTTCCCTTTTTAAATTTTCTAACCTACCTGCCCGATTAAGGGATCTGACATTCCACTCTCCGACCCGTAGAACGCCAGTTTTCTTTCTCCTGATAATAACGTCCTCCTGAGTAGTCCCCGCCCGGAGATCCGAGTGGGGGACTAATTTACCTCCGGTATATTTTACCCAAAAGGACGCCATCATCATTTAATCATACAGTAAAGCTGCATGACCTCGGGAAGAATTATATCTATAGTTTCCCCTTGCTTTCAGCCGTTTGCAGTACCAGCACAGCAAACCATTTTGGTTGATGTTACAAGACTAGATCAGTCAATCATGCAGGCTGTTGCTACTGAGAAGGCTGCTGCCCCTAAGCCTCACGGTATAAGAACTCCTGGGCCATCTTAACAGCATACACGATAACGTCAAGTGCACCATGGAGGTGGAAAAAAATACCTGTCGTTCATACACGATCTTATAAACAAGAAACCTGATGATACGCTGGGATATCTGTCTAGAGAGAGAAGACACATAAGGATTTGTACCTAAACGTCAACAGCTGCCACCATCGAGCGCAACAAAAATCTCTGTTCACCACCCCGCTTCAGATACTGCGAGCAAGATATGACAATGGAAGTCTTCCTACCGAGGGAAGAAAGAGAAAACCAGCGCCTGGCGTTCTTTCTGTACTCGGCGCTGCTCAGAGCCAAGCCTACCACTATAATGGAGCAGATCAACATAATAACCCGTTGTTTGTTCAACGCTTAAAATAAGGAATGTGCTTGGGTCGGTCAAAGACGAGCTAGGTCTACGGGCATCTAGCGTCTACAGCGTAAGTTGCGAGTATGGCGTGCAGGATATCGAACAGCCACGTCTGCAGTGACAGAACACAACGTCATGTTTATTTTTGAACAGATGAACACGTTGTATCTCATGTCAACGGATTCAGGGATTCCGTCATCAAAGAGGCTGTGGAAGTACGTGACTATCTAATAAATTTCCTTTAATTTACGTCTATGGTCACAAACTTTTTATTAACAGATTACCGGTTTCGGTCTATAATGACCATCATCAGATCTGTTTTATAAAAACAATGTCCTAATGTACTGCAGGCACTGTGCCACTATGGCTGCAGTACATTAGGACTTCGCTTTTATAAAACAGATCTGATGATGGTCATTATAGACCGAAACTGGTAATCTGTTAATAAAACGTTTGTGACCATAGACGTAAACTAAAGGAAACTTATTGTACATACGGGCCCTGATTTATTCGTGACAATGTCGCAGCTTGTGAAACAATCTTATCAAGACCGTCAGCGCTTCCCAACTGCCCTCCGCATGGGATGTGGCGTTAGCAAACGTAAGCCGTGTACAGAGTTACATCTCTATATAGGGTGGTCCATTGATCGTGACCGGGCCAAATATCTTACGAAATAAAAGTCAAACGAAAAAACTTCAAAGAACGAAACTTGTCTAGCTTGAAGCGGGAAACCAGATGGCGCTATGGTTGGCCCGCTAGATGGCGCTGCCATAGGTCAAACGGATATCAACTGCGTTTTTTTAAAATAGGAACCCCATTTTTATTACATATTCGTGTAGTACGTAAAGAAATATGAGTGTTTTAGTTGGACCACTTTTTTCGCTTTGTGATAGATGGCGCTGTAATAGTCACAAACATATGGCTCACAATTTTAGACGAACAGTTGGTAACAGGTAGGTTCAGGTAGTTTGAGGAAGGAGACCAGACAGCGAGGTCATCGGTCTCATCGGATTAGGGAAGGATGGGGAAGGAAGTCGGCCGTGGCCTTTCAAAGGAACCATCCCGGCATTTGCCTGGAGCGGTGTAGGGAAATCACGGAAAACCTAAATCAGGATGGCCGGAGGCGGAATTGAACCGTCGTCCTCCCGAATGCGAGTCCAGTGTCTAACCACTGCGCGACCTCGCTCGGTAACAGGTAGGTTTTTTAAATTTAATACAGAACGTAGGTACGTTTGAATTTTTATTTCGGTTGTTCCCATGTGATATATATACCTTTGCGAACTTATCATTTCTGAGAACGCATGCTGTTACAGCGTGATTACCTGTAAATATCACATTAATGGGGCGTGGGTGTATGTGTTTGTCCTTAGGATAATTTAGGTTAAGTAGTGTGTAAGCTTAGGGATTGATGACCTTAGCAGTTAAGTCCCATAATAATTCACACACATTTGAACATTTTTGAACCACATTAATGCAATAAATGCTCAAAATGATGTCCGTCTACCTCAATGCATTTGGCAATAGGAGTAACGACATTCCTCTCAACAGCGAGTAGTTCGCCTTCCGTAATGTTCGCACATGCATTGACAGTGCGCTGACTCATGTTGTCAGGCGTTGGCGGTGGATCACTATAGCAAATATCCTTCAACTTTCCCCACAGAAAGAAATCCGGGGACGTCAGATCCTGTGAACGTGCTATTCAATACCGCTTCAACCGCACGTGAGCTATGTGCCGGACATCCATCATGTTGGAAGTACATCGCCATTCTGTCATGCAGTGAATTATCTTGTAGTAACATCGGTAGAACATTACGTAGGAAATCAGCATACATTGCACCATTTAGATTGCCATAAATAAAACGGGGGTCAATTAACCTTCCTCTCATAATGCCGCACCATACATTAACCCGTCAAGGTCTCTGATGTTCCACTTGTCGCAGCCATCGTGGATTTTCCGTTACCCAATAGTGCATATCATGCCGGTTTACGTTACCGCTGTTAGTGAATGACGCTTCGTCGCTAAATGGAACCCGTGCAAAAAATCTGTCATCGTCCCGTAATTACTCTTGTGCCCAGTGGCAGAACTGTACACGACGTTCAAAGTCGTCGCCATGCAATTCCTGGTGCATTGAAATATGGTACGGGTGCAATCGATGTTGATGTAGCATTCTCAACACCGACGTTTTTCAGATTCCCGACTCTCGCGCAATTTGTCTGCTACTGATGTGCGGATTAGCCGCGACAGCAGCTAAAACACCTGCTTGGGCATCATCATTTGTTGCAGGTCGTGGCTGACGTTTCACATGTGGCTGAACACTTCCTGTTTCCTTAAATATCGTAACTATCCGCCGAACGGTCCGGACACTTGGATGATGTCGTCAGGGATACCGAGCAGCAAACACAGCACACGCCCGTTGGGCATTTTGATCACAATAGCCATACATCAACAAGACATCGACTTTTTCCGCAATTGGTAAACGGTCCATTTTAACAAGGGTAATGTATTACGAAGCAAATACCGTCCGCACTGGCGGGATGTTACGTGATACCACGTACTTATACGTTTGTGACTATTACAGCGCCATCTGTCACAAATCGAAAAAAGTGGTCCAACTCAAAAAATCATATTTCTTTACGTACTACACGAATATGTAATAAAAATTGGGGTTCCTATTTAAAAAATACGCAGTTGATATCCGTTTGACCAATGGCAGCGCCATCTAGCGGGCCAACCATAGACCCATCAGGTTTCCCCCTTCGAGTTAGAGGAGTTTCGTTCTTTGTAGTTTTTTCGTTTGATGCTTATTTCGTGAGATATTTGGCCCGGTCACTATCAGTGGACCACCCTGTGTAAAGAAGCAAACGTATAAACATCCTATTCACGAAACTACACTGGCGGAAAAAAGTCGCAATAGCAAAAAATAATTAATGTAGGGTAATAAAATTTTGGGAATACATTTTTCTAGGTAACAAAATGGTTTAAATGGCTCTGAGCACTATGGGACTTAACTTCTGAGGTCATCAGTCCCCTAGAACTTAGAACTACTTAAACCTAACTAACCTAAGGACATCACACACATCCATGCCCGAGGCAGGATTCGAACCTGCGACCGTAGCGGTCGCGTGGTTCCAAACTGAAGCGCCTGGAACCGCTCGGCCACACCGGCCGGCCGCTCTATGTAACATATTTAACAGATTAACATTACAAGATCACAGGTTAATGTAAGCGGCGAGATGAGCCATTGCAAATGTGGAATGCTGGTACTTTAATAACCGGTGTAAAGCTAGAGTGTTGAATGCAAGGGTGCAAACGTGAATTCATTGTGTTATACAAGTGCCGAATGTCAGTTTGTGGGTCAGGGTTCCATGTCTGTTGCACGTGGTCGAGAAATACAGCTGTTTGTGGATAACGCTGTAGTAGTCGTCCAATGATGTACAACGTGTGCTCAGTTGGAGACAGGTCTGGTGATCGAACAGACCAAGGCAACGTGCCGGCACTCTTTAGAGCATGTTGAGTTACAACAGCGGTAAGTGGGCCAGAATCATTCTGTTGGGGAAACACCCCCTTGAATGCTGTTCGTTAATGGCAGCACAACAGGTAGTATCAATAGACTGACGTACAAATTTGTGGTCAGGATGCGTGAGATTGCTGCTACGGTCGCAGGTTGGAATCCTGCCTCGGGCATGGATGTGTGTGATGTCCTTAGGTTAGTTAGATTTAAGTAGATCTATGTTCTATGGGACTGATGACCTGAGAAGTTAAGTCCCATAGTGCTTAGAGCCAGTTGAACCATTTGCGTGAGATTACCACGCGAGTTCTTCTGGTATCATACGAAATCGCACCTCAGACCACAAAGCCATGTGTTGTCACAGTGTGTCCAACACACAGATAGGTTGGTTGCAGGCCTTCAATTGACCTCCTTCTAACCAACACACGGCCGTCACTGGCACCGTGGCACAACCTGCTCTGACCAGGAAACGCAACAGATCTTCATCCTACACTCCAATGAGCTCTAGCTTGACGCCACTGAAGTCACAGTTGGCTTGGGGTCAGGGAAATGAACGCTACACGGTGTATAGCTAGGGTCTGTCCTGGAAATAACCGATTTGTAACAGTTCGTTGTGCCACGGTGGTGCTAACTGCTGCTCAGATGGCTGGTGCAGGTGCAGTATGATATGCCAGATCCGCAGGCAGAACGCCGAACACGATGATCCTCCGTCTCGGTAAACGCCACGTGGTAGTCCGAACCCAGTCTTCTTGCGACCGTACATTCTCGTGACCGCAGCTGCCAGCAGTCAACTACAGTGGTACGTTCCTGCCAAGTCTTACTGCAGTATCGCAGAAGGAACATCTAGATTCCCGTAGCCCTATAGCACGACCTCGTTCAAACTCAGTGAGGTGTTGATTATGGCGTCTTTGTAGCCTTACAGACATTTTTAACTAAAACGAACTCACCACGTCAAATCTCAAAGATAATCAACGAACACGACCATTACAGAGTGTATTTAAAGCAAACCTGATTTGTATTCTCATTCAGGCGCACCTAGCGCCACTATTATACGACTGGCGCGAAATGTGAATACAGATCATCTTTCAGATGTAGAAACAAGCCTACCAAATTTCATTTTCGGTTGCATAACTCCTTCTTGGTGATGCGATTTTTTTGCCATCAGCGTATATAAGAAAGTGTGAAGGCATTGCTAATTACGCATATAAATTTTTTTTTCGTGATTTTCTTTAGATTTCTATTCTTTTTCATTTGTTCATATGGGCATTTCTAATTGTGATTATGTAACATTCTATTGTGGTTTTTAAATGTAAAGATGTAATTGTGATTAACTCGTTTGCCAATGGATAAATATGTTTCTTGCTTTGAACCTGTGGTAAAATTCGTGAAGTTCTCTTTTGGAATATTGTTAATTGTGAAAAATACACTCAATAACATTTATAAAGATTTATGTAATTTACGATAACGTTATAACATCTATAGACAGGGGAGAGCGATAGTGATATCGATAGTCGAAAGGTTGTTTTGTTGTAGAGGGGATGGTGGATGGTGTGTTTGTGAAGCGCGCGCGAAAAAATAGTACTGTGTTTTATGAAAAGCATTCGTAATTGTATGGACAGTGATACCGAACTATCAGATTGTTAATTCTCTTTACCACTGCGGTATGTAATGCCATCGACAACGAACTTTAAGAGCAAATAAACCGGACTGTGAAAGTGCTGCTAACAATACTTTGTTGTCCAGAATGAGATTTTCACTCTGCAGCGGAGTGTGCGCTGATATGAAACTTCCTGGCAGATTAAAACTGTGTGCCCGACCGAGACTCGAACTCGGGACCTTTGCCTTTCGCGGGCAAGTGCTCTACCATCTGAGCTACCGAAACACGACTCAGGCCGGGTCCTCACAGCTTTACTTCTGCCAGTATCTCGTCTCCTACCTTCCAAACTTTACAGAAGCTCTCGGTCGGGCACACAGTTTTAATCTGCCAGGAAGTTTCATATCAGCGCTCACTCCGCTGCAGAGTGAAAATCTCATTCTGGAAACATCCCCCAGGCTGTGGCTAAGCCATGTCTCCGCAATATCCTTTCTTTCACGAGTGCTAGTTCTGCAAGGTTCGCAGGAGAGCTTCTGTAAAGTTTGGAAGGTAGGAGACGAGATACTGGCAGAAGTAAAGCTGTGAGGACCGGGCCCACGTCGTGCGTCGGTAGCTCAGATGGTGGAGCACTTGCCCGCGTAAGGCAAAGGTCCCGTGTTCGAGTCTCGGTCGGGCACACAATTTTAATCTGCCAGGAAGTTTCAATACTTTGTTGTGGCCGACACGAGCAGTGCTTTTATGCGAATGAATTTTGCTGGTATTGGTTTTGGGTGGTGGAACTGTTGTATACCACATTCTATCTAGCCGTGAAAGTGAAGACTTTAATTAACTGTGCAATATAAATGACTTTCAGTGACGTTGTCGAAGTTTGAAATGCGAGAACAGAATGGACATTGTTTACGGTGTGCTTCACACACAAGAGCAATTCCATGAATTGTGTTTTTGTGGCTAAGACTATATGAATGTGACGAACTGTGTAATTATGGACGATAGCGTCACGGACAGTGCATAAAGTGTAAAAACGAGCGATGTCTACGTAATGTACTTTGAAAGAGAGGACATGTCAACAACGGTCGTATACTGGCGTCTTGTGGTCTGTTAATCACCACGGGGTTAAAGATACAGCTGTGCCGCAACTTTATTTGCGTTTCGCCGGAGAAGATTAACCAGCGGAACTGTCTGTATCCTACTCTCATCTCTGCAACCCACCGACATCGTGCTGCCCAATGCAACGCTTCGTATGCAACAAAAAGCTAAGAGATTTCGCGGAACGCTATCCCCTGTCCTAGAAACTTTCTTTCTCTATTAAAAGTATAAGAATTACACACTCTATTCAAATAAATTCTTTGTTTAGTTTATGTTTGCTTTCTGCTAACGAAAATAAAATTACAATCAGTGAATTAAATGTTCTTTCTCTCATTAGAACTAATTCTCCTTGCATGTCAAAATTATTGTAGTTACTTTATGTAGTTTTTTGTTATGAGACTAGATATAAGACAGTGACTAATAACAGTATTTTGTCGCGAAATATGGCTTCGCGCGAAAATTACGGCGACCGCCATAGTTGCTTGCGTTCTGCCCAATAACGTAAAAGCTGCTATTCCCGTATTGGTGCATTTTCTGACGTGAGAGTGAATTATAAATGTCAGCTGTCAAATCACGTAGGGACTGTTTACCTAGTAATAAAAGTTTTTGATATTGTATTGCTACGAGTCGTAGTAATAAGAGACACCGGTTATACTCAAAAGTGGGTAGATGTATGGTGAACCCTCCCCCCCCCCCCCCTCCCAGTGTTCATGCAATTATCAATTAACAGTATTGTGTGTGATTCACGAAATTTTGTTTTGTCACTTTTTCTAATTCCTTTCAGATATTGTCTTAGATGTCTTTGAAGTTTCAGAGAATACAGGGTGTTACAAAAAGGTACGGCCAAACTTTCAGGAAACATTCCTCACACACAAAGAAAGAAAATATGTTATGTAGACATGTGTCCGGAAACGCTTACTTTCCATGTTAGAGCTCATTTTATTACTTCACTTCAAATCACATTAATCATGGAATGGAAACAAACAGCAACAGAACGTACCAGCGTGACTTCAAACACTTTGTTACAGGAAATGTTCAAAATGTCCTCCGTTAGCGAGGATACATGCATCCACCCTCCGTTGCATGGAATCCCTGATGCGCTGATGCAGCCCTGGAGAATGGA
Organism: Schistocerca piceifrons; assembly: GCF_021461385.2. Lineage (NCBI taxonomy): Eukaryota > Metazoa > Arthropoda > Insecta > Orthoptera > Acrididae > Schistocerca > Schistocerca piceifrons. Next base: position 80,239,577 of record NC_060145.1, on the reverse strand, counting down.
GTATTGTATCACAGCCGTCCACAATACGAGCACGAAGAATCTCTACATTTGGTACCGGGGTTGCGTAGACAAGAGCTTTCAAATGCCCCCATAAATGAAAGTCAAGAGGGCTGAGGTCAGCAGAGCGTGGAGGCCATGGAATTGGTCCGCCTCTACCAATCCATCGGTCACCGAATCTGTTGTTGAGAAGCGTCCGAACACTTCGACTGAAATGTGCAGGAGCTCCATCGTGCATGAACCACATGTTGTGTCGTACTTGTAAAGGCACATGTTCTAGCAGCACAGGTAGAGTATCCCGTATGAAATCATGATAACGTGCTCCATTGCGCGTAGGTGGAAGAACATGGGGCCCAATCAAGACATCACCAACAATGCCTGCCCAAACGTTCACAGAAAATCTGTGTTGATGACGTGATTGCACAGTTGCATGCGGATTTTCGTCAGCCCACACATGTTGATTGTGAAAATTTACAATTTGATCACGTTGGAATGAAGCCTCATCCGTAAAGAGAACATATGCACTGAAATGAGGATTGACACATTGTTGGATGAACCATTCGCAGAAGTGTACCTGTGGTGGCCAATCAGCTGCTGATAGTGCCTGCACACGCTGTACATGGTACGGAAACAACTGGTTCTCCCGTAGCACTCTCTATACAGTGACGTGGTCAACGTTACCTTGTACGGCAGAAACTTCTCTGACGCTGACATTAGGGTTATCGTCAACTGCAGGAAGAAGTGCCTCGTCCATTGCAGGTGTCCTTGTCGTTCTAGGTCTTCCTCAGTCGCGAGTCATAGGCTGGAATGTTCCGTGCTCCATAAGACGCCGATCAATTGCTTCGAACGTCTTCCTTTCGGGATACCTTCGTTCTGGAAATCTGTCTCGATACAAACGTACCGCGCCACGGCTATTGCCACGTGCTAATCCATACATCAAATGGGCATCTGCCAACTCCGCATTTGTAAACATTGCACTGACTGCAAAACCACGTTCGTGATGAACACTAACCTGTTGATGCTACGTACTGATGTGCTTGATGCTAGTACTGTAGAGAAATGAGTCGCATGTCAACACAAGCACCGAAGTCAACATTACCTTCCTTCAATTGGGCCAACTGGCGGTGAATCGAGGAAGTACAGTACATACTGACGAAACTAAAATGAGCTCAAACATGGGAATTAAGCGTTTCCGGACACATGTCCACATAACATCTTTTCTTTATTTGTGTGTGAGGAATGTTTCCTGAAAGTTTGGCCGTACCTTTTGTAACACCCTGTATATACACCATTTTGTCGGTTCAGGTTCATTTCAGAACAGTTTCTCGTGAATATTAGAGTTTTCAGTTCATAAACAAAGTGGGATCGTGACCAATCGAGAAGTATAACAAAGAGTGTGGTTTCCCAACTAGAATTTTGGATGACTTCACAGTTCAGATTTTGATAATTATTTTCCTGTGGGTTGAGGTCATCACAAAAGTCATGTACTCACATTTATTTCACAACTTAGTTGAAGCGATAATCAGTAGACCACCCCGAAATCTCTGCACATTTGTAATAAAAATGTTCAACCATCAATAGGTCGGTAGTCATGTTAAAATACGACAGAATGCAGGGAACATCATTCCGATAGAGGAAACTAGAGTAAGGATAAAACGATAAACTACATAGATGGCTGTAAAAGTGTGAAACAAATGATACGTGTAGGTGACGAAAATTTACTTCAACCTGGTAAGGTAAAATAGATCTCTCAGACCAGAATTTACCTACCTGTACAAGGGTGTATCAGTAATAAACTGGGTTAGAGACATCAGAACTGTGTGCACTGCCTGAAATTTATTTTCCTTTTCAGCCTACTTTTATTGCAAACTTAAACACTTATAACATCGCTCGACAAAGCGTTAAAATCTGCAGCATAGGATTCTTGTGGCAGCGTTCGCGTCTAACGAGTTTATTTGATTCTTTAAACCGCTGCAACCCACAAGACCGACATGTGCTGGGGGTAGCGAAATACCCCTAGACGGGAAGACAATGTGCCATCACTGGGTAGCCAGGACGGAAAAGACGGTCCTTGTTTGTAAGTTTGTTTCGTCCTTTGCTGAATTCCTGTATCTAGTTCAACAAAAAATTCAATGAAATACAGTTATACTGGACGAATTTCGCAACTGACGTGCTCTGCAGACAGTTCCTCAGCTCACAAAAATCGCGTTGTTCTAGTCGGGCACACGCTCATAAGACACCTGCCATCTTGGTCTGACTGCAGAGCTCTAACCATTGACCGCGAAATACTTTGTATCGGCTGCCTTCCACGCAACGTGTGCTGCCACCTTCTAGAAATTTAAAACGACATCCGTGTTCTGGCGTTCGCGATTTATTTATTGACTCACCCTCGTACGATAGGTAACGAAGATCAAGTCTAGATAAAATACTGAATACAAAATCATTGAGTTGAAAGACGGACTGCTGAAAGGGAAAATAATATATATATATATATATATATATATATATATATATATATATATATATATATGTGTGTGTGTGTGTGTGTGTGTGTGTGTGTGTGTGCTAAGGTGTAACATCGTTGTGACGGCATGTAGCATTCACCAAGACTGCAACTGAGCTGAAACGGGGACGGAGCTGACAAGAAAAACGGGTGGATGCTCGTAAGAACACATGCAAAGAGAGGCGACATAGGAACAGAATCATAAAATGCGACAGATCGAATTGTGTATCAGCTTTACAAGTAATTTTACATTCAAAGATAGAAGAATCTAAGTTTTTCTTACGGGCCCCCGCTTCAATTAACTTCAGTTCTAGTACTGAAAGTAATAGCGTGCCTCAAGTTTCAGCTCGATGTTACGCCTTTGGCATGTTTGCGTAATATCTTGAATTTTCCCTTTCTCGCGACTTTCTTCTACCTAGACGTTCGTCTACTTTGCAAGTAACATTTTGTCTAGAGTTGTTCTTGGTTACCTATCGTTCAATTAGGCAGACTGTGGTTTTGGAGATCCTTTTTACCTTTCCAGGTTAACGTAGATTTTCCTGTCCTACACGTATCATTTGTTTTATACTTTTGCAACCATCTAGCTTATCGCTTTATCCTTATTCTAAGTTTCCTTTATCGGAATGATGTTCCCTGCATTCTGTCGTATTTTAACTTGGCCACCGACCTCTTGATGATTGAACATTTTTATTACAACTCAACACAGAATACTTTTTGTCGCTTCAACTAAGTTACGAAGTAAATGTGAGCATACGATTTTCCAACATAGTTTCGTGTACAGTTCAACTAACCGAAACAAGACTTGTATACTTTTTGCTCTTGTTTCTATACAGATGTACCCTGGAGATGTGGCTCTAAAGCCATGAAACTAGTTGGTTATTAAATAAATTTTTATCATATAACCGAAGCGATCTGTTTCTTCATAAAACAATTCTACTGCTGTGGATACCCTCCATACAAAATTTTATGAACCATTTAACCAATTACAAAACACTGTTTATTCATTTTCAACAATGGTGTGAGATACGGAAATTATGTTTTTAAACAACGACATTTATATTCCAACTTGTGTAAGGATGACATGAACAGACACTGTTAATAAAGTTGTTATTTATTAGTAGAGATGTGCTACAACGCAGTTAAATATTTTCTGTCTCACCTTTTTCTTTTTTTAAGAAGAAGGGAACGACTGAAGTGTTTATTTAAAGCAGTATAGAAAGACAGAAGATTTGGTAAGAAAACTGATCTGTCAGATGACAATGTCTTTGCTTTAGGAAAGGTAAAGGCACGTGAGAGGTTTTCAACGTTTCGCTTAGTGGTGGAAAGAAGACTTAATAAAAATAAAGACATGTGCACAGAATTTGTCGACTCAGAAAAAGTGTTTGACAATGTAAGATGGTACAAGTTGTTCGAAATTCTCAGGGTAACAGATGTAGACAAATGGAAAAACGCATAAAATCCAATATGTACACGAACCAAGAGCAAACAACAAGAAAAGTGCTCGGATGAAGGGTCTAAAACAAGGATGTAGTCTTTCGATCCTACTGTTCAATATATACATCGAAGAAGCAACGACGGAAATAAAAGAAAGTCGGGGTGAAAGGATATCAATGATAAGAATCGCTGATGGCATTGCTATCCTCAGTGAAAGCGAAGAAGTATTATTATAGGACATGTTGAAGAGAAAGTCCAATGACTACAGAAAATGGATTTGAGGATAAACCGAAGAAAGATGAAAGTAATGAAGAACATCAATTACAATTTAATTTAGGGATTTTTCTACCATTCTTGTAACGCTCTCAATGTAACTTTACTGCAATTGATAAGTGCATTGCTGTCTGTATTTTACCTGATTACCGTATGACCACTTCTCCGTTTATATGAGATGTCATTTCTTGAATCAGAGTTATTCAACATATTTCCAGAACGAAATGTCCACTCTGCAGCGGACTGAGCGCTGATATGAAACTTTCTGGCAGATTAAAACTGTGTGCTGGATCGAGACTCGAACTCGGGACATTTGCCTCTCAGGGGCAAGTGTCGTATCGACTGAGCTACCCAAGCACGTCTTACGACCCTTCATTACATCTTTGCTTCCACAAGTACCTCGACGTCTGCGTTCCGAACTTCACAGAAGCTCTCCCGCGACACTTGCAAGACAAACACTCCTAGAAGAAAGGAGACGAGGCAGTGACAGAAGTAAGATTGTGAGGACGGGTCGTGAGTCGTGGTTGGGCACTTCAGTTGGTAGGTGGCACATAGTGTTCATCTTCTAGGAAGTTTCAGTATTTAGCATAATTCTGTGTCATCTACATCAGTTACAGACGTTAGAATAGAACCGTTGTTATTAAACTATTCATTTAAGAGTTATGCATGTGTTTCTGTGTATTTTATTAATTCGCAATTCTAGTCAACTGTAGGCTCACAGGTACAGGCTATTGTTTGCAGCGAGTAAGCTGCGTGGCATAAAAGTAGACGTGCGCGGCTCGACAATATGACTACATCGAGTTATTCTTTTAGACAGCGCCGTGCACAGCCCAAGTACCTGAATTGCGAGTAAACACAGGTAAAGACGCAACTGGTTTGGTCTTACGTGATGCTGTTTAGAAGAGCAGTTACACTTGCTGTAACCATTAGGTACCGTATCAATTATCTCTGACAGTTCCTAAGTAATAGAACCCAGTGTGTTGTCCTCGACTGCAAGAGTTCATCAGACACAAGGGTGTCGTCAGCAGTGCCCCAGGGAAGTGTGACAGGGCCAATATTATTTTCTATAGACATGAATGATCTGGCGGACATGGTGGGCAGCAATCTACCATTGTTTACTGATGATGGTTTGATGTACTCGGAAGATGTCGAAGTTCAGTGAGGAGCCGAAGTGACTTAGGCAAAATTTCTGGTTGTTGTAATGAGTGGTAGCTAGCTCTAAATGCAGAAAAATGTAAGTTGACGCTGATGCGTAGGAAAAACGAATCTGTAATGTTGATGTATAACTGGCAGAGTCCTGCTTGACACAGCCACTTCGTTTAAATATCTGAACGTAACGTTGCCAAGCGATGTGAAATGGAACGAGCATGCGAGGATTGTGGCAGGGAAAGGAAATAGTCAACTTCGGTTTATTGGGAGAGTTTTGGCAAAGTGTGATTCCTCTGTAAAGGAGACCGTATATGCATCTACATCTACATCTACATACATACTCCGCAATCCACCATACTGTGCGTGGCGGAGGGTACCTCGTACCACAACTAGCATCTTCTCCCCCTGTTCCACTCCCAAACAGAACGAGGGAAAAATGACTGCCTATATGCCTCTGTACGAGCCCTAATCTCTCTTATATTATCTTTGTGGTCTCTCAGCGAAATGTAAGTTGGCGGCAGTAAAATTGTACTGCAGTCAGCCTCAGATGCTGGTTCTCTAAATTTCTCAGTAGCGATTCACGAAAAGAACGCTTCCTTTCCTCTACAGACTCCCACCCGAGTTCCTGAAGCATTTCTGTAGCACTCGCGTGATGATCAAACCTACCAGTAACAAATCTAGCAGCCCGCCTCTGAATTGCTTCTATGTCCTCCCTCAATCCAACCTGATAGGGATCTCAAACGCTCGAGCAGTATTCAAGAATAGTTCGTATTAATTTTTTATAAGCGGTCTCCTTTACAGATGAACCACATCTTCCCAAAATTCTACCAATGAACCGAAGACGACTATCCGCCTTCCCCACAACTGCCATTACATGCTTGTCCCACTTCATATCACTCTGCAAATATTTAATCGACGTGACTGTGTCAAGCGCTACACTACTAATTGAGTATTCGAACATTACAGGATTCTTTTTCCTATTCATCTGCATTAAATTACATTTATCTATATTTAGAGTTAGCTGCCATTCTTTACACCAATCACAAAACCTGTCCAAGTCATATTGTAACCTCCTACAGTCACTCAACGACGACACCTTCCCGTACACCACAGCATCATCAGCAAACAGCCGCACATTGCTATCCACCCTATCCAAAAGATCATTCATGTAGATAGAAAACAAAAGTGGACCTACCACACTTTCCTGGGGCACTCCAGATGATACCCTCACCTCCGATGAACACTCACCATCGAAGACCACCCTATCCAAAAGATCATTCATGTAGATAGAAAACAAAAGTGGACCTACCACACTTCCCTGGGGCACTCCAGATGATACCCTCACCTCCGATGAACACTCACCATCGAAGACAACGTACTGGGTTCTATTACTTAAGAAGTCTTCGAGCCACTCACATACGTGGGAACCAATCCCATATGCTCGTACCTTAGTTAGGAGTCTGCAGTGGGGCACCGAGTCAAACGCTTTCCTGGAAGTCAAGGAATATGGCATCCGTCTGATACCCTTCATCCATGGTTCGCAAGATATAATGTGAAAAAAGGGCGAGTTGCGTTTCGCAGGAGCGATGCTTTCTAAAGCCGTGCTGATGCATGGACAGTAACTTCCCTGTCTCAAGGAAATTGATTATATTCGTACTGAGAATATGTTCGGGAATCCTGCAACAAACCGATGTTAAGGATATTGGTCTGTAATTTTGAGGATCCGTCCTTCTACCCTTCTTATACACAGGCGTTACCTGCGCTTTTGCCGGCCGCGGTGGTCTAGCGGTTCTAGGCGCGCAGTCCGGAACCGCGCGACTGCTACGGTCGCAGGTTCGAATCCTGCTTCGGGCATGGATGTGTGTGATGTCCTTAGGTTAGTTAGGTTTAAGTAGTTCTAAGTTCTAGGGGACTGATGACCACAGATGTTAAGTCCCATAGTGCTCAGAGCCATTTGAACCTGCGCTTTTTTCCAGTCGCTCGACACTTTACGTTGGGCAAGAGATTCGCGATAAATGCAAGCTAAGTAAGGAGCCAATGCACTAGAGTAATATCTGTAAAACCGAATTGGAATCCCATCATGACCTGGTGATTTATTTATTTTCAACCCATTCAGCTTCTTCACAACCCCAGGGATGTCTATCACTATGTCCTCCATACGGGAATCTGTACGAGACTCAAACTGAGGTATCTTCAATTTTTTGGTCCTGTCCTCCTCAGTTGCGCTTAATACTACGGTATGTTGATGATTTTCACTTATGGACCGTCTGACAGCAACTGAATAAAACACAATTTTAAATTTAGCATTTGAGAAATCTTTCCCGCAGGAGGATCGTACAAACATACCTCAGTTTGACTACGGTATGTTGATGATTTTCACTTATGGACCGTCTGACAGCAACTGAATAAAACACAATTGTGTTTTATTCAGTTGCTGTCAGACGGTCCATAAGTGAAAATCATCAACATACCGTAGTCAAACTGAGGTATGTTTGTACGATCCTCCTGCGGGAAAGATTTCTCAAATGCTAAATTTAAAATTTGAGCTTTCGTTTTGCTGTCTTCCGTTGTCAGACCAGACTGATCAGTGAGTGACTGGATGGAAGCCTTCGACCCGCTTACCGATTTTAAGTAAGACGGTGGTAGTGGTTGAATGCTTCGCGCATCGCTCTTTTCACAGCAGCACGAATCTACTAACTTTTGCCTGTCCTCATTCTCCAGATCTTTCCTGTACCGCGAGTGCAACTGCCTTTGCTTCCTGAGCATTCTCCGAATTGCGCTGTTAAACCACGGTGGGTCTTTTCCGTCCGTAACCCACTTTTTCGGCACATACTTGTCCAATGCGTGATTTACAATGTGTTTAAAATTTGCCCATAATTCTTCTACGTCCATCGTACCGGAAGAAAATGAAGTCGATTCATTTACTAAGTGGGATGCTAACAACTGCTTATCTGCTCTTTCTAGTAAGAATACTCTCCTAGCCTTCTTGACCGACTTTTTAACTTTCGTAACCATAGTCATAATGACAACATCATGATCACTAATCCCTGTCTCAACACTGACACCGTCGATGAGGACCAGCCGGGTTGGCCGAGCGGTTCTAGGGGCTACAGTCTGGAACCGCGCGTCCGCAACGGTCGCAGGTTCGAATCCTGCCTCGGGCATGGATGTGTGTGATGTCCTTAGGTTAGTTAGGTTTAAGCAGTTCTAAGTTCTAGGAGACTGATGACCTCAGACGTTAAGTTCCATAGTGGTCAGAGCCATTTGAACCGTCGATGAGGTCTGGTCTGTTCGTGGCTACCAGATCAAAATTTTTCCATTATGCGTTGGCTGTCGATTTAGCTGCTCAAGACAGTTTTCGGATAATGTGTTAAAAAGTAATTCACACGACGGCTTGTCTGTACCACCTGTAATGAATCCATAGACATCCCAGTCTATACTAGGTAGGTTGAAGTCGCCTCCGACTAATATAGCATGGTCCGGGTACTTCTGAGATACAGAATGTATACTCCCTTTGAATGATTCTAGAACTGTCACGGTGGAACCTGGTGGCCGGTAATAACACCCAACAATTAACTTTATTTCCCCTAGCCATGTTAAACGTGTCCAGATAACTTCACAATCACACCCTACTTCGACCTCAGTAGACACAATATTTTTGTGAACTGCAATGAAGACACCACCTCCTACGGTGTCTAATCTGTCTTTCCGATACACGTTCCAACCCTCACTAAATATTTCAGAACTTCCTATCTCAGAGTTCAGGCAGGTCTCAGTCCCGAGAATAATTTGCGCGCCACACGCTTCCTGGAGGGCAGTAAATTCAGAAACTTTGTTCCGAACACTCTGAAAATTTACTGTTAATATCTTGGTAGCTGAAGTGTCTTTACATTGAGCGCATCCTGATTTCCCTGCCTGCACGTCGACTGGTGAGTGTTCATCAGGACACCTCGCACTACTGCTAGCCTAAAAAACCGGCATGTCCACTCTACAAGTACTCTGCTACCCGAGTAGCCGCTTCCTTTGTGTAGTGCATCCCTGATCTATCTAGGGGCGTCCTACAATTCCCCACCCAATAGCGCAAGTCTAGAAATCTGCACCCAAGACCGTCACAGAGTCGACGAAGCCTCTGGTTGAGACCCCCAACGCGGCTCCAAACCAAAGGACCCCGATCCACTCTGGGAACGATGCTGCAAATAGAGAGTTCTGCTTGCACCCCGCGTGCGAGGCCAGCGGTCTTCACCAAATCCGCCAGCCGCCTGTACGAACTGAGGATCGCCTCAGAACCCAAGCGACAGGCATCACTGGTGCCGGCGTGAGCAACTATTGCAGACGACTGAACCCCGTACGCTCGACAGCCGCAGCCAAGGCCGCCTCCACATCTTGGATGAGGCCCCTGGCAGACAAACGAGTGCACGTTGGATTTCTTTCCAGCCCTGTACGCTATTTCCCTAAGGGGCTCCATCACCCGCCTAACGTTGGAGCTCCCAATAACCAGCAAGCCTTTGCCCCCGTGTGCCTGCTCGGACCCTGCTGAAGGAGCGGCCACCTGTCCACTGACAGGATGAACGGGCGAGGCCAGCCGGCCAGCCTCCACATTGGCCCTCCGCCTCGAGCGACGCGAACGCGCTGCAGTCCGCCACTCACCCTGAGGTGAGGGCGACCCCAACGCGCCTGGTACACTAGAAGGTGCCTCGGCGGCTGAGTCAGCGGACGCAGCAAGCGACACCTGGGGTGTCTCAAGCGACGCGCCAGACCCTCTGCCGTCGCTGCACCTCGAGGCAGCAGCCTGAAGGCGGCTGACCGTAGCCAACAGCACGCTCAGCTGCTCGCGAACCGTGGCCAGTTCCTCCTGCGCACGCACACAGCACGCACACACCCTATCCATCCTACTGCTAATATCTAACGACTCCGCGAATTTATACTCTATACAGGGTGTTACAAAAAGGTACGGCGAAACTTTCAGGAAACATTCCTCACACACAAATAAAGAAAAGATCTTATGTGGACATGTGTCCGGAAACGCTTAATTTCCATGTTAGAGCTCATTTTAGTTTCGTCAGTATGTACTGTACTTCCTCGATTCACCGCCAGTTGGCCCAGTTGAAGGAAGGTAATGTTGTCGTCACGTCATCCACAAGGATTTTCTGTGAACGTTTGGGCAGGCATTGTTGGTGATATCTTGATTGGGCCCCATGTTCTTCCACCTACGCTCAATGGAGCACGTTATCATGATTTCATACGGGATACTCTACCTGTGCTGCTAGAACATGTGCCTTTACAAGTACGACAAAACATGTGGTTCATGCACGATGGAGCTCCTGCACATTTCAGTCGAAGTGTCCGTACGCTTCTCAACAACAGATTCGGTGACCGATGGATTGGTAGAGGCGGACCAATTCCATGGCCTCCACGCTCTCCTGACCTCAACCCTCTTGACTTTCATTTATGGGGGCATTTGTAAGCTCTTGTCTACGCAACCCCTGTACCAAATGTAGAGACTCTTCGTGCTCGTATTGTGGACGGCTGTGATACAATACGCCATTCTCCAGGGCTGCATCAGCGCATCAGGGATTCCATGCGAGGGAGGGTGGATGCATGTATCCTCGCTAACGGAAGACATTTTGAACATTTCCTATAACAAAAGTGTTTAAAGTCACGCTGGTACGTTCTGTTGCTGTGTGTTTCCATTCCATGATTAATGTGATTTGAAGAGAAGTAATAAAATGAGCTCTAACATGAAAAGTAAGCGTTTCCGGACACATGTCCACATAACATATTTTCTTTCTTTGTGTGTGAGGAATGTTTCCTGAAAGTCTGGCCGTACCTTTTTGTAACACCCTGTATATAGGACACTAGTGCGACCTATTCGTGAGTACTGTTCGAGTGATTGGGATCCCTACCAGATCGAATTAAAGGAAGACATTGAAACAATTCAGAGGCCGGCTGCTAGATTTGTTACCGGTAGGTTTGAACAACATGCAAGTGGTATGGAGATGCTTCAGAAACTCAAATGGGAATCGCTAGAGGGAAGGCGACGTTCTTTTTGAGCAACATTATTGAGAAAATTTAGAAAACCGGCATTTAAACCTGACTGCAGAATGATTCTACTGCCGCTGACATACGTTTCGAGTAAGGACCGCGAAGATAAGATATGAAAAATTAGGGCTAATACGGAGACATACAGGCAGTCGTTTTTCCCTCGCTCCATTTGCGAGTGGAGCAGCAAAGAAAATGACTAGTAGTGATGCAGGGTCCCTCCACCTCGCGCCTCACGGTGGCTTGCGTAGTATATTTATAGATGTAGTTATAGAAGCACAACATGGCTTCAGAAAGGTGAGCTTCATCAAGAGTGCAGGGGCGAACTTCATAACACTCGTCACTGCGGCGCTGGTTCATCAAAGGAAAGTATCTAGTGTTTACTTAGACTTTTCAAAAGCTTTAGATTGTTTCTGCCGTAAAATTGTTCTAGAAAAAGACTGTTGTGGCACAAGAGGACAGGCAGTGGACATTACAAAAATCTTTGTTAAAAGCAGAAATAAGACGGAAATCCGGAAATACAGAAAAAAATGTCTAATGTGAAAAGTATGGAGTAGCTAAGGGTTCTTTACTAGGATCACAGCTCTTTATATTATACATAAATGATACTCTCACTGCAGTAAATGGAAAATTGTTTACGTATGTCGATGATACAACTTTACTAGTATGTAGTCACTCAATGAAGGATTTGTAAAAGAAAGGCGATGAGAACATGTAAACGGCAGAATGGTATTTTAGGGAAAATATTTTATTGATCAAGAGGTAGAAAACAATGCGTACAAAATTTAAAACAAACAGAACTAACAACTCTGAGGACTTTATTCTGATCATTGGTGATACAGACGTAGAAGAAGTGGACTGTAATAGATTTATGGGAACAGAAGTGGATAAATTTCTGACATGGGAAAAACTCATTGATAAGATCTGTTAAAAATAAGTACAAATATATTTTAACATAAAAATGTGCTATATCTGAACACAGAAAACTTGCTAAAAATGTAGCACGGGTTTACCTTGCCACACATATTACACTTTATACCAACATCAGGAGCAGCACATATACACACTCGGAGAATTTTAAAACTTCAAATGAAAACCATAAGATATATATCAGAACTAATAGCAAATATTAATTGCACCAATTTTGTACGTACTTGTCACAATACTTTATTTAATGGTAAATTTTACAAGATATCTAAATAGAGATTTTTATGAACACATCACAATAACTAGAGAAAATAACCATATCTGCAGCAAAAGAGTGAAAATAGGGATCCTACAACTGCAGGAAGCTTATAGCATACTATTAGCATGCAGAGCACAAAGAAACTGAGCACCTCAAAAAAAAAAAAAAAAAAAAAAAAGTAAGGGACATTTCATCTCTGAAAGTTGATATAAGGTGAAGCAGTACTTGCAGGCAGATCTATAGGGTAAATTTAAAAAAAAAGTTGCAAATGGCGTAAAACACCTCCTCTTTCATGTGGAAACAAATCGACTGAAAGAAGGCAAAGGAAAAAGAAAGTATAGTGCAGAAACTATAGAGGAGAGCGTGTAAATTTAGTGTATTTGGTACAAATACGATTTCAATGACTTTCACTATGTACAAATGTAAAAATATATTTGCAGTATGGCGTAAAGTAAATGAGCTAAAAAAATAGTTATCAGTTTGTATAAACGTATTTTACTATTTTCAGCGTTATTGCTAAAACACTGGTGACTTTCCTTCGATATCGAAGAAAAGTCGACTGTGTAAATTGATACAGGATACTAGCATATATTATCACAGTGTATTACTATAGATTATCTATTAGCGGTATTATATAGAAATTGTTATTATCTGTCAATGACAAATTTCTAAGAAGTTTGTTTATCCTACATACACTGACGGAAAAAAATATCCCAACACCAAGAAGGAGTTCTGCGAGATAAACGAAAGTTGGTTGGAGTGTTTCTATATATGAGAAGTGACATCTATTCAGATTTCGCGCCAGTCGCATAACAGAGATACAAATCAGGTTTGCTTTAAAAACAAGCTGTAACGGTCGTGAGGGTTAGTTGCATTTGTAAGTCATGAGTCGATGTTAGTCAACAATGCCTTTAAGACGCAATTAGTAACAGCTCACTGAGTTCGAACGAGGTCGTGTAATAGGGCTATCAGAAGCTGGATGTTGCTTCTGAGATATCGCAGTTGGCAGGAATGTAGCCATTGTACATGATTGTTGGCAGCAGTGGTCACGGGAAGATAAGGTCGTAGGAAGACAGGATTCCGGGCAGCCCCATGGCTCTACCGAGAGGGAAGACAATTGTGTATGGTTGTAACCCATTGTACTGCGTCTGCAGCAGCAATTCAAATAGCATTTGGCACCACGCTGACACAACGAACTGTCGTAACTCGGTTACTTCAAGGACAGATCCGAGCCAGACGCCATGTAGCGTGCATTTCACTGAGCGCATACCACCGCCATTTGCGACTTCAGTGGGGTCAAGCGTGAGCTCATTGGAGAGCAAAGTGGAGGTCTACTGTCTTTTCCGATTAAAGCCGGTTCTGCCTCGGACCCAGTGATGGCAGTGTGTTGGTTAGGAGGAGACTAGCTGAGGGCCTGTAACCAACCTGTCTGCATGCTAGACACACCGGACCTAAACCAAGAGTTATGGTCTGGGGTGCGATTTCGTATGACAGCAGGAGCACTTGTAACCCCTGACACAGCACTCGTTAAAGCATGTGCTATGGTAAGTGAGCGGGATTCACCTTATGAGAAAGGATTTTCGTATAGATATCGACCGCGTGTACCTGAATGGTGACAAATCAGACTTACATCCACTCTGTAATAACAATGATCCGTCAAGTATGTTCGAAATGCAATTACACGTCAGGATGGACCAAAAGCAACCCAGAAGATGCTATCAGTTTGATAATAATACGGTCGCCAGCCTAATTAGGCATTAACTGAGTTTCTTCCCTGTACAAGTTGGTATATATTCATGCAAAACAACAAGTTGTAACAATGCATAATATAGGTGAATTTTAGAACTAGAAAATCTATTGAACTGATAGTTTCACGTTCTGTACTGATATGGAAAACCATGAATACATAACACTACACTATAATGTATACTACAAAACTTTATACTGTCTATTAATCTGATTAAAATCGGGAATAGGTTACCCTAGAAATTGCACTTTCGTGCCACACACAAAATGTCAATTTTGATAAAGATAAAAACTGATAAATTTTGACTTTTATATTGACTTTAACTTTTGCTGGTCAAACCAATTTAGAACACTTCAGAATTCAGATGAATGTGGGGGGACACCGAAACTGTTATGATCGCTGTATTTAAAAAAATGATTACTGAATTTATTATGCGTTCAAGATTTCCAATATATAAGTTACTACTCTTTTCATCGTATTTACTGCTCATTTAAATGCCTTTAAATCTGTCTCGAAATAATAAACTTCATTACTATATCAATACTAAAGTTATCTTTCAACTTCGTTAGACCATCGTTATTCATTTCTTTAAACACCATTCTAATATAGCTAATTCTGCAAATAATTATTATTAACACTAATTTTAATTTTCATTTCGGGACACTCGGATTGCACAACGTTTAGAAAGGACCCTGTCTAGGTTAGTTGTGAGGATAATTAAATGATGGAAAAGTTCTGGTAAAATTTAGGTTATTATTGCACCAAACAAATACAGTTCACTCTCTGATCCACACGAATACAGTACTAAAAGTTTCAACCTGCTAGTATCGATGCGGCGGTTGGCAGGTGGCGAGATGGCGAGGCACAGAGCACACATACAACCACAGCTATGGCTCTTGATGTATCGGCACTTTAATTCTTCTTAGCGTCGCAATACTTTTCAATTTAGTGCCTATGGAATTTTGCCATGCCGTGTGGGCGTTGGAACAGCATACCCGTGGCTCAGTGAAGTTATGTCTTCCGGGAGAGCCTCCTCGCTCCAGAAGGTGTTGCTCAGACCAATGCCAAACTCCAACTACTATTGCTGAGCCCGTTGTGCCGTGCAGCGCCGGTGCGCATTTTCCCGCGCTCGCCTGCCATCCACCTTTTACGGCTCCCTGAAAGACCGGGTATTCACCCGATGTTTTGCATTCTACATATCCTAACACATTGCCTACGTATGGACCAGACGCACAGTTACAATTTTAAACATCTTACAACAGTCTCAACATTTGTTACATTTCAGCTCTATTACAATATTACTTGACATTTGACATAAACATTAATATTCACATTGAAACTTGTTTACAGTTTTCTTAACACAATGGCATGAAACAAAAAAAATTGAAATCAGAACATCAATTACACAAGTTTACCGAAAAATCAGATGGGAAGAATTACTTATATGTACAATAGTACAGCGTCGTTGTTGTTACACACTCTTGTGGTTCTCCCACGTACCGTGACTGACAATTTCTACGTCAGTCTGGTGATTTGAGCTGTTGTGCTACATTCATGAACAGCCAATGTGACGAACATGGGTTGCGGGGATTTACAAGCTTGCTTACACTGTCTTCCTCCCGCCCCGCCATCACAAACCCAAAACATTGTCTAGCCTACGATGCATGGTTGCAGTCTACGGTGCCAGTGAATCGAATTGAAAGTAATTTGTGTTGTCGGTAAAAACATTTTTGTTAGTAGGTAGTTTCGTAATGGAAAAAAATAACAGGTATTCGTGTGATGCGGGCTAGAAAGTGGAAGGAACGGTATGTGTAGAAGAACATGTTTAAACAGAGCAGCTGAGCGGCATTTAGGCCCTCCACCAACAGAAAAAAACCTTTCGCGATTGGCTGGTAGCAAAGGCGAAGTGGGAAGATATGAGGAAGAGTAGATGTGCGAATAGAGGACTGAATGCAAAATGGCATGTGAACCAAAAGCAAAACATTTCTGAAAATGCCACAAGAGTATGAAGAGAAAATATTATCTTTCCATCGCTTTATTATTCAACATCGAAAGGAAACCAGTGTGGAGCAAAGGCAAATAGCTAATGTGGACAAAATTCCTCATACATTTCATGTGCCGTGTAACGGAACTGTTGCCGTGAACGGTGCTATAATTGTAACTATGAAAATAAGTGGACATGAAGAAAATGCACTACACTGTCATCACTTAACATTTCCGGGCTAAGATGCCGTGGTCCGTACATAAGACTCTCCCCTGACGTTTCGCCTTCGACTGCGGAACGCATCCTCCGAGAACAATCGGCGAACGGCAACGAGAGCATTTTTTTTAAATAAGAGGTGGAGCCCCTCCACGCCCACACCGGCATGATGGCCAACACAAAAGGTCTACTGCCATCTCTGCATAAGGGTTAGTATTCACTAAAGTGAGGTGACGCAGGATGTGGGTACTGCGATGTTTGCGTACGTCTGGTTAGGATTAACCGTTAATACGCGCTCATCTGGAGATAGATTGGTCGAAATCTGACGAAGGGTAGCGGTTTGAAGGGCAGAGGAAAAAAAGTGCCAAGGCAAGAGCCAAGGGAAAAAAAACCTGTGCGAAAGTTAGGTCGGGTGGTAAGAGCAGTAGCGGTTATCTTGCTGCCTGCGATAGGTTGTGCAAGGATAGGCTTTGTTAGTAGTGGGTATCATGCATGTCGATACCTTCACGTTGTGCGTTTGTGCTGCTCGGCGGCTGGCGCTGGGTGCTGGTACAGAGTCCTCGTTCAGCGTCAGCAACCTGCAACAGTTAGGTTTGTTATCGATCTTGTGTCCGATAGGTCATATACCGGCGGCACAGTGTGAGGGAATGTTGGCGGATTGTTTGTGCGTCTGTGGGCGAGCTCGTCGGTGTCCCTGCTGTGGCTTGTTGGTCGGCTCTAATAGCAACTGGTAGTTGCCAGTCAGTGTTGCTGATATGCAGGGGCTTGCCGACGTTTGTCGCTGTTTGCTTATGTTAGTTTACCACAGGTGGCTATGCCCTAGCTAGCAGTGTCTTTGGCCGCTTGTGCTTCCACCTGTGGTTGTGATAGGCAACGAGAGCACTAGAGAGCGCCGTATATATAGGCCACCCGGAGGGCGCTGCTGTCAATCACGTGACGTCGGCTGTTTCACGGAGGAGATCATGAAATAAAGTTTAGTGAGACGACCGTCATAGCAAAGACGTCGCATTAGTATGCGCGAATGTACAGAGAGGAATAATTATAATAGAAAAGATGAAGGCATTAAGCTGGATAAGACATGGATGTCATTATTGCAGCAACAGCGAGACAATCGGTTAGTTTCAATTGAGAAAGTTGGCAATATCAAAGATCATAGCACAGCCGACGCCACGTGACTGACAGCAGCGCCCTCTGGATGGCCTATATGTACGGCGCTCTCTGGTGCTCTCGTTGCCGTTCGCCGATTGTCCTCGCAGGATGCCTTCTGCAGTCGAAGGCGAAACGTCAGGGGAGAGTCTTATGTACGGACCACGGCATCTCAGCCCGGAAATGTTAAGTGATGACAACACCTGCCATGAAAGCCTTCGTTGTATGAGCACTACACTGTTGTCCGTTCATGTTATGCTGAAGATACTTAACTTAATCCAATGATCATTTTCTAGCGCAAGACAATGCCAAAACCCTCTCAAATACCGCCAGGTGTTGCTGTTCACATACATGTGTTGGATGGACGAGGCTGGTATGGGTCAACAGAGTGTGCGAGATCGGTTCAGTAGTCATTTGAAAAATTCTGTGAAAGAGAAATTGAGACAGGGAAACACGGAGCTCGCTGTTGTTCCAGAAGGACCTTCTTCAGAATTGCATCCTATTGATGTCTCGATAAATGATTGTCAGTGGGCAAAACAGTCGTGGTCTAGAGTGAGAGAGGACACTATTGTTAAATCTTTCAAGAACTGCGGCATACGTAACACTCTCTGTTGTGACTTGGCAAGACAGCCAAGCCACTATGAGAGGAAGCCGAAAGGCACGCGTTTAAGCTCACGCAGGCTGGCGTGAGGTCTGGAACAGGTAAAGTAATTGAGACTAGCAAATAAAGTACGAAGCTGCTGGAATACTTAACTTTAATCCATAAGTGGTGAACATAGCTCTTGACGGTACATGCATCACAAGTTAAATAGCAAATGATAATGGCGCCTTGCTAGGTCGTAGCTAATGACGTAGCTGAAGGCTATGCTAACTATCGTCTCGGCAAATGGGAGCGTAATTTGTCAGTGAACCATCGCTAGCAAAGTCGGCTGTACAACTGGGGCGAGTGCTAGGAAGTCTCTCTAGACCTGCCGTGTGGTGGCGCTCAGTCTGCAATCACTGACAGTGGCGACACGCGGGTCCGACGTATACTAAAGGACCGCGGCCGATTTAAAGGCTACCACCTAGCAAGTGTGGTGTCTGGCGGTGACACCACACTCTCGATGGCAGTAAAGGCCAGCTTATATGTTAAGAGGACAACCATGACCGACGAAGATCATGAAGAATAGGAAGAAGAAGATGATGATGAAGATGAAGAAGAAGAAGAAAGTTCATACGTCGATTTGCAGGGATTTTAAATGTAAGGTCGGTTTTATAAACTAAGAATAGTTTTTATTCTGGTGTTGCAAGTTAAAAAATACGGTAAATTTGTTATTTTTCTAAGAAATGCTTAAAAAGTAGCATGCGTCTTATAGTCATTAAACAACGGAAGTTTGGCTGTAGGCCACCTTGCATCTAAATTATTACATTAGGCGTAACGGCAGATATGGGACATTGCACTAGTCGCAGGTCTTGTCAATTTGTAGCGTAACCTCCTGTATGCCGCACCAGTATCAGTCCCTTTTCGTGAACAGCGTAACAAAGACACTACGCTGCTGTGCCGATGGCCTCCAGCTTCACCTCAGTGTCGGAGAGATAGCTATTACAGTTACTGCATTTCCTTTATTTAACAGTGTCTGTTAAGTTTAAAGCAAATGTGCTTCAGACATGCATATGTGACTGAAGGAACGGACACTGCGATGATTTACAGCCATATTAAATTTATGAAAAACATAAATGTAAAGATGTTAATAGTGCCATTCTCCAGATGGATGACGATCTTTCTTTGGTAGTCAGATAGGTGCAGAGGCTTGGACTCTAACTAAATACGAAGACGTCCCATCAGAAATGAATTATCGACGGTATCTCAGTATCACTAATTACTTCCTTGCAACGTATTACTGTTCTATAATATTCATTTATTTATTGTTCCGTGGGACCAAATTAAGGAGAAGTCTCCATGGTCATGGAACGAGTCAATACATGAAATTATAACACGATAGTAGAAACAGATAAAATGAAATATAAAAAACATATTCAGGTGACAGGTCGTAAGTTTAAATAAAGAAAATCAACAATGTAACACTGAAATTTGCTTAATTTTTTATCTCTTCCAGGAGCTCCTCGACAGAATAGAAGGAGTGAGCCATGAGGAAACTCTTCAGTTTAGACTTAAAAGAGTTTGGGCTACTGCTAAGATTTTTGAGTTCTTGTGGTAGCTTATTGAAAATGGATGCAGCAGAATACTGCACTTCTTTCTGCACAAGAGTCAAGGAAGTGCATTCCACATGCAGATTTGATTTCTGCCTATTATTTATTAGTTCTTTATGAACCGGCTTTCGACTTCTGAGGCCATCGTCAGATAACTTAATGCTAAACAGATAGTCCGAACAACTTCAGCGAGAATTCATAGCTGTACAAACAATGCTGTACAAAGATATTTGACATTTTATTACTATATCGGTGCAAAACACAAGCATATTGTAAAACCTAAAGAGACACTGAGCAAATAAATCTTATATTACAGTATATTCAAATATTAAAACCATGCGAGTGTATAAAACAGGAATGATCTACAAGAGAGCAATGGCACAGGCTACTATGTCATGTGGACAAACTGGTGAATTTGACGAACAGACCGGATAATGGGAGGGGGAGAAAGACGTCTATGGAATGTGGCCGTGGAACAGTTATAACAAGCTTATTAGCTAATGGTAACAGGAATAAAGTAGTACCCAGTTATTATTCCTCTCACCATTAGCTAATAAGCTTGTTATAACTGTTATAGCCTGTTCCATTACTCTCTTGTAGATCATTCCTGTTTTATACACTCGCATAGTTTTAATATTTGAATATACTGTAATATAAGATTTATCTGCTCAGTGTCTCTTTAGGTATTACAACATGCTTGTGTTTTGCACCGATATAGTCATAAAATGTCAAATATCTTTGTACAGCATTCTTTGTACAGCTATGAATTCTAGCTGAAGTTGTGTGGACTATCTGTTTAGCATTAAGTTATCTGACGATGGCCTCAGAAGCCGAAAGCCGGTTCATAACGAACTAATAAACACTGTTGTGGAACAATAATACGTTGTATTAAAGTTATTAATAAGTCTTTGTTCCACCAGGAACCGACAGAATATTCCATAAATAGCATTTCAATATTATTTCAGGAAATGAAGAACTTGGTGCGTACCTTCGCAGGAGCACGTAGACAACGGAGCGTAGTCGATGTTCTGACTCATCCTAGAGGAGTTTCATTGGGTTCAGGTCGGGAATCTGGACAGGTCTGTCTATTTCAGGAACGCTGTCGTGCGGAAACCATAGTCTCGCAGATGCTGCTATATAACAGAGTGCATTATCATACAATCATCGTCTGCAAACACTACACAGTGCTGGAAAATGCGTTCGTATTCTTACGAATTTCGTATTTTCTGAGGGCAAGCCATCTAACTTTCTTCAGGCATTTTCCAATGCCAAACCTATCCGACTGGCATAGGGTAGACCGTAATGGAGTACTTCAAACCGCCCGTTCCCAGTCACCAGCGTCCAGAAGCGTGATCCTTCAAGAAACAGAAAGCATTCAGCAGGGTTTTGCACGTTGCCCGTAGTAGTCTGCTATTCTTGCCAAGTGAGAATTAGCGGCGACATGTGTGTTCAACGATATAGAATACAATCACTGCAATCCCTTCATGATAGTGATAACATCATGTAGGGTTTTGTGAATTCGTTCCTTCTTAATTAAGAAGGCTCGCTGTGGCGCTGAAAACATTATAAGTACAGCTTTTCTTTGTGAAACTCGCTTAAGGTAATTGATTACACATTGCTGCTCATGCCGTCGCTAGAATTAACCGTTATTTCGTCTCTTCTCCGTTTTTAATGCTCAAATCAACACTCGCATTGTAAGATGTAAAATTACAATTTTCTTTCACATTAATGTTCTGCGAGAGAGACATTCGAAAACTGCATGCATTTTGCGACGTTGCCTGACAAAACATTTATGGCCCATTGTCTTTTCTGGAAAATAGGACTGCGAGAAAGACGAACCAAGATACGTTGTAGATCCGACATTTTTTTTCACAATTATGACAACATGCCGAAAGTTTCATTTTTCAGCAGAATGGGGCAACACCGTGTTTTTGCTTTCGTCATATAAGAGAACTTCTTGACAATAAACGTCCTCAATGACGGATCGCCCTTTGATGTTGTATAGTTATCGCACTGGATCATTGGTCTTCCAGGTCCGCTGCTCTTCTGGTAAGTGATTTTTGCGGGGATTATGAGAGGAGGTACCAAAAATAGAAAAAGAAAATCGGAATAACATTGTTTGGGCGGAGCTTGTGTAGTACGCATTTTGCCACTGACTTGTTCTCTTCATCAGCGGTGATTGTTTTGGCTAGCGCTGATTTGTTCTTGTTGCGTTTTTGATGATGGCAAGTTTAAGTGACCAACGTGCAGCTGTGAAATTTTGTTTTCTATTCGATAAAAATGCTGCTGAAACTGTTTTATGTTGAAAACGGCTTACCGAAATGACGCTATGGGAAAAAGTCAAGTATACGAGTGGTTTTCTGGATTTAAAAATGGCGACATGTCGGCTAGCAACGTCACCAGAAACAGGAAAGATCCCAGTACGGGGAATTTTGACGTCTGTCGCTCGCATGGCCTTCGTGCAGGAGAGAATGCTCCAAGAAATGACGGAATATTCTGAGAAAGCAACGCAATTTCTTCAGTGAATTACACATGTCAGTTGATTCGACTTAGCTTCCTAAAACAGTGATCCTGTGCCAAGACACAGTGCGAGTGTTGGTTTGAGCATTAAAAACGGAGAAGAGACGGAATACGATTAATTCTAGCGACGGCGTGAGCAGCAATGAGCAATCAATTACCTAAAGCGAGTTTCACAAAGAGAAAACTGTACTTGTAATGTTTTCAGCGCCACAACGAGCCCTTCTCAGTTCGCCTTTTCTGCAATGCTAGCGAGGCTAGGAAAGTGGACGATGTTGTTTGTTAGAAGTTGTCCCTTCTACAATGCGACTTTCTTATTAAATGCATCCCTATGAAACCAGAAATGAATTGTTACTGTGGGCAATAAAGTCCACTCAAAACGCGAGGTTTGCAATCCATTCAAGACGTTCGATTTTCATTCCAGCTTTCCTTCTTCTTTCCGAAATTCAACAATGGTGGCTCTTATTTCGGACAATCCTTCCAGTAATGCCCCTTGACGTAACCAACGTACTTTGCAGTAGTATATAATGGGCCCATATTCCTCATTCAGTTCCATCAAAAGTTGTTGAAACTGATGGCATAATAATACATGCGACGTCAGAAAATTTAATATTAGAACTACTAATTTTCGTCACGTGCTCCATACCTGCGAATTTAGCACAAAGTGCTTCTCGATCTGCAAAACAACGAATCCTGTACAACTCGTCTGTCGATCATTTTAATTTTTTTGCTCTTTCAATGTAAAACAAATGTTTAATTTCTTTCTGCGTCGTGTTATAACGCTGTTCCACGACAAATTTTCGATACCCTTCGATTAGGCGAATGCATAACAGATTTTTAGAATTCGCGACCTTCTCTTTTGTGACATCCATTAATTTTTGAAGGTTTGTGATGATAAATCACTAGACTGACTCTCTTTGTGCTAAGAGGCACAGGACCTGCGAACTTCCTTTACACCAGGAAGAACCACCAAGAAACAGCGAAGGATAAACGATACAGACACGGCGATTGTGGAGAAGTCGTGCCGAGCGAAAAACGCCACAAAAAATGCCAGAACAAACAGCATCGCATCGCACTCCTAAATGAAATGCCGCACCGTACCGATTAGTTTCGAGGACCGTGCAAAGCCGAAATGTATCGGGTAGTGCCAAGACAGGCCATGCCTCGGACTCCAACCGTGCAACACATTGTGCACGCGTGCAGTTTTGCATGCTGTGGCTGACCTGGTTTTACAGAGTAATGTGTACCGTGGATTCAGCACTGTAAACACACTAAATGCGTTGTAGGTACGAATTGACCCATTTCATAGCCACAAATGTGCATTGTTCAGCGCACATTGTTGAACATAGGGCTTCGCACCAGGCAACCGTTACGTATTCGCTTATTGACCCAACGACATCGTCAATTACGATTGCTGTGGGCGCGGGATCTCCGAGATTGGATTTTGGATCAATGGAATGGTGCCCCTGGTCAATCATACTTCATGTTACACCAGGTCGATTTTTGTGTCCAGGCGAACAGCTACTCGAGTAATGCACAACTAACCGTAGATCGTTGGAGCAGTATTATGCTATTGGGGGACATTAATCTGGGCTTCCGTGGGACCGGTGACAGTAATCAAATGCACCATGGCAGCTGAGTACTGTATGAGCATTACTAGGCACCACCTGCATTCTTTCTCGTTAGATAACTTCTACGATGGCGACGGCATCTTGTGCTGTATGTTGCACATTATACAAGTAATAATTTAGAAACCCTCTTCGTATACTAAATGTCAAAGATTATACTCGTCTTTTTATTCAAATAATTCACATGTATACCTCTGAATGCAAAGGGACACTATCCATGAAAAGAGTTGAGTTGAACGATTTTCATTTTTCTGTAGTACCTTTTTCTTACCTCTGTGTCGTTGGAGTAAGAAGTTGTCCTTCAGAGTTGAAAATAATTTCTGAAATACACGAACTGTGGATCAAAAGGATATTTATTTCAATACGTTTTCCGACTCTATGAAATGTATTACAGGGTGGAGCACGAAATGTGTTACCAATTGTTTCTTTCACAGTTTACGATGCACATTAGATATCCTGCTGGGATCTCTACAGCACTACTCGAAGAGCTTGGAAAGGAATGAGTTACGAAATGACGTGTAATTCACGATACTGCCGCTAGGAGACTAATAAGCAGCAATGACTGACAATGGATGACTGACGACACAGCAACGATCGGCAATTGTATTTCTTTTTCATGAAACGAAAAGCCTTGTTGTGACTCAGAGGCGTTTTCGACAACAGTTTAACACACGATGAGTCCCTTCCAAGGTTGTACGATAAATTTGTACAGGAAGGAACAGTATTGGAAGCGAAGCGACCTCGGCCTAAGCCTGTTTGTTCACCGGAGAATATTGAAGCCGTACGACTTGCTGTACAGAGAAGTCCCGATAAATCGTGTAGAAAGGCAGCAGTGCAACTGGGAATATCCAGACGGTCCGTTCAACGCATTCTTAAAAATGACCTCCATATGTACCCATACAAGATGAACCGTGCACAGAAGCTCACTGAAGAACACAAGCAGCAGAGACTACTGTTTGTTCAGTGGGCGGAGGATAAAGAAGAAACTCTCAACAACGTTTGGTTTTCAGACGAGTCGCATTTTCATTTAGACGGTGTGGTTAACAAACAAAATGTACGCTTTTGGGCCACTGAAAACCCACAAGTGCTTCATGAACGACAACATTATGCTCTGAGGATTACAGCGTGGGCAGCAATTTCCAGTCACGGACTTATTGGGCCCTTTTTCTTTGAAGAAACTGTGAAGAGCGAGCTTTTCGAGCTTTATTTGAGCATGCTTCGCAATAGCTTCATTCCACAGTTTCTTACTACTGCCTTGCCCTTCAACACGCAATGGTTCATGCAAGATGGAGCAAGGCTACATACTGCAAACACTGTGTTGGTGTTTTTACACGAGCATTTCGACATGCGGATCATTTCACTTAGGTTTCCAGGTCGCTTGAATGACGGACAAAATTGCCTCCCCCCCCCCCCCCCCAATAGTACAGACCTCAATCCATGTGACTTTCTTCTGTGGGGTACATAAAGGAAAAAAAATTCCCGAAACGTCCACGTGATTTAATGGCGCTCAGAAGACTTATTCTTCAAGCTTCCAGTGAAATCACGGAAGACATGTGCCGTAGTGTAATCACTAACATCAGTGTTCGTTTGAAGGAAGTTAGGAAACAAAATGGTGGACATACTGAGCACGTGCTGAGTTAGAACAAATCTCCATGGACGGCTCTTCATTGTAGTATATGTTCCTTTCAGATTGTATTGACAATAAAGTTTATATTCAAAAACAAAATGGTGACACATTTCGTGCGCCACCCTGTATTTGGAGACGAAGTCCAATATGACAACAGAAAACTATAATTTAAGGAACTATGTGTTAAATACGATGACTGTAGGTGTTT
This sequence comes from Schistocerca piceifrons, assembly GCF_021461385.2. NCBI lineage: Eukaryota > Metazoa > Arthropoda > Insecta > Orthoptera > Acrididae > Schistocerca > Schistocerca piceifrons. Next base: position 80,213,733 of record NC_060145.1, on the reverse strand, counting down.
ATCGTAAGTTGACGGTATTATTCACTGGCTCTCTCAGTATCAAAAAATGCCTTCATACCTTATATGTAACTAAATATTTGTCGGAAATGTCTAGGGAACTTCCACAGCAGCCGTCACTTGTGGTGTTATTCGGGAGTGGAACATTTTGCATTTGTCCTTTTCCACGTATAATACGCGTAACGCTACGACCTTTCAGCAGGATAACTATCTGTGTCACCTGGCCATAATTTTGCTATAACAGTTTGAGCAGTACGACAAGAAACTCGCGTTGACGTCTTCGCCTAATCTGTGCCCGTTGGAACACCTCCGGGAAGTTGTCGAGTGCTTACTCCCCGCCCAAAAACCACCGTCCCATGTTTCACTGCAGTCGCGTAACCTGTGCGCAGATATCTGTTACCATATATTTCTAGAAACCTATGAAGATCTTATCGAATCCGTACATAGCAAAATGGCTTTCTTATTGTGCTCGAAATATGGACCAACGATCAACTTAGAGGTGATAACATTTTGGCTCATCTGTGTGCAGACATTATACTCCGGTACAACTGATCACGTGAGCGAAATGAGTGCCTCCAAGCGTTTTCTGGAAGTGTCTCTTGGTGACAGAGGTGTCAGATCGCGTGGTCTCACGTGTAGAGGTTCGGATATAAAAGTGGACCCTCATAGTCGACGCTGTCTGTACACTTTCAGATGTTTCAGGCAGTGAGAATGACGGGATCTGATTGGTCTTTCTTCGAGTATATTTGTTTTTTCAGATGTCTCTTATCTTTATTCGTCAGCATAACTGCTGGTAAGATGAAAAAAATTAACGTATAAATCCCGCACGCTCGTTTTACCTCGTCCACATTCTCGTCACACCGCCAAGAGAAGCGTTGGCGCGCCGAAGGAATACGAAACAAAAAGTGACGCGGAAACTGTCGATTATATCCGCATTCAAATGAATTCTACAGTATAGAAATAATGGTATGCAAGAGGGGAAAGCTGTAGTCCATTACGCGATATACATATTCAGGAATTCAGGTGGAAACCTGTCCAGATATGGCGGTTCTGCAAGTGTAAAAAGACCCAAAAACTGGCTGCTACTATTCAAAAAGCTTTCACGTACCTTCTCACTTCGATACCGAATGTTAGTCTAAAATCGCTTCAACGTATTACAATTAGTGCTGTTATGTAGTTAAATATCGCATGAACAACGAAACCTCAGTTCGAGCAACCCAAGAATCCTTGCGTAAGATATGTGTGTAGTAGTCATTGTTTGATCGAGTGTTTGTCCTTATGCTCAGTTAGGATGGATGCCACCGCATAAGTGACGTGATTTTCGCAGGGTCCGTGTTTTTCATCGATAACTTTGTTACAGGACTCCTCAGGACTTTTCCTTTTGTATTTGATACCCATGATAATTCCATGCTTGGAATGCAAGAATTGATACGACCAGCATCTTGGTATTCGCTACACATAACTCGACTTCCTTCTCCAGCGCCTCCTTTATTCTTAAGGAATTATACAGTATTTTCCATCTGATTCAAAACCACGTTGTATTCAAGAGAGCAGCTTTCCTATTATTATTATTATTATTATTTTCGATTATTCCCATTTAAAGAGAGAATTTGAACATGAATTCCTTTTTGATGATTGTTTATGTTTTTTCTGAGCCCAAACTTTCTTCATGTGTTCACTGTGTTGTTTCTTTCGCTCCGCTGTCCATTTGCATCCTGGTCTCTTCTGTGTTGTGGTGTCAAATTTATGTTTATTGATGATGTTCCTGAATTCAGTTCTATTTTCTGCATCGTTTACTGTTACGTGCGCTTGTCTGAGGTCCTTTTCAACTTCTTTTATCCAGTTTGTGTTTCCCCTGCCTGAGTTGATGACTTTAAGAATTCGCTTTGAAATTCTGTTCTCATTCATCCTGCGGATATGTCCGTAGAACTGCATTCTTCTTTTCCTTATTGTATCCGTAATCTTGTCTGTGTATTTACACAATTCTGATGTTGGTCTCTTCTTCCAGATTCCTTGCTTTTGTATCGGGTCAAAAATTTTCCTGAGAATTTTCCTCGCTTGTTTCTCTATTTCTTTGATTTTAGTTTGCCCACCTATTTGTGTTGTTTCAGATGCATACAGTGCCTCCGGAACGCGACAGTGTTGTAGTGCCTCAATTTTGCGTTAATGGATATGGTCTTTTTGTTATAATAATAGTTCCACGTGAGTATATATGCTTTCTGTAGTTTTTTTATTCTTTCCTCGTTGGCCTTTAGGTTGTTCCCTGATGGCTGGATGATTTCTCCCAGGTACTTAAAATGTGGTACTTGTACGATTTTCCCATGGGTTGTCACAATAGGCAATTTGTCTTGTGGCACTCTTTCTATGTACTGGGTTTTCTCATACGAGATTTGCAGGCCATTTCTTTGAGCAATTTCGTGTAGCTTCTCTATGGCGTTAGTGACTTCTTTTCTATTTTTTGTGAGGATTGAAAGGTCATCTGCAAAAGCTAAACACTTCACATTGAATCTATTATCTTTTCTAACTCCAATTTGTATTCCTTTGACTTCTTTTTCCCATGTCCTGATAATTTTTTCAAGAATTATATTAAAGAGTAATGGTGAAAGTCCGTCACCCTGTCGCACTCCAGTTTGGATTTCAAATGGTTCAGAGATATCCCCATAAATTTAACCTTGGAGACTGTGTCAGTTAATGTTTGCCGAATGATTGCTCTTGTCTTTCTATCATGATGAAATCTTCCAGCGTGTTGCAGAGTGCTACTCTGTCTATTGAGTCGCAGGCCTTTTTAAAATCTACAAAAGTGACCACTGTGTTTCGGGTGTTTCTCATCTGGAGAATCATTTTCAGATTCCAGATCTGCTCTATGCGTCCCTTGCGAAGACCAGCCTGGTATTATCCTATTTGTGGGTCAGCTTGTTCTTCTAATCTATTCATGAGAACTTTTGATAGGATTTTATATGTGACCGGCACGAGTGAGATACCCCTGTAATTATTTGGTTCAGTTTTGTCCCCTTTATTGTGGAGTGGATGAATGAGTGCGCATTTCCATTCAGAAGGGATCTGTTCTGTTTCCCAAATGTTGTGGATTTATTCTGTTAATCTTTCATCATTTAGTTTCCATAGTTCTGCAAGAATTCCATCTTCTCCTGGGGCTCTATTGTTTCTCAGGGTTTTGATAATTTCTACTATTTCGTTGATGGTTGGTGGTTTAGCGTCGAGATTTGGTGTAGACGTCTGGTAGTGAATATCCTCTGTAGGTCTCTCGCAGTTGAGAGGTTTGTTGAAATAGTCTGTGAGGATTTGGCAGTTATTCTTCGTGTTAGTTTCTAGTGAACCATCCGGTTTCTTGAAGCAAAGACTGGGTGGCTGGTATCCTGCAATATGTTCTTTAGACGTCTTATAAAATTCTTGGTGTTGTTCTTCTTAAAGTCTTGTTCTATCTCATCTGGTCGCCGTTTGTCATAATTTCTTTTTTCCCTCCGAATAGTATTCGATGTTTGTTTTCGGATTACTAGAAATTGTTGCCATTTTTGTGATGTTTTGTGACTATTGAAGTTTTTCCAGACGTTGATCCTTTCTTCTATTGCTTGGTCCACCACCTCGGTTTTCTCCTTCTCGGGGCTTGACCCAATTTCATCGTGGATTTGAGGACGTCTACAAGTTCTGTCCAGTTTGTGGTGTTTGTCTGACTAATTTCCTGTAAGATGTTTTCCTTGTTGAGTTTTATGTATTCAGGGGCTCTATATTACTGCTTTTCATACAGTTTTGAATGGGATTGTTTTTATGCTCATTCCCGTTATTGTATGCAGGTTTATCATACACTCAAATCCGTTCTCTATTAGAGGATTCGGATTTGAGTGGCATTTCGCCAGATGAAGACGACGAGTTTGATCCTTCTCCTTCAAATATTCGGCAGGCAGACGACTCGTCTGATGATGATTTGAGTGCCGAAGAAGTTCCTGAAGTTCTTGAAGAGCGAAGGAGTTCACACAGTGTCACAGAAGGTGTCTGACCACTGCTTTTTCGGAGATCAAATTTTGTTCAGAAGTTTGATCCAACAAACATTAATTACAGTACTGTTGAGGTCAGTGACAGAGAGGTGCGATCTGAGTTACTTATTTCGTGTATCATTCCCATTTTCTTACTACAATATCTTCTTTTTAATTCTAGAATCCTTCACCAATTGGAGCTCCTGCTGTAAATTTCTGTGAATATTTCAGTGAAAAGTTTTTTTGAAGAGGCAGCGAAATATGCAAATATATATAGTGTTGCAAAGACAGGGAAATCCCTACGGTCTACAGCTCTTGAACTGAAGGTGTTTTTTGGGATAAATTTAATGATAGGGTGCATAAGGTATCCTAGGCTACCCATGTACTGGAAGAAATCTATTTCTTTATCAGCTATTAGTGACAATATGCCTAGAGACCGGTTCCTTGCACTCAGGAGTAATGTGCACTTTGTTGATACTATAAAACCACCTGAAGAGGCTAAAACTAATAGACTGTGGAAAGTTCAGCCAGTGATCGACACAGTAAGAAGAAGATGCCGCAGTTTGCCTCGTAGCTTTAACTACTACGTTACAGATGAGCAAATGATCCCTTTTACTGGGCGTTGCAAACTGAAGCAATATGTTACAGGAAAATCAAGGCCTGTAGGTCTTAAAAACTCTATCATGACCTCAGCATCAGGTATAGTGTTGGATTTTGAAATTTATCAGAGGTCTACTACACTTCTGGGAGATAAGTCATTAGGATTAGGCCCTTCTGTTATTTTACGACTAACACAGACTCTCCCACAAGGAAGTTTTGTTTATTTTGATAGGTACTTTGCCACATTTACGCTCTTAGCAAAGCTTAAAGAGGAAGGAATTGAGGCTACTGGCACAATAATGGTAAATAGAATTAAGAATGAAAAGGGGAGAGTATCATTCATATGTTAGAGCAGATGAAGCTGTAGTAATTCCTGAGTGGCAGGACATTCAGAGGGTCGTGATAGCATCCACTTGTGCTGGCACTGAGCCAAAATGTAAAGTTTAAAGGTGGTGTAAGGAGGATGTAGATTGCCCTTTTGTACTTCAGCAGTACAATGCCAATATGGGTGGCGTAGACATTCATGACCAGCAGATTGAGTGTTACCGAACGTGGTTCAGAACCAGAAAATGGACACTCAAGTGCTTGCTGTATTTCATAGACCTTTCAGTGGTCAACTGCTGGTTTCTCTACAGAGAGCACTGTCGTGAAAACCAGACTGCCAAAAATAACATTATGGATCTGTTGAAATTTAGAATGTGTCTAGCTGAGGCTCTTCTGTCATGTCCAGAGAGAAAGAGGAGAGCTGAAGAGTTTGAAACACCGTTAGATGATACGTTAAGTACCTCCACAAAGGCAAAAGTTTACAAACCCCATCCGAAATCAGGTTTGGACAAGCGATATGATGGGTATGATCACTGGCCGACAGTGGATGACATTTTGTCACCACGAACATGTCAGTATGAGCGCTGCAGTTCCAGAACAAAGACAAAGTGCATAAAATGCAATCAGCACTTATGTCTTGCAAAAGGAAAGGATTCGTTTCAAATTATTTCATGAAAAGTGAAGCAGTCTGAACGATGACTTTGTGTTACAAAATAAATAAAAAAAATTTATTATTAATTTTTTGCCACAGAATATGATTTGCAGTCTATGTAACATTTTTTATAATAACTAATAAATAAAAGTAATGAAAGAATAATTTTTTATTCATAACTGTTCCTCAGGTAACTTATCAAACAAATAGTAGGAAGTCAGAGAATAATTTTTGTGGAATAAAACCTGACCCTCATGATTGTGCTAGTTGTTTTCCCGCTACATTTTTTTCATGGAAGAGTTTTTTTTTTATTATTTTTCCCAGTGTCTACTATGCCCAAGTATACAGAGAATTCAACTTTATTCACCTTTTTCAAAAAAAAAAGGTGTTCAGAGTGGAAAGGGCTACTATGGCCCATCTGTGGCGTAATTGCAACTTCTGCTTCATTCCTCTTCACCTCGACAGTTCATTCAGATGTGGCCTTTAACCCCACTATGTAGATGAAGATCCTTTTGGTCAGTCTGCATTCATCCATACACCGTAGTCGTTCAACATCTGACCCCTCATTGTGTCCATTATCTTTTCAGTGTACGTGTAGAGTTCTTCCTTTTTCCTCTTCTTCAAAGTTCCATTAGTAATCCTCTGAGATCCGAATATTTTTGCAGAATCTTCCTTTCTTTTGTTTCGAGGACCTGACGCTCTCATTTTTTATTTGAAATAAGACACTCCGGAGCGTACAATCCTTCAGGTTTACTACCAGCTTGCAGTGTCCTATTTTGGCTTTGTAGAACTACGCCAGTTTGTTGTGTTTGTGTGCCAGGTCTAATTTTCTTGCTCTTCCTTTATTTGATTTATTATCCAGTCCGTTGGGTTGGATCCATTCCCCCAGGTATTTAAACTTCTCTATCCTCTTACTCTTCCCATGATTTACTTCCGTTCATCTCTCAGTTCGGTGCCTGTAATTCAAATATTCTGTCTTTTCATAAGAGATTTGAAAACCCTTTTCTGTCTGATCAATAGATCTAAATGAACGAAGTCCCATTATGACAGTCCATCAGTGGGAGATAGCTCTGTATTCCTCTCACCACCAGGAAGAGTTTCGTCAAACGCAGCCAGTGGGCCCTTGTGCTGGGACCCTACGCCACTACTACCACCAGTAAACTTCCGTTATATACAGTTTGACTGCATAACTGAATCATCAATTTAACACAGTTCACGTTTCGGTATAGTTCTTGCGTGTCATATGGGTTTCCGATATAATACTGCTATCTACCTCCGCTTTTTTTCTGTACTTAACAAGAGCTCTCATCTACACACCGTAAACTAAAGCCTATTTATTTTAATTTACGAAATTTCATTTATTCTTCTTACAGATCTCCGCAGTTTTCCCTACGACAGTATCTTTCTTAATTTCTTTACATCTCTCTTGTTCTCTAATTTTAATGAAGTTGTTTGAACTACGACTTAATTTCATTTCCAAGAAGCCTATAACATTGGCTCCCTCATTTCTAGATTTTTTTTTTTTTTTTTTTTTTGCAATTTTTGTCTAAAGTCGACACCTGCCTTGCTCATCTCCTTCTGCATTGCATCATAATCCTCGTAAACTGTCCCACTCACGACGTTTTGCTTAGGTCATTGCTCGCTATAAAGGGGAACGTCCAACTCATATTAAGCTGTCCTTATTTTCCACTACATTTCCTCATGAATTTCATTTTCTTAATTACATTACTATTAGACAATGATGCTTTGCAGTCCAATCCCTTGGACATATTCCATTTGATAATTTTCCGCATCTCACGTTGTTTATAAAAACACCTCTTGTGAATTTGGTTGAGGGTTTTTGAACTAGTTTGAATTTTATCACCAACCCTTATTTTCCAGTAATCCAGCCTTTCATCTCTACCATACTACAGCGATTCAATTTTTAACCCACTTTCACATACTTTATCAATTTAATAATTTCCCAAATATTCTATTTTGTAAACCATAGCCCGTCAGGTGGCAATTTGAGCCAGTATAATTGAGTTTTACCATGACCTCGATTCAATTCTCAAAAGAATAAATCGGATACAGCAATGCTCACAGTAACTCACTTTCTTACCAACCTATCTATTGACGAGAAGTCAAAATGTGTTACACCATGCATTGATGCTGTTGTTACGTTTCAATCGTCAGATCGGAAACACTTATATCCTTCCCTTTCAACTGAATTATATCTATGGAAATTACTGTATTATGTTGTTGAGACCATAGACGTTGCTGTGTTTGATTATTTTGTTTATTACAAGAGACCTATTTCGGCCTTATTGCCATCTTCAGGTTATCTGTGAAAAGTACATACTTTTGTACAATATTTCAAATTTTGAAGTAGATAATTTAACATATTACAGAGTGTGATTTGCTACGTACATCGGATGGTCTTGATATTCATATGGCATCGATGTTTCAGTTGCTGTCATACTTCTTTATAAGTTCATTTCTTTGATGCTATTGAAGCTATAGCAGATGTTAAATTTTTGTTGGAAGAACACAATCACGCCGAAAAAGGCTCATTGTAATAAACAACATAATCGAACATACCAGCGTCATTGTTCTCACAATACAATATAATAACAAATTGGTTCAAATGGCTCTGACCACTATGGGACTTAACATCTGAGGTCATCAGTCCCCTAGAACTTAGAACTACTTAAATCTAACTAACCTAAGGACATCACACACATCCATGCCCGAGGCAGGATTCGGACCTGCGACCGTAGTGGTCTCGCGGTTCCAGACTGAAGCGCCTAGAACCGCTTGGCCACACCGAATATAATAACATTCGTATATGACATATACAACGCAGAGGGCCCAGATGAGTACAAACATCTACGGAATCTGACATCAGTCAGATCATCTCTCTTTTCAGATAATCCAGTTTTCGTATAACCATCAAACATCTAACATTGCAGGTCAGTTTTATAAAACGTTAACTTATTTCTTTTTCTTATTCAAAGACACGCATGAATCCCACATCTGAACCTTTCCTTTATTTCTTTCATTAGAATTATGGATGGAAGAACATTGGTGATAGGATTCATTGATTACATTGTTGTCAAAGGAAGCGGAATTACAGGGCCTGTTGGGCACTTTGAACTGTCTACCGACCACAGAGTTTCGGCTGAGAGTAAGCCCAAGTGGATGAATGTATTAAGTAGTTGCAGAAATGAGACTAGCGATAAATTTAGCAGCAGAATGGGGGAACCATGTAGTGTAGGAAATGGAGGAAGTTTGCTGACTTGGAAGCAAAATAGCGCTTGATGTACTAAATCAGGTGGAAATGATAAGCAGACTAGCACAGACAAAGTGGTCATTCCACCCCTACAGAAGTGGACTGTTACCGAACATGGGCCCTAATTTCAGGAATAAATTTCTGAAAGTGTACACCACTACGTGCAACGGTACCATGAGCTATAGGGAAACTAGGAAAGAAGACGATCGAAGCGTTCAACATGTAATATTAGAGAAGGATGTCGAAAATTAAGTGGACTGGTAAGAAATGAGGCTATGAAGAATCGACGGGGAAAGGAACGTATGGAAAGTGCTAACTAGAAAAGAGGGGATATGATGATAGCCGTAGAGGGGCGAAATTGTCGAGGAAGACTGATACTGGAAATACACGGCAAGTAATTCAGAACCACGGGTGCAGGTGGTACTCTGTGATGACGAGGTTGGTAAAGGTGAGGGAATCGGTGTCTCAGAATCAGACACGTACAGTTGACAGCGCAGACACACTTATTTGTAAGAGACAATGAAATGCATTACCTGAGACTTTATGTTTAATTGTATAATAACCGCGTGTTATAATAAATGCCTCTGTTGTCCTTCTCCTAAACCTCGCTTGTGCAGTCCCCGCCCGAAGATCTAAACGTAGAACTCCTTTACTTCAGAATTATTTTTGGAAGGAAGTCGTGATGTGGTAAATGCATGATCAGACGAAAGAAATGCGACGTACTATGAAGGAAAAAAATGGTTCAAATGGCTCTGAGCACTATGGGACTCAAGTGCTGTGGTCATAAGTCCCCGAGAACTTAGAACTACTTAAACCTAACTAACCTAAGGACAGCACACAACACCCAGCCATCACGAGGCAGAGAAAATCCATGACCCCGCCGGGAATCGAACCCGGGAACCCGGGCGTGGGAAGCGAGAACGCTACCGCACGACCACGAGATGCGGGCTACTATGAAGGAATTATGCAAATTGGTCACGAACTGATATTCGTAGAGGTATCGATGGAAAACGCAAAACTGTAAACGTTGGCAGCTGATGGATAATGTGTGACGCAGTTTCGCCGTGCAACTGACAAGGATAGTAAACAGGGGACATGTCGATACCAGGACATAAAGCCTCTGCGAATTTCATTCGGTGTACTCAGTTGGACAGTAACTATGCCTCACAGACAGGCGCATGACCAATACACGCAGATGTCGACGCTTGGTGGAGGACTTGTAGCTGGGCTCAAAGAACTCGGTTGAAGTAATCGGCGAATCGCTCGACATTCGAAGAGGTGCGATGTTGGCAGGAATGGGGTGTACCACGGCCAAACACAGCGTCAAGAAGGAAGCGGTCGACCTGGAGAGACAATAAAACTAGATGATCGAGCGATCGTCAGAGAGGCATTCTGAGCCCCAGAGTCATCGTTGTCACCGATTCGATGTACAGTGGCCCTTGCGCCGAATACCATTGACCTCTATACATCAACAAACCCGTTTGCAGTTGTGTTTGGCGCATTCAACCTCGACTCTCATTGGCTAGAGTAGAATTGTCTTCTCCGACGAGTCCCGCTTCGAACTTAGCCCCGATGACCACCGAAGACGTGTGCCATTTCATTTCACAGCAAGACCACTTTGGTTGTCATCCGCAGCACCCTTAGCCAAAGGTGACTGTTACAATTAGCAGGGACACAGCTCAGCGGTACGTTGCGATATTCTACGCCCAGTTTTGTTGGCTCTCCAAAGTTCACTTTGAAAGGTATGCGCTAAGGTCTGATCAGGGTAGATCCAGAAAATAAAGTCGATAGTTGCCAACCGCAAGGTGGAATGAGTATAATGTCTTTGAGTAGGAGGATCTTTGATGGTTAAGTGAGCCGGGCGCGAGCAGTAAAAAACAGAGTAGTCGCAGCTAGGTGCCTGGAGGAAACAGACGTGTGGTGACAGCTTTAAGGTAGGATTCGCGCTGCGCAGTTTACACTGAGCAAACTTTAGCTCGTTAATGGGAGAAGCTATATAATGACTTCAAAATGAGTTTTGTTAGTTAATGTTCAGAGTTAGGATTTGTATGTCCAAGGTTTGACGCAGTAATCGTTTTGTGAAAATTTTGGAAGAGTGATTCGTGCTACAAAAATGTTGGAAATGGTAGTTTTTGTGTATGAATTAAGATTTTAACAATGTATCAACATTGTGTTTAAATCTAACAGCCTGAATCATGAATCATTCTCACATCCTTTGCTTGTACTGAATATGAAAATGAGTAGTAAAGTAGTAAAGTTATACACCAAATGAAAGAAGGTAAAGAAAATGAGGCCTCTATGCAATATACAAGTGCAGTTCATGGTTTGAAATCGATTTTTGTATAACTAAAGTTATCAGAGCAAAGTTATTTCAAATAAATAATTTTATGCCATTGCACAACTGGCATCATTCAAGTCAAGATATAATTTCATTAAGTAAACATCAGGGCCAAAAGGAAATTTTTCAGTACCATCTTAATGCCATTGCATGAACGGCATTATTCTCTTAAACTTGATTGCTGAGCCAAATACATGTTTCATTACTGGAAAAATGGAGGAGTGCATGAAACAAATTCGCAGAGGCAGTCAGATGCAGGTTTGTTGAATAATTATTTTGGAACAATTTTATCTTTGATACTTGCACTGATTAAAAGGAAACAACTTTGATTAGATACTTTCACTTTTAAAGATAATTTTTTCTATGATACTTTAAACTTGCATTTCATTTCAACAAGATAATGCCCGTCCACATACGGCTACAGCTTCTAATGCTTGTCTTCGTGCTTGCCAAACCGTACATTGGCCAGCAAGTTCGCCGGAATTCTCCCCAGTCGAGAACGTTAGTAGCATAATGGGCAGGGTGCTTCAACCTTCTCGGGATTTTGACCTTCTAACGAGCCAACTGGACAGAATTTGACACGACATCCGCCAGGAGGAAATCCAACAATTCTATAAATCAGTGCCAAGCCGAATAACTGCTCGTATAAGGTCCAGAGTGGCAACACATTATTGATCCGTTCAATTTGAAGAGATGTTTCTCTTTAATAAATCATCCAAATTTTCTGAAATTGTTATCATTTGTCTGCCTGTACATGCACATCACATCTGCCGATTTACGTTCCATTAGAATAAGTACTTCGTAGCGCGTTGTTTTTTTTTTGTCTAGGACCATAACATTTTTTGACAACTTCGTCGGTGTTTGTGTTTTTAAAGCTATCGTTTCTAAGTTTTCTGCATCCTCATGTTGTTAATAATTGCTAGTTCTTCTGTCTTTGTACAGTTTCTCAGAGGCCAGATGGTTCCCTGACGCAGTACCCGCTCCTTCGCCCTTCTTTCCATATCTTCTTCTTCTTCGCGAATGGATCACTTAGGCCCACGCGTAATCAACATTTGTTGGCCTTCCTTTTCGCCCAGTATTCCTTCATACGCAGCGAATGGGATAGCTTTCGTTGCGTAGACCACGTATGTCGGTTAGTTTTTCTGTCTTCTTCCTCAAAACCCCGTGTGTTTGTGATTTTTCTGATTTCATTTCTGTCATGTAGATTTGGAGACCCTAATTCTCTCAGGTCTTTTTCCATCTGTTCGTTCAAGTTCGGTCTTGTAGTTTTCTTCTTTAAAATGTATGGATTTTATGCGTTAACCTGTTTGAGTCCATTCTTTCTAAATGTCCCATGAATTGTATTCATCTCATGCGTATTGTGTCAGTTATTTGGAGATCTTTTTATATATTTCTGCATTGGGTTTTGGATAATGCGCACCATCTTTAGTTCTTGGTCCTAGGATTTTCCTCATTATTTTACGTTCTTTCACTTCTAATTCCCCTCTTAGTGTTCTGTGTTGAAGATTTAGTGTCTCAGATGCGTAGAGAGCGTCGGGTTTAATTACTGTTGCGTAGTGTCGTATTTTGTAGTTCCACGAGAGACTCTTTTTGTTGTAAACGTTTTTTGTTAACTGAAACGCCGTCTCCATTTCCTGGACTCTTGAGCTGACAAGTTTCTTTTCATTACTATTTTCTTTCCATATATATTTCACATTTGGTGTGCAAATTCTCAGTGAACTGAGCAGCGTACCCCCAAATAGAGCTAACAAATAACAATATTAGGTCGTCAAGCTGATTTTCCATTCATACTTCTTTTTCGTTTTGTACAAACGAAAAAAAATATGAATGGAAAATTAGCTTGACAACCTAAAATTGTTATTTGTTAGCTCTGTTTGGGGGCACGCTGCTCAGTTCACTGAGAGTTTGCACAGCAAATGTAAAACTCACAGTATGAACGGAAATATGATTTGTATCAGATGGAACAATATTCTACAAGGAAAAACCATTGTCTGCAAAGCTAAGTCGTCTTGTGGTACTGAGCATGATTCAGTAACGTTACCTACACACACGACAGCGATATTTTAGAATCAGAACGGGAACTAAAACAGATTTTATCGCGCCGGGTTGGAATAAATTCCTCTGGTGACTACCACATTCGTTGCTCCGGATACAGCACGTCTGTGCTGTATTGTTACCGGCTTTAGAGGCGAGTTCCAGACATAACGGAAGTCTGGTGTAAATCAAGACGCGATGCTCAGCAGGGGACCTTCCCGTGTCGAAGCGCTGCCCTTTCACTGGCTAATAAGACCCTAGCGGCGATCAGTCTCGCCGCCATTCACACCGACATGAAACGGCAAATGAATAGCTCGGTACATCACACTGCTTACGGATAAGTGGGGACTCCGGTAGGAAGGAGCCGCCACCAAAGGTCAGAGCGGCAAGGTAGCGACGAATCTCGTTTCTTGCTCTGTGTTTTCGTTACGCCGATTATGGTCGCATCTCCTCAAACGGACCATCCCGCAACACCCTTGAACTCCGCCTCCACTGAAATATGACATATGCCTCATAGAAACCACACAATTTCAGAGCCGCTGATGAATAACCCGAAAAAAACACATTAATCTTGTTCCGCTTCAACAAACAGTACTTTAAAAACTTAAGGCCATATTACGACGCACCAGAAGGTCAAATATCAAGGTAACTTCGTACCAAGGACGTTATCATCAATAAAAATATTTTGCAATTAGAATGAAATGAACACCCCTAGATGTATACAGGCGTTGAAGTCAATGGGGACAGTTGAAAATGAGTGCCCCGACCGGGACTCGAACCCCGGATCTCCTGCTTACATGGCAGACGCTCTATCCATCCTTTTTTTTTTTTGTTGATCTCATTTTGTTCTATATTGTTCATTGAATTTGTGCGGGGCGGACGTCCGATGACACCCGTTTAGGTTCTTTGTTGATCCATTCATTGTTTTTTATTACAGAGAGTAGCTAACCCTCTGACCGAACATGCTGAGCTACCTTGCCGGCTATCCATCTGAGCCACCGGGGACGCAGAGGATAGTGCGACTGTAGGGACTTATCTCTGGCACGCCTCCCGTGAGACCCACATTCGCAACTTATTGTCCACACACTACATTCGTAGTGCCGCTGCCCATTACACTCATTACTCGCAGCAGACAATCTTACCGAGTTCCGTAAGAGTTCGGGCAATGCGTGTGCATCTGCACAGAATAAGAAAGTCAATGGCAGATGAGCCTTATATACACTCCTGGAAATTGAAATAAGAACACCGTGAATTCATTGTCCCAGGAAGGGGAAACTTTATTGACACATTCCTGGGGTCAGATACATCACATGATCACACTGACAGAACCACAGGCACATAGACACAGGCAACAGAGCATGCACAATGTCGGCACTAGTACAGTGTATATCCACCTTTCGCAGCAATGCAGGCTGCTATTCTCCCATGGAGACGATCGTAGAGATGCTGGATGTAGTCCTGTGGAACGGCTTGCCATGCCATTTCCACCTGGCGCCTCAGTTGGACCAGCGTTCGTGCTGGACGTGCAGACCGCGTGAGACGACGCTTCATCCAGTCCCAAACATGCTCAATGGGGGACAGATCCGGAGATCTTGCTGGCCAGGGTAGTTGACTTGCACCTTCTAGAGCACGTTGGGTGGCACGGGATACATGCGGACGTGCATTGTCCTGTTGGAACAGCAAGTTCCCTTGCCGGTCTAGGAATGGTAGAACGATGGGTTCGATGACGGTTTGGATGTACCGTGCACTATTCAGTGTCCCCTCGACGATCTCCAGTGGTGTACGGCCAGTGTAGGAGATCGCTCCCCACACCATGATGCCGGGTGTTGGCCCTGTGTGCCTCAGTCGTATGCAGTCCTGATTGTGGCGCTCACCTGCACGGCGCCAAACACGCATACGACCATCATTGGCACCAAGGCAGAAGCGACTCTCATCGCTGAAGACGACACGTCTCCATTCGTCCCTCCATTCACGCCTGTCGCGACACCATTGGAGGCGGGCTGCACGATGTTGGGGCGTGAGCGGAAGACGGCCTAACGGTGTGCGGGACCGTAGCCCAGCTTCATGGAGACGGTTGCGAATGGTCCTCGCCGATACCCCAGGAGCAACAGTGTCCCTAATTTGCTGGGAAGTGGCGGTGTGATCCCCTACGGCACTGCGTAGGATCCTACGGTCTTGGCGTGCATCTGTGCGTCGCTGCGGTCCGGTCCCAGGTCGACGGGCACGTGCACCTTCCGCCGACCACTGGCGACAACATCGATGTACTGTGGAGACCTCACGCCCCACGTGTTGAGCAATTCGGCGGTACGTCCACCCGGCCTCCCGCATCCCCACTATACGCCCTCGCTCAAAGTCCGTCAACTGCACATACGGTTCACGTCCACGCTGTCGCGGCATGCTACCAGTGTTAAAGACTGCGATGGAGTTCCGTATGCCACGGCAAACTGGCTGACACTGACGGCGGGGGTGCACAAATGCTGCGCAGCTAGCGCCATTCGACGGCCAACACTGCGGTTCCTGGTGTGTCCGCTGTGCCGTGCATGTGATCATTGCTTGTACAGCCCTCTCGCAGTGTCCGGAGCAAGTATGGTGGGTCTGACACACCGGTGTCAATGTGTTCTTTTTTTCCATTTCCAGGAGTATATATATATATATATATGAAGATGGTATCTGTTCATTTAGACATGTCCGAAAGAACAGATACCATCTTCATATATAAAAATATTTTGACTGGCTGTCGTAAATATATATGCAACCTCAAGAATGAGCTGTGTGTGAAGTCGATGCAGAGTAAAATATTTGCAAGGTCGGTGTTATATCTACACTGATAGTGCAACCAGCTGCTTAACAGCATGATTTCAACCTTTAGAATACAGTGTAACAGCCAAACTGCCTGACACGATTTCGGCAAGTCCTTGGTACGTTCCAAAGATATATGGTACCAGATTTTTATGCATTCCAATAGACACTCTAAGAAAAAAAGAAAAACGGAAGAACAAAAGAATTATTCGAATTGGTCGGAAATCGGCAGATTAGATGTACATGTACAGACAAACATATGATTACAAATTCAGAAAAATAGTGTTATTTATTCATGAGAAAGAGGTTCACT
This sequence comes from Schistocerca piceifrons, assembly GCF_021461385.2. Classification (NCBI taxonomy): domain Eukaryota; kingdom Metazoa; phylum Arthropoda; class Insecta; order Orthoptera; family Acrididae; genus Schistocerca; species Schistocerca piceifrons. The sequence continues at coordinate 80,197,416 of NC_060145.1, read as the reverse complement.
AGTTGAGGAAATCAATAACGCATTGTTCCACCTCCGGCCTTTATGCAAGCATTTATTGGGCATGGCACTGTTTGATATAGTTTTTGCATGTCCTCATGAAGGATATTGTGCCAAATTCTGTTCATTTGGTGAGTTAGTTCTTTCAAATCAATGGAAGGATGGCCCTGCCCATAATGATCCAAATGTTCTCAACAGGGGAGAGATCCGGGGACCTTACTGACCGAGGTATTGTTTGGCAAGCAGGAAGACAAGCTGTAGAAACACTGGTCCTGTGCGGGTGGGCATCATCTTGATGAAATGTAAGCTTTCCATGAGGAGCAACATAACGAGGCGGAGAATATCGTCCATGTATCCCTTTCCCGTAAAGGTGCCGCGGATGACATCTAAAGGCCGGCCCTTGTAGCCGAGCGGTTCTAGGCGCTTCAGTCTGGAACCGCGCTGCTGCTACGGTTGCAGGTTCGAATCCTGCCTCGGGCATATAGCCACACAGCCTAGTGTTTTGGCCTGGGGTGTCATTTCATTTCATAGCAGGATCCGTTTGGTTGTCATCTGCGGCACCCTTAACAACACAGTGCCCTGTCTCGTTGCCTTTCAAGTCAAGCCATTCTGGGCTTACATTTCAGCAAGACCATGCCCGCTCGCACATGCTACTGCTGCGGCTTGTCTTCATATTTAACAAACCCTACCTTGGCCAGTAAGATCCCCAGATCTCTCCCAGGTTGAGAAAGTTTGGAGCATTATGGGCAGGACCCTCCAACCAGCTCCGGATTTAGACGATCTAACGCACCAATTGGACTTACAGCAACTCTATCAGCCAATGCCAAGTCGAGTAGCTGCTTCCATAAGGGCTTGACGTGGACCAGTGCGTTATTCAGTTGCTCAGTTTGTGAAGCTCTTTCTCTTGAATTAATTATTGAGTTTCTCCTGAAATTATAAACATATGTTTGTCTGTACATTTACATAATATGTACTGGTTTCTGTCCCATTCTGATAATTCATTTGTGGTGCGTTGATTTTTTTCTTGTCTTAGAGAGTACAGTTCGCGTCGTATATCAAAATACATATGGTGACACCTACGTCCTTTCGGAATTAGCGTATAATATCTATAACTTTCCCTAAAACATATAAAGAGTGCATCGCATTTTTGTTTTGTAATACCACAAATTTCCAATACAAAAAAGGCGGCCGAAAAATTTACTTTATTCCCACAGAACGTCAATGCAACATCTTGTATTCGTTTTTCATCAGGTGTGACAACTATTCTCTTTATCGAAGTACGAATATATCTCACGTCACTACAGTCTGAATAGAAGAGCGCCAGCGCCGTCATTAATCATAATATAAAAGACTTTATCTCAAACTCTGCATTCCATTTTCTCTTTAGAAACGTTGAATGTACTTTTGTTACACTCTTAAATGACAAATATTTAACTTATGACGTCGAATAATCATTTTCCTTAGGCTATAAGCTTGATACTTCGCATCCACAGTAAAACAGTTTAGTTTATTGAAGTAGTTCGTTCTCCGCTGCAAACAGCTTTTCTAAATCGGGCCTTCCATTAATCTTAGTCGAATAGAGAGACTTTTTCAGCTTCAAGCATATAGTCCACACACATCGATTTATTCCTGTATGCTTGCGATACGGAATACCTGTATAATCTAAACCTTACAACGAGATTATTGCTTTGTATAAGTAACTTATTATAGCTGTTAAATATTTTAAGCAAAGTATTTTTATAACCATCAGCTACGTATATTCAACTTTCTTCTTTACCGGTTTCTGTTTTTACATATCATTGTGAGATATCGTTGTATTTAGTATGCTGATTAGTCTTATACTGTGTGAGTAGTAAGCAAATGGTTCAAATGGCTCTGAGCACTATGGGACTTAACTTCTGAGGTCATCAGTCCCCTTGAACTTATAACTACTTAAACCTAACTAACCTAAGGACAGCACACACATCCATGCCCGAGGCAGGATTCGAACCTGCGACCGTAGCGGTCGCGCGGTTCCAGACTGTAGCGCCTAGAACCGCTCGGCCACAACGGCCGGCTTGAGTAGTAAGCATTTTTGATCAGTCTACTGTATTTCTTTGTAACTACTATGATTTTGATATACATAAGTACACTTATTATATTTTTCGCCTCTTTTTGCGTGTGTATACCACACAAGTTTTTCTGCTTTTGTTGGCTACTCTTCCAGTGATGATGGTTGTGAAAACGGTAAATAATGAAACTGAAATTTATACAGCTGATAAATATAAGAACGCTTTTCTTCCAACACGAATTTGCCTAATTTTATCTTAAAAGCGAATTCTCAGCTTTTCTATAGGTCCCTGCTCCTCAAGAAATTTTTTGCTTGCTATACAATTATTTGTTCTTTTAATACGTAAATGTATTCCGTCAACATACACCCTCACTTTATATATTATGATGTTCATATACACATCTCGAAAAAATTGCATTTCGTCATGTAGTTTATAATGTGACAGCGTCGGAAAATTCTTCGCATACGCGTCAAACATCTCCTTGTGCACGTGCTAAAACACAAAATAGTAACGATACAATGAAGGCTTTCACGACCGGATGTTTCAGCTGCCCAGAAATCTTCCGTTATTCGGTCGCAAAACTCTATTTCCGTACTAGAGTACCCATTTTTCTCAAAAGCGTGCTTTAGATAAATAGTTTTGCGACCGAATAGTAATAGGCTTGAGGACAACGATAGGACACAGCGATGGAAGAACACGGTTTGTCTACTCTTCATCAAAAAAGTAATGGATCAAATCATCAAGATTTTAAGGAAACATAACATTCGACCGATTTTCAGACCATCCAAGAAAATAGGCCAAGCACTTCGTTCCGTTAAGTATAAGCGTCCCCCTCTGTCTGCAAGTGGTGTATACAAGATTCCGTGTATATGTGGTTGGGTCTACATTGGACCTACAAAGAGAAGTGTGAATACACGGTTGAAGGAATATAAAAGTCTTTGGCGACAAGGGAAAAGAGACAAGTAAGCCGTGGTGGAACACGCTCTTCAGTCGGGTGATCATTTACTGAAATTTTTGGAAACTGAAGTTTTATGGCTCTGAGCACTGTGGGACTTAACATCTATGGTCATCAGTCCCTTAGAACTTAGAACTACTTAAACCTAACTAACCTAAGGACAGCACAGAACACCAAGTCATCACGAGGGAGAGAAATGAAGTTTTATGTACCATGACGAACTATCATCCAAGGCTATATAGGGAAGCCATCGAAATATATTAACATGGGGATAATTTTAACAGAAAAGAAGCTATGAAACTCAGCGATATATGGACAGTGGCGCTAAAGAATCGATGAGAAGTTTTTATGTTTGACGTACTATGATCGATAGTTATATTTTATCCTTGACATGGTTTATCTCTGCTATCACTTGAAATCCAGACCACGCCCACTTTCCACGGTACTTAGGCCGTTGTTCGACGTCCGACTCATCAGTCGGTAAGACTGAGCACAACCAGGAGCACCTCCGAAGATGTCCAACGTAGCTTTGGACGAAACGTGCGACAACATACAGAGATAGAAGAGTTCCATGGACCACGGACATACAACCCGGGAGAATTCTCGGCAGCTGAAAGTAGTAACCCATTTACGCCTTGCCCAAAACGGTGGAATACGTTTGCGTGATATATATTTACGCTTCATTACAGAACGGCGATGAATCATCCTTATCCTCCGTCGCGTCTTTGACAACAGAGTTCTCATCATTCGCTTCCGGTGTGTCCGTAACCTCCGCCTTCAAAACAGAACAACGCCTTATTTTGCATTTAGCAGGACGACATTCAACCTGCTTGATAAAATGTTGTTTCCGATATACGTCTTATTCGAAACGAAAATAACAAGCCCACGATGGGCAATTGTGACGCTGGGTTTCTTTTTAAAATTAAAAGTAACTGTCCTGCCTTCTACGATACGCTTCAGTATATACCAATACTGTTTCCATTTATTCCAGTCGCATTCCTCAAACAGTACAACCTTGTGAATACGAAGACTGTAACTACTGAAATCGAAATGGTATGCGTAAAAACTTTCTCTATACGGAGCCACATGTTCGACCCTCTTCGCTGAAAGGCGTGCTGCCTTGATTCCACATTCGTCTCTCTCATTGGCCTATTTTATGTTAATAACTGCGCCGTCAATTATGGACTTCGCGGATGAAGTAGTCGAAAGTTAATATTACGAATTTCTTTAATTTATTTGTATATTTTCTTACCATTACTCACATCAAACGTTCTTTCAGAATATACACTGTATCTACTAAAGTAAGTCTGTAACTTCACTTAGTGAATCAGTCATTATTTTGACAGGTGATTGGCACAGCGTAGTGATTTACTAGGCTTGATATTGCTTGGGTTGGTGAAAGCCCTTTTAATTTTTACGATGTGAACCGACTCAGCCAGAAGAATCCGCAGGGACTCAACGCAGAATCAAAACCAATGCGAAACTGGTCTTTTTGCCCAATACATAGTACATTAGCCCAATGGAGAATAATATTAACGCCAGAAAAAAGACTCACGGAAAGGAATGGCGATTGCTCTATGTCAACTTTCTTACTAACCGAAAATAAAGGGTGTTTCAAAAAGAATACAAGAATTTCGAATGCATATACTTATTAAACTGTCAGACATACAACTATGACAGATGGGACACATGCGAGGGCAAGTCAAAAAGTATAGAGACGTCAGCAATACAGCGTGTCACTCTTATCCCTGCGTTAGTCGTTTTATTGTAGCAGACAGTGAAACATGGCAGCTCCGTTTTCGATTTGCATCTAGGAGGAAATGAGGGCCGTGACTCGCTTTTTGATTGCGGGAGGTGTTAAACCTGCAAAAATTGTTCGTCTAATGCAAGCGCAGTTGTTTGTTACGAACAGGTATACGAATGGACAGAGCTCTTAAAATAGGGTACAACTTCTCAACTTGACGAGGTATGATCAGGCAGGCCATCGAAGTCAACAAGTAAGGACAAAATGGCTCTGAGCACTATGGGACTTAATATCTGAGGTCATCAGTCCCCTAGAACTTAGAACTACGTACACCTAACTAACCTAAGGACATCACACACATTCACGCCCGAGGCAGGATTCGAACCTGCGACCGTAGCAGTCGCGCGCAGTTGTGCAAGTTTTCATTTCTGTAAACTGGTACATTCTTAGGGACAACATCTGGGATATGTGTTATGTGAAAGATGGGGTGCTTTTGTGAGGTACGGAAATCACTGTGGGAAGCGTAAAATGTGGCTTGGGTTGTTGGAGCGCAACCTGTAGATTGGGCGGCAACGAGAGGACACAGTCTGTAGGCAGCAGCGAAAGAGGCAACGCTCGGACGGCGTAGGCGATGCCTCGCCTGGAAATTGTTGCACGCTAGCCTCAGATGACGACTGCTGAATTATCACGGCTTTGGTACAAGTTGTTGGGCTATGTTATCGACGTTAAAACGACGCCAAGAAGAATTAATTAGTTCATACTTCAAGAAACTTGTACGCCGTACCATGGATGGTGTTGCCGCTATTACTATCCACCACACCCAACGACTATAGCCAACGTTTTACGAACTATACATGATGTTTCCGTAAGAGCGTTCAAAAATTTAACAGGACATAGAGGATGCTCCGCTCAGCAGGTAGGGAACATGGGGTCGGAAAAGCTAGCTTAAGGAGATAATAGGAATAAAAAAAATCACATTACTGTGTACCTTTTTATTTACATTAGTTAACTGCAGACACCATCACGACACAATGAACGTACCATTTGTACTATAGCTACAAAATTTGCTGAAACTGACGGCCATCAACCTCAAAGCAGACATGACGTCGGCGAACAAGGTTCTGACGCAACCTGATAGATATCCCTGGTGTATTTCGAATCACATCACATGTAGCTACAATTGTAACAACTAATTACATCTCCGAATCCACTGGGGTCTCATACACAAGTGACTTTAGATATCTCCATAGGAAATAACCAAGAGGATTCAGGTCCGGTGAACTTGCAGGCCATGGAATAGGAACTCCCCTTCCAGTCGAGCGACCAGGAAATACTATACCGATACCGCTCCATCATATTGCACTGTACGTCTCTGAATAGCACTGAGTTCTGTCATGGAACAATGTAAATACGATACAACACAGCCACATTATGGACAAGTAACGTAAACAAAACCTTCCTGGTAATCAGGCTCGTTCTCCTTGTTTCCTTGCAGGAAGTAAATGTATTGTAAATAAACAGCACAGTTACGTGTAAACTTGTACGCATGTTAGTTGTAAATCAGCTGGAAAACAGTAATGATGGACAGAGCAGTAGACAATTCATTTCCGTGTCTCCTTAAGCTGACTTCTCCGACCCTAGGTTCCCCAGCTCAAATTGTTCAGTGGAGCATTCTCCATGTCCTGTTACATTTTTGCGCGCTCTTACCGAAACGCCCTGTATAATTAGAATTCTAGAAACGTGAACATTTAATTCAAAACTAATTTTTTTGAATAATTATTGTGTTAAACATAAAGTCTGGTTCACTCTATTATTTTATTCCTAATTATTCGCCTATAAAGGGTCGTTTCCTAATGTTTGATTATTCCGGGAAAAACTGCTATAAAAACATTTGAAGTGCTTTATTCAGTATCTAAAAGCACTGATTTTCATCTTTGGATGAATGTCTGAAAATAACTGTCGTACAGTAACTTTTAAAGCGCAGTTAAAAGTACTATATGACTTACGTAGGCCGGCCGAAGTGGCCGCGCGTTTCTGGCGCTGCAGTCTGGAACCGCGAGACCGCTACGGTCGCAGGTTCGAATCCTGCCTCGGGCATGGTTGTGTGCGATGTCCTTAGGTTAGTTAGGTTTAACTAATTCTAAGTTCTAGGGGACTAATGACCTCAGCAGTTGAGTCCCATAGTGCTCAGAGCCATTTGAACCATTTGACTTACGTAGTAGAAGCGCTGAAGCGAAAGTTTTTCCAAAGTACTGAAGTAGAAGTTAAATTTAACGATTTTAATATTCATACTCTCTTTGTGGTAATAAGTAAAGTGAAAGTGAATAAATAAGTTTCGCTAAAAAAAAAGAACTTGTCATGCAGAAATACTGAGGTTTTGCACATTTAAGTTTTTAGTCAAGTGTACATAAAATTCTTTCAGTTATAAATGAAATTCAGTAAGGTACAAAGAGTTAAAAAATGCTTATGTGGCTCAGTAACACTGGAGTAGGGTTGCATAAAAATACTGCATGACAATATACACTGATCACACCCAACCTTTAGCTTGTGACATATCATGTGTTTAGAGAAAGGTGTAAAAAAGTGCCGTAATAAATTTAAATGTGTATATTATGCTACTAGAATATTTAAGTATTCAATTTGTTGCTTATACAAAATGCAAACATGGAAGTATTTTTAGCACATAATGATGATTAAAACTTCGTGGCCATTCTAGATCAAAACTATGTATGTAAGTAGTGTAGTAGCTAAAGGATTCTTGTGTCTTTCTCAGAACCATATCCTGAAAAGTTGTCATCATTTGTGAAGTTATGTCAGGGAACAGCAGGAAAGTAGGCCAAATTCACTTCTTCTGCTTTTCTGAAACTTAAACATTTCGTTGCCTAGATAGGCTGGCGATCGTAAATCCGTCAGACAGACCATTTAATGAACTTGGTACAGAAAGGTCCTAAATTCAGAATTATTTCATTTTTACTGCTGGAAATAGTCTACTGTGGCACACTTGTACGAATATGTGGCACCCGAATACGATGATAATATTAATGTAAACTAAAATGAAACTAGTATATGATTTTATGTACGATGTATGTCTCTGATAGGCTTTATAATGCGGATCGCTGACTGCAGGACCGCAGGACTGCTTGTGGTCTGAGATTGTAGTGTTGGAGCAAGAGAGCGCTGGGCGCATAGTTGTAGGTAGCTGTCCTGTCTGTGAAGCCACCAAGTGTTACATTAATGTAGGTATGTCAGTATTGTTGGACATGGAAGCAAAAATATTCATGCAAGCAAGGTAAAGAAGTTAATTTTGTTTTGTCAGCGCGTTAGTATAGATGGCTGATAATCTGTAATTATTGAGTAACCCCAGGACGTGGCCCGCCCGGTTGGCCGTTCGGTCTAACGCACGGCTTTCCGGGCGGGAAGGAGCGCCTGGTGCCCGGCACGAATCCGCCTGGCGGATTTGTGTCAAGGTCGGGTGAGCCGGCCAGTCTGTGGATGGTTTTTAGGCGGTTGTCCATCTGCCTCATCAAATGCGGGCTGGTTCCCCTTATTCCGCCTCAGTTACACTATGTTGGCGATTGCTGCGCAAACAAGTTCTCCACGTACGCGTACACCACCATTACTCTATCACGCAAACATAGGTGTTACACTCGTCTGGTGTGAGACGTTCCCTGGGGGGTCCACCGGGGGCCGAACCGCACAATAACCCTGGGTTCGGTGTGGGGCGGCGGAGGGGTGAAGTGGACTGTGGTAGTCGTCGTGGGGTTGTGGACCACTGCGGCTGCAGCGGGGACGGAGCCTCTCCGTCGTTTCTAGGTCCCCGGTTAACATACAATACAGTACAACACAACCCCAGGACGTACGTATACTGACTGATAAAAAGGCTAGTTAGATACTTCACTTTTGAAATGATTCTAAAATTTGTTAACAGAGCTATATGTAATTTGATGATTTGCATTTATAATAGATTAGTGAGGTTAGATAATACTTGCTTTTTTTTGGCCAATGTAACTTCAGCTGTCAAATGTTTAAGAAAACCCAAACTTAAATGGCAATATAATTCCACAAAAAAATCAGTGTTAGTTGTTGTTGTTGTTGTTGTTGTGGTCTTCAGTCCTGAGACTGGTTTGATGCAGCTCTCCATGCTACTCTATCCTGTGCAAGCTCTTTCATCTCCCAGTACCTACTGCAACCTACATCCTTCTGAATCTGCTTAGTGTATACATCTCTTGGTCTCCCTCTACGATTTTTACCCTCCACGCTGCCCTCCAATACTAAATTGGTGATCCCTTGATGCCTCAGAATATGCCCTACCAACCGATCCCTTCTTCTAGTCAAGTTGTGCCACAAACTTCTCTTCTCCCCAATCCTATTCAATACTTCCTCATTAGTTATGTGATCTACCCATCTAATCTTCAGCATTCTTCTGTAGCACCACATTTCGAAAGCTTCTATTCTCTTCTTGTCCAAACTATTTATCGTCCATGTTTCACTTCCATACATGGCTACACTCCATACAAATACTTTCAGAAACGACTTCCTGACACTTACATCTATACTCGATATTAACAAATTTTTCTTCTTCAGAAACGCTTTCCTTGCCATTACCAGTCTACATTTTATGTCTTCTCTACTTCGACCATCATCAGATATTTTGCTCCCCAAATAGCAAAACTCCTTTACTACTTTAGGTGTCGCATTTCCTAATCTAATTCCCTCAGCATCACCCGACTTAATTCGACTGCATTCCATTATCCTTGTTTTCCTTTTGTTGATGTTTATCTTATATCCTCCTTTCAAGACACTGTCCATTCCGGTCAACTGCTCTTCCAAGTCCTTTGCTGTCTCTGACAGAATTACAGTGTCATCGGCGAACCTTAAAGTTTTTATTTCTTCTTCATGGATTTTAATACCTACTCCGAATTTCTCTTTTGTTTCCTTTACTGCTTGCTCAATATACAGATTGAACAATATCGGGGAGAGGCTACAACCCTGTCTTACTCCCTTCCCAACCACTGCTTCCCTTTCATGTCCCTCGACTCTTACAACTGCCATCTGGTTTCTGTACAAATTGTAAATAGCCTTTCGCTCCCTGTATTTTACCCCTGCCACCCTTAGAATTTGAAAGAGAGTATTCCAGTCAACATTGTCAAAAGCTTTCTCTAAGTCTACAAATGCTAGAAACGTAGGTTTGCCTTTCCTTAATCTTTCTTCAGTGTTAGTAACTCATCATAATCAGTTCCGCCTCCCTGTCCAGGTCTTATATTTTTCAAAGAAATAGGATTTTCTTAAATGTTCTCGTTTATCAGCCAAACGATTTTCATGTGCATTTCAAGTATTATGGCCAGCATTGCACACTGATAAGAGTGTAGCTAACATTCATATTTCTTTTTTAATGAGATACCGTAATATATCGCATTCCACCGTTGCTGCTTCAGAGGTAAGACAATTTAATTCATTGTTATCTACACAGGGACCAAGGTTATCAGTTTTGAACAGAGCCAGAGGATTCAGTGCCTGAGGGGCTGAATGTATTTTGCAGTGACTGTATTTCTTTATTGGTATTGGGAATTAAATTGCCCAATCAATGCGTATAAAGTTTTGCTAATAGTAACACTGAGTAAGCACACCACTTACACTTACAACACGATACACGATAACTCGAGTTTTGTGTCCATTCTGCAGTTCAAACATTCATTCAACGTAATCAAAAGAAATATTATTCTAAAGAACGTTTCACTTGCATTCAAAATAATCATTAAGTTTTTTATCAAAAGAACGTTACACTGCGTTTCTTTCTAACAGCAAGAAGACTCTTAGCGAAAGAATTAACAGTCTGACATCCATATCCAGTAGTCAAACATCACGGTCAGATCCTGCAAAAGGGATAACATTATACGACAGGTGTACAGTATGTGCGTAACTCCACGTACAATAGTGTTGTACGTGGCTTTTCCCATAGCAGGACCATTTCTGCTGTTGCGGCATAGTGTCATAGCAGGATGACGGAGGACGTTGCGTGGACTCCATTACCCGTTCACAGACGTGAGGCGCAGACGTGAACTGCAAAAGTCATTGACAGAAACTTGCCGACGAGTATGTCTGCCCTCACATCCTCTTACAGTCCAACATTGGACCACTGTCACATACAAATGCCTCACAAATCTGGGCATTGCTCGATTCGACCAGGCGGCAACTAACACACAAACAACATTAATGCTCTCTGGTGGCCGTTGTACCTCTCACAGATAATTGCGATTGTAATCACTTATGAAGTTACATTGATGGCCAAAAATGTATTCTGGGTATTTCACTTTTTTTCTGCCGTACAGTGTAGATATTGGGTAATAGCTGTTGGTATAAGTCAATCGAACGACAGTCATGAAGCACCATCTATCTGTTTCACGTGTGAACATTTGTTTCCAAAGGGTACAGGCTTTAGCCACCAGCGTCTCACTTGGTGAGTTGGATATATATTTAGAACTTCTTTGTGATACATAAATTTTAAATACTTTTATCTGACGTTTACATACTGTTTAAGTGTTGTGTGCAGCGATTGATATTACACATTTATTTACCTTAAATGAAAAGATCCTTTGACATCGCAATATTGACGCATGTTATAACACACGAGTATCTAAGTCTAATTGTTAAGAGGATAAAGTATTCATAGATATCGTTGTTCACTGCAAATCAGCTAATAAGATCTCTTTCAATAAATGAAATCAATGAGAAGATCCTTTGAAATCACATGTTGGCGCATGTTGTAATACACGAGTACCTAAGTCTTATTGTTAAGTGGATACAGTACTGCCAGCCGCGGCGGACGAGCAGTTCTAGGCGCTTCGGTCTGGAACCGCGCAACCTCTACGGCCGCAGGTTCGAATCCTGCCATGGGCATGGATGTGTGTGATGTCCTTAGGTTAGTTAGGTTTAAATAGTTCTAAGTTCTAGGGGACTGATGACCTCATAAGTTAAGTCCCATAGTGCTCAGAGCCATTTGATTTTTTTTGAAAGAGTACTTCGTTCTTCGTTCGTGCTTCAACGACCAATCCACCTGTCATGAAAAATGCTATTCAATACCACTTCAACCGTACGCGAGCTATGTGCTGGACATCCTTCATGTTGGAAGTACATCGCCATTCTGTCATCAGTGAAACATGTTGTAGTAACATCGGTAGAACATTACGTAGGAAATCAGCACACATTACACCATTTACATTGCCATCGATAAAATGGGAGCCGGCCTGAGTGGACGAGCGGTTCTAGGCGCTACAGTTTGGAACCGCGCGACCGCGACGGTCGCAGGTTCGAATCCTGCCTCGGGGATGAATGTGTGTGATGTCCTTAGGTTAGTTTTAAGTAGTTCTAAGTTCTAGGGGACTGATGACCTCAGATGTTAAGTCTCATAGTGCTCAGAGCCATTTGAACCATTTTTTGATACAGTATTCATAGATATCGTTGTTCATTGCAAATCAGCTAAGAAGATCTCTTTCAATAAATTGAACGCTCCCATCGCCAGTGTATCCTGTTGATTTATACTTTACGTGCAATCTCTCTCTGTCTCTGTCTCTCTCTCTCTCTCTCTCTCTCTCTCACTCCCTCACTCACCTCCCCCCCCCCCCCACCTCTCTTATTCTCTTATACACACACTCACGAACACTCACAAAAAAACACACACACACACACACACACACACACACACACACACACACACACACACACAGACGGTATACCACATACAAGGTAGCATTTCACACTGAATGTTTTTATGCAGTTGTCAAGCGGATATAATTTCTTTATTCTGCATTCGAAATTGGTTTTACTTACTCGCATGTCTGGATGAACAGACATTGTTGATGCAAGACAGCCATCCGAAATGACTTTGAAATCAATTCAGTGAATGGAATTATTTGGTTTTAGCTTCGTTAAGAATAGATGTACTAGCATTGGTGAGATATGAAAATTAATGCCGGACTGTGACTCGAGCCTAGGATTTGCCATTTATCGCAGGAATTAGATTTTTCACTTCACTGCGTAACGTGTCGATTATTTCACTCAATAAATGTACAAAAATTGACACGAAAAATTAAAAATTGTCTTTCACCTTCAATGAAAACCTAACTACTTGACAACATGGACGTAGAAACACCGTTCGGATCAAAGTACTTCTTATTAACGACTACCGGTTTCCATCTAGCCTACAGATCGTCTTCAGGTCTGGCTCCGCAAGGTGCAGTTTGTCAACAGTGATATCACGGCTCCTAACACACGGTGTAATTATGAAATATTTGAGGGTTTATATATTGTTATTTGTTCGCGATTTTATTAATTAAGTTTGAGGTTCCGTGGAATGATGTCTGACAGTAATTACACAGTTTATAGAATGATAGTTAGAAAGTTTATTACCAAAAGAATTAAAGATGCGATAAAACACGAAAAAATTGAGGGGGAATATACGAATAAATAACATACTACGGAGAAAAGTTCTCAACTAGTTTGAGGAAGTTTTTCACAGAATAGAAGGAATGTGCCATAGGGAAACGTTTCCACTTAGACATGAACAGCTGGGCTTCATTACTCAATGTTTTCAGTTCTGTTGGAAGCATGTTGAAAATGAAATATGGTGAATAGTGCACACCTTTCCGTACAACCATTAAGGAAGTGTTATGCAAGTGTATGTAGTGTTTCCGTTAGTGACAACTGAATGAAAGTTGCAGTTTCGTCTGAATGAATCAGTATTGTCTAAAAGATTTCCTACGATGGAATATATGTACAGGGATGGCAGAGCTAGAGTTCTGACAGATGTGAACAACGACCCACACGAATTTCTCGAACTGACACCGTTTATCTTTCCGTCTGCTATTTTCTGAGCCAGGAATATTCTTGGCGCGTGCGCGGTTTGGCCCCAAAATACGAGAAAACAGAGTGAAAGTGAGGAAAGCAAATAAGCCTTCGTGTTTCAGTTTCAGTGACACTGGAGATTTTTCTAGTGATGACAACATCAGTTTCTGCACAAGAAATTGAAAATGACACGTCTAAGAAAGTCTTCCATCTGCTACAAGTCTCAGTAATTTGAAATGATCGAAAGAAACTATATGGTTCCAGAGACCTTTCCAAATCTCAAACATCTACGATGTACATATGCAGACTGAAGCGACGAATGAAAATTGGGTTGTGGGGTGAATGGGTATTTGGATCGAGGAGGGAGGCGTACTAGGGTAGTCCGTGCAGCTGTGCAGAGCCACTGTGCCAGGGTGGCGTAGTGGTCAGCACATCTCTCTGCTGGGCAGTAGGTCAGGGTTCGAATCCATGCCATGGTAAAAACTTTCATTCTTTCTTTAGTCGGCATGTAGACATCTGAAATGATCGACTTCCTTATTTCACCACCGTTGGACCGTAAAATTTCGCCCTTATGAGAGTTCCGTGTCAGAAACTGTATGCTCTGCGTTTTATTTGCAGTTAAGGTTTATTTTCTCATATGACTCCCTGAAATCCACGTGCTGTTGGTTCAAATGGCTCTAAGCACTATAAGACTTAACAATTGAGGTCATCAGTCCCCTAGACTTAGAACTACTTAAACCTAACTAACCTAAGGACATCATACACATCCATGCCCGAGGCAGGATTCGAACCTGCGACCGTAGCAGCAGCGCGGTTCCGGACTGAAGCGCCTAGAACCGCTCGGCCACAGCGGCCGGCCACATGCTGTTGTTACTGACTGCTCTATTAACTACATTATTCATATTACGCAGAGGAAATTTTGATAAATTTTTATTTTGTCTGTCTCAGTTGCATGAATATACAATTTATTGCTGCTGTGGTTACGTTAGGGCTAACTCATCCATTCTCAAACCACGCACCTAAAAATTGCAGAGCACATGTCGCACAGAAATACTTACATACAGTATGCATGTCCATAAGATGACGAACATACCTTGTTATTAACCGTAACTAGTTATACCCCATGGTACCAGAATGCACAAATAGCTCCGTACAAGAAAGTCTAATCGGGAGCAACAATTACTTTCATTGACAAGGCACTCTATGTGTTTACTGTTACTCCGGAACGACACAACCAAACTGACAACTGTAACTTTCAATAGTGAACAGGACACCTTGGCGGGAGTCATCCGCACACATACGCGGATGCTCAAATGACTGACTATTAGTTTGCTGCGGTGCTGCCGCGCCCACTGTCATTTAAGAATAACATTTCTCTAACATAGAAAACTTCCAGTTCTTTGTTTTAAACAATAACGTAGCATCTAAATTAAACAAACAAAGCCAGGAGGTGTCGACGAGAGTGCCCTGTCGTATACAGCTCCCTATTTTCGATGCAAGGTAGATTATTTCTACCTACCTATTGAGATAATAATGTAATACCAGAAATTGGTACATTCCATACAGGAAGTTAATACTAAAATCTAAAATATCCTTTCCTACTTTATGTTATTCACACACTCTCCAGACAGTGAAACAAAAATACTACGAAAGACATAAAAAAATTACATCTTTTCTATTTACTTTGTATAGGTAACCTTTCGTAACAAACCTCCAATTACGCAATAAATAAACATTACACAGCACCATACTAAACGTCATCCGACACAATCGTTACCCATGGAGCTAAGGCCGATTTCGAAACCAAAGCCCTATTCGTACACTGACCTTACAAGTGTAAAATGATACATAAAAATATTAGATCAAATTGACATTAATACGTCATTGTGTTATATGATGTACCACGTTTTGTACAATAAAACTTGTGCCATCTCCAAAGATAACATTTAGCATGAAACTATCGGAGCGCGCTTTCTTGGTAACGAACATATTGCCAGGCGCCAGTTCCCACTTCCCCACCCTCTCTCTCCGTAGCCTCTCCGTTTCCTGTCTAGCATCCTCTAGCTGGAGGGCGCGTAGTCTCACTTCCTGCTCCACAACTACTCCCTTCCTATACACGCCCTGCAGCTCCTGGAGGTGGCGTGGCTGGTTTCCCCGCTATATTCATCCCGGTGAAACACTTTCTGCACAACTTACAACCACGTCACAACTCTCTAACCAACGACAATACTCCTGCCTCTCACTCGTTGTCAGATTTTACAGTACTTCGAAACAAATACAATCAAATAACAGAAAACGCACAAAAGCACGCTGGAAACTACGAGTAAACTATCCACGTCATCTTACTGAAAAGTCAAATGAAAACTGAACAGCTGCCACAATGGGACGATGGAATGATTCCATTCAAAGGTACTCACCACCTGCGAAAACATACACTACTGGCCATTAAAATTGCTACACCAAGAAGAAATGCAGATGATAAACGGGTATTCATTGGACAAATATATTATAATAGAACTGACATGTGATTACATTTTCACACAATTTCGGTGCATAGATCCTGAGAAATCAGTACCCAGAACAACCACCTCTGGCCGTAATAACGGCCTTGAGACGCCTGGGCATTGAGCCAAACAGAGCTTGGATGACGTGTACAGGTACAGCTGCCCATGCAGCTTCAAAACGATACCACAGTTCATCAAGAGTAGTGACTGGCGTATTGTGACGAGCCAGTTGCTCGGCCACCATTGACCAGATGTTTTCAGTTGGTGAGAGATCTGGAGATTGTGCTGGCCAGGGCAGCAGTCGAACATTTTCTGTATCCAGAAAGGCCCTAACAGGACCTGCAACATGCCGTCGTGCATTATCCTTCTGAAATGTAAGGTTTCGCAGCGATCGAATGAAGGGTAGAGTCACAGGTCCTAACACACTGTTCAAAGTGCCGTCAATACGAACTAGAGGTGACCGAGACGTGTAACAAATGGCACCCCATACCATCACGCCGGGTGATACGTCAGTACGGCGATAACGAATGCACGCTTTCAATGTGCGTTCACCGCGATGTCGCCAAACACGGATGCGACCATCATGATGCTGTAAACAGAACCTGGATTCATCCGAAAAAATGACGTTTTGCCATTCGTGCACACAGGTTCGTCGTTGAGTACACCATCGCAGGCGCTCCTGTCTGTGATGCAGCGTCAACGGTAACTGCAGCCATGGTCTCCGAGCTGATAGTCCATGGTGCTGCAAACGTCGTCGAACTGTTAGTGCAGATGTTTGTTGTCTTGAAAACGTCCCCATCTGTTGACTCAGGGATCGAGACGTGGCTGCACGATCCGTTACAGCCATGCGGATAAGATGCCTGTCATCTCGACTGCTAGTGATATGAGGCCGTTGGATTCCAGCACGGCGTTCCGTATTACCCTCCTGAACCCACCGATTCCATATTCTGCTAACAGTCATTGAATCTCGACCAACGCGAGCAGCAATGTCGCCATACGATAAACCACAATCGCGATAGTCTACAATTCGACCTTTATCAAAGTCGAATACGTGATGGTACGCTTTTCTCCTCCTTACACGAGGCATCACAACAACATTTCACTAGGCAACGCTGGTCAACTGCTGTTTGCGTATGAGAAATCGGTTTGATGGTTCAAATGGCTCTGAGCACTATGGGACTTAACATCTGTGGTCATCAGTCCCCTAGAACTTAGAACTACTTAAACCTAACTAACCTAAGGACATCACACACATCCATGCCCGAGGCAGGATTTGAACCTGCGACCGTAGCGGTCGCGTGGTTCCAGACTAAAGCGCTTAGAACCGTTCGGCCATACCGGCCGGCTACGCTTCAGTACCTGGAGCTGATGCCCAGGGGAAAATCATCATTAATGGCTTGCTTCTGCCACATACACTTGGAGATAGTAACCAACCTGAAAACATACTATTCGTAATAGCAATAACTGTCAGTCTTCAAATGAAGTAAATACTGATGTAATGTTGTTCAGTATACTGTCGGCATTAGTAGAAATATCCACACTTATACCATAAAAAGCTGATTCAAGTCTCAGAAGACGCAAAGTGTATTAAAACAAATTAGCACAATACCGCAAAATAACAGAACTGATCAAAACAACACGAGAATTCTGAATAGCGATCAGCAGCTGATTAATACATGGTGTTCGTGAAATCACATGCCATTTCTGTGTTATTGTTAAAAAATTTTACTTTTTTTTAAAAGTAGTATAAAATAACATACACAATTTAAGAAAGAACAGCCGTTGCAGCCGACAGATTGCATCCGGGACTACCAACGCCACATCTCCTAGGGGACAGATTGGCGGTGCATCGCCAAGACTATGAGCTCTCCGCACGCCTGAAGTGATCCCAATGGACTGCTGTTTTTCATTTGGTGAATGTTACTGATTTCCACTTGATAGACCTCAGAGCTGATAAATCCCGAGATGAAAAAGTCCACTGGATCAAATCGAGTGGGCAGCGAGCCCAAAGTCTCGGCGACTGACGGCCGACCCACCCTCTAAGAAATGTGGCATTGAGTTAGTCCTGTGTACAGTCGGTCGGCAATAACGGCTGTTCTTTCTTCTCTCGTGCATACTCTTTTGAATAACCTGCAAAAAAATAAAAGTTTTTGACGATCAGATAGATATGGTGAGGGAATTTACGAACACCCTGTATAATGTCGCATCGATTTTTCTGTGACGAAAATTCCAGAATACCGTTTCCATACAGCTTAAAGCACATGAGAAGCTCCATGTGAACGTTTGCAATGTTAAGTGAAACAGCTAATTATCGAACAAGGTAACGAAAGATACATGTTAGGTAACTGCTGCGTCTAAGTGGTTTATCTAACCAACTTTCGAGAGTTGATCGGCATATTCGTAATGTTCGTACTTTACACATAGTTACAAATGACCAATTTGCGTGCTGTTAATGTTGTGGTTGCTTTGAGTAAATTTCTTCTGTATCACCTGAGTCCTCGTCGTTTAGTGCCTAGAACATACCCTGCTGAGCTAAAACGTTATTACCATTCCAGTTGCCCGCTAAAGGCAAAGATCTCGAGTTCGTGTCTCGATCCGGCACACAGTTTTAATTTGCTTTTCATTTTGGCCACTACCCAGTCCTAGATTGAATGACGACTGGGAGCGCTGCTGGAGCGAGACTCAGTGTGAAAATAGTGTAAGCAGAGAAGAGACGAATGACGAAACATTTCAGTGGTGAGACAGGCAATAAATGGAGAAATCAGCCGACGTAACTGACACTGACAAAGAGCACATTGTTACGGCGCACTGCTTAAGAACGAGGAGTAGAGCACTAGTTGCCTGTTCACGTGATGCTATCGTGAATGTCTACAGAAATTAGTTGAACGCTGAAACCTCGCGTAGGCACAAGATATTGAACGTCTCCTTCTCAACACCGGACTTGAAGGTTGGAGGCTTCCCACACTGGCAAACAGAACAGGCAGCGATCTGTGGCAAATCTGATGTGTAGCCACGAGTGTTTCAGAGCACACCGTTCCGCACACACAGATGTGAAAATTACCGAACTATCAGTTTAATAAGTCACAGCTGCAAAATACTAACGCGAATTCTTTACAGACGAATGGAAAAACTGGTAGAAGCCGACCTTGGGGAAGATCAGTTTGGATTCCATAGAAGTGTTGGAACACGTGAGGCAGTACTGAACCTACGACTTATCTTAGAAAATAGATTAAGGAAAGGCTTAGAGAAAGCTTTTGACAATGTTGACTGGAATACTCTCTTTCAAATTCTAAATGTGGCAGGGGTAAAATACAGGGAGCGAAAGGCTATTTACAATTTGTACAGAAGCCAGATGGTAGTTATAAGAGTCGATGGGCATGAAAGGGAAGCATTGTTTGGGAAGGGAGTGAGACAGGGTTGTAGCCTCTCCCCGATGTTATTCAATCTGTATGTTGAGCAAGCAGTAAAGGAAACAAAAGAAAAATTCGGAGTAGGTATTAAAATCAATGGAGAAGAAATAAAAACTTTGAGGTTCGCCGATGACATTGTAATTCTGTCAGAGACAGCAAAGGACTTGGAAGAGGAGTTGAACGGAATGGACAGTGTCTTGAAAGGAGGATATAAGATGAACATCAACAAAAGCAAAACGAAGATAATGGAATGTAGTAGAATTAGATCGGGTGATGCTGAGAGAATTAGATTAAGAAATGAGACACTTAAAGTAATAAAGGAGATTTGCTATTTGGGGAGCAAAATAACTGATGATGGTCGAAGTAGAGAGGATATAAAATGTAGACTGGCAGTGGCAAGCAAAGTGTTTCTGAAGAAGAGAAATTTTTTAACATCGAGTATAGATTTAAGTGTCAGGAAGTCGTTTCTGAAAGCATTTGTATGGAGTGTACCGACGTATGGAAGTGAAACATGGACGATAAATAGTTTGGACAAGAAGACAATAGAAGCTTTCGAAATGTGGTGCTACAGAGGAATGCTGAAGATTAGATGAGTAGATCACATAACTAATGAAGAGGTATTGAATAGAATTGGGGAAAGAGGAGTTTGTGGCACAACTTGACAGGAAGAAGGGACCGAAATGAGATTTTCACTCTGCAGCGGAGTGTGCGCTGATATGAAACTTCCTGGCAGATTAAAACTGTGTGCCCGACCGAGACTCGAACTCGGGACCTTTGCCTTTCGCGGGCAAGTGCTCTACCATCTGAGCTACCGAAGCACGACTCACGCCCGGTACTCACAGCTTTACCTCTGCCAGTATCTCGTCTCCTACCTTCCAAACTTTACAGAAGCTCTCCTGCGAACCTTGCAGAACTAGCACTCCTGAAAGAAAGGATAGAGCGGAGACATGGCTTAGCCACAGCCTGGGGGATGTTTCCAGAATGAGATTTTCACTCTGCAGCGCAGTGTGCGCTGATATGAAACTTCCTGGCAGATTAAAACTGTGTGCCCGACCGAGACTCGAACTCGGGACCTTTGCCTTTCGTGGGCAAGTGCTCTACCATCTGAGCTACCGAAGCACGACTCACGCCCGGTACTCACAGCTTTACCTCTGCCAGTATCTCGTCTCCTACCTTCCAAACTTTACAGAAGCTCTCCTGCGAACCTTGCAGAACTAGCACTCCTGAAAGAAAGGATAGAGCGGAGACATGGCTTAGCCACAGCCTGGGGGATGTTTCCAGAATGAGATTTTCACTCTGCAGCGGAGTGTGCGCTGATATGAAACTTCCTGGCAGATTAAAACTGTGTGCCCGACCGAGACTCGAACTCGGGACCTTTGCCCTTCGTGGCAAGTGCTCTACCATCTGAGCTACCGAAGCACGACTCACGCCCGGTACTCACAGCTTTACCTCTGCCAGTATCTCGTCTCCTACCTTCCAAACTTTACAGAAGCTCTCCTGCGAACCTTGCAGAACTAGCACTCCTGAAAGAAAGGATAGAGCGGAGACATGGCTTAGCCACAGCCTGGGGGATGTTTCCAGAATGAGATTTTCACTCTGCAGCGGAGTGTGCGCTGATATGAAACTTCCTGGCAGATTAAAACTGTGTGCCCGACCGAGACTCGAACTCGGGACCTTTGCCTTTCGTGGCAAGTGCTCTACCATCTGAGCTACCGAAGCACGACTCACGCCCGGTACTCACAGCTTTACCTCTGCCAGTATCTCGTCTCCTACCTTCCAAACTTTACAGAAGCTCTCCTGCGAACCTTGCAGAACTAGCACTCCTGAAAGAAAGGATAGAGCGGAGACATGGCTTAGCTACAGCCTGGGGGATGTTTCCAGAATGAGATTTTCACTCTGCAGCGGAGTGTGCGCTGATATGAAACTTAGTGGCAGATTAAAACTGTGTGCCCGACCGAGACTCGAACTCGGGACCTTTGCCTTTCGTGGCAAGTGCTCTACCATCTGAGCTACCGAAGCACGACTCACGCCCGGTACTCACAGCTTTACCTCTGCCAGTATCTCGTCTCCTACCTTCCAAACTTTACAGAAGCTCTCCTGCGAACCTTGCAGAACTAGCACTCCTGAAAGAAAGGATAGAGCGGAGACATGGCTTAGCCACAGCCTGGGGGATGTTTCCAGAATGAGATTTTCACTCTGCAGCGGAGTGTGCGCTGATATGAAACTTCCTGGCAGATTAAAACTGTGTGCCCGACCGAGACTCGAACTCGGGACCTTTGCCTTTCGTGGCAAGTGCTCTACCATCTGAGCTACCGAAGCACGACTCACGCCCGGTACTCACAGCTTTACCTCTGCCAGTATCTCGTCTCCTACCTTCCAAACTTTACAGAAGCTCTCCTGCGAACCTTGCAGAACTAGCACTCCTGAAAGAAAGGATAGAGCGGAGACATGGCTTAGCCACAGCCTGGGGGATGTTTCCAGAATGAGATTTTCACTCTGCAGCGGAGTGTGCGCTGATATGAAACTTCCTGGCAGATTAAAACTGTGTGCCCGACCGAGACTCGAACTCTGGACCTTTGCCTTTCGTGGCAAGTGCTCTACCATCTGAGCTACCGAAGCACGACTCACGCCCGGTACTCACAGCTTTACCTCTGCCAGTATCTCGTCTCCTACCTTCCAAACTTTACAGAAGCTCTCCTGCGAACCTTGCAGAACTAGCACTCCTGAAAGAAAGGATAGAGCGGAGACATGGCTTAGCCACAGCCTGGGGGATGTTTCCAGAATGAGATTTTCACTCTGCAGCGGAGTGTGCGCTGATATGAAACTTCCTGGCAGATTAAAACTGTGTGCCCGACCGAGACTCGAACTCTGGACCTTTGCCTTTCGTGGCAAGTGCTCTACCATCTGAGCTACCGAAGCACGACTCACGCCCGGTACTCACAGCTTTACCTCTGCCAGTATCTCGTCTCCTACCTTCCAAACTTTACAGAAGCTCTCCTGCGAACCTTGCAGAACTAGCACTCCTGAAAGAAAGGATAGAGCGGAGACATGGCTTAGCCACAGCCTGGGGGATGTTTCCAGAATGAGATTTTCACTCTGCAGCGGAGTGTGCGCTGATATGAAACTTCCTGGCAGATTAAAACTGTGTGCCCGACCGAGACTCGAACTCGGGACCTTTGCCTTTCGTGGCAAGTGCTCTACCATCTGAGCTACCGAAGCACGACTCACGCCCGGTACTCACAGCTTTACCTCTGCCAGTATCTCGTCTCCTACCTTCCAAACTTTACAGAAGCTCTCCTGCGAACCTTGCAGAACTAGCACTCCTGAAAGAAAGGATAGAGCGGAGACATGGCTTAGCCACAGCCTGGGGGATGTTTCCAGAATGAGATTTTCACTCTGCAGCGGAGTGTGCGCTGATATGAAACTTCCTGGCAGATTAAAACTGTGTGCCCGACCGAGACTCGAACTCGGGACCTTTGCCTTTCGTGGCAAGTGCTCTACCATCTGAGCTACCGAAGCACGACTCACGCCCGGTACTCACAGCTTTACCTCTGCCAGTATCTCGTCTCCTACCTTCCAAACTTTACAGAAGCTCTCCTGCGAACCTTGCAGAACTAGCACTCCTGAAAGAAAGGATAGAGCGGAGACATGGCTTAGCCCAGGCTGTGGCTAAGCCATGTCTCCGCTCTATCCTTTCTTTCAGGAGTGCTAGTTCTGCAAGGTTCGCAGGAGAGCTTCTGTAAAGTTTGGAAGGTAGGAGACGAGATACTGGCAGAGGTAAAGCTGTGAGTACCGGGCGTGAGTCGTGCTTCGGTAGCTCAGATGGTGTCGGCTTTTGGCGGCCGTGGTGTGCGGACCCCCGGCGTGTGCTGTGCGCTGCGGTCTGCTGCGCTCCGCTCGGCAAGTCAAGCGCCTGTTGCAGTAGTTACTGCGTTATTTGAGACTCTTGATGGATTCATATTAGAAGGAGAGATGGATCAGCCTAATAGGAGAGACACATTGAAATTTGTTTTTGACCAGAAAGGGCAGAGACCGAATTCGTTCGAAATTGAGACGTGGTTAGAAGAAGTTGTGAAAATTTCGTTTGAGGATATTATAGGTATTCACCTTTCAATTGTGAGTAGTATTGTGTATGTCAAGCTTAAAAACACGGAATTGTGTGACAAAATTGTTGAATCTAGTGGCGGAACATTTAAGTTCAAACATCACGATGGCAATGTTAGTGAAGTTCGTGTTACGCATGCTGGCTTTGGATTAAGAACTGTCCGTATCTTTGAGCTACCATTTGAAATCACCGCTGAGCAGATCAATTCCGTGATAGCTCCTTATGGGAGAATAATTAGCAATTTTGCAGAAAACTGGTCTGCTGCTCACAAGTTCCCCGTCTTGAATGGTATCAGGCAACTGCGAGTGGATTTACACAAGCACATACCCTCGTATATAAATGTTTGTGGTTATCGGGCTATAGTAATATATGATGGGCAGCCAAGAACCTGCGCGTCTTGCGGCGGCACAGGCCATGTCCGCTCGCAGTGTATACAACGCCGAGTGGCCCAGCTACCTGCGGGCGAAGAAGTGAGACCCCCGGCCATGTCAACGTTGCCTTTAACTTACGCAGCGGCAGCCGCTGGACAACTCCATACGCGTGACGCTCCTGACGCTACTCGGGACGCTGCTCAGGATGGTGCAGCTCGCGACAATGAAGTGATAATGGAAGTTAGCGACTCGACGGGGACAACACAGCCAAAGAGTCAAGAAAAAGAACCAAATATCTCTGTTCAAATAGAACAAACTCCTGAACAGGTTATAGTCCTTCAGAATGAGCAGTCTCCAGAAAACCACAAGGAAATCAACCCATCACTTGCCAGAGAACAAGACCGAGCGCAAGAAACCCAAGATGTAATGGAAAACGATGAAACCTCCCCAAGAGTCAGTCCTCCAAGGAAACATAAAAAGAGGAGACTAGCTCATAAGGGAGCTGAACAACTGGCACCCCCTTTGCGAGAAAAAGCAAAGCAGATTAGCAACAAACTGCATGAAGAACAACATCGTAATCCGGTTCTGAGTTTGCAGGCACCTGACCCCTTGCAAGCCAAATCAAATACACCATGCCCCATGTCAACGGAGCAGTCGTCAAACGAGAGGTTGAAGCTGATAGTAAATTTCGATGCAGACAAGGTTTTCCCTGATACTAGAAATGCAGAAAAAGAGACATCGAAAGCTAATCAACACAAAACCTGGGCTGATGAATCGGATGAAATGCATCAAGATGAAGAATTGAGTGAAACTGGAGGAACGGAACAGACTTCTGCCCCAAGAGGTCAACAGAAGGCGATGAATACATCATTGCCGGAACATACATGTGAAAAAGGATTTTCCTCCGACAGCACTTCGTATGACGAATACTGACTTCGGTAATGAATAGGACAATATGAACGCAGCGCAAGCCTACAAAATCGCTACGTTGAACATTAATAAGATACGCTCCTCCCTGCATTTACAACATCTGCAAGACTTTCTATACGCTGCTGACGTTGATATACTACTATTACAGGAAGTAACAGATATTAAATTAGAGAAGATACGTGGATACAACGCCACAATAAACCCCGGTTACGGTGCAGAGCTGGGAACCGCAATTCTCACGAAAGAAGGCATCCGTGTCACACAAATAGCAAAACTTGAAAACAGCAGAGGGGTTGCAGTGACTGTTAACAATGCCCGCATCATCAACGTTTATGCACCGTCAGGCAACAATAACAGGCGTGCTAGAGCGGATTTTTTTAGAAGGGAAATCGTTCATCTCTTCGGTACACGTCAAGATTATATAATCCTAGCCGGCGATTTTAATTCTGTACTTAGCCCGAAAGACCAGACACCGAATTTCAACAAGTCCGTAGAACTGGAAAGAATAGTCCACCAAATGCAGTTAACCGATACCTGGGAACATACCCATGGCGCACAGGCCGGTTTCACATATTTTAACAGTCACTCAGCAAGCAGGCTAGACAGAATTTACGTGTCGTCCAACCTTAAGAACCATGTACTCCAGTCTGAGGTCTGGCCCACTATGTTTTCTGACCATGCCGCGTACATCACCACAGTAAATTTGGAAAAACAAGAGACTTACCGAGCGAGGGGCATACGGAAACTCAACATTACACATCTCCAAGATGAGGAATGTCGCGTAGCATTTACTAATGTGTGGCAAGAATGCGAGAAACGATTCCCGCGATACAGTTCTGCCATAGCTTGGTGGTTACAATGTGCGAAGCCTAAAATAAGAAGAATGCTGATGGATTACTCGCGACAGAAAAGTTTCTGGATTAAAAAGACGACTGAATTTTATTTTAGCTGCCTTAGAGACCTGTACACCTTGGACACACGATTAATGGAGAACTTTAGCCGGATTCAGAAAGTCAAAGCAAAACTTTTGGCGCTGAAGCGGCGACAGTCAGAAGGTTTTAAAGTCAGAGCGAGACTGCACAACATTGTAGAAGGGGAAGAAACGGCTATGTACCATGTAATGCGTGAGAATAAGAGAGGAAACAGAAAAATACTGACAGAAGTTAAGTTACCTGATGGGACCAGGCACACAAAACAGCATGAAATTCAAAACGCTGTTCATAAATATATCTCAGATATGATGTCCACCAAACCTACCGTCGACGAGGCGCGGCGTGATCTTGTTAGAAACGTATCAGGACGAATTAGTACAGAGCAAGTAGAAATTCTCATGGCCGAAATAGAAGAGGAAGAATTGAAAGACGCAATAGCACAGAGTCCTAAAAATAAGTCTCCAGGACCTGACGGTATCCCCGTGGAATTCTACCAAGTGTTCTGGCCACAAATGAAAAGCAAGTTGCTATGTATGTACAACGAAATCATGAGTGGCACTGTTGCCGCTCCCAAAGAATTTCCTGAAGGGATCATAGTTCTAATTCCTAAAAACTCACTTAGCAAAGCGATTGAAAACCTTCGCCCAGTAACATTACTCAACAGTGATTACAAAATTATGGCCCGCGTATTAGCAAGAAGAATAAAAATGGTTATTAACTCTGTAACTGGCACGTACCAAACATGTGTAGGCAAAGACAGAAACATTTATCAGAATATATGCGAATATAGGGATATAATATCAACCGCAAATGTATGCCGAATAAAATGTGCTTTAGTGTCATTAGACTTCGAGAAGGCGTTTGATAGGGTCGATCATAAGTATCTTCTTGGTATCATGGAAGTAATGGGATTCCCACCACGATTCGTGAGGATTATTCAACAAATTCTGAAAAACAGTGTAGCACGAATAATGATAAACGGACAAATAAGTAGAGAGATTGAATTGACTGGATCCGTACGTCAAGGTTGCCCAATGTCAATGGCCCTTTTCGCAATAGCAATAGAACCTCTCCTCGCGACACTCACGCATCACCTGCAAGGACTGCATATACACGGCAAGAAAATAGTGTGCAACGCCTACGCAGATGATGTGGGCGTCCTGGTTATAAATGAAGATGAAGTGGCGAAAGCTCTTCAGATTGTACACACATATGAACTTGCTTCTGGCGCCAAACTAAATAAAAGGAAGTCAGGCATCATGAACCTAGGCAGAGGAATATCCATGCAAAATCGGGGACAATTGACGGAAGTATCCACATTGAAATGTTTGGGTATTGAATTTAGGAGCAACATCCAACACACTATTGCCGTCAATTATAAAAAACTACTTGCAAGCATACGAGCATCTGTACAAGGAAACAGTATGAGGCAACTGGACGAGATACAGAAAATCAAACTAGTAAATGTGTATATAACATCCAAACTTAATTATGTTGTCCAAGCTTTTCCGATGCCATTAGAAACAGCCAGAAGAATTTTATCCGCGATAGGAAGCTTTGTATGCCAAGGCAACATTTTCAAAGTGAAGTTCAGTACACTAACACTCCCAACAAGGAAAGGAGGTTTAAACCTTGTTGATGTCAGTTACAGGTCACGAGCGTTATATGTGTGTCGAATGTGCAAGCAATGGAAACAGATGCCCGACAGCTTAACGGCCCACTTGCTGAATGAAATTGCTCCAACAAGCATGCAGCCGCCTATAGATGTGAAGCATATACCAGCTGGTCTTTGTCACCTGAAAACTTTTCTCGTTGAGTACAGTTATATCTCCTCGAGGCTCTCAGAACAGCAGTTGAAGAGAGTAAAGGACATCTATACATATTTGATGGAAGCTAAGGACGGAAATATTATTGAAAGAAAATACCCCAACAACGACTGATCTGCAATTTGGAAAAATATCGACGATCGGAACTTACCCTCTAAGGTGAAAGCAACTTGGTATAATGCAGTCAACAGGAAAATTTCAACTAATTCCAAATTGCACGCTATACATCTCACAAATTCGCCCTTGTGCGCGTCATGTAACCTTCTTGACACTGAAGAACACCGATTCGTGTGTGAAAGAGTAAGAGACATATGGCAAATAGTTAAGCAGAAATTAGCGACCGTTAACAGAACATCTCCAACCGTTTTCCCGCCGCAGATTTTCTGACTCCAGACGCAGTGCCATACCCTGATACGAAAAGAAATGCTGTTAACTGGCTAAAAGGGCACACTGTGCACTATATCTTGAAGGCAGAAAATAAAAGCAAAGAAGATTATTGGGTGTATCTAACGACTCAGCACCATCATCTCATGCGGACAAAAGACTACAAAAAAAAATTACGCATGCTTCCTAAATAGAATCATGGAATAAAATTAAACAGAGAACAATAGACAGATTAAGATTGGTACGGAATTCAGAGATGTCAGCCTTGCACGATTACAGATACCTGGAACCGGAATGTCTTCGATCCTTTCACGAGACACAGCAGAAAAGAAATCAAGTCCGTGGCAAGACGCACAGGACTATATCCTCATGAAGAAATTAGACATCAAGTTTTATGTATTGTATTTTTTTTTTTAATTATCTTATGCCATACACGGAGAAGTTTTAAGTTCTAAAAAAAACGTTCTTCAAGGGGTTGCAAGATTTTATGTTTTCCTTATGAAGATGAGAGACTTCACGTATCAGTTTATTTTAATATACTTATCTTTCCATTAGCAAGAGGAAGATTCATTACCTTTAATTAATATTAAGAAGAAACATTTTTTCTCATTTCTGTTAGCTAAGGTAATTTAGACATCCAGCTTACAGACAAAAAAATTAAGAAGCCGAAATAATAAAAAAAAAAATAAAATAAAAAATAAAAAAAAAGTAAAACAAAAAAATACAAAACAAGAAAAAGTGGCCGAGCACTCGCAAAAAGTAAGAAAAATGAGGACTTGGCATCAAAAACATAAAAAGTACATACAATAAAAAAAGTAAAAAAAAAGTTGGTAGAAGGATGGACTCATAATAACAATGATAATAATAATAAAAACGACAAAAGCAAAGAGGCTAGCCGAAGAAGGCAAAGCAAGGTGAGAAAAAAAAAAAAAGATGGTAGAGCACTTGCCCGCGAAAGGCAAAGGTCCCGAGTTCGAGTCTCGGTCGGGCACACAGTTTTAATCTGCCAGGAAGTTTCAAGAAGGGACCGGTTGGTAGGACATGTTCTGAAGCATCAAGGTATCACAAATTTAGCATTGGAGGGCAGTGTGGAGGGAAAAAATCGCAGAGGGAGACCAAGAGGTGAATACACTAAGCAGATTCAGAAGGATGTAGGTTGCAATAAGCACTGGGAGATGAAGACGCTTGCACAGGATAGAGTAGCATGGAGAGCTGCATCAAACCAGTCTCAGGACTGAAGACTACAACAACAACAAACCATACTCATTTCCTCGAATTTTCTTCAGTCCAATATTTTTGTGACTCTCGTTCGTATCCCTGTCTCTGGTGATCCTAATTTATTTTCTTCCCTATTTCCAAAAAGTCTACACTTCACAAGGAAAGACATATGAGAGCTGACGTTTATTTTTCTGATTTGAACTAGTGGAGTAAGATTGGCAGCTTGCCTCTATCAGCTAAAATACGTATTTCGTGTTTTTAACAACCAGACGGACTACAAATGTTGCTTACATACCACAATAACTTGAAGTTAAGTCTATTAAGCAAGTTGCACAGTCTTCTTTTGCTGAAGTGGGGCGCGACGTGTCAGCTTCGAGATAAATCTTCAATAGCTCGCCGAGGGTAGCATTAGCTCCGGTTTCTCTCGCGTGTGTCGCGACGTTTTGCTTGTAAGTCATCCCTATGCGCGGGTCATAGCGGGACAGAAACCGGTTCGAACAGATGTGCTTCTCAGAGCCATAAAATACAGTCTTTTCTTGCAAGACACGAACAAGAACAGAAAGCAGTTTAATAACTGACCAGTTCAAACAGCGGGTGCTGTCTGAAATTAATAACACTGCCTACTACAAGAGAAAACCGATACGAGGTGTTGTCCTTCATAGTGTGACGAATGGTTGTACAGTTCTGTCTTGCAACTGGATAATCACACTTTGAGTTTCACAACCAAAAAGGAAGAAACATTATACATCTATACCCTGTCACTGGACAGTCAGTTATGTCCGGTGAGGCCTGATTGTAGTGAGCAGGAGTTACGAAGAAAGAGCTGGTTACACACAAAATTTATCTGAATGACCAGCATCTAAGTACCAAAGTCTGTGTCGAGAAAGCTATCTATGTGAGCATTTTTCCTTTAACAGTTAGTCAGTATGCAAGTATTTTAGCTAAAACCCTCATTGAGCCCTCAGTTTTCAGTAGGTACTGTTCAGCAGCAACGGTGAATGGAGGTGGCCGTTCCTGTTCGGTAGTGCCTCATGGTGCATATAAATAGAAAAAGAAACCATTATGCACTATCGAGAAGCCAATGACGAACATCGAGACAGATCCTAGACGGATACTGGAAGGAGGGAAAATCAGAAAGTATTTTTAAATGACAGGGAAATCTTATAAATGAGAAACACAAAACGTCGATGCTCTAAATAATTTGTTGTTATTGTGTGATCATGGCCTTCTAAGCGGTACACCGATTCAGAAATGAAATTAATGCTGCAGAACATTCAGACTTCGTTCATAAATACGAAGCTGAGTATAAGAACAAGCTACAGTATGTTAGCACGAATAAACAAGATGAATTTAGCATGCCAGCGAAATATGAAGACCTACAGCAGTAAGATGTAATAAATGTATTCACAGTCTATTAACCATGGATCGTCCGCAGCTCGTGGTCGTGCGGTAGCGTTCTCGCTTCCAGCGCCCGGGTTCGATTCCCAGCGGGGTCAGGGATTTTCTCTGCCTCGTGATGACTGGGTGTTGTGTGATGTCCTTAGGTTAGTTAGGTTTAAGTAGCTCTAAGTTCTAGGGGACTGATGACCATAGCTGTTAAGACCCATAGTGCTCAGAGCCATTTGAACCATTTGAACCATGGATCTTGCCGTTGGTGGGGGGGCTTGCGTGCATCTGCGATACAGATAGCAGTACCGCAGGTGCAACCACAACGGAGGGGTATCTGTTGAGAGGCCAGAGAAACGTGTGGTTCCTGAAGAGGGGCAGCAGCCTTTTCAGTAGTTGCAAGGGCAACAGTCTGGATGATTGACTGATCTGCCCTTTTAACATTAACCAAAACGGCCTTGCTGTTCTGGTACTGCGAACGGCTAAAAGCAAGGGGAAGCTACAGACGTCATTTTTTCCGAGGGCATGAGCCTTACTGTATGGTTAAATGATGATGGCGTCCTCCTGGGTAAAATATTCCGGAGGTAAAATAGTCCCCTACTCGGATCTCCGGGCGGGGACTACTCAAGAGGACGTCGTTATCAGGAGAAAGAAAACTGGCGTTCTACGGATCGGGGCGTGGAATGTCAGATCCCTTAATCGGGCAGGTAGGTTAGAAAATTTAAAAAGGGAAATGGATAGATCAAAGATAGATATAATGGGAATTAGTGAAGTTCGGAAATTATAAATACAAAATAAAATAGGGATATGCAGGAGTAGTTTTAATAATGAGTAAAATATAGGAGTGCGGGTAACCTACTACCAACAGCATAGTGAACGTATTGTTGTAGAAAATATAGACACAAATCCCACGCCTACCACAATAGTATAAGTTTATATGCCAATCGCCGGCCGGTGTGGCCGTGAGGTTCTAAGCGCGTCAGTCTGGAACCGCGTGACCGCTACGGTCGCAGGTTCGAATCCTGCCTCGGGCATGGATGTGCGTGATGTCCTTAGGTTAGTTAGGTTTAAGTAGTTCTAAGTTCTAGGGGACTGATGACCACAGATGTTAGTCCCAAAGTGCTCAGAGCCATATATGCCAACTAGCTACGCAGATGACGAAGAGATTGAAGAAATGTGTGATAAAATAAAAGCAATTATTCAGATAGTGAAGGGAGACGAAACTTTAATAGTCATGGGGGACTTGAATTCGATAGTAGGAAAAGGAAGAGAAGGAAAAGTAGTAGGTGGGTTTGGAATGGGGGTAAGGAATGAAAGAGGAAGCCGCCTGGTAGAATTTTGGACAGAGTATAAGTTATTTATAGACAACATTTGATTTAAGAATCATGCAAGAGGGTTGGATACGTGGAAGAGGCCTGAAGGCACTGGGAGGATTCAGATAGATTATATAATGGTAAGACAGAGATTTAGGAACCAGGTTTTAGATTGTAAGACATGTCCAGGGGCAGATGTGGACTCTGACCACAATATATTGATTATGAACTGTAGATTAAAACCTAGGAAACTGCAAAAAGGTGGGCATTTCAGGAGATGGGACCCGGATAAACTGAAAGAACCAGAGTTTGTAGAGCATTAGGGATAGATTAACAAGAAAGGGGGAACGAAATACAGTACAAGAAGGGGGAACGAAATACAGTACAAGAAGAATGTGTAATTTTTAGAGATGAAATATTGAAGGCACCAGAGGATCAAGTAGGAAACAAGACGAGGGCTAGTAGAAATCCTTGGGTACAGAAGATATATTGAATTTAATTGATGAAAGGAGAAATATAAAAATGACGTAAATGAAACAAGCAAAAAATAATACAAACGTCTCAAAAATGAGATCGGCAGGAAGTTCCAAATGGCTAAGCAGGGATGGCTATAGGACAAATGTAAGGATGTAGAGGGATATATCACTAGGGGTAAGGTAGATACTGCCTACAGGAAAATTAAAGAGACCTGTGGAGAAAAGAGAACCACTTTTATGAAAATGAAGAGTTCTGATGGAAAACCAATTCTAAGCAAAGAAGGGAAGGCAGAAAGGTGGAAGGAGTATATAGAGGGTCTATACAAGGGCGATGTACTTGAGGGCAATATTATTGGAATGGAAGAGTAAGTGGATGAAGATGAGATGGTAGAGATTGTACTGCGTGAAGAATTTGTCAGAAAGACCTAAGTCGAAAAAAGGCCCCGGGAGTAGACAACATTCTATTAGAACTACTGATAGCGTCGGGAGAACCAGCACTGAAACTCTACCATCTGGTGAGCAAGATGTATGAAACAGGCGAAATACCCTCAGACTTCAAGAACAATACAATAATTCCAAAGCCGCGGGGGGTAGCCGTGCTGTCTAGGGCGTCTTGCCGTGGTTCGCGCGGCTCCCTCCGTCTGAGGTTGAGTCCTCCCTTGGGCATGGGTGTGTGTGTCGTCAGTGTAAGTTAGTTTAAGTTAGATTAAGTAGTGTGTAAGCCTGGGGACGGATGACCTCAGCAGTTTGATCCCATAGAACTTACCACAAATTTCCAATTTTCCAATAATTCGAGTCCCAAAGAAAGCAAGTGTTGACAGGGGTGAAAATTACTGAACTATCAGCTTAATATCAGGGCTGCAAAATACTAACACGAATTCTTTACAGACGAATGGAAAAACTGGTAGAAACCGACCTCGGGGAAGATCAGTTTGGATTCTGTAGGAACACGTGAGGCAATACTGACCGTATGACTTATCTTAGGATATAGATTAAGGAAAGGGAAACCTACGTTTCTAGCATTTGTAGACTTGGAGAAAGCTTTTGACAATGTTGACTGGAATACTCTCTTTCAAATTCAGAAGGTGACAGGAGTAAAATATAGGGAGCAAGAGGCTATTTACAATTTGTCATAAGAGTCGAGGGGCACGAAAGAGAAGCAACGGTTGAGAAGTGAGACAGGGTTGTAGCCTATCTCCGATGTTATTCTATCTGTATATTGAGCAAGCAGTAAAGGAAAAAAAAGAAATATTGGGAGTAGGAATCCAAATCCATGAAGAAGAAAAAAAACTTTGAGGTTTGCCGACGACATTGTAATTCTGTCAGGATCTCACGCTTCCCAGTATTTGATGGTCGTAATTCAACCTCCATCAGTGGTTCGTTTCCCCGGTAATTACCCGAAGTATTTGCCTGGGGCTGCGTTCTCGCACCACCTCCCCTCCTGCTTTCTCTCCATGGACCTAGCGACCTCTGATTAAAATCACTCTGTCGGTTATCACGAGTTCTCCTGTTTCCATTCCTATTTTCGTCTATTTCCACCTCTTCCAACCACTATTAAAACCATATCCATTACGCTGTGGTCTTGTGTTTCCACTACTACCATTTCCACAATTATTCCCATTTCGTCCAGAATTCAATTCCACTACCGGTCTACCATCACTACCTTTATCATTCTCTTTACTATTACGTGTTCTTTCAAAATTATTCTGTCCTGAATCGCGCCGTCTTTGAACGTCGTTTTGATACATGAATTCTTCTCTCAAAACACCTTTGAAAGTTTTTACATTATCGCCTCCACGTCCTATTAAGGCTTGTTGATACTTCGTTTCGTTTTGCATATTTGAATCAATTCTCCGTCGTTGTATGGGTTATCTAAGTATTAGTTCCTTTTAGCCATATTCGCAAGGAATTTGACTGCTATTTTCTCAAGCGAGACATTTTGTAATAATCTATATTTTATTCTCATCTGAGCCTCAGGTGACCAATATCTTGCTATAAAGGCAGTTCTAAACGAATAATGCGAAACGAAAGTTTCTGCTATCTTCTGCATAGTTTCAGCAACGCTTCCCTCCATATGTGCACAAAAGAAATCTAACTTATGTTTCAATGGCCAATGTGTCTGTATTCCTACTTTAAATTGGTCAATAAACGTGCGGGAATGGAGAATATTTGCATCTTCCTTATAGTGCTGGTATTTCCGCACTGTGTGAAAGTGGTTATCATCAAAACCTCTCGCTTCTTTCTGTGATGTACCTGCTGGGTTTTGAAGACTGGAATTCTGTTCTTGGTTTGCGTCAAATCTGCGCAAATGTGTGTAACTTGGTTCATTCTGTGACAGTTATGCCGTAGAATCACTTGCAGGTCTCATTGCGCAATATGCGTGCATTAACGCCCGCTACCGGCTCTGTATATTGATGCGTAAGCAATTCTGGCTCGTTAAGCGCTGTACTGTAACCCGTCGGTATTCGTCCTACAGGTTGTGGCGTTGCGTGACGCGTTTCTATGGTTTGATCAACGCATGTCACGCTTTGTGCCTGACGTACTGAACCTTGCTGCAAACCACACTCTTGTCTTCCAAATTAACCTGTTATTCTTTCTTGAACAAGTAGTCGCAATCCACAGTGTTAGCGTGATGTTCTGGCATACGCTGGTTATTTCCCGTTCACCGTTTGCGGTTTCGGACTGGCATCCACATGTACCCTTCCGTCTTACGTCACACGTAATTTCGTTTACCCTTTCTGTCGTATTATCGGCAACTATTTTTCAGTCTTCACAGTAGCATCTAACGACACTAAAGTGAATTTTGCCGCTGTCTGCGACTCCTCATTACCGCTTGCTATATCACCTCAACTTTTGATCGAACGTAAAACTTCCGATCTCAGCCGTTGAAACTGGTGTTCGTTTTGCTCTCGTATTTTTAAAATAAGAGCATCGAATTTCTTTAATGCTGCTTTTGTCGTTGTTTTGTGAGACGTCGTCTCAGCAGTAACGTGTTTCACTTTCATTGTCGTTTTGACGGCAAAAGATTTGACTTGTTGTTTAACCTTTTTGACACTTTGTTGCGTAACTTCACACAGCGTAATCATTTCTGTTTGGACAGTGTTAATGTCAAAAATGGCTCTGAGCACTATGGGAATTAACATCTGAGGTCATCAGTCCCCTAGAACTTAGAACTACTTAAACCTAACCAACCTAAGGACATCACACACATCCATGCCCGAGGCAGGATTCGAACCTGCGACAGTAGCAGCAGCGCGGTTCCGGACTGAAGCGCCTAGAACCGCTCGGCCACATCGGCAGGCTGTCAATGCCTGTTCTCAATTGTTTGTGCCCTGTAACGAGCGTTTGAAGAGTGATTTGCGCTTCCTTAGCTTCAGTTCGTATTTAATCTAATTGGCCTTGAATATTATCACGCGTTTTTTGTATTTCATTGTTAGTTTCTTTCCGCCCGAGTGTTAATTCTTTTTGCCCTTGTGTTATGCGCCCATCTATACGCCTTTCTGATTGCTGAGATTGTTGTAATAAACGCTTCAGCATTCCACATATGTTGGCGTTTTCATCTACACTATTTTCGACAGTTGCCATCTGATGCAACTGTTACCTATCTTGTTTTTCTTGAACTGTTTCCTTTACTTCCGAACTTGTGTAGGAGCACTAACACCCGTTCTTGCATACAATTGCAAGCCTGATTGATTCAATATGATTACGTTTGGTTCAATATGTTGTAAATCACTATCTACAGACTCAGCATCTGATTCATTAGCAACGCGGTTCTCATGTCCATTCTTTGGACCATATTGAACATCTTTTTTTGCATTTTCGGCCTCATTCGGTATTTCTACGTGTTCTGTCTCGTGTTGTTCAAGCTGCCTTACCTGTTGCGTGTCCAACTCGATCCTCTCAAGATCTTCCATAACTTCTCTTTGTCTTAATCGATTAATTTGTTATTTTTGAGTGTTCCACTAAGTGTTGCTGTTCGCGAACCTGATCATAAGACTTGATTCTACCCCAAAATATCATCCACGGTCCTATATTCAATATCTGAACCCGTTTCCTCGTCTTTTATTTAGCCTTTTGGTTATTGGAGTTGAGTCGGAACTCTACACAACCCATTTCAACGATATGTTGTGCCAGCAAATAAGAAATACGTGAATACAATTCTGTCTACACTTACTACACAGTTGAGTCACATTTACATTTTTTCTCCAATTTGCATCAGCACGCTTTGTATCTGCACAGTGAGTGGACTAATGTGACCAAACTTAGGTTACCACTTAGCGCACAAATGGACAAAACATCTCAATTGTCTTCTCAAGCCCAGGATGTTAAACAGATTTTCTATATATAAATATGAACCCGGCCTTGTGTATGGTAACAGAACCATTAGAAGTGCTGCTTTCACTTAACTATAATGTATGAATTAATAAAAGTGAAAGCTTGGAGTCTATTCTAGAAAGACAAAACAGCTATTCCCTTTTTTATTCTACATATAATTTGTCAACTGTGCTTTCAGGGGTCAAGTGATACACAGCAATCATGTTCAATTACTTTTGACACCCAATAACAAAATATTTAACTCTTGGACACATTGAATTGACGGTCATTAAAATCGTTATTTCTACATATGAAAAAATTTTTATCACTGGAAAGAATGATTAAAATCTTCCTTAGCTCATTTACGTATCATCCACACTTTGTAGAAACCAAAGCTCTCAACGTCCTCACTATTTTCTACACACTTGTGCAGTCCGCTGCGATACGAGAGAGAGATATCTAGAAATTTTTAGTTCTCAAAATTCTTTTATATAATGGGTCGCGTCTGCGTCACCCAGTATGGCTTCAGCCAATCGCCGTCTAGTTAGAGGTTAATTTTATTTTTCTTGCCGGGTCACAGCCTAGCCCTGTTAAAGCCGTGCAGCCACCTACCCTCGGTCCCGGCCGTATCTACGTTAAAAGGAATAACGTATTGTTCTGGCCTTATCCCTTTCTGTGCTGAAGCTCGCCGTTCTCTTGTTAAATGGAGTTCTCCGATGCCATTAACCACCTGCTTGGTTCGCCTCCAAAATGTATTTCATTCAACTTATTTATTCATGCCCCTGTCCATATTGGTAGATATTATATGGTTAGTTTTTGGTACATGAGATTACTGCAATTGCCTTTTGTTGATATAATACAATTATTATTTTCTGAGGACCTCATACTGTATCGTACTGTCATTATTGATCAAGCTCATGTAGGGTCCTTAAAACACGGTCACCTTACACAGTGAACAAAAGCAGAGTGAGTCGTTGGGTGAGGCATCTGTCATCACTGCAACAAGGTCGCGCAAACCTGTCCTATCTCCAGTGTGCCGGCTGGCCGCAGAGAGCATCAGGAAATTGAAAAAAAAAACCTTTTGCGTGTTTGTCTCCACAAAAATGCAAATGAACTTTTCCTTTTCCATGGCAATGTGGGGCCTAGCACAAGTCTATCCCCCCATAGGAGGTCACAAAATTTCACTGTGCTATTCTTCCTCATCCACCCTACAACCCGGATCTCGTACCTTCTGATTTCCACGTGTTTGGCCCAATGAAGGATGCAATCCGTGCGAAACAATACGTGGATGATGGGGAGGTTATTGAAGCAGCAAGACATTGGCTCAAATGTCGACCAGTAGAGTGGTACCATATGGTCACAAAGACCTTCGCAGTAAGACTGTGTAACGCTGTCGCAATGCACGGTGATCAAGTTGAAAAATAGGATATTGTAGCCAAAAGTGTGGGAAATAATTTAGAGTAGTGTAATCCTGAATAAAGCCAACCTAAGATCAAGAAAAAGTGTGTTGTTTTACTTACTGAACGCTCCTCATATTTTCCATACTGTCACATGTCAACAACACCACCAGGTGACAGTCAATTTCGTGGTGAACATGATCATAATGTTTTAGTTCATCATTGTACTTTAGACGGGGTTGATATTCATAAGCCACTCACTTAAACCGTCGCTTTGATAACTTTTTGTCACTTTATGACAACTGAACATGACCCAGTAACCCACTGGATTGGCGTCACGCGTACCATGTAAAAATAACTCTGACATTTAACTGGCAAGTATTCGACGATCTTAGCATGTATCTCGATGTTGGCAACAATGCTTTGTGTTTCTTCTTCCAAAAAGCCTGAGGCTCCACAACACACATTAGTACACTACTGGCCATTAAAATTGCTACACCAAGAAGAAATGCAGATGATAAACGGGTATTCATTGGATAAATATACTAGAACAAACATGTCACTACATCATCACGCAATTTGGGTGCATAGAGCCTGAGAAATCAGTACCCGGAACAACCACCTCTGGCCGTAATAACGGCCTTGATACGCCTGGGCATTGAGTCAAACAGAGCATGGATGGCGTGTACAGGTACAGATACCCGTGCTGCTTCAACACGATACCACAGTTCATCAAGAGTAGTGACTGGCGTATTGTGACCAGCCAGTTGTTCGGCTACCATTGATCAGACGTTTTCAATAGGTCAAAGATCTGGAGAATGTGCTGGCCAGGGCAGCAGTCGAACATTTTCTGTGTCCAGAAAGGCCCGTACAGGAACTGCAACATACGGTCGTGCATTATCCTGCTGAAATGTAGGGTTTTGCAGGGAACGGATGAAGGGTAGAGCCACGGGTCGTAACACATCTGAAATGTAACGTCCACTATTCAAAGTGCCGTCAGTGCGAACAAGAGGTGACCAAGACGTGTAACCAATGGCACCCCATACCATCACGCCGGGTGATACGCCAGTATGGCGATGACGAGTACACGCTTCCAAAGTGTGTTCAGCGCGATGTCGGCGAACACGGACGCGACCATCATGATGCTGTAAACAGAACCGGGATTCATCCGAAAAAATGACGTTTTGCCATTCGTGCACCCAGGTTCGTCGTTGAGTACACCATCGCAGGCGATCTACATCTACATCTACATCCATACACTGCAAGCCACCTGACGGTGTGTGGCGGAGGGTACCCTGAGTACCTCTATCGGTTCTCGCTTCTATTCCAGTCTCGTATTGTTCGTGGAAAGAAGGATTGACGGTATGCCTCTGTGTGGGCTCTAATCTCTCTGATTTTATCCTCATGGTCTCTTCGCGAGATATACGTAGTAGGGAGCAATAAACTGCTTGGCTCTACGGTGAAGGTATGTTCTCGAAACTTTAACAAAAGCCCGTACCGAGCTACTGAGCGTCTCTCCTGCAGAGTCTTCCACTGGAGTTTATCCATCATCTCCGAAACGCTTTTGCGATTACTAAATGATCCTGTAACGAAGCGCGCTGCTCTCCGTTGGATCTTCTCTATCTCTTCTATCAACCCTATCTGGTACGGATCCCACACTGTTGAGCAGTATTCAAGCAGTGGGCGAACAAGTGTACTGTAACCTACTTCCTTTGTTTTTGGATTCCATTTCCTTAGAATTATTCCAATGAATCTCAGTCTGGCATCTGCTTTACCGACGATCAACTTTATATGATAATTCCATTTTAAATCACTCCTAATGCGTACTCCCAGATAATTTATGGAATTAACTGCTTCCAGTTGCTGACCTGCTATTTTGTAGCTAAATGATAAGAGAACTATCTTTCTATGTATTCGCAGCACATTACACTTGTCTACATTGAGATTCAATTGCCATTCCCTGCACCATGTGACAATTCGCTGCAGATCTTGCTGCATTTCAGTACAGTTTGCCATTGTTACAACCTCTCGATAGACCACAGCACCATCTGCAAAAAGCCTCGGTGAACTTCCGATGTCATCCACCAGGTCATTTATGTATATTGTGAATAGCAATGGTCCTACGACACTCCCCTGCGGCACACCTGAAATCACTCTTACTTCGGAAGACTTCTCTCCATTGAGAATGACATGCTGCGTTCTGTTATCTAGGAACTCTTCGATCCAATCACACAACTGGTCCGATAGTCCATTCGCTCTTACTTTGTTCATTAAACGACTGTGGGGAACTGTATCAAACGCCTTGCGGAAGTCAAGAAACACGGCATCTACCTGGGAACCCGTGTCTATGGCCCTCTGAGTCTCGTGGACGAATAGCGCGAGCTGGGTTTCACACGACCGTCTTTTTCGAAAGCCATGCTGATTCCTACAGAGTAGATTTCTAATCTCCAGAAAAGTCATTATACTCGAACATAAAACGTGTTCCAAAATTCTACAACTGATCGACGTTAGAGATATAGGTCTATAGTTCTGCACAACTGTTCGACGTCCCTTCTTGAAAACGGGGATGACCTCTGCCCTTTTCCAATCCTTTGGAACGCTACGCTCTTCTAGAGACCTACGGTACACCGCTGCAAGAAGAGGGGCAAATTCCTTCGCGTACTGTGTGTAAAATCGAACTGGTATCCCATCAGGTCCAGCGGCCTTTCCTCTTTTGAGCGATTTTAATTGTCTCTCTATCCCTCTGTCGTCTACTTCGATATCTACCATTTTGTCATCTGTGCGACAATCTAGAGAAGGAACTATAGTGCAGTCTTCCTCTGTGAAACAGCTTCGGAAAAAGACATTTAGTATTTCGGCCTTTAGTCTGTCATCCTCTGTTTCAGTACCATTTTGGTCACATTTTGTTTTGAGCCACCTACCGCTTTGACATAAGACCAAAATTTCTTAGAATTTTCTGCCAAGTCAATACATAGAACTTTACTTTCGAATTTATTGAACGCCTCTCGCATAGCCCTCCTCACACTACATTTCGCTTCGCGTAATGTTTGTTTGTCTGCAAGGCTTTGGCTATGTTTATGTTTGCTGTAAAGTTCCCTTTGCTTCCGCAGCAGTTTCCTAACTCGGTTGTTGTACCACGATGGCTCTTTTCCATCTCTTATGATCTTGCTTGGCACATACTCATCTAACGCATATTGTACGATGGTTTTGAACTTTGTCCACTGATCCTCAACACTATCTGTACTTGAGACAAAACTTTTGTGTTGAGCCGTCAGGTACTCTGTAATCTGCTTTTTGTCACTTTTGCTAAACAGAAAAATCTTCCTTCATTTTTTTAATATTTCTTTTTACGGCTGAAATCATCGATGCAGTAACCGCTTTATGATCACTGATTCCCTGTTCTGCGTTAACTGTTTCAAATAGTTCGGGTCTGTTTGTCACCAGAAGGTCTAATATGTTATCGCCACGAGTCGGTTCTCTGTTTAGCTGCTCAAGGTAGCACTTAAAAAAATTTCACTGGATTCTTTGTCCATGCCACCCGTTATGAAAGTTTGAGTCTCCCAGTCTATATCCGGAAAATTAAGATCTCCACCCAGAACTATAACATGGTGGGGAAATCTACTCGAAATATTATCCAAATTATCCTTCAGGTGCTCAGCCACAACAGCTGCTGAGCCAGGGGGCCTATAGAGACATCCAATTACCATGTCTGAGCCTGGTTTAACCGTGACCTTCACCCAAATTATTTCACATTTCGGTTCTCCGTCAATTTCCTTCGATACTATTGCACTTCTTATCGCTATAAACACGCCTCCCCCTTCACTGTCCAGCCTGTCTCTGCGGTATACATTCCAATCTGAGTTTAGGATTTCATTACTGTTTACGTCTGTTTTCAGCCAACTTTCTGTCCCTAGTACTATATGGGCGTTGTGACCGTTTATTAATGAGAGCAGCTCTGGGACCTTTCTATAGACGCTCCTGCAGTTAACTATTAGCA
Organism: Schistocerca piceifrons; assembly: GCF_021461385.2. Taxonomy (NCBI): domain Eukaryota; kingdom Metazoa; phylum Arthropoda; class Insecta; order Orthoptera; family Acrididae; genus Schistocerca; species Schistocerca piceifrons. The sequence continues at coordinate 80,155,265 of NC_060145.1, read as the reverse complement.
CATTAATATTGTTATTCCCTGTTGCACTTTGCCTACTCCTACCTTGCCGCGTCTCAGGAGGCGTCTTGTCGGGCCTAGGGAGGGAATTCTCTAACCTAAAAAACCTACATGTGCACTCCACACGTACTCCGCTACCCTTGTAGCCGCTTCCGGCGTGTAGTGCGTGTATTCAGGGGGACCCTACATTTCTCCACCCGATAGTGGAGGTCGAGAAATTTGCACCCCAGATCTCCGCAGAATCGTCTGAGCCTCTGGTTTAAGCCTTCCACTCGGCTCCAAACCAGAGGACCGCGATCGGATCTGGGAACGATACTACAAATAGTTAGCTCTGATTCCACCCTGCGAACGAGGCTTTCCGCCTTCACCAACTCCGCCAACCGCCTGTACGAACTGAGGATGACCTCTGAACCCAGACGGCAGGAGTCACTGGTGCCGACATGAGCAACAAAAAATGGTTCAGATGGTTCTGAGCACTATGGGACTTAACATCTGTGGTCATCAGTCCCCTAGAACTTTGAACTACTTAAACCTAACTAACATGAGGACATCACACACATCCATGCCCGAGGCAGAATTCGAACCTGCGACCGTAGCAGTCGCGCGGTTCCGGACTGCGCTCCTAGAACCGCTAGACCACCGCGGCCGGCTACATGAGCAACAATTTGCAGTCGGGTGCACCCAGTGCTCTCTATCGCCTCCGGCAGGGCCTCCTCCACATCTCGGATGAGACCCCCCGGCAAGCAGACAGAGTGAACACTGGCCTTCTTCCCCGACCTTTCCACTATTTCTCTAAGGGGCTCCATCACCCGCCTAACGTTGGAGCTCCCAATAACTAATAAACCGTTCCCCCCGTGTGCCTGCTCGGACCTTGCTGAAGGAGCGGCCACATGTCCACGCACAGGCAGAGCGGGCGATGCCTCACGGCCAGCCTCCACATTGACTCTCCGACTTGTGCGCCGCGAACGCCGCTGAACCCACCACTCCCCTTGGGGAGAGGGTTGCCCAACCGCGCCCGGTACCCGCGAAGATGTCTCGACAGCAGGGACAGTGGGTGAAGCATGTAACGCCAGACTCCCCACTGCCGCTACACTCCGAGGCAGCAGCCTGAAGACGGCTGACCGCGGCCATCAACACGCTCAGCTGTTGGCGAACAGTAGCCAGCTAGTAGAAATGAGAACAGCGAGAAACTTAACATCAGGATTGATGTTCACGAAGTCAATGAAGTTAAGGAATTCTGCTACCTAGGCAGTAAAATAACCAATGACCGACGGAGCAAGGAGGACATCAAAAGCAGACTCGCTATGGCAAAAAAGGCATTTCTGGCCAAGAGAAGTCTACCGATATCAAATACCGGCCTTAATTTGAGGAAGAAATTTCTGAGGATATACGTCTGGAGTACAGCATTGTATGGTAGTGAAACATGGACTTTGGGAAAACCGGAACAGAAGAGAATCAAAGCATTTGAGATGTGAGGCTATAGACGAATGTTGAAAATTAGGTGGACTGATAAGGTAAGGAATGAGGAGGTTCTACGCAGAATCGGAGAGGAAAGGAATATGTGGAAAACACTGATAAGGAGAAGGGACAGGATGATAAGACATCTGCCAAGACATGAGGGAATGACTTCCATGGTACTAGAGGGAGCTGTAGAGGGCAAAAACTGTAGAGGAAGACAGAGATTGGAATACGACGTAGGTTGCAAGTGCTACTCTGAGATGAAGAGGTTAGCACAGGAAAGGAATTCGTGGCGGGCCGCATCAAACCAGTCAGTAGACTGTTGACCAAAAAAAAAAGAAGCCAGCTCCTCCTGCGTCCGTACACAGCAGTCACACATCCTATCCAGCCTAAGAAATCATTTTACTGTAGAGGGTTAATCAACTTTTAACTAGACTGCTAATTCAGTAAAGGCGGCTGACGAAACAGACTAAACTGTGGTTGCTAGCCTTTTCTTGTAGAAAGCAATGAAAATAGCACTACCTGTCTCTGGAATGTATTGAAAACAAACACTAGTACTACTGGCACTATGGTTGACTAAAGGGACTCTCTCTGACTGTATTCAAAAGAAACACGAAATCTATGGAACACTATTACTAGCACTCGACAATTAAAGCTTCCTAAAAGCAAAAACACACGGAAGAAGAAGTGACAAGTAATAAAAATACAGTTAATACTTAAATTAAGGTAGCTCGCTGCACAGCAGACGTGAAGCGGACGGCAGTTACGACATACTGTCTGTGATGCAGCGTCAAGGGTAACCGCAGCCATGGTCTCCGAGCTGATAGTCCATGCTACTGCAAACGTCGTCGAACTGTTCGTGCAGATGGTTGTTGTGCAAACGTCCCCATCTGTTGACTCAGGGATCGAGATGTGACTGCACGATCCGTTACAGCCATGCGGATAAGATGCCTGTCATCTCGACTGCTAGTGATACGAGGCCGTTGGGATCCAGCCCGGCGTTCGTATTACCCTCCTGAACGCACCGATTCCATATTCTGCTAACAGTCATTGAATCTCAACCAACGCGAGCAGCAATGTCGCGATACGATAAACCGCAATCGCGATAGGCTACAATCCGACCTTTATCAATGTTGGAAACGTGATGATACGCATTTCACCTCCTTACACGTGGCATCACAACAGTGGTTCACCAGGCAACGCCGGTCAACTGCTGTTTGTGGAAACTTTCCTCATGTCAGCATGTTGTAGGTGTCGCCACCGGCGCCAACCTTGTGTGAATGCTCGGAAAAGCTAATCATTTGCATATCACAGCATCTTCTTCCTGTTGGTTAAATTTTGCTTCTGTAGCACATCTTCGTGGTGTAGCAATTTTAATGGCCGGTAGTGTATGTATATTTTCATTTCAAGGGACGTTTTAATGAAGGTCATGGAACATGAATCTTGAATTCTAAAAAATTTTTATCTCGAATGGAATGGCGCGATCGGCAGTTCTGCGTGCGTAAGTGAAATCATTGTTTAATAACAGGATGTATAAACAGCCACTTCGGCTACACAAAATTTATGTAAATCGACCATGGTTTCGACTGGACTAGGGCAATCTTCACTAGAATAAAATGTTACATGGAATACATGCAATCACAGCTTGGTTAAAAACTTCTGAAGATGGTGTGATTACATGTATTCCATGTAACTTTTTATTGTGATGAAGATTGCCCTAGTGCAATCGAAACCATGGTCAACTGAAAAAAGTTCTGTGCAAGCGAAGTGACTGTATATACATCCTGTAATTAAATAGCCACTGCTGGATAAAGCCAACAAAATGTTTAAAATTGAAATCACTGTTGTTCTAATGGAGCTCCTACGGATGCACAAACCAGTGAATTGAAGGCGCTACTTCCATGGAAGAAGAAGCAGACAAACAGTATCCCTAAACCATCGAAAAATGTGATGGTAATCACACATTTTGAAGTAAGGTTTAGAGCAGTCATCAGGATCTATAAGAGCGTAGAGAGAAACTGGATTGCAGTATTGTAGCAGTCAAGTGCTGCTTACAGTCGCTTTTTTAAGCCTTCATTACAATTTATAATGAGGGTAAGTACACACTGGACCACAACAATCTATGCTTACGTTCGTTCGAACGCGCTGTTAGTGTAATTGGATAACAGCTGTTTCCGTTACGGTGTTCCACATTAAGTTCACATTCGTGCGAAGGAAGACAGTTGTGTAACGTCCAGTCCAGCGGCCGTGACATTCGTAGCAGGAATGTCAAAGCAATTGCCGCTCGTCGCGGGAAAATAAAATCACCAAGGGCGCGATTCACTCGCATGTGAAAAAGTAGCTCCTGCCATTAAAATAAAGAAACTCTTGTCTAAATACATCATACGCGGGTTAACGTAACTGGGAGAACATATGAAGATTTAACGGCATGCATAATTAGCTACTCATGGGCCTTAACAGTAAGAAGTAGCGTATGCTAGCAAACAACGAAAGCCGAAACAGACATTACGTAATGGTCTCCAGAGGCAGCTTCCTTGTCTGCGTGCATTTTCAGATTTAACGTGTTGTGCATTAACTAATCTGTTTCCATTTGCTCAGTTAGTAAAAACAGAACCATGTTGATTTAAATTATGACCGTTTCCATTTGTCTTGCTTCTTTTAAGTTTGTCGTCTGAAAATCTATTTTCTAACTCCATTATGGGTTACGATGCATGAAGTTCAGTGTTGTAATTAGGTATGAAGATACATAAATAGATATAGTATACACAGTAGCAATTCAGCATTAAACATGAGCGTATTGTGGTTTCCAGAGGGTGCTGTGGTCAAGGGGTAAGGTAACAGTTAAGCTCTGACAAACCGTTCAATAGGACGGGAGTTATTCTCTCGAGGGACGTATCCCTTCCATCTCACTATAGCATGCCTTGAAATGTCCAGAATTAGTTTGAAGTGCGCAGTAATGAGACACTTCTTTCCTGTACATAACTGACTGACAATTCATATAGTACAACAGGCGTTAAAACTATTGAAATATAAAACTGAATGAAAAGTCTAATAGTCCGTTGTAGTCGTATTTATTTATGTCGAGACCCACACAACCGGTTTCGCAACTTTTAGGTTGCATCTTCTGGAGTATACATGTACAGAAAATCTGATAAATTAATGCTTTAATATTGGGAATAAGAAGTGATCCTAGATATCTTTAAGTACTGAGTGAATAGACTTAAACAAGGAATAAAATATTACGCATATAGTTAGGAAACTAGGTCTGGATCATGTACGCCCCACAACAAACGGGCCTAAACGGTTTTAATAAATAAGATTTGTAATTTAATACCAAAAGACGGTTATTCACAACGCCGTGTCGTTTGGTATATGGAGCTGTTACAGAACGCAGTAGCCGGCCGCGGTGGTCTCGCGGTTCTAGGCGCGCAGTCCGGAACCGTGCGACTGCTACGGTCGCAGGTTCGAATCCTGCCCCGGGCATGGATGTGTGTGATGTCCTTAGGTTAGTTAGGTTTAAGTAGTTCTAAGTTCTAGGGGACTGATGACCACAGCAGTTGAGTCCCATAGTGCTCAGAGCCATTTGAACCAGAACGCAGTAGAGTAACAATTGGCGCAGCTAGGCAAAGTTCTCAGCCCTCCTCAACTGTTAAAAACCATCATCAGACCATCATCAGTGATGAATATTCAGTCTAAAACATGAAGGATTGGAATTAGCAGTTAGAAACTGATGCCTGTTTGAGAAACATTGAAGCAGTAACTAAAATGAAAAAGAGATGGGGCAGTCCCCATGTAACGTGGAATAACTGCCAAAAACGGGACTGACCTGTGTCAAAATCACGAACTGTCATCTCTTTACCGATTAAATATGTCAAGCTATAGGCAATGTTCCTCGTAAATGTTCCGCAGGGAGGTGTTGGGTTCTGGAGTGATTGAGGACTAAAACAAAAATTAGGGATGAAAATTAATAAAATTAATGCATTGAAATGCACTTAAAAATCATTTTAACGTGTTTTGGGGGGCCACCAGTGGTGGAAATGAGACTTACGCTGATGGTCAAACGTACCGAAAGCCGACAAGCTCCGTTGTGAGATCCTAAGAAGGTATCACAGCATTTTCGGTGTTACAAGCATTTCATGTTTACAGACAACTAAGTCATGTCAGCGGGCCACAATTATTCGTGACTGATTTGAAGAACATTCTGGACAATTCCAGCAAATGAACTGGCCACCCAGATCGCCCGACACGAATGCCCTGGGACGTTTACGGGACATAATCGAGATGTCAGTCCGTGCATAATGCCAGGTACCGACTATACTTTCGCAATTACCGACTACTATAACGGACCATGGCTCAATATTTCTGCAGGGGACTTGCAATGACGTGTTAAGTCAATGCCACGCGGCGTTACTGTATACGGTGACCAAAAGGAGGTCTGACCCGTGACTTCTGTCGCCTCAGTGTATGTTGAAGTCCTTGTTGTGCTCTACATACCCTGTCAATACGAATGAAATCTGTTCGTACTGTCCCGTTGTCAGCAGTGTGTTTGTCGCACCTAAACACTTTGGTCAGCTGCGCCGTGTAATGGTACTTGAATTACGTAACCATTACAGCACCTCACCTCAACCTCTCGATACCAGCAATATTCTACTGTATTTCTGTAAAGTAGTTAACATATTTCTGAGACAACATTCAGATTTGATTTCATTAATGTAGAGGTACTTTGATACATCGATATGTTTATATTACAATGATGTTATTCTTATGTGTATTCTTTCTTTTGTCTCTATGATCTTTGACGTACTTGTAACTCTGATTTTTGGGCGCGTAAGCGGTCATTGCTTATTAGAGAAAGTCAAGTCTTGGTCGTCATGTTGAAAGGACGCAAATTGTAGTCAGTTTATAAAATGTGAACTTTAACAGTGAGGGAGATGTTTTCAAGTATGTTTTATATTGTGCAGTGATGTTTTGTGAGTTATGTGATATTGCAACAAAAGTAATAGAAATGAAGTGTAACTTAAATTCGGAGTGCTGATTACTTTTTTGCATCACCATTGTGCTAACTTTCAAAGGTTTAATCTTCAAGAATGGTTTGTGAAACACATCTACAGGGTGTTACAAAAAGGTACGGCCTAACTTTCAGGAAACTTTCCTCACACAAATAAAGAAAAGATGTTATATGGACATGTGTCCGGAAACGCTTAATTTCCATGTTAGAGCTCATTTTAGTTTCGTCAGTATGTACTGTACTTCCTCGATTCACCGCCATGATTTCATACGGGATACTCTACCTGTGCTACTAGAACATGTGCCTTTACAAGTACGACACAACATGTGGTTCATGCGTGATGGAGCTCCTGCACATTTCAGTCGAAGTGTTCGGACGCTTCTCAACAACAGATTCGGTGACCGATGGATTGGTAGAGGCGGACCAATTCCATGGCCTCCACGCTCTCCTGACCTCAACCCTCTTGACTTTCATTTATGGGGGCATTTGAAAGCTCTTGTCTACGCAACCCCGGTACCAAATATAGAGATTCTTCATGCTCGTATTGTGGACGGCTGTGATACAATACGCCATTCTCCAGGGCTGCATCAGCGCATCAGGGATTCCATGCGACGGAGGGTGGATGCATGTATCCTCGCTAACGGAGGATATTTTGAACATTTCCTGTAACAAAGTGTTTGAAGTCACGCTGGTACGTTCTGTTGCTGTGTGTTTCCATTCCATGATAAAGTGATTGGAAGAGAAGTAATAAAATGAGCTCCAACATGGAAAGTAAGCGTTTCCGGACACATGTCCACATAACATATTTTCTTTCTTTGTGTGTGAGGAATGTTTCCTGAAAGTTCGGCCGTACCTTTTTGTAACACCCTGTATAAAACTTTTGAATATCGCAGAATAAATCCTAAGCCTCTTTGCATCCGAGCTTGGAATCATCACCACCTAGATTTTCGACGATTGAGCCATGATTTTACGATACCAGCGTGGGAAACACGACAAGATGACTGCCTAGTTTATCCATTATTTCATGAAATGACTTCATTAACTGTGCTCTAAAGACACCTGCTACATATTATAACTTTGTTGTTGCCCGAAAATACAGTATTTAGCAGCGTGAGCAACACCACAATCATAATTAATTTTTGACCTTTGTTTGTGGTAGGGTTGTTAGAGCCGCTAGATTTCATAATGACATCCGACGTCTCGCCCTCGAACGTTTAGTACAACTAGTCCGTCAGGAGACCCTGAAGCTTCAGAAGCGCGGCGCAGGTGGAGGCGGCTGAGTTCTGTGTGTATGGAGCTGGCCACCTTCCAGCGCTGTGTCCGCTGGCTCGGCCGCAGACCAGCACAGCAGACGGGGGGCCGCTTTCCTGCACACCTCGGCGGTCTTCCTCCCGCTCACGCGCACCGATGCTGGGCACGCCCCACGACCGCTCCGGTCGCTTTCGTTACGCGTCGCCGGTCGCCGCGGAGATGGCGCCGCGGCGCGCATTAGTTCTGCGTTCCACCGCCCGCGACGTGGAACAGGGCGCCACAGTCATTCAACTCCCCCCGTGGCACACTTACTTTGCATCTACTTTGCATACCAGTGGAGCCGCACTGTGCACAAATTGGCAGTGCGTCATCGTGAAAAGCGTGTTTGTCCGTTCACGGACGTTACTACACTCCTGGAAATTGAAATAAGAACACCGTGAATTCATTGTCCCAGGAAGGGGAAACTTTATTGACACATTCCTGGGGTCAGATACATCACATGATCACACTGACAGAACCACAGGCACATAGACACAGGCAACAGAGCATGCACAATGTCGGCACTAGTACAGTGTATATCCACCTTTCGCAGCAATGCAGGCTGCTATTCTCCCATGGAGACGATCGTAGAGATGCTGGATGTAGTCCTGTGGAACGGCTTGCCATGCCATTTCCACCTGGCGCCTCAGTTGGACCAGCGTTCGTGCTGGACGTGCAGACCGCGTGAGACGACGCTTCATCCAGTCCCAAACATGCTCAATGGGGGACAGATCCGGAGATCTTGCTGGCCAGGGTAGTTGACGTACACCTTCTAGAGCACGTTCGGTGGCACGGGATACATGCGGACGTGCATTGTCCTATTGGAACAGCAAGTTCCCTTGCCGGTCTAGGAATGGTAGAACGATGGGTTCGATGACGGTTTGGATGTACCGTGCACTATTCAGTGTCCCCTCGACGATCACCAGTGGTGTACGGCCAGTGTAGGAGATCGCTCCCCACACCATGATGCCGGGTGTTGGCCCTGTGTGCCTCGGTCGTATGCAGTCCTGATTGTGGCGCTCACCTGCACGGCGCCAAACACGCATACGACCATCATTGGCACCAAGGCAGAAGCGACTCTCATCGCTGAAGACGACACGTCTCCATTCGTCCCTCCATTCACGCCTGTCGCGACACCACTGGAGGCGGGCTGCACGATGTTGGGGCGTGAGCGGAAGACGGCCTAACGGTGTGCGGGACCGTAGCCCAGCTTCATGGAGACGGTTGCGAATGGTCCTCGCCGATACCCCAGGAGCAACAGTGTCCCTAATTTGCTGGGAAGTGGCGGTGCGGTCCCCTACGGCACTGCGTAGGATCCTACGGTCTTGGCGTGCATCCGTGCGTCGCTGCGGTCCGGTCCCAGGTCGACGGGCACGTGCACCTTCCGCCGACCACTGGCGACAACATCGATGTACTGTGGAGACCTCACGCCCCACGTGTTGAGCAATTCGGCGGTACGTCCACCCGGCCTCCCGCATGCCCACTATACGCCCTCGCTCAAAGTCCGTCAACTGCACATACGGTTCACGTCCACGCTGTCGCGGCATGCTACCAGTGTTAAAGACTGCGATGGAGCTCCGTATGCCACGGCAAACTGGCTGACACTGACGGCGGCGGTGCACAAATGCTGCGCAGCTAGCGCCATTCGACGGCCAACACCGCGGTTCCTGGTGTGTCCGCTGTGCCGTGCGTGTGATCATTGCTTGTACAGCCCTCTCGCAGTGTCCGGAGCAAGTATGGTGGGTCTGACACACCGGTGTCAATGTGTTCTTTTTTCCATTTCCAGGAGTGTAGTTTCCTTTATATAAGCATCTGGCCATTAAAACTGTAACTCTAGCAAAGACAGCAAATATTATACATTTACTCTAATTGTTGTGCGTAGACAATGTTATTATTACAATTATTATTCCCGGTTTTACAGTGGTTTTTCATTTTCGAGTAACCCAAGATTATACATCTGATTTAATCGTTCATTCTACACTACTGGCCATCAAAATTGCCACACCCATAAGAAATACAGATGATAAACGGGTATTCATTGGACAAATATATTATACTAGAACTGACAAGTGATTACATTTTCACACAATTTCGGTGCATAGATCCTGAGAAATCAGTACCCAGAACAATCATCTCTGGCCGTAATAACGGCCTTGATACGCCTGGGCAAAGAGTCAAACAGAGCTTCGATGGCGTGTACAGGTACAGCTGCCCATGCTGCCTCAACACGATACCACATTTCATCAAGACTAGTGACTGGCGTATTGTGACCAGCCAGTTGTTCGGTCACCATTGATCAGACGTTTTCAATAGGTCAGAGATCTGGAGAATGTGCTGGCCAGGGCAGCAGCCGAACATTTTCTGTGTCCAGAAAGGCCCGTACAGGACCTGCAACATACGGTCGTGCATTATCCTGCTGAAATGTAGGGTTTCGCAGGGATCGAATGAAGGGTAGAGCCACGGGTCGTATCACATCTGAAATGTAACGTCCACTGTTCAAAGTGCCGTCAATGCAAACAAGAGGTGACCGAGCCGCGTAACCAATGGCACCCCATACCATCACGCCGGGTGATACGCCAGTATGGTGATGACGAATACACGCTTTGAATGTGTGTTCACCGCGATGTCGCCAAACACGACCATCATGATGCTGTAAACAGAACCGGGATTCATCCGAAAAAATGACGTTTTGCCATTCGTGCACCCAGGTTCGTCGTTGAGTGCAACATCGCAGGCGCTCCTGTCTGTGATGCAGCTTCAAGGGTAACCGCAGCCGTGGTCTCCGAGCTGATAGTCCATGCAGCTGCAAACGTCGTCGAACTGTTCGTACAGATAGTTGTTGTCTTGCAAACGTCCCCATCTGTTGACTTAGGGATCGAGACGTGCCTGCACGATCCGTTACAGCCATGCGGAGAAGATGCCTGTCATCTCGACAACTAGTGATACGGGGTCGTTGGGATCCAGCACGGCGTTCCGTGTCACCCTTCTGAACCCACCGATTCCATATTCTGCTAACAGTCATTGGATCTCGACCAACGTGAGCACCAATGTCGCGATACGATAAACCGCAATCGCGATACGTTACAAGCCGACCTTTATCAAAGTCGGAAAGGTGATGCACGCATTTCTCCTGCTTACACGAGGCATCACAACAACGTTTCACCAGGCAACGCCGGTCAACTGCTGTTTGTGTATGAGAAATCGGTTGGAAACTTTCCTCATGTCAGCACGTTGTAGGTGTCACCACCGGCGCCAGCCTTGTGTGAATGCTCTGAAAAACTAATCATTTGCATATCACAGCATCTTCTTCCTGTCGGTTAAATTTCCTACCTTCCAAACTTCACAGAAGCTCTTCTGCGAACCTTGCAGAACTAGCACTCCTGGAAGAAAGGATATTGCGGAGACATGGCTTAGCCACAGCCTGGGGGATGTTTCCAGAATGAGATTTTCACTCTGCAGCGGAGTGTGCGCTGATATGAAACTTCCGCAAAATCCTTTCTTCCAGGAGTGCTAGTTCTGCAAGGTTCCTAGAAGAGCTTCTGTACAGTTTGGAAGGTAGGAGACGAGGTACTGGCAGAATTAAATCTGTGATGAGGGGCCGTGAGTCGTGCTTGGGTAGCTCAGATGGTAGAGCACTTGCCCGCGAAAGGCAAAGGTCCCGAGTTCGAGTCTCGGTCCTGCACACAGTTTTAAACTGCCAGGAAGTTTCAATATCGGACTTCCTTGCACCCATGTGGCCCATGGTCTTTTCTTTCTTCAAAGTTGTTCGCATTTCATGAAAAAATCAAGAATAGCACAAAATCAATAACTGATACTTGATTTGTAAATAATACTCCTTTTTCTGCTGCTAGTACTTGACAACCTCATTTCTTACCCCTTCCAGCCTGGATATCCTCGCAGACCGTCTCCAGAAGTCAGTCTCAAAAAAATGGTTCGAATGGCTCTAATCACTGTGGGACGTAGCCCGGCCTTGATGGCCGAGCGGTTCTAGGCACTTCAGACTGGAACCACGCGACTGCTACAGTCGCATGTTCGAATCCTGCCTCGGGCATGGATGTGTGTGATGTCCTTAGGTTAGTTAGGTTTAAGTAGTTCTAAGTTCTAGGGGACTGATGACCTCAGATGTTAAGTCCCATAGTGCTCAGAGCCATTTGAACCATTTGAACCACTATGGGACTTAATGTCTGAGGTCATCAGTCCCCTAGAACTTTGTTGTTGTTGTCCTCTTCAGTCTTGATACTAGTTTTATGCAGCTCTCCATGCTACTCTTATCTGTGCAAGCTTCTTCATCTCCCAGTGCCTAATGCAGCCTACATCCTTCTGAATCTGCTTAGTGTATTCATCTCTTAGTCTCCCTCTACGAATTTTATCATCCACGCTGCCCTCCAGTACTAATTTGGTGATCCCTTGATACCTCAGAACATGTCCTACCAACCGATCCCTTCTTCTAGTCAAGTTGTGCCACAAACTACTCTTCTCCCCAATCCCAATCAATACCTCCTCATTAGTTATGTGATCTACCCATCTAATCTTCAGCATTCTTCTTGTAGTACCACATTTCGAAAGCTTCTATTCTCCTCCTGTCCGAACTATTTATCGTCCATGTTTCACTTCCATACATGGCTACACTCCATACAAATACTTTCAGAAACGACATCGTGACACTTAAATCTATACTCGATGTTAACAAATTTCTCTTCTTCAGAAATGCTTTCCTTGCCATTGCCAGTCTACATTTTATATCCTCTCTACTTCGACCATCATCAGTTATTTTGCTCCCAAAATAGCAAAATTCCTTTACTACTTTAAGCGTCTCATTTCCTAATCTAATTCCCTCAGCATCACCCGATTTAATTCGACTACATTTCATTATCCTCCTTTTGCTTTTGTTGATGTTCATCTTACATCCTCCTTTCTAGACACTATCCGTTCCATTCAACTGCTCTTCAAAGTCCTTTGCTCTCTGTGACAGAATTACAATGTCATCGGCGAACCTCAGTTTTTATTTCTTCTGCGTGGATTTTAATTCCTACTCCGAATTTTTCTTTTGTTTCCTTTAGTGCTTGCTCCCTAGAACTTAGAACTACTTAAACCTAACTAACCTAAGGACATCACACACATCCATGCCCGAGGCAGGATTCGAACCTGCGACCGTATCGGTCGCGCGGTTCCAGACTGGAGCGCCTAGAACCGCTCAACCACAGCGGCCGGCCGAGTCCATCTCATTTGCGAGCACTCTTTTCTTTGATTAGGATGTAAGTGTCCATACTTCTGATACACCACTTTTTGTAAAAATAACCAGTGATCTGCGACACGTCGCGGTAAGAGAAGTGTAGAACTGCGAAACCATAATACGTGATTTAAATGGCAGAGTGGTGGCTTGCACGTAGCCTAACAGCGTCGTCTTTTGTGTGATCGTACTGGTTAGAGTTATGCAATCCTCAGTCGATGAAGAGCCGTCATACGAAGTGGAAATCAGCAGTCAAGTGCCACTGCGATCGCCGATATCACGGGATGGAATGTCGGCATGCGAGTGCGTTCGAACTGGGCAGAATGATTGGTCTCCGTGAGGCTGGTCTGTCGTTGCGTGACAGGGCGGCTCGTACTGGGCACGCTTCTTCAACGGTGAGGCGCATTTGGAACCAGTGGAGAGAAGAGGAAGGCACACAGCGCCGACAGGCTACTGGACGACGCAATGACACCACAGCGCGGATAGCCGCCATCTTGTCCACTTGGCCGTAATCGACAGATCAGCTTTGCCCACAGTGTTGGGCGTGAATGGCTCGGTGCCGTCTGCGGTCTGGACTTGTGGCACTCTAGCCATTGCGTCTTATCCCATTGACGTGAACCTATCGACGCTGCAGACTGCGATGGGCGGGTGAACGCTGACACTGGCGTGCTGAGTAGAAAAATGCAGTGTTCCCGGAGGAGTCCACTGCAACTTCTCCAACAGTGATGGCTACATACGCATTCACTGCTGTAGTGGTGAACGCAATCGGGCAGCGGGCGGCGTAGCGGACGCACGCCAAGTGTGATGGGTTGGGATGTCTGCCTATAATACCAGATGTCACCAGATGTCTTGAGGGCAATCTGAACAGCTACAGCAAAATGAGAGTGATTTCGTGGCTCGGAGCACTACCCCTCCGGCAGGCCGTTCCAGAAACCATATTTCAGTAGGACACCGCCGGCTGCATGCGGCGAGGCATGTGCAAGCCTTCTTCGAAGAACGACAGGTACCACTGCATCTCTGGCCTGCTCGTTAGCCTGACATGTCGCCCGTTGGACGTGTCTGGTATATGGTCGGTCGGCAACTTGTTCGCTCAGGTCCTCCTGCAGCCACAGTTGATGCTCTATGGGCGCACCTACAAACCGCGTGGCGAGTATTCTCCACCAGCCCTTTGATTGCACGCCACGATGTCTAGTGGTTCTGATAGCAGCAGGTGGTGACACTACTCCACACTGAACTTACACAGTCTCAGTGCAGGTACAGGTCTGTAGTGCTATCATTTGTATAACCTCGTGTCCATAACCTATGGAACAAATGTCATTGTGATCACATCTCTCTGTCTTGGTGTTTCACTTTTTCCAAGCAGTCAGAAATGTACATACACCACTGGCCATTAAAATTGCTACACCAAGAAGAAATGCAGGTGATAAACTGGTATTCATTGGACAAATATATTATACTAGAAATGACGCGTGATTACATTTTCACGCAATTTGGGAGCATAGATCCTGAGAAACCAGTACCCAGAACAACCACCTCTGGCCGTAATAACGGCCTTGATACTCCTGGGCGTTGAGTCAAACAGAGTTTGGATGGCGTGTACAGGTACAGCTGCCCATGCAGCTTCAACACGATACCACAGTTCATCAAGTGTAGTGAGTAGCGTATTGTGACGAGCCAGTTGACCAGGCGCATTCAATTGGTGTGAGATCTGGAGAATGTGCTGGCCAGCGCAGCAGTCGAACATTTTCTGTATCCAGAAAGGCCCGTACGGGACCACCTGCAACATGCGAGCGTGCATTATCATGCAGAAATGTAGGGTTTTGCAGGGATCGGATGAAGGATAGAGCCACGGGTCGTAACACATCTGAAATGTAACGTCCACTGTTCAAAGTGCCGTCAGTGCGAACAAGAGGTGACCGAGACGTGTAACTAATGGCAGCCAATACCATCACGCCGGGTGATACGCCAGTATGGCGATGACGAATACACGCTTCCAATGTGCGTTCACCGCGATGTCGCCAAACACGGATGCGACCATCATGATGCTGTAAACAGAACATTTTGCCATTAGCGCACCCAAGCTCGTCGTCGAGTACACCATCGCAGGGGCTCCTGTGTGTGATGCAGCGTCAAAGGTAACGGCAGCCGTGGTCTCCGAGCTGATAGTCCATGCTGCTGAAAACGTCGTCGAACTGTTCGTGCAGATGATTGTTGTCTTGCAAACGTCCCCATCTGTTGACTCTCCTGAATCCACCGATTCCATATTCTGCTAACAGTCGTTAGATCTCGATCAACGCGAGCAGAAATGTCGCGATACGATAAACTGCAATCGCGATAGGTTACAATCCGACCTTTGTCAAAGTCGAAAACGTGATGGTACGCATTTCTCCTGCTTACACGAGGCATCACAACAACGTTTCACCAGGCAACGCCTGTCAACTGCTGTTTGTGTACGAGAAATCGGTTGGAAATTTTTCTCATGTCAGCACGTTGTAGGTGTCGTCACCGAGGCCAACCTTGTGTGAATGCTCTAAAAAGCTAACCATTTGCAAATCGCAGCATCTTCTTCCTGTCGGTTAAATTTCGCGTCTGTAGCACGTTACCTTCGTGGTGTAGCAAGTATGTATTTTACAATGCTTTTCATAATAGTTTGTTCTTTTGTTTCCTTTCTGATTCGTTCACCCCATGAAATACCAATTAATATGCCAATAGTGAACTTTTTAGCATTTATTCTTGAATTAATTTCCTTATACACGATAATGATAGAATCTAAAGAAGTGAACTGAAATTTGTGCTACGGCTGGGACTTGAACCCGGGCTCCTTGCTTATTGGGTAGGTGTGCTAGCCATTACACGACCGCAGCAGTAAAGGTAACAGTGCTGCACGGACTATCCTAGTACAACTCCTTCCCAAACACAAACTTCAGTTTACATCTTCTGCTTATTTTCCCGTTCTTAAATAGGCACTATTGCCGAGGCTCTATGGTGTTGGAACAGCACCCCTATGTTGGACGTCATGAGGAAATCCTGCCTGCACCTCAGGCGTAAATGACCTGGAGATCTGATATAATTAAATTTTCCTTGAGACTTTTGAGACTCCACTTTATCTACAATAATGACAGAAGCTGAAGAAATGAATTAAAATATGTGCTACGGCTGGCACGTGAACACGGGTCTCCTTGCATACCTGCAAACCTGCAAGTCCCGGCCGTAGAGCAAAGTTTAATTAATTTCTTCAGCTTCTATCATTATCTTAGATAAAGTGGAGACTCAAATGTGTCAAGGAAAATTTAGTTGTGTAAGATCTCTGATTTCCTTATGTTGTTTAAAGTCTTGTGTGATTTTTTTCTGCTAGATACTCATACTCCTCAGTATGTGTAATCGACTCCCATTCCTTCTTCAGTATCAAATCATAATTTGTGCCTACTTATACCATGTATTTTGATTTATTCGTGATGGCCTTGTCGTCGCATTTTTTTAATTCGTCTATTAGTTTCCTGGTGATATAACTTCCTCATCTTGTGCCAAAATTAGACGGTCACCGGTCATTATTGTAAGTATGGACTGGGGTTAGACAAAAATATGGAATATGGAATTTCGGACATGTCCGAAAGAACAGATACCATCGGTGACCATGCAGCTCTCTATAATGAAATGATAATGAAATAAAGACCTTAAGCTGCCGATAGGCGTTGATATATATCAACGGGGACAGCTGAAAACGTGTGCCTCGACCGGGCCTCGAAACCGGGATCTCCCGCTTACATGAGAGATGCTCTGTCCATCTGAGCCACTGAGGGCACGGAGGATAGTACGACAGCAGGGACTTATCCCTTGCACGCTCCCCGTGAGACCCACATTCCCAACTTAATGTCCACACACTACATTCGTAGTGCCGCTGCCCATTACACTCATTACTCGCAGCAGAAAATCTTACCGAGTTCCATAAGAGTTCAGACAATGCGTGTGCGTCCGTATAGAGAATGAAGGTCAATGATCGATAAGCTTAAACTATGTGAAGATGGTATATGTTCTTTCGGACTAGTTCGAAAGAACAGGCATCGTATAATTTGAGGTTACCGGTCATTGACCTTGTTTCTCTGTACAGATGCTCACGCGTTGCCCGAACTGTTACGAATGTTACCTGTTCTTTCGGACTGGTCCAAAATAACAGATACCATCATCATATAGTTAGAGCTTATATATGTATATGATGGTATATGTTTTAGGCATCATCTTCATATAATTAAAGCTTACCGGCCATTGACCTTCTTCTTCTGTACAGATGCACACGCGTTGCCCGAACTGTTACGAATGATACCTGTTCTTTCGGACTGGTCCAAAATAACAGATACCATCTTCATATAGTTAAAGCTTACCGGCCATTTCCCTTAAAGCTTACCGGCCATTGACCTTCTTCCTCTGTACAGACGCACACGCATTGCCCGAACTCTCGGACCAGTCCGAAAGAACAGGTATCATCTTCATATATTATACCATCTTCATATAGTTAACGCTCACTGGCCATTGACCTCCTTCTTCTGTACAGATGCACACGCATTGCCCGAACTCTTACGGGACTCGGTGGGTCTCACGAGGAGCGTTGAAGGGATACGTCGCTGCAGTAGCACTATCCTCTGTGCCCTCGGTGGCTCAGATGGATAGTGTGTCTGTCAGGTAAGCAGGAGATTCCGGGTTCGAGTCCCAGTCGCGTGTGCATCCGTACAGAGAATGAAGGTCAATGATCGGTAAGCTTAAACTATATGAAGATGGTATATATTCTTTCGGACTAGTTCGAAAGAACAGGCATCATATAATTTGAGGTTACCGGTCATTGACCTTGTTTCTCTGTACAGATGCTCACGCGTTGCCCGAACTGTTACGAATGTTACCTGTTCTTTCGGACTGGTCCAAAATAACAGATACCATCACCATATAGTTAGAGCTTATATATGTATATGATGGTATATGTTCTAGGCATCATCTTCATATAATTAAAGCTTACCGGCCATTGACCTTCTTCTTCTGTACAGATGCACACGCGTTGCCCGAACTGTTACGAATGATACCTGTTCTTGCGGACTGGTCCAAAATAACAGATACCATCTTCATATAGTTAAAGCTTACCGGCCATTTCCCTTAATGCTTACCGGCCATTGACCTTCTTCCTCTGTACAGACGCACACGCATTGCCCGAACTCTCGGACCAGTCCGAAAGAACAGGTATCATCTTCATATATTATACCATCTTCATATAGTTAACGCTCACTGGCCATTGACCTCCTTCTTCTGTACAGATGCACACGCATTGCCCGAACTCTTACGGGACTCGGTGGGTCTCACGAGGAGCGTGGAAGGGATACGTCGCTGCAGTAGCACTATCCTCTGTGCCCTCGGTGGCTCAGATGGATAGTGTGTCTGTCAGGTAAGCAGGAGATTCCGGGTTCGAGTCCCAGTCGGGGCACACATTTGCAACTCTCCCCGTTGATATACATTATACAGGGTGAAAAGTATTTGAACCTACAAACTCTGGGAGGTTGTAGGGGACATCAAAACAAATATTTTTCCCTAATGTCATTTTTTCCCATGAGGATTATTTAAATCGGTGGAGCCATTATTACGCTCTTCACTTGTTAGAGGTCGTATTACGATCTTCAGTTGTTAGAGGGCGTATTACGCTCTACAGTTGTAGGCAACTGTTGTCCACCAGTGTAGTAGTACATTGTCTCTGTTTGCTAATTGAGCGATACACGTGGAGTGAGTATATTGACATGGTTGGTACTTAGTACGTAGCGCACAACAACGGAGGAGCTGCACAGCGGGTTTATCAACAACAATATCCTAATCGCCGTATCCCGCAACGTGCGACCTTTGCTGCTGTGTGCCAACGTCTGCTTGAGACCGGGTCATTTAGCAGATTACCTGGACAGGGATGCCGTCGCACTGTAAGAACGCTGCAATTTGAGGAAGCTGTCTTGCAGAATGTGGAGCGGGATCCTTCAATCAGCACTCGTGCAATTGCACGTAGCATGGGGGCGAATCAGATGAATATAAGAACAGTCCTTCGAGAGCAATTGTTACTTTCATTTCACTTACAGCGTGTCCACAACCTGGAACTAGTTGATTGTCCACCCAGAGCACAGTTTTCGCCGTGGTACCTAGAACAGCGTGAAATGCATCCTACATTTCCTTCCTCTGTGTTGTTTGCCGATGAAGCGGTTCTTCGTTAATGTGTGGGTCGGTGTTGTTGGGGACTGTTTTATTGGGCCGTATATGTTACCTAGGCC